>NC_042619.1:218307036-218937115 GCF_901001135.1 Rhinatrema bivittatum
ACATTATTTAATAAATGTTTTAATAAAATCAAACAAAGCTATATACCATAAAACAAAAACTGGAAGAAAAAAGAGCTCTAAAAACCCAACATGATCATGGTTCAGCAAATTATAACTGCATCAAGCGTTTAAAACCTATAACATTAAAAATAATAGGTTTTAAACCCTTAACCAACCTTGGCAGGATCCTATGTTGCTAACTCTCAGGGATAAGTAGTGGCTTTTCCCAAGTCTGTGTGGTTAATAAAAGTTTATGGATTTCTCCAAGAACTTGTCCAAACCTTTTTTATACTCTGCTGAGCTAGCTGCCTTTACCACATTCTCCAGCAATGAATTCCAGAGCTTAAGTATGCATTGAGTGAAAAATACAATTTTCTGGTTTGTTTTAAATGTGCTACTTACTAACTTCATGGAGTGTCCCCTAGTTTTTATATTATTTGAAAGAGTAGATAACTAATTCACATTTACCTGTTCTGTTCTTATCATGATTTTATAGACCTCTATCATATCCCCCCTTAGCTGTCTCTTCTCCAAGCTGAACAGCTCTAACCTCTTTAGCCTTTCCTCATAGGAGAGCCATTCCATCCCCTTTATCATTTTGGTCGCCTTTCTCTGTACCTTTTCCAGTTCAGCTATATCTTTTTTGAATGCTGTGACTAGAATTGTACATAGAGGTCTAGTTGTGATCTCACTATAGAGCGATACAGAGGTATGACATTCTTCATTCCTTTCCTAATAATTCTTAATATTCTCTTTAATTTTTGGCCACCATCACACACTGAGTCAAGGATTTCAAAGTATTGTCCACGATGATGCCCAGATCTTTTTCCTGGGTTGTAACTACTAATATAGAACCTAAACTTGCTGGGCAGACTGGATGGGCCATTTGGTCTTCTTCTGCCGTGATTTCTATGTTTCTAAAATCATGTAACTACAGTATGGGTTACTTTTCCCTGTGTGCATCACATTAAATTTCATCTGCCATTTGGATGCCCAATCTTCCAGGATCACAAAATCTTCCTGCAATTTCTCACAATCTCTTTGTGACTTCTCTACTCTGAATAATTTTGTGTCATCTACAAATTTGATCACCTCACTCATCATTCCCTTTTCCAGATCATTTATAAATGTATTTAAAAGATCCCTCTAGCACGCCACTGTTTACCTTTCTCCTCTGAGAAAACTGACCATTTTTTCCTACTCTGTTTCATATCTTTTAAACAATTTGCAGTCCACAATAGGACATTGCCTCCTATCCCATGACTTTTTATTTTTCTCAGGAATCTCTCATGGGGGACTTTGTCAAACACCTTCTGAAAATCCAAATACACTATATCCACTCGATCATCATTATCCATGTTTATTAACTCTTTCAAAACAAGTAGCAGATTGGTGATAAAAGTATTCCCTTATGCAAATCCATGCTGGCTGTGCCTGATTAAACCATGCCTTTCTATCTGTTCTGTGATTTTATTCTTTTGAATTGTTTCTGTGATTTTTCCCAGCACTGAAATCAGGCTCACCGGTCTATAGTTTCCTGGAGCCATTTTTTAAAATCTGTATCTTCAGGTACAATAGACAATTTTAATGATAGGTTACAAATTACTAGTAATAGATCTGCAATTTAATTTTTTAGTTCTTGCAGAACTCTGGGGTGTAAACCATCTGGTCCAGGTGCTTTGCTACTCTTTAGTTTGTCAGTCTGCCCTATTACATCATTCAGATTTACTATGATTTATTTAAGTTCTTTCAAATCACCACTGAATACTATTTCTGACAGATGCATCTCTCCAACATCCTTGTCAGTAAACTGCAAATAATTACTTTATTTAAGAACATAAGAATATTCCCAACCAATATGAAGTAGGCCTGTTCAAATCGCAATCCCTACAAATATGCCTCATATATACCCCTCCTGGTCTACTAGAAAAAGACCCCTCCCCCCTCATTGAATTCCTCACCATCTCCCTCTCCCCCGACATCCCCACGATACTCCTTGGCGACTTTAACCTGCATGTCGACACCATCCCACAATCCCCTACATGCGAAGCCTTCATCACAACCTTAGACGCAATGGGCCTTACCCAACTCATCCACTCTCCAACCCACAAAGCTGGTCATACCCTTGACCTCATTTTCACCAATTCACTCATAAACATCATCCACTCCCCTACATGCCTTCCTGTCCCCTGGTCCGATCACTCCATCATCAACACAATTCTCTCTCTACAAACCCCTCCCACCTCCCCCCCTACCCAGCCTAAATCCTTCCAATTCTGTAAAACCTGCCCTATAGATACCCTGGCCACGGCTTGCTCCAACATCACTAACCATATTGACCAAGAGTCAGCAGACAGTGCTATATCCACCTGGACAGAAACTACCCTGAAAATCGCCAACAACCTATGTCCATCCATTCAAAAAACAATCACCCAAACCAAATCATCTAAAAAACCCTGGTACACCCAGACACTCAAAACCCAAAAAATCCAGCTTAGAACAGCAGAAAGACACTGGCGCAAACACCCCACCACTGCCACAAAAACCATTTATTACCAACTCATGCACGCATATAGAAACGCCATTCAAACTACAAAAAAGGAATACTATGCCAAGAAAATTCACCACCTCCAATTCAACCCAAAAGCACTGTTCACCCTAGTCTCAAATCTTACCAAACCTAATATGTCTGCACCCCAAGTCCCCTCCACACAGACCCGATGCAATGATATTGCCCTATTCTTTAAGAACAAAATAGCTAACATCACCGCCAAGTTTACCCCCAACCCCAAAAATTCCCCCAACACTAACAGTATAACCCCCTCCGTCCTACACACACCTAACATCCTCACTTCTTTTGAACCCTCCTCAACACTAGAAATAGAAAACATTTTAAAAAAGATGAGACCCTCCTCCCACCCCTCACACACCATCCCTACTAAACTACTACTCGCTATTCCTAAAACAATAGCCACCTCACTCTCCAAAATCGTGAATTGCTCCCTGGAACACGGCCTGGTACCCAACTCCCTGAAACAAGCTGTGGTCAAACCTATCCTAAAAAAACCCTCCCTTGATCCTTCCAACCTATCCAACCTCCGTCCTATCTCCAATCTCCCTTTCCTCTCCAAAATCATTGAGAAACTAGTTAATTCCCGCCTCTCTGACCACATAGAACAATCCAACATACTCCCACCTACACAACATGGCTTTCGTAAACACCTCAGTACCGAATCCCTACTCCTTTCCCTCACAGACACCATCATCAAAGGAATGGATGCCGGTAAATCCTATCTCATTGCCATGCTAGATATTTCCGCCGCCTTCGATACTGTAAATCATAACATCCTTATCAACACTCTCACCAGTATAGGAATCTCAGGTACTGCCCTCTCCTGGATAAAGTCCTTCCTCCAAAACCGCACCTACACAGTCCTCATTGATAATTTCACATCCCCCCCTGTTAATCTCGACTGTGGCATCCCCCAAGGATCCTCCCTCTCTTCCACGCTATTCAACATTTACATGCTCCCCCTCACAAACCTCCTTTCTAACCTTGGTATTACACACTTCATCTATGCAGATGATGTGCAAATACTCATTCCTTTCACAGATACTGTACTCACTGCTCTACATAGATGGGACACCATTCTCACTTCCATTAACCAACTTCTCACCGACATGCACTTAGCCCTCAACCCTCAGAAAACTGAACTCCTCCTCATCTCCTCCAAACATGCACCCATACCCTGTCCCTCCACGCTTCAGACTCCTAACTTTATCTCCGACACAAGAAACTTGGGTGTTATACTTGACAACCAACTAACCTTCAAACCATATATCAAATCTATCGTTAGCAGTTGCTATTTCAAACTCCAAACCCTCAAAAAACTCAAACCCCCTCCTCTACTTCCATGACTTCCGCACAGTACTCCAATCACTAATTTTTTCAAAAATCGATTACTGTAACGCACTCTTACTTGGACTCCCTGCCACCCACCTCAGACCTCTCCAACTCCTTCAAAACGCTACTGCACGCATCCTCTCTAATGTCAAGAAGAAAGACCACATTACCCCCACCCTCATCAATCTCCATTGGCTGCCCATCCATTCACGCATCCTATACAAGACCCTTACCCTCATCCACAAAAGTATTACTAATGAACACTACAACTGGTTAAGCCCACCCTTCCTCCCTCGTACCTCCACAAGACCTACCCGCTCCTCCCTTCGTGGAACTCTTATCCCCCCATCTATAAAATCCACAAGACTCATCTCCACCACCAATAGGGCCCTTTCCCTCGCAGGCCCTTCCCTGTGGAACTCCATGCCACTTGACCTTCGCACCGAAACCTCCACACCCACCTTTAAAAAGAAACTCAAAACCTGGCTCTTCCTCCAAGCATACCCCCAATCACCTTCACCACCTATAAACACCTTAACCCAACCTCCATCTAGTACTAGTACTAACACCCCCACCACAGGACCTACACCCATCCCTTCAAGACAACCACAAACCCCCCACTTATCATGCACACAATAATTTATCTCTTATTAGCACCGTACATATCTTCTTACCCCTTTCACTGTTGCCCTTGCGCATTTTCAAATATTGCACACAACCTATGTACATACCACTTGTTCATTGTTTCCCTGTACATATTTTCTCCTCACGTTTCCGTCTTCACCCCCCCATGCCCCCCCTTTGTCTCGACCACCCCCTCCCCTCCCTCCCCTATTTATTTAGTTATTGATCTGTTACTATGTTCTAGGTTACACAATGTTCCTTGTAAAGGCTTTGCCTATATATATCCTTGTTTAAGTTATCTGTAAACCGGCACGATGTGCAAACGGTTGCCGGTATATAAAATTAAATAAATAAAAAAAATAAAAGAAGTTGAAAAACTGGGCCAGACCAAGGGTCCATGAAGCCCAGCATCCTGTTTCCAGCTGTGGCCCGTCCAGGTTACAAGTATCTAGCAAGTACCCAAACATTAGGTAGATTCTATGCTACTATTGCCACTAATAGCAGTGGCTATTCCCTAAGTCAACTTGATTAATAGCAGGTAATGGACTTCTCCAGGAACTTATCCAAACATTTTTTAAACCCAGCTACACTAACTTCCCTAACCACATCCTTTGGCAACAAATTCCAGAGCTTAATTGTGCGTTGAGTGAAAAAGAATTTTCTCTGATTTGTTTTAAATATGCTACTTTCTAACCATGGAGTGCCCCCTAGTCCTTCCATTATCTGAAAGAGTAAATAACCAATTCACATTTACTCATTCTAGTCCTCTCATAATTTTATACATCTCTATCATATCTCCACTCCAAGCTGAATAACCCTAACCTCTTTAGCTTTTCTTCAGAGGGGAGCCATTCCAACCGCTCTATCATTTTAGTCACCCTTCTCTAGCGAAACTATATGTTTTTTGAGATGCAGTGACCAGAACTGCACACAGTACTCAAGGTCTGGTCTTACCATAGAGCAATATAGAGGCATATGACATTTTCTGTTTTATTTACCATTCACTTCTTAATAATTCCTAATATTCTGTTTGCTTTTTTTTACTACTGCAGCACACTGAGCCGACAATTTCAATGTATTATCCACTATGATGCCTAGATCTTTTTCCTGAAACCTGACGTGTAACAACTATACAGCATGGGTTATTTTTTCTTATATGCATCACTTTGCAATTGTCCACATTAAAATTCATCTGCCATTTGGATGCCCAATTTTCCAGTCTTGCAAGATCCTCCTGCAATTTATCATAATCCACGTGATTTAATTACTCTGAATAATTTTGTGTCTGCAAATTGGATCACCTCACTTGTTGTATCCCTTTCCAGATCATTTATAAATATATTGAAAAGCAGCAGTCCAAATACAGATCCCTGAGGCGCTCCACTGTTTACCTTTTTCCACTGAGAAAACTTTTAACCAGTTTGTAATCCACAAAAGGACATCGCCTCCTATCCTATGACTTTTTAGTTTTCTTAGAAGCCTCTCATGAGGGTTTTTCTCAAATGCCTTCTGAAAATCTAAATACACTACATCTACTTGTTCACCTTTATCCACATGTTTATTAACCCCTTCAAAAAATGTTGCAGATTTGTAAAGCAAGACTTCCCTTGGGTAAATCCATACTGGCTGTGTTCTGTGATTTTGATCTTTAGAATAGTTTCCACTATTTTTCTTGGACTGAAGTCAGGCTCACTGGTCTATAATTTCCCGGATCACTCCTGAAGCCCTTTTTAAATATTGGTGTTACATTGGCCACCCTCCAGTCTTCAGGTACAATAGACAATTTTAATGATAGATTACAAATTGTTACTAATAGATCTGAAATTTCATTTTTAAGTTTTTTTTTTAATAACCTTGGGTTGCATACCATCCAGTCTTTAGTTTGTCAATCTGGCCTATTACATCTTGCAGGTTCACTGTGATTTGGTTCAGTTCATCTGAAACATCACCCTTGAAAACTGTCTCCAAAACTGTTATCTCTCCAACATCCTCATTAGTAAACACAGAAGAAAAGAATTCGTTTAGCCTTTCCGCAATGGCCTTATCTTCCGTAAGAGCCCCTTTAACCCTCCGATTATCCTGAGGTCCAAACAAATCCCTTGCAGATTTCCTGTTTCTCCATATTTTTTTTAAAAAGTTAAAACGTTTTTATTATGAGTTTTTGCCTCTCTCTTAGCCTGTCTTATCAATGTTGTACACTTAACTTGACAATGCTTTTGCTTTTTCCTCTTTTCTTCAGATGGATCCTTCCAATTTTTCAAGGATATTTTTTTTTTTTTAGCTAAAATGGCCATTTTTACCTCACCTTTTAACCTTGCTGGTCATCATTAGACTTTCCTTCCACCTTTCTTAATGTGTGGAATACATCAGGACTGTGCTTCTAAGATGGTATTTTTAAACGGTGTTGACATCTGTTGACACTTAACCTTTGCAGCTACACCATTCAGTTTTTTTCTATTTTCCTAATTTTATCAAAGTTTTCCTTTTGAAAATTTTGTGTAGACCTGTAGATTTACATATTGTCCCCCTCCCAGTCATTAGTTCAAATTTGATCATGTTAGATCAGTTAGATCAGTGGTTCTCAACCGGTGTGTCGCCACTCTTCCTGGTCTCCTGCTGACCCGACTGCTCCCCGGTCCTCTTCCGCCCGGACTTAAAATGCTGTCAGCCTGGGCAGAACGCAGCAGAACAGCTGGAGTCAGCGGCATCGGCATGCTCTCTTCTTCCCGCGCCCCCCCCCCCCCCCCCCCCGCGGCCCGGAAGAGGAAGTGGTGAGCATCGGGTGCGTGCGCGGGAAGAGACCATGCTAGTGTAATCAGCGTCAGCCCGAAGAACAGAAGAGAGGCGCGGCCGGAGGAATGCGCAGCTCAGAGAAAAATGAAGAAGAATGTCAACCCCCGCGGCCGATGGGACTAGGGCTGAAAATGAAGGAGGTTAGGGTTGGGAGGAGGCTGCTGCTGCCACTAGTTCCGGGGAGGGAGGGAGGGAGAGAGAGTGAATGAGAAAGCAAGCATGTGTGTTTGAGATCGTGTGTGTGTGTGTGTGTGTGTGTGTGAGAGTGAGTGAGATAGCATGTATGTGAATGACTGAGAGCCTGTATATGTGAAAGAGAGTATGTCTGTGATTGAGAGCCTGCCTGAGAGAGAGAGCATGAATGCAAGTTTACGACTGGGAACTTGTATGTGTAAGTTTGTGATTGAAAACCTGTTTGAGTGAAAGGGTATGTGTGTATGATTGAGATCCTTCGGGTGTGAGAGAGATCATGTGTATGCATGATTAAGAGCCTGTGTGAATAAGTAAGAGAGAGAGCATGTGTGCCTGTGTGTGATTGAAAACTGGTTTAAAAGAGGGAACATCTGAGTATGTGATTGGGAGCCTGTGTGTAAATGAGAGAAAGAGAGAGAGCATGTTTGTAAGCATGTGAATGAGAGTCTGTGTGTGAGAAAAAAAGACAGCATGTAAGTGTGTGATTGAAAGCCTGTGTGTGTAAGCCTGAAAAGATAGCATGTGTGTAAGTGTGTAATTAAGAGCCTATATAAGTGAGAGAAAAAGCATGTGTATATGTGAGTGACTGAGAGCATGTGTGTATAGGTGTGTAGTTGATAGCCAGTGTGCGAGAGAGAGCTGGTATGTGACACAGAGAGAGAGGAGAAAGTTCCAAGCAAACCACCCCTCCTCCTGCTAATTCAAAACAATCTCAGGACACCTGGATATCAAATGTTCCAAGGTATGCAGAACAAAAAAAAATTTGTATCCTTATTTTTCATTACTGGGTCTTTGTGTCTGCTATTTTGAAATATTTTATTGGTATCTAGAAATTTTTTATATGAGTTTTTAATCTACCTTATAAATGGGCTCTGACCGACGGCCCGCAAATGCGCAGTAGAGAGCAGCTCTACCGCGCATGTGCGGGCGAGCACGTTGGCCAGAGTTTGCCTGTTGACAAAAATGGCGCTGGGAGGACCCATAGCGGCGGCGGTGGTGAGGACCTGTAGCAGCGGCGTGCGTGCGCGCCATCCAAAGGGGTTGTGAATGAGCTGGGAGAGGAGGGGATTGAGAGAGGGGAGGGGGAGGGAGGAGAGAGTGAGGTGAGAAGGAGTGGGAGGGAGAATGGGGGAGGGGGAAGTGGAAGAGAGAGGTGGAAGGGAGAATGAGGGGGAGGGGGAAGGGAGAATGAAGGGGAGGGAGAATAAGGGGAAAGGGAGAATGAGGGGGAGGGGGAAGGGAGAGGAGGGGGAGGGAGAATGAGGGGGAAGGAAATGGACCGAAAAACATTTTTTCAATGTAGCCCGTTGTTCCGGGCTTAACGGCTAGTTATTGGATATTCCACTCATCAGCTGTTTCGAAATAATCTGTTCTATTTGTTAGTATGGTTTTACTGCTACTGATTTTATATTTCTTGATTTGTTTTATAAGGATGGGTGATGTTTCTTCTTTCCTTTATTACACTGCATACAGAGACTCTGGCTTGTTGCAGTTTCCAATTCAGTTTTTGTCTGCATGCTTCTAGTTATGCGTTTTAGTCTCTTCATTCTTTGTTAGGTGAGGGTCAGCACATGTGATTTAGGTGAGGTCTTCTGCTGGCATGTAGTTTCTGTGTAGGGCTCTATAGCAGCCTGACTTGGTCCGTTTTCCTAATAGGAGATGTATTGGTGTCTTAAGGCCTGGTGTAATATTTTCAGTGTTGCCTTTTCTTAGGTAAGGTGGTTACTGTTTGTGCTGGAAATTGGTGCTGTTTTGGTGTGGGTTGTTTACTATTTATGCAATTTCTATTCAGACAGAATATGTATTTATTCCTTGTGTCATTTTAAACAATAAAAATAATTGCCGGACCTTTACTTTTTATTTCCACCGTGAATTGTAATGAGCAGTGTGTCACACATGTGAGCGTGGCCTGTCAGGTGTGTCACGATGGGAAAAAGGTTGAGAACTACTGTGTTAGATCCCTATTGACAAGTGGCCCCTCCACCATTACCTTTCTCATCAAATCCTGCTTTCCACTTAGATCTAAAATAGCTCCCTCTCTTGTCTGTTCCTGAACCAATTTCTCCATCAAGCAGTCATTTATTCCATCCAGGAACTTTTATGTCTCTAGCATGTCCTGATGTTACATTTATTCAGTCAATAGTGGGGTAATTGAAATCTCCCATTATTTCTCCACTGCCAAATTTGTTAATTTCCAGTTTGCCAGTGCTTCTTATCATTTCATTATCCGTCTCATCGTTTTGGCCAGGTGGACGGTAGTATACTCCTGTCACTATACTCTTACCCAATACACACAGGATTTCTACCCATAAAGATTCTACTGTACATTTAGTCTCTTGTATAATGTAAAGCTTTACTCTATGCTTATGGCCAGGGACACAAGAACACTTAGACTCAGTAAAAAGTATAATGTATTTTTATTAGTCAATATAAGTGTTCTCGGGAGATGCTGGGTACTGGGTGCCCTTAGTCTTACAAACTGACCAGCATCTCTCTGGATACAGGAAGTGACCCTTGTTTTATAGATAACATTCAAATACAGGAAAAGGATAGAAGGTTCTAGAGATTTGCATGACTGTCCAAAGGATCATTTACATAAGTTGTGATGTCAAATGTATGATTAAATCATCGCTAACTACCCTGATTGGCTTCCCAGGATGTGTAGCCCATTTCCCATGGCTTTCTTTGTTCTGTTAAACTCTTCACTGGTCAAGGTAATCAACACTGTCTGTAGCTGTATGGATTTCAAACTCCTGAGAATAGTGCCTGAAGCTCCCCTGTGGTTTCTTCTTTGTGACTCTATGAATAGACATCACCTGTCTGGTGCCAGCTTGCCTGCTTCTACAGATATCCAGGGACATTCTGTAAGTCATGCTCAGAAAGTCACTCAGAGTCCATTCAGCCCAGGCAGGCCAAAGACACGCAGAGGCTTCTGGGGATTTCCTTCTCCATGTTGGTTTTCTGTTCAGGCATACTTCTCAATAATCTTTATCCTGTTGGACTCTATGCCCTCCTGGACATAAAGCGCTACCATCCCCCTCACCAAGTTGATCCTCCCTATCTTTGCAATATAATTTGTACCCTGATATAGCACTGTCCCATTGGTTATTCTCCTTCCATCAGGTCTCAGAGGCCAGTTATGTCTTATCTCATCATTCACTGCTATACACTCTAACTCTCCCATCTTCTTTGACTTCTGGCATTGGCATACAGTCATTTCAGAGTGTGTTTTTTCTTTGCATTAACAACCTGCTTTTCAGTTGATAGGAATAATTTGGAATCCTTTAGCTCAGGTGATTCTTTACTTATAGGCACATAGACTACTTTTGCTTTAATTAGATCCTCTCTTTTGGGATGTCCTAACTCTCCCATTTCATTAGTATCCTTTGAAGATTCCTCCCTCTGAACCATGCACTGCTGAGTGACTGTCAGCTTTCCCCCTTGTTCTAGTTTAAAAGCTCCTTTTTAAAAATTAATGGCAGTAACCTGGTTCCACTCTGGTTAAGGTTTAGCCTGTCCTTTCAGAAAAGACTCCCCTCTTCCCCAGAAGGTTGCCCAGTTCCTTACAAAATTGAATCCCTCTTCCCTGCATTATCGTCTCCATGCATTGAGATGCCAGAGCTCTGCCTGCCTCTGGGGACCCGCACATGGATCAGGGAGCATTTCAGAAAATGCCACCCTGGAGGTTCTGGATTTCAGTTTTCTATCTAAAATCCTAACTTTGTCTTCCAGAATCTCCCTCATTTTCCTATGGCGTTGGTGCCCATATGTACCACACCAGCTGGCTTCTCTCCAGCACTGTCTAAAATACTATCCAGCCACCTTTGCACCAGGCAGGCAAGTTACCAGGTGGTCCTCATATCCACCAGCCACCCACATTTCTAATAATAGAATCACCAACCTTGACAGCCAACCTAACCCGTCCCTCCTAGGCAGTAACCCTGGGAGACTTGTCCTCGGTGCGAGAGGACAACACATCACCTGGAGAGCAGGTTCTCACTACAGGATCACTTCCTGTTACACCAGGATGATGCTCTATGACCAGGAGACCTTCCTGATCCAAGGCAGCACTAAGAGCTGCCAGACTGGAGTTGGGACTTGGCTGCTATGTAAAGGTCTCATCTATAAACCTCGCTGCCTGAGCTCCTCCAGGTCTGCCACTCTATCATCCAGCGATACAACTCATTCTCTGAGAGCCAAGAGCTCTTTGCACACATATGACCTCTCACTGGTGGTTAAAAATCATACATGTGACACTCGATGCAAAAGACTGGAAGGCCCCCCTCTTGTTGCTGAACTGCTGCAGTCATCTTGCTATGGGAGTAGGAATGTGGACAATTAGAGTCCTTTAAATTTATAGATGTATTTACTATTAATCTAGTAGTGACCTATAAAGAATGATTAAACTCTCAATAAGGACTGGTGCAATAGTGTGATTTAGAGTAATGCTTTTTAATGAGAAAGTGGCTCTTGTCTATAAATCAAAGGATGAGCTAGGGGTGGGCAGGAGGGAAAGAAGACACTAGATTAACTCCCTCTGTCTTGCTTATCTCAGACACACACAAACTCTAAAAGAATATACCTCACTAGTATAATGGACTTCTCCTCCAAGTATAATGGACTTCTCCTCCAAGAACTTATCCAATCCTTTTTTAAACACAGCTATACTAACTGAACTAACCACGTCCTCTGGCAACAAATTCCAGAGTTTAATTGTGCGTTGAGTGAAGAAGAACTTTCTCCGATTAGTTATAAATGTGCCACATGCTAACTTCATGGAGTGCCCCCTAGTCTTTCTATTATCTGAAAGACTAAATTACCGATTCACATCTACCTGTTCTAGATCTCTCATGATTTTAAACACCTCTATCATATCCCCCCTCAACCGTCTCTTCTCCAAGCTGAAAAGTCCTAACCTCTTTAGTCTTTCATCATAGGGGAGCTGTTCCATTCCCCTTATCATTTTGGTTGCCCTTCTCTGTACCTTCTCCATCGCAATTATATCTTTTTTGAGATGTGGCGACCAGAATTGTACACAGTATTCAAGGTGGGGTCTCACCATGGAGCGATACAGAGGCATTATGACATTTTCTGTTTTATTCACCATGCCCTTCCTAATAATTCCCAACATTCTGTTTGCTTTTTTGACTGCCATGGCACACTGAACCGACGATTTCAATGTTTTATCCACTATGATGCCTAGATCTCTTTCTTGGGTTGGTAGCACCTAATATGGAACCTAACATTGGATAACTATAGCATGGGTTATTTTTCCCTTTATGCATCACCTTGCAGTTATCCACATTAAATTTCATCTGCCATTTCGATGCCCAATTTTCCAGTCTCACAAGGTCTTCCTGCAATTTATCACAATCTGCTTCTGATTTAACTACTCTGAACAATTTTGTATCATCTGCAAATTTGATTACCTCATTTGATTTTATAAATATATTGAAAAGTAAGGGTCCCAATACAGATCCCTGAGGCACTCCACTGCCCATTCCCTTCCACTGAGAAAATTGTCCATTTAATCCTACTCTCTGTTTCCTGTCTTTTAGCCAATTTGTAATCCATGAAAGGACATCGCCACCTATACCATGACTTTTTACTTTCCCTAGAAGCCTCTCGTGACGAACTTTATCAAACACCTTCTGAAAATCCAAGTATACTACATCTACCGGTTTACCTTTATCCACATGTTTATTAACTCCTTCAAAAAAGTGAAGCAGATTTGTGAGGCAAGACTTGCCTTGGGTAAAGCCATGCTGACTTTGTTCCATTAAACCATGTCTTTCTATATGTTCTGTTATTTTGATGCTTAGAACACTTTCCACTATTTTTCCTGGCACTGAAGTCAGGCTAACCAGTCTGTAGTTTCCCGGATCGCCCCTGGAGCCCTTTTTAATTATTGGGGTTACATTAGCTATCCTACAGTCCTCAGGTACAATGGATGATTTTAATGATAGGTTACACATTTTTACTAATAGGTCTGAAATTTCATTTTTTAGTTCCTTCAGAACCCTGGGTTGTATACCATCCGGTCCAGGTGATTTACTACTCTTCAGTTTATCAATCAGGCCTACCACATCTTCTAGGTTCACCGTAATTTGGTTCAGTCCATCTGAATCATTACCCATGAAAACCTTCTCCAGAACGGGTATCTCCGCACTTTGGGACAGATTTTAAAAGGGTTATGCGCATAAGGTATGCGAGTAACCCTTTTAAAATGCCCCTGCGCACGCCGAGCCTATATTGCAGAGGCTTCCGGGAAGCGCAAAGCCCCGGGACAAGCGTAAGTCCCGGGGCTTTCTTGGGGTGGGCGTGTTGGGGGCGCGATACAGTCGGCGCATCAGCAGGGGGCATGATGCGGTCGGTGCATCATCCGGGGGCGGTGCCGTGGGTGTGGTTTCGGCCTGGGGGCATTCCGGGGCATGGCCGCGGCCTCTGGACCAGCCCCTGGACCGGAACATGGCGCGCGGCAGCCGGCTCGACGCGCGCAAAGTTACGCCTGCCTCGAGCAGGCATAACTTGTGCGACAGGTAGGGGGGGTTTAGATAGGGTCGGTGGGTGGGTTAGGTAGGGGAAGGGAGAGGAAGGTGGGGGGAGGGAATGGGCAGCGCGCGCAGGGCTCGGCGCAAGTTGCACAAATGTGCACCCCCTTGCACGCACTGACCCCGGATTTTTGTTCGCACCTGGTGCACGAAAAAAGTACGTGCGTGCGCTGTGTTTTAAAATGTACCCCATAATCTTTAGTAAACGCCGAAGCAAAGTAATCATTTAATTTTTTCGAGGTGGCCTTATCTTCTCTAAGTGCCCCTTTAACCCCTCGATCATCTAACAGTCCAACTGACTCCCTCACAGGCTTTCTGCTTTGGATATATTTTTAAAAGTTTTTACTGTGAGTTTTGGCCTCAACAGCCAACTTCTTTTCAAATTCTCTCTTAGCCTGTCTTATCAATGTCTTACATTTAACTTACCAACGCTTATGCATTATCCTATTTTCTTCATTTGGATCCTTCTTCCAATTTTTGAATGAAGATCTTTTGGCTAAAATAGCTTCTTTCACCTCCCCTTTTAACCATGCAGGTAATCATTTTGCCTTCTTTCCACCTTTTTTAATGTGTGGAATACATCTGGACTGTGCTTATAGGATGGTATTTTTTAACAATGACCACGCCTCTTGCACACTTTTTACCTTTGTAGCTGCTCCTTTCAGTTTTTTTCTTACAATTTTTCTCATTTTATCAAAGTTTCCCTTTTGAAGGTTTAGCACGAGAGCCATGGATTTGCTTACTGTCCCCCTTCCAGTCATTAATTCAAATTTGATCATATTATGATCACTATTGCCAAGTGGCCTCACCACCATTACCTCTCTCACCAAATCCTGTTCTCCACTGAGAATTAGATCTAAAATTGCTCCCTCTCTTGTCAGTTCCTGGACCAATTGCTCCATAAAAATGTCATTTATTCCATCCAGGAACTTTATATCTCTAGCATGTACCGATGATACATTTACCAAGTCAATATTGGGGTAATTGAAGTCTCCCATTATTATCACACTACCAATTTGGTTAGCTTCCCTAATTTCTCTTAGCATTTCACGATCAGTCTCACCATCTTGACCAGGTGGACGGTAGTATACTCCTATCACTATAGTCTTCCCTGACACACAAGGGATTTCTACCCATAAAGATTCAATTGTGCATTTAGTCTCATGCAGGATGTTTATCCTGTTGGACTCTATGCCATCCCGGACATAAAGCACCACACCTCCTCCCGGGTGCTCCTCTCTGTCACTGCGATATAATTTGTACCCCGGTATAGCACTGTCCCATTGGTTATCCTCTTTCCACCATGTCTCTGAGATGCCAATTAAGTCTATGTCATCATTCACTGCTATACATTCTAATTCTCCCATCTTACTTCTTAGACTTCTAGCATTAGCATACAAACATTTCAAAGTTTGTTTTTTGTTTGTATTTTCATTCTGCTTTTTAGTTGATAGGGATAAGTTAGAATTTTTTAGCTCAGCTGAGTTTTTAGTTACAGGCACTTGGACTACTTTTCTTATAATTGGAACCTCACTGTCGGGATGCCCTAATTCTAATACATCATTAGTATCCTTTGAAGATACCTCTCTCCGAACCATGCGCTGCTGAGCGACTGTCGGCCTTCCCCTTTGTTCTAGTTTAAAAGCTGCTCTATCTCCTTTTTAAAAGTTAGCGCCAGCAGTCTGGTTCCAACCTGGTTAAGGAGGAGCCCATCCCTTCGGAAGAGACTCCCCCTTCTCCAAAAGGTTCCCCAGTTCCTAACAAAACTGAATCCCTCTTCTTTGCACCATCGTCTCATCCACACATTAAAACTCCAGAGCTCTGCCTGTCTCTAGTGACCTGCGCGTGGAACAGGAAGCATTTTAGACAATGCTACCCTGGAGGTTCTGGATTTAAGCTTTCTACCTAAGAGTCTAAATTTGGCTTCCAGAACCTCCCTCCCACATTTTCCTATGTCGTTGGTGCCCACATGTACCACGACAGCCGGCTCCTCCCCAGCACTGTCTAAAATCCTATCTAGGTGACGCGTGAGGTCCGCCACCTTCGCACCAGGTAGGCATGTTACCAGGCTATCCTCACGCCCACCAGCCACCCAGCTGTCTACATTCCTAATAATCGAATCACCAACTATGACGGCCGACCTAACCCTTTCCTCCTGGACAGTAGGCCTTGGGGAGATATCCTCGGTGTGAAAGGACAATGCATCACCTGGAGAGGTCCTTGCTACAGGATCCTTTCCTGCTGCATCAGGTTGATGCTCTCCAATCATGAGACCTTCTTCCTCCAAGGCAGTACAGGGCTGCCAATCTGAAGCTGGGAGTTGGCTACTATGTCCCTGAAGGTCTCATCTATATACCTCTCTGTCTGCCTCAGCTCCTCCAAGTCTGCCACTCTAGCCTCCAGAGATCGGACTCGTTCTCTGAGAGCCAGGAGCTCTTTGCATCGAATGCACATGTACAATTTCTCACCGGTGGGTAAAAAATCAATCATGTGACACTCGATGCCAGTGGCGTAGCCAGAATTGATTTTTTGGGTGGGCACAAGCTTAACATAGGTGGGCACAAGGCATGCAGGTCTACTAGTTGTTTTCTTACTGATAAATAATGCCATATACTGCACCCTAGAATGGCTTTCTAAGTAGTTTGCAACAGCCATTATGTGTCATGTATGAAACTTTAAAATAATTTACTTCAATTATTTCAAGTATAGAAAACAACCAAATCCAATCATATAATAAAACAAAAATTAATGTATTCTTTCATGAACCATCTTTGCAGAAACCCAGAAATCTTCATAAATACAATAAAATATAATTAATCATCAGAACAGGTGCAGCGCAGAGCTAGGGCAATTCACATTACAAGTAACATGAAAAAAAAATTCAAATTCTGGTGTAATCTCAGCAAAAAATAATCCTCCACTGCTATTTTGTGAAGTAACAAACTCTTGCAAAGAAAGAGGCATCTGGAACCTTGCCAAACAATCACAGCACTGACTCTCAGGATTCAAACAGCAACCTTATGAAAAAGCAGCAATGCAAATACTACACCAGGCCCTATAACATTAATACATCACCTACGGGAATAACAGAACAGGCTGGACTACTACTACAGAGAAACTATATGCTAGAAATACTCATTTCTGTCACAAACAGGCAAAACTGAGACCGACCCTTACCTAATATAGAAATAAGAGACTATAAATTAGAAACAGAAACATGTAGATAAAGCCAAAATAGAAAGCCTGAGAAACTAAAATGTCTGAACAGTGGAATACTTAAGAAAGAGCAAAATACAAAAATATAAGAATGCACATTCCCAAAGATGACATATTTAAATTGCTAACATCTCCCTCTCTCTCTCTCTCTCTCTCTCTATAGATATATATATATTTTTATTTTTTTTTTTTACCTTTGTTGTCTGATCTTTGTATTTTTCTAATCAGTTGGTCCTGGTCTCTCTTTCCCATTTTTTCCCTTGTCGCTCATTTCCTAATTCCTCTTCAGTGTCTTTTCTACTACTGTCTTCTTCCCTTCCACACACACACACATATATACATAAATGCTTTCTCTCACAGACTCCCTCACACACTCAGGCTCTCACTCTCATATGCTCTCCCCCCCCCCCCCCCAAGCTCACATTCTCTGCAGACACACATACAAGCTCTCACTTTCTCACCCCTCCCCAGGCTTATATTCTTATGCACACACAGACGCACATCCAGGCACCCATTCTCATCCACACACACAAAACCATTCTCCCATTCTCACCCACACATACACACATTTAAGGTCCCATTCTCACCCACACATACACACTTTCAAGCACCCATTCTTACCCACATATTCAAGCTTCCATTCTCACCCCCACACACAAACCCAGGCTCCCATTCTCACCCATATATATACACATTCAAGCTTCCATCCTCACCCACATATTCAAGCTTCCATCCTCACCCACATATTCAAGCTTCCATTCTCACCCACACACACAAACCCAGGCTCCCATTCTCACCCATATATACACACATTCAAGCTTCCATCCTCACCCATATATACACACATTCAAGCTTCCAACCTCACCCACATATTCAAGCTTCCATCCTCACCCACATATTCAAGCTTCCATTATCACCCACACACATTCAAGACTCCATTCTCACTCCCATACACACCCAAGGTCCGATTTTCACCCACACACACACAAGGCTCCCATTCTCATCCTCACATACACATTCAAGCCTGTGCACAGTTTCCGCTTCCTCCCCCCAGAGCAGGAAGATCAGCTGGCCTCTCCTGCTGCCACTGGCCTCCTGCTATCTTCGGGCCGTATGGCCAACCGATCTTCCTGTTGGGGGGGGGGGGGGGAGGAGAGCGGAAGCGTCGCGCACAGTTTCCGCTTCCTCCCCCCAGAGCAGGAAGATCAGCTGGCCTCTCCTGCTGCCACTGGCCTCTCCTGCTATCTTCGGGCCGTATGGCCGACCGATCTTCCTGTTTGGGGGGGGGAGGGAGGAGAGCGGAAGCTGGCGCTTCCGCTCCCCCCCCCCCAGCAGGAAGATCGGTCGGCCGTATGGCTCGAAGATAGCAGGAGGCCAGTGGCAGCAGGAGAGGCAGCTGATCTTCCTGCTCTGGGGGAGGAAGCGGAAGCTGTGCACTGCGCTTCCGCTCCCCCCTCCCCCCGCAAACAGGAAGATCGGTCGGCCATATGGTTGTAGGACCGCTTCCCCATGTGTGCCGTGATGGCGTGCCAAGCATGGGTTCTCCTCTTCACTGTCGCGGGGATGGGATCCCGCGACAGCCTTGCAGTTCTGGTGTCAGTTGGGTGGGCCTGGGTCTAAATTGGGTGGGCAGCTGCCCACCCAGGCCCACCCGTGGCTACGCCACTGCTCGATGCAAAATACTGGGAAGCCCCCCTCTTGCTGCTGGACTGCTGCCTTCATCTCAGATTTGTTCAGTTCCTACTTAAGTTTTAGGTTGCTCTGGGAGTAGGAATGTGTCTAATTAATGTCCTTTAAATGTATTAGTGAATTCACTATATGTCTGGTAGTGGCCTACATGGGAAAGATCAAACTCT
This sequence comes from Rhinatrema bivittatum, assembly GCF_901001135.1. Lineage (NCBI taxonomy): Eukaryota > Metazoa > Chordata > Amphibia > Gymnophiona > Rhinatrematidae > Rhinatrema > Rhinatrema bivittatum. The sequence continues at coordinate 218,326,173 of NC_042619.1, forward strand.
GAATAAATTAAAGGATGAGCTAGGGAAGTGTGGGCGAGGGTTGGGAAATACAAACAGTCTAACTACAGTTAGTCAGCCAGAGTGACTCACTGCTCTCTTGATTAACAAGTGTTGGTACCTAATCAAACTCACACTACCTCAACACTTTTCCAAGGTGAGTAACTGAACTGAACTTTTCAACCTTTTTACTTAGGTATACACTGCTCCTAGCTTATTTATAGCTTCTGACTACTTTTTTTTTTTTTTTAGCATACAAATACTCTAACTTCTGCTTACTAGCTGCCTTACAGACTTTTAAAAGTAAACACACTAACTACTGCTTACTAGCTGTCTTACTGACTGACTATTTAAAAATACAGTCTAACTTCTGTTTATTTGCTGCCTTACTGACTATTAAAAGCACAAGCACACAAACACACTAAATAATATTATCAAATAGTTAACTTTGCCCCAATACTTTAAAAAAAGACAATGTCCCAAGCAAAAACTTACTGATTCCTTTCAGTCATCCAAGCAAAAACTTACTGATTCCTTTCAGCCACCAGCAAGGTGATCCTCTCCTCGTTAATACTTTATAATGGATTCTGGATTGTACAAGAAGCCAGTGCAGTGCTATCAGTGATGGGGTGATGTGGTCAAATTGCCTTGTCCCTAGTAAGAGTCTAGCTGAGGTATTTTGTAATAACTGTAGTGGTTTTAGTAGTTCTGAGGGTAAGCCAAGTAATAGGGAGATGCAGTAAACTATGTTTAAAAATATTAATGTTTGTAAAACTGTGCGGAAATCTTGTATTGTTAGCAATGGTTTCAGCCAGTGTAGTATTCTCAGTTTGGTGTATCCTGTTTTTATTAATTTGCTTATTTGCTTTTTTTGGATCCCTAGGTCTCGTACTTGATCTGAGGGTGTAATCTTAAAATTTTCTAGGTCTAGGGTTGGTGTATTGATTATTGTGGAATTTCTCCTTAATCACATAATTTCAAGTTTTTTTGTGTTTAGAGTTAGCTTCAGCTGAGATAGCTTTTGTTGTATTGCCTTCATGTAGTTGGACAGGGTCAAAGAAGTTTTTTCAAATGATTTGATGAATGGTATGTAGAATTGTATGTCATCTGCATATAGGAAGAAGTTGATTCCTAGTTCCACTAGTAATGTACATAGAGGTAGCATATAAATATTCAAAAGTGTAGCTGAGAGGGTTGACCCCTGGGGGACACTTGGGAAGGTGTCGGATAAGTGATTGTCTTATTTGACTTGGAATGATCTATCTGCTAGGAAGGAGGAGAAGCAGCTGATGACCTTTCCATCTATTCCATTTTTTTTCAAATGATGGCACAGTAGGGTGTGATCTACGGTGTCAAAGGCTGCTGTAAGATGAATTAGTACCAGGATAAGAACATAGGAACATAAGAATATGCCATACTGGGTCAGACCAAGGGTCCATCAAGCCCAGCATCCTGTTTCCAACAGTGGCCAATCCAGGCCATAAGAACCTAGCAAGTACCCAAAAACTAAGTCTCTTCCATGTTACCATTGCTAATGGCAGTGGCTATTCTCTAAGGGGAAGATTTTTTCAAAAGGCGCGTTTGCGTACTTTTGTTTGCGCACCAGGCGCAAACAAAAGTACGCTGGATTTTATAAGATACGCGCGTATCTTCTAAAATCCTGGATTGGCGCGCGCAAGGCTGCCGATTTTGGGCAGCCGGCGCGCGCCAAGCCGCGCAACCTGTCTCCGTTCCTTTTGAGGCCGCTCCGAAATCGGAGCGGCCTCGGAGGGAACTCTCTTTCGCCCTCCCCTCACCATCCCCTCCCTTCCCCTACCTAACCCACCCCCCCAGCCCTATCTAAACGCCCCCCCCCCCACCTTTATCCACGGATTTACGACTCCTGGAGGGAGACGTAAATCCACGTGCGCCAGCGGGCTGCTGGCGCGCCGAGACTCGACCCGGGGCGGTTCCAGAGGGCGCGGCCATGCCCCAGGAATGCCCTGGCCCAAAACCACGCCCCCCGGGCCCGCCCCTGAAACGCCATGTCCCGCCCCCAAAACGTTGCATCGTTCGGCCCCTGCCCCCGACACGCCCCCTTCGAAAAACCCCGGGACCTACGCGCGTCACGGGGCTCTGCGCGCGCCGGCGGCCTATGGAAAATAGGCGCGCCGGCGCACAAGGCCTGCTCGCGTAAATCCACCTGGATTTACGCGAGCAGGGCTTTTAAAATCCGCCCCTAAGCAAACTTAATAGCAGGTAATGGACTTCTCCTCCAAGAACTTATCCAATCCTTTTTTAAACACCACTATACTAACTGCACTAACCACATCCTCTGGCAACAAATTCCAGAGTTTAATTGTGTGTTGAGTAAAAAAGAACTTTCTGCGATTAGTTTTAAATCTGCCACATGCTAACTTCATGGAGTGCTCCCTAGTCTTTCTACTATCCGAAAGAGTAAATAACCGATTCACATCTACCCGTTCTAGACCTCTCATGATTTTAAACATCATTATCATATTCCCCCTCAGCCGTCTCTTCTCCAAGCTGAAAAGTCCTAACCTCTTTAGTCTTTCCTCATAGGGGAGCTGTTCCATTCCCCTTATCATTTTGGTAGCCCTTCTCTGTACCTTCTCCATCGCAATTATATCTTTTTTGAGATGCGGCGACCAGAATTGTACACAGTATTCAAGGTGCGGTCTCACCATGGAGCGATACAGAGGCATTATGACATTTTCCGTTTTATTCACCATTCCCTTTCTAATAATTCCCAACATTCTGTTTGCTTTTTTGACTGCCGCAGCACACTGAACCGACGATTTCAATATGTTATCCACTATGACGCCTAGATTGCTTTCTTGGGTTGTAGCCCCTAATATGGAACCCAACATTGTGTAATTATAGCATGGGTTATTTTTCTCTATATGCATCACCTTGCACTTATCCACATTAAATTTCATCTGCCATTTGGATGCCCAATTTTCCAGTCTCACAAGTTCTTCCTGCAATTTATCACAATCTGCTTGTGATTTAACTATTATGAACAATTTTGTGTCATCTGCAAATTTGATTATCTCACTCATTGTATTTCTTTCCAGATCTTTTATAAATATATTGAAAAGTAAGGGTCCCAATACAGATCCCTGAGGCACTCCCTGTCCACTCCCTTCCACTGAGAAAATTGTCCATTTAATCCTACTCTCTGTTTCCTGTCTTTTAGCCAGTTTGCAATCCATGAAAGGACATCGCCACCAATCCCATGACTTTTTACTTTTCCTAGAAGCCTCTCATGAGGAACTTTGTCAAACGCTTTCTGAAAATCCAAGTATACTACATCTACCGGTTCACCTTTATCCACATGTTTATTAACTCCTTCAAAAAGGTGAAGCAGATTTGTGAGCCAAGACTTGCCTTGGGTAAAGCCATGCTGACTTTGTTCCATTAAACCATGTCTTTCTATATGTTCTGTGATTTTGATGTTTAGAACACTTTCCACTATTTTTCCTGGCACTGAAGAAAGGCTAACCGGTCTGTAGTTTCCCGGATCGCCCCTGGAGCCCTTTTTAAATATTGGGGTTACATTTGCTGTCCTCCAGTCTTCAGGTACAATGGATGATTTTAATGATAGGTTACAAATTTTTACTAATAGGTCTGAAATTTCATTTTTTAGTTCCTTCAGAACTCTGGGGTGTATACCATCCGGTCCAGGTGATTTACTACTCTTCAGTTTGTCAATCAGGTCTACCACATCTTCTAGGTTCACCGTGATTTGATTCAGTCCATCTGAATCATTACCCATGAAAACCTTCTCCATTACGGGTACCTCCCCAACATCCTCTTCAGTAAACACTGAAGGAAAGAAATCATTTAATCTTTCTGCAATGGCCTTATCTTCTCTAAGTGCCCCTTTAACCCCTCGATCATCTAACGGTCCAACTGACTCCCTCACAGGCTTTCCGCTTCGGATATATTTTAAAAAGTTTTTACTGTGAGTTTTTGCCTCAACAGCCAACTTCTTTTCAATTTCTCTCTTAGCCTGTCCTATCAATGTCTTACATTTAACTTGCCAACGTTTATGCTTTATCCTATTTCTTCTGTTGGATCCTTCTTCCAATTTTTGAATGAAGATCTTTTGGCTAAAATAGCTTCTTTCACCTCCCCTTTTAACCATGTCGGTAATCGCTTTGCCTTCTTTCCACCTTTCTTAATGTGTGGAATCCATCTGGACTGTGCTTCTAGAATGGTATTTTTTAACAATGACCACGCTTCTTGGACATTTTTTACTTTTGTAGCTGCTCCTTTCAGTTTTTTTCTAACAATTTTTCTCATTTTGTCAAAGTTTCCCTTTTGAAAGTTTAGCATGAGAGCCTTGGATTTGCACACTGTTCCTCTTCCAGTCATTAAATCAAATTTGATCATATTGTGATTACTATTGCCAAGCGGCCCCACCACCGTTACCTCTCTCACCAAGTCCTATGCTCCACTGAGAATTAGATCTAATTAGATTAATAATTCATCATTGTCAAACCCCTGTAGTACAGGGTTGGTTAAGGAAATGAGTAGGATGTCTGCTGATTGATCTTTTCTGAAACCGAATTGGTTTGGGTTTGGAATATTATTGTTTTCTAAGTAGCTTTCTAGTTGTGGTAGCACTGCTTTGTCTAGGACTTTAGCGATGAAAGGCAGGTTGGATATAGGTTGATAATTGTCCCAATCATCAATTCTGCCAGTTTTATTTGTTTTAGGATTGGCTTAATCATAGCTTGTTTTGCTCTATTTGGGACCAATCCTTCTGACAGTGAGTAGCTGATCATGATTATGATTGTTGGAATTATTACACTATATACTGTTTTCAGGGAACTTGCAGGGATAGATCTAGTGGGTGGATAGCAGATTTAATTTTAGTTATGATTTGGTTAATTTCAAGTTTTGAAACTGTGTCGAATGTGTTCCATTTTGATTGCCCATGTTTTTTTTCCTGTTCTTCTGTTGGTGAGCAGGTGGAGAAATGTGTTTTCAGCCTATTGATTTTGTCTAGCAGCAATGTGGCATAGTCATTGCAGGAGTTCTTTGTAAAGTAATAGTTATTCGAGATGGATGTAGATGGGTCCTTGATTAGGTTTTTAACTGTTTCAAAGAGTTATATATTTCGCTATGAATTTGTTTAGTGTAATAGTCTTTCTTTACTTTATTTGATTTGTTAACAGTATTTTGTTAATAGGGATTTGTATTTTTCTAGGGATTCCATAGATTAGTATTTCCGCCATTGCTTTTCAGATTTTCTCAGGGTTTGTTTAGTGTGTTTGGTTCTTCACTATACCAAGGTTTCTTATGTTTAGAGGTGTTGAATTTTTGGTTTGTTTGTTTTTTTAAGTTTTTTTCTGGACTGGGCATAAAGTATCGGCTATTTTATTGATGATTTTATTCCAGGAGGCAAACACTGAGGAGGCATTATCATATTTAAGTTCAGTTATCTTGTTTTTAATAGTCTCGTCAAGTATTTTCAGTTCTATCTTTTTTCTGTACGTGAATGATTGATTAATATGTGATATAGTTTTCTGTGTGTGAAGGAGGGATATTTCTGCTTTTATTAGTTGGTGGTCAGACAAGGGTAGTATGTAGTAGGATGAATTGATTATGCAGTTATTGTGATTGGCAGATATTAGATCAAAGATGTGTCCTGCTTTATGAGTGGGGTTGGTTATAAATTGTGACCAGCCCATTGCTTCCATAGCATCTAGGAAGATTTCACATACTGTAGTTTTTAGTATGTTGTCTACATGTAAGTTGAAGTCCCCTGCAATTATTGTGGATTCAGGTGATGGAAACGCTTTTGTGAAAATTTTGATTAGGGGTGAGCAGTCTTTTTGGAGTATTCTAGGTGGGCAATAGACAGTACCTATATTTAGTTGAGTTGATTTTAGTATTGCCACCTCGAAGGGAGGGTTCATTTCTATTTTGTAGGGTTTAAGTTTTAGTTCTTTTTTTTTTACTGATTTTTACCTTTATGTTTGTGTCTGGGGAAGTGAAAGATATCATAGTTGGAGTTATCAATTTGATTTAAGAGAACATTATCACTGTCTTTCAGCCATGTTTCGGTAATGAAGAAGATAGGGTTTTTTTATTCTAGTAGGTTATTTATCAATGGGATTTTCATTGTCAGATATTGAACATTTAGTAATAAGAGAGTGAACATTAGACAAGAAGAGATTACAGGAGAGTTGTTACTTATCTTGGGTAGATCAGCTTTGAGCTCTTTTTTGTTTGTGTTGGGAGGTTCTATGAAGATTTCCATATTTTCCTTGTCCTGTGATGATTTCAATCAGGTAGGTTGACTCCATTGTTGTAGCTGTTTGGGATAGGCAGGATTTAAGAATTTACTTCAAGCTCTTTGAGTTAGATGAGGTATTAATTCTGGTTCTTTTTCTTCATACAATGACCCTTGTCTCCTTTCAATCTTACAATACCACCTCTGGTCTTCCTTTCTCTGAAAAATGTTTTGTCACCTCTCTTTAGCTATTGGGCAATGTTTTCTTCTAGTCAAGCTTTTTTGCCAACATGATTTATTTCCTTATCTCTTTTAGTTTCATCAGATATTCTTCGCTGCATGTCACTCTTTGAGTTCCTTTGTACTTTCTGAATGATAATCTTTTTGCCTTTATTTGTTCAGCCACCTCTTTGGAGAACATTTATTACATATTGCTATTGAATGCATTTATTTATATATACATCATATCAGTTTACATTCAGGTAGTTCTCTATCCCCAGAGGACTTACAATCTAAGTTTTGTACCTCAGGTAATGGAGGGTAAAGTGACTTACCCAAGGTCACAAGGAACAACAGCAGGACTCAAACCCTGGTTTCCTCATTCATAGCCCACTGCTCTAACCATTAGGCTATTCCTCCTGCCATAACTCTTCTCTGAAAATGTCTATGGACCAAAGAACAGCTAATAGAATGAGCAAAAATTGGTCACACAAACAGTGGTGAGGCCAACCAGCCAGGTTTTGAAGTAAGAAGCTAAATACTACAAAGGCTTGAGGAAGTGAATGTATTTTGAGGCTTCTCTTTTTTTCATTGTCTCTTTCCTTATCTTGATATCCTTTGTTCTTTTTTTTGACCTGGCAGTTCCTCTTGCTCAATTGGAACCAGAGCTGGGAGTTTTCGTTCACAATTCCTGAGTTTTTCCCTCCTGTTTTACATCCCTCCCCCTAGTGTCCCTAGACTGGTCATTGCAGTGACTGTCCTGGGCAAACAAGGTGCCTTCTGGAACCCTGCGGTCACTGGCCCTAAATATGGCCCTTGTGTGGTGACCACAAATCTCTCTTCTCCTGGGGCCTGTAATGTTACCTCTGCAGCATCCCCAGCCTTAGGCAACCTGGAGACTGGAAGACCCAAATTGGGGAATTTTAGGTTTGAATAGGGGACCTTCTGCCTGAAAGTCCAAAGCACTGCCACTGAGAGATCAGGCTGGCCCTTCTTATCTTGCTGCATCAGTGGCAATTTAATGTAAAACAATATATGGCTGAGTATAATCTTATTTGAGGAGATAATTCACTTAAATGCTTAATTCCTTCAGTATGCTTGAAGGAGAATGCTGTCTTGATTATGCAAGATCAGTAAGGAAGCTTAAAGAACCTTACAAGTGAGAAGCTTAAAGCCTCAGCAGCTAGGGAAGTCAAGCTTCAGTCCTAGAAGGCCACCAGCTAGCCAGATTTTTGGGAATGCCAAAATTGTATAGCTATAAACTAGGGCCACTGTTTGCAAATATATGCCATGAAGATGCATTGCTGGTATCCTGAGAACCAGACCTGTTGATGGCCCCTGAATACAAAAGTTAGACACTCCTGATTGGAACTCTGGTGTAGATACAGGACTTGGATGGAGAGAGTCATATATGTGGTGGGACATTTGATGGAGTGGCTGCTTTACTATCCCTGTACCTGTATGGGGTGTGTTAGGGTGCAGTTTTTCAGAGTCTGCATTCTCGGAGCTAAGGGCTGGTATCAGCATCCTGAAGAACATCATCCACCCAAAGAAAAGCCGTTTTTAACTTTAGGCCTATCTAGTGGATCTTTTCAGTTGTTTTCTGTGCATAAATCATATTTATTTGTGCATGTTTTATGTACAGAAAACTTTTTGTTTTGCATAGAAACCATGTTTTCTGGTCTTTTGTGAGCGCATTTTTGGGTTAATGCACTGTTTTAACCCCCAATGCATTTACATACCATTAGCTTGCTGCATCAAACCTTAACTCAGTTTTTACCGCGTGAGCAAACAAAATGTGAAATAAAATTTAGCTCATGTTTTATTACATTGGGCCCTAAGTTATTGTACCTGACGCAACAGAGGGGGAAATGATTTAACCCAGGTCACAAGGAGCATCAGTGAATTTGCACCCTGGCTTTCTTGCTTTGTAGCCTGCTGTGCTAACCACTAAGCCAGTTCTCCTTGCTGTACACACCATGATGGCTTGCTCTTTTACAGTACCTATTTTATATTGTGTTGCATTTTTAAATCTAGCACCCACACAGTTAGTTTCTTATTTTTTATAGTTTGTATCCTGCTTTTGGCCAAAGCACAATGACCAAAAACAAAAAAGAAAGCATTTTCAGTGGCTAAAGGGAAGTCAAAATCAGATAAATGGGAAACCACAAGGTGAGAGAAATGATGACGTGATAGCAGGCATGCAGGCACATGGAAAGAGAGGGGGAAATCCCACAAAGGACCAAGATCTTGAGCCCTTCCCCTCAGCTCTGCTTTCCTGTGTTAGTGTCCTTACAGTGCTGGAGAGTCAGGGCTGCCGAAGAGTTAATTCTCCTCTTCCAGAAGAGGCTGGGGTTTGCTTTTGACCAGGAAGCTTGATCTGATGCTTGCTTTCTCCCAAGGAGCATGTGGACATGGCAGATAACCAAATGCTTTGCAGGGGCCTCATCCTGGCTTCTCTTACAGAAAACAAGAAAAGCTACAAGCCTGTCATCCTTTGCCAGGTCTAATTAAGATCTGCTTTCACAGTTTGCGCTCTCTGCTGCTTCCCCCTCATGTTTTGGACAAGCATCCAAGAATAGGTTCATCTTCAGTGCTGTACTGGTGCTTTACTGGTTTGTCTGTTCCTTGCTACAGAATGTCCACAGCACAGGAACTAGCTGCTCTCCTAGATCCTTGCCGAAACAGGAGAAATGAATAATAACAAGCAAAATGGATTCCTTCAGGAACTTGACTTTGGTATTTGTGTTTTATTGGGGCATGTTTCTGTAAGAGAAGGGACAGAATATTCTCAGGATGAACTACTATTAGATAGATAGATAGATAGAGACAGATATATAAGCATTTGCAGAGAGAAGAGTTGTACATCCTGTAACAGAATGAGGAGACTGCTCAGCAGCCAGATGTGGGGGCGTGGGGGATCCAGATGTTAATGACAGGAAGTTAGAATGGCTGCCTTGAAAACAGTAAAATCTAACAAAAAGGCTAGGCAGGGACATAAGGAGACTACAGAAAATGGTAGTAGGAATTTGGGGGAGGGGGGGGGCCAGAGGGGAGAAAGGTTTTACTAAATCTGTTTCTCCCTGAACTTCTCTGGAGTTCCTTTATAGCTGCCTCTGATTCCCCAGAGCCAGAGGTCTCAGTTTCCCCTAATTGTTTTTTTTGGCTTCGGGGAGGACAGACAGTCTGGAGCCCGAACCAGTACGCATAGCATAAGGAAAGGGGCAGTAATAAAGTTAGCAAGCAAAGAAACCTACGGGATGGAAAAGGGAGAATATCTGAAATGTTGGAGTTTGCCATGTTATAGCGCCCCCAAACTTACAGGAGCCCTGGACCTGGGCCATAGATGGGACAAGCTGCAGTGAACAAGACCGTGGAAGGGGACTGTGGTAATTAATTACCAGTACTTATCATTAAGGCTTCCATTCCTAGGTGTTTCTTTTCCAGCTACTTTGGGAGTACAAAACGTCCATGTTTCTCAGTTTGTTTTGGGGCGCAGGTATTACTGTTGGGTACCTCTTCTAGTTGGATTGAATACATACATTTGTGCAGCTGCGCAGTCATCAAAATGAAAAAGGCACAAAAAACAGAGTGGAGGACCAAGGCAGGCAAGGGAAGGGATGAGAGAGTACGCAGGGCAGTGGCACTTTCTGGTGTTCAACCAATTCTTCATATATTGGTTAAAATCTTACATCAGAAGTCCTAAATCTGATTTACTGCCATTGACTGATTAATTCAGTTTAGCAGTCCTGGTATGTGTTTCCACTGTCAAAACAGAAACCCAGAGAAAGCTGCGAGGTGTTCCAATACAGCAGAATTCATAATAAAAGAACATTTTTAAATGAGAAATTATGTTAGAAAAGTATTCCATATCTTTATTTTTTTGTTTTCAGTTTCACATAGGCTTTATTGTAAAAATAAAATACCAATACAATAAAGGGTGGAAGAGGAGTGAAAATATACTGCCCAAAATACATCATAAAGCAAAGAAAGACAGAATATACAAAATATATTTTACTATCACAAGAGGGAAAATAAACTCACAAATCCCTCACCGCTCAGAAAAAGGAAAAGAGAGGAAACATTACAATGCAGATCCCAGTCCTTCTATTATCCGAAAGTGTAAATAACTGATTCACATCTACTCATTCAAGACCTCTCATGATTTTAAACACCTCTATCATATCCCCCCTCATCCGTCTCTTCTCCAAGCTGAAAAGTCCTAACCTCTTTAGTCTTTCCTCATAGGGGAGCTGTTCCATCCCCTTTATCATTTTGGTTGCCCTTCTCTGTACCTTCTCCATTGCAACTATATCTTTGTTGAGATGCAGAGACCAGAAATGTACACAGTATTCAAGGTGTGGTCTCACCATGGAGCGATACTGAGGCATTATGACATTTTCCGTTTTATTAACCATTCCCTTCCTAATAATTCCTAACATTCTGTTTGCTTTTTTGACTGCTGCAGCACACTGAGCCAACGATTCAAAGTATTATTCACTATGATGCATAGATCTTTTTAGGGTTATTTTTCCCTATATGCAACACCTTGCACTTGCCACATTAAATTTCATCTGCCATTTGGGTGCCCAATCTTCCAGTCTCACAAGGTCCTCCTGTAATGTATCATAATCCGCTTGTGATTTAACTACTCTGAATAATTTTGTATCATCTGGAAATTTGATAACCTCACTCGTTGTATTCCTTTCCAGATCATTTATAAATATATTGAAAAGCACCAGTCCAAGTACAGATCCCTGAGGTACTCCACTGTTTACCCTTTTCTACTATGAAAATTGACCATTTAATCCTACTCTCTGTTTCCTGTCTTTTAACCAGTTTGTAATCCACGAAAGGACATCGCCTCCTATCCCATGACTTTTTAGTTTTCTTAGAAACCTCTCATGAGGGCCTTTGTCAAATGCATTCTGAAAATCCAAATACACTACATCTACCGGTTCACCTTTATCCACATGTTTATTAACGCCTTCAAAAAAAAATGAACAGATTTGTTAGGTAAGACTTCCCTTGAGTAAATCCATGTTGACTATGTTCCATTAAACCATGTCTTTCTATATGCTCTGTGATTTTGATCTTTAGAATAGTTTCCACTATTTTTCCTGGCACTGAACTCAGGCTCACTGGTCTATAGTTTCCTGGATCACTCCTGGAGCCCTTTTTAAATATTGGGGTTACATTGGCCACTCTCCAGTCTTCAGGTACAATGGATGATTTTAATGATAGGTTACAAATTTTAACTAATAGATCAGAAATTTAATTTTTGAGTCCTTCAGTACCCTAGGATGCATACCATCCCGTCCAGTAATTTGCTACTCTTTAGGTTGTCAATCTGGCCTACTACATCTTCTAGGTTCACAGTGATTTGGTTCAGTTCGTCTGACTCATCACCCCTTGAAAACCATTTCCGGAACTGGTATCTACCCAACATCCTCATTAGTAAACACGGAAGCAAAGAATTTATTTGTCTTTCTGCAATGGCCTTATCTTCCCTAAGAGCCCTTTTAACCCCTCGGTCATCTAACTGTCCAACAGACTCCCTCAAGGTTTCTTGCTTCGGATATATTTTTAAAAGTTTTTATTATGAGTTTTTGCCTCTATGGCCAACTTCCATTTTAAATTCTCTCTTCGCCTGTCTTATCAATGATTTACACTTAACTTGACAATGCTTATGCTTTATCCTATTTTCTTCAGATGATTCCTTCTTCCAATTTTTGAAGGATGTTTTTTGGCTAAAATAGCCTCTTTCACCTCACCTTTTAACCATGCCGGTAATCGTTTTGCCTTCCTTCCACCTTTCTTAATGCGTGGAACCTGTCCAATCTATTTGTAATATATGCCTCTAAGTATTTATTATGATTAGCAGCTCATTTAAAAGGAAACTGGGCCCAAATTCTAGTACTCACATCAGGCAACACTCCTAAGTCCAAAATCTCTGTTTTCCTCATGTTAACCTTCTACCCAGACACTTTATTAAAAGTTGAAATTAGTTCTGAAACTATAAGCAGGACTGATCAGGATGATCATAAAAAGCAGAATGTCATCCGCAAACAAGGCTATTTTATGCTCATCCCCATCCTGACCTCTCAAACCCTGAATGTCCGAATTCTCCCTAATCATGCATGCTAAGCGTTCCAAAAATAATACAAAAAGTAACAGTGAGAAAGGACAACCCTGGTGAGTGCCGTTTTTCAAAGGGAATGAACCTGAAACTGAAGCATTCGCTTGGACTTGTGCCTCAAGAGCACAAGTCCGAGTGAATGCTTCAGTTTCAGATTCATTCTCGAAGCACCTACCCACTGAAGAAAATTTGAGCCAAAATGCATCTGCCACATTACTGCAAACAGAAAGGCCCACGCCACTCAATCGAGCACCTTCCTGGCATCCAAAGAAAGGAGAAGAGAGTTTGATTTCTGGCACTTGGCATTGTATATTAAATTTATGGCTCACCAAATATCGACTCCCCGTTGACCCTTCACAAAACCCCTTTGACCTTTATGTATCAAATTTGGTAAGAAATGCTTGAGACAGGTTGCCAGCATCTTGGCAAAAATCTTGATATTGTAATTTATCGTCTTTCAAAACACCATTATGCATACTCGCCAATTCTGGTATCAAAATGCGCATAAAGGTTTTATAGAAGGTATGAGAAAAACCATCCTCTCCAGGACATTCCCCCCCCCCCCCCCCAAAAAAAAGATTGAATTGCTGCCTCTATCTCAAAGTGTGAGATTTCCTTATCAAGAACTCCGGTTTCTGCTGGAGCCAAAAAAGTAAAGAGATCTTATCAAGAAATGCTTCTGCCTCCAAATCTATATCAGTTGCCTCTTAGTCTATTATTTTTTGAAGAAAGCAGCAAGACCCTCACTGATTTCAGCTGGGGCATTCATCAATCTCCCCCCCATGCAATTCTATTTCTGAGGCATATCTATTTGCTAAAATGGAGTTGAGTTTACGAGCAAGGAGCTGGCCAGGTTTGCTTCCCCCATCATGATATGTGTGACCACCCCTCTTTCATATGAGCAACCGATCTATGATCAATGAGAGCCATAAAGTGCCACAAATGGTAAAAAAGAGTAGGTGAGAATATTTGGTGATCCTATGGTACCTGAGCCATAAAAGGCGCGAGGCGCTGCTATATCAGGTTAGTATAGAACAGCTGGGTGTATTACACCACACCATTCATTATGCACTAATGTGGAAATATTTGGCACCCAAGTCTCAGGTAAACCAATTATCATTGTAGTTTTCTACAGATGGTGAGAAGAAGGCCTCTGAGGTTCAGCGCTTTCATTCACAGTACCACCTTGTTTTGGGTATCTTTTTCAAGGGCCTTAAGACTGAACAGGAAATAGACTCTTGGATATTATTAAGTAAAGATAGGTCACATGATGGCGGGAGCATCCTTGGCAAATTAGACTTTTAAGAGCCCGCACTAGGTAAAGGCAGAGCAGTCCCCGCTGGGCTGTTACCTCATGCTTTTAGCATCCACTAATCCGTGCTTAAAGGGTTTGACTCTGGTGTCTTCTCATCGTGTTTCTTTGGAACTGGAATTTATTAACGTTATGTAAATTTCAAGCTGTTACTTATTGTCTCAAGAAAAAGACCGGACAACATAAATGAATTAGCCTGTGTGGCTGGAAGCTACAGCGCTAAAACTGTTGTCCCATCTGGCAGCCTCTTTGGCACAGCCATGGAAAGGAACAATCTGTCACCTCAGGCACATCTGCATGACAAGTATATTAATATAATAAGGAGCCACCACACCACTTATAAAGTATGTAAAATAAACAAAAGTGGAGACAAAATAAATAGCTGTTCTGAAAAAAACATTTTTTTTAAATTTTTTAAGACATCAAACATGGAGCTTCACCAGAAGAATTTTTATAGTGAAAAACTTCACCTCATGTCATCATATGTCATTCTTTTTTCTTTTTTAAAGTAAAAAGTGATAGTGAAAGTGCTTTCAAGTGTCAACAACATCTTCCAAATGATTTAAAAATGATGCCCCCAACGTCAGTCTTGGTAATGATATCGATGTTTCAAAGAAATTCTTCATCAGGGGACCTGTAACAAAGACTGACAGAGGAAACATGAGTACATTCACTTTTTTAACCCAAGAACGTCAGACTGGCACAGGGTCTGTGAATGCTGCCACTGCAGCATTCACAGACCCAGCCAAACTGGAGGAGAGAGGACCCAACTTGGGGATCGAACTGGGGACCTTCCACATGGCAGTAAAAAGCACCTACCACTGAGTCACTGGACCAGCCAGCTCTCATTATACCAAACCTCCCAGTCAGCTTGAATACAAATCCACACCGAGCAAAAAAAAATGAGAAGCATAGCACCTGACCAGCCTAATATAACCCCATGTTCAAGCCGTGATCCAGCCATAGCCTGCACATACTGCGGTGCACGGCACACAACCGGAAACACTGAAGCGTGCAACTGCTGTAACACAACAGGGTCACATTCAGGCCTCCTCGTTAATTCCCCGAGTAAGTAAGAAATGGGGACACACAGAATAACAACCATTCCCTGCAGCCCAATCATCTGTACCCAATGCCATGTCAGCACTGTATAAAAGAATTGCCACATCCCGGATATAAAACACCGTTTTGGGGCGTTCTGCAAGTCCAGAAGCTCATCCTGTCTCATAATCGCAACCAAAGTAATCCCCATCCCTGCAGCCCTCGGGTGACTGGAGTGCAGGGTCTACCTGCAGAAGAGAATCACTGCCGAGGCGGACTGGCAGAGCCTCTCCTGCTGGGCTGAAGATCACCGCTGAGGCGGCCCAGCGTGGCACATCTTGCTGGCGCGAAGTAGAATGCAGCAGAGACATCCAGCGGAGCCCGAAGATGAGTGCCACAGAGGGAAAGGCATGGGCAGCCAGCACACCGAGCACCTCGCTGTTTGCTTTTTATTTTAACCTGGTGGCTTCCTCTTGCTCCTTTGGGCCTGCGGCTCAATCAGAAACAGGAGTGGGATTCTGGCATCAAGGGCCAGGGGATATTCCCCCTTTTTTACATCCCTAACATGCCTAGTTTAGTCATTCCAGTGACGATCCTTGGTCGGGGGCTGCGCCGGAACTCTGCAATCACAGGCCTTGAGCAATGATCATGAGCCCCTTGCAAGGGCTGTGAACACAACCTGTGCAGCATCATCAGCAGACCTGGGAAGCAGAAGATCTGTCTCGGGGTTTGAACCCGAGCCGAGGGGGCCAACCCAACACTGAGCTGTTTTTCGCTTCTTGATCTGAATATAAGGCAATGGGCTGTCCAATGATCTACATAAATAAAAATGTTAAATAGTTTGTACCAAATCGCTAATCTCAGCAACCACTTAACCAATTGCGTTCAAATTTGGACACAGGTTTCACCTCACTTACATTACATATATGTCACACCGGGGGCTGGTAAAAAAGTTTTAAAATTTGGTTCCACAAAACAGCGACATCTGGTGGACGTAAGCGGAAGCTCTTACACCTTGCACAAACGCTCACACCCCACACACACGTGACCAATGTTTGCGATTCACACACCCTCCGAGCAGACACAAATCCACCCTCCTCACACCCCCCCGCACACATGCCAATTGTACTTATTTCACACACCCTCAAAAAACACACAAAAACCCACTAAGTACCAGCATGCTACACCGAGAGGCCACTAACATGCCACATGTTTGCAATTCCCACACCCTACGAATTTACACACAAACACCCTCCTCACACCCCTCACGCACATGACTTTTCTATTTACTGCCCTCAACCTCCGAACGCACGGAAAACTGCAGAATAGTTCGGGCTGCTCCAGCGGGGGGGCAACACCGCTCCGGGACACATCGCATACACTACGGCTGTCGGCTGCCAGCAATCAAAATGGCGCCGACGGCTCTGTCCCTTACTAGGACACTCGGGAACGCCAATAGCCACAGTAGCCCATGTGACATAGTAAGGGCGAGGGCCCGTCGACGCCATTTTCTGAACTGGCAACCGGCGCACCTTCGCCCTTACTATCTGAGCGAGACGACCGCTCCCATTGCTCCACCTCGAGGGCCCGGCGCCAATACTTCCATGCCGGAACGAACGCCCGCTCCACCGACTACCATTTTTGAAAGGTATCGTAAGGCCTGCAGGGGGGGGAGGGCATGGGGATGTTCTTGCGTCCATGTTCGGGGGGGGGGCAGGGGGCAGTTCCGAGATTCTGCAACTCTTGTGGGTTAGTCTATTTCGCCGGCCTGGGGGGGGGGGGAAGGGAGGGGGGGGGAGGCTTATATAAACACAATGTTTCTGTGGGGATTACTTTGGGGTGCAAAGGGGGAGGGCACAAACACATACACAAAATGTGCACCATCTCCGAAAGGTTACAAAACAGCCCTCACCAGGTGGGGAGTCCCTGAGGTGACAGTGAGGGGAGGGAGAATGAGGAGGGAGGTAACTGTCAGGGAAGGAAGAATGAGGGGAGAGGTGAGTGTGAGGGGACAGAGTTGGAGTGGGGACAGGGGAGGGAAGTGGGGGGGAGGAGTGACCAAGGGGGAAGAGGATGAGTGACTGAGCTAAATGAGCAAGGGGAAGGGGCAGGGAGGGCAAAGAATCTGACTCAGCCACTGCAACGCGTGGCAGGGGTCCGCTAGTGACATATATAATTCTGTATAGAGAGAGAGGGCTGAGAGACCAATCACAGTGCTTCACTTTCATGCAAATATCTTTGAGTGAAAGGAAAGGGGAAGGCAACTGAAGCCACAATCTGAGCTCTAAATTAACTGATGTTTTAATTGCCTCACGCCAAATGAAGTGCTGAGATTCAGCGGTGAATGTGCCACGTTGCAGAGCCTGTCAGCTATGTCTGGGCTTCCTGCACTATCAGAGGGTCTCCTATCTAACCACAGGGTCCTGTAACTTTGAACATTGGCAAGGAAGGGGAGGAATAAAGCACAGCTGCACTCTCCCTGTGCTGGATTTGTCTGCTGTTTACTTTTGCTTTTAATTAAAAGATCATTCATTAACTGTGAGTGCGCCTGACCCACAGCTCCCTAGACAGATCTGCCTAAAGACTCTGCAGGTTTGCAAGACAGGAGTCAAAAAACAATGGCAGAATACTGAGCAGAAAACATGCTTGGAAGGAAGGAATCTCTTCCTTACACTTTTCTGGTCTCTCGTGCTGCACAGCGATGATTTTGAGAATGACGCGGCCTTTTCTCCATCTAACAGTAGTGATGATGGCAGAAAAAGACTAAATGGTCCATCCAGTCTGCCCAGCAAGTTTCTTAAGGTAGCAACTGCCGCTCCGTGCAGGTTACCCCCATGTGTTAACCCTCTGACTCTGACACCCCTAGATCCTTCCACATTCTCCCAAAATGTGTCCTGACCCCTCACCAAGAGCCTTCTGTACTTGTCACCCTGAGAGAGATGCAGGTATCTAATTTCCTCTCCCGAATGTGCTCTGTGTTTGCTCAGCTCGCCTCAGTTTTTGTGATAAATCATTTCTCCCCGGCAAGGAGTTTTGCACACAAATTGTGAGCTTAAAACTGTAAATTTTGGTTAGGACCCTGACGCTAATGAAGACATTTTTTATCAACACACCCCACCCCCCCCTCCATGCTTAACCCAAGTTTTGTTAATGCTCAAAATGTGTCTCTTGATCAGAGGCTGGAGCAAATTTCCTGGGGCTGAACCTGGGGTTCCTGGCACAGGGCTCTCCTGTATTCAGAATTTTATAATCCGGTGGGTTACTGGACCCAAGGCAACAGGGATTCATCAAGGGGAAGATCCTGTCAGACAAACCTGATCAATTGTTTTAATTGGGTGACGAGATAATTGGATCAAGGAAGAGCGCTCGAGGTGACTTACTTCAATTTCAGCAAAGCTTTTGATACGGTCCCTTATAGGAGGCTTGTGAATAGAACGAGAAGCTATAAGGAATGTGCGCCAAAGTGGTGGAGTGGTTTACAAAGTGATTGGCTGACGGGAGACGGCAAGAAACGGTAAATGGAACCTGCTCTGAAGAGAAAACAGCGTTACGTGGAGTGCCACAAGGATTGATATCCGGGTGGCTCTGTTCAATATCTTTCGGGCTGATACAGTACAGTGCACTCCAATGGAGCGCACGTTACCCCTTATTCAGTAAGTGGCCGAAAAAGCGCGTCCAACCCCCCGAACCTAATAGCGCCAACTTAATATCAAAGCGATATTAAGTCGGAGGCCCCAAAAATAAAAAAAAATTAACAATTAAAAAAAATAAAAATAAAAAATCTGCCCATGGCCCGCAGGTTGGAAGATGGATGCTCAATTTTGCCAGCGTCCGTTTTCCGAACCCGTGGCTGTCAGAGGGTTCGAGAACCGATGCCGGTAAAATTGAGCGTCGGCTGTCAAACCCACTGACAGCCGCCGCTTCTGTCAAAAAGGAAGCGCTAGGGACGCGCTATGGGGATCCCACCCCATGAGTATCCTTTTTCTGCTTTTCTGTACACTTTCCCGGTGCCAGCCGAAATTAACGCCTGCCTTTGGCAGGCGTTAATTTCTGAAAGTAAAATGTGCGGCTTCGCTGCACATTTTACTTTCTGTATCGCTCGGGAATGACTAATAGGCTCATCAACATGCTAGTGTCCCTAGTGCCTCCTTTTACCGTGGGCCTTAATTTGCATGTGGGCTGATACTGAATCGCGCACCCAGGAGAGTGGCCTGTGCGTGCGTCGGGAGAGCCGGCGCTCGCCGGCTCTCCCGCGACTTTTACTGTATCGACCCGATTGTGAGAGAGATGCAGGTATCTGACCTCCTCCCCTCCCCACCCCCCCATCCTCTGACCTCCTTTCCCAGAGTTGTGTCCTGACCTGGAGAAAGTTGCAATCCCACCCCATGATTATCCTGATTCTGTGTAAGAGACGCAGGCACCCAACCTCCTCGCCCCCGCCCCTTTTTGGGTCCTGACTCTGGGAGCGACAGAAGCTTCACATCCCCTCCGTGAGTCCTGTCCTGACCTCCTTCTCCTCCCTCCCCTGTGCCTGCCCTGGGTCGAGGAGAGATGCATCACCCAAGGAGCGTCCTGACCCCCGAGAGAGATGCAGGTTCAGCCCCACCCCAGGACCGTGCTGACCCCTCCAGTCCTAGGAGGGATGACGGTGTCTACCGTTCTCCCCCACCCCCACCGGAGATGCAGGTCTTCAGAGCCTCCCGCCTGCCCCTCGCATCACACTGACAGAATCAAAGACATTTCCCTGGTTAAAAGTAAACAGAGCTGCATGTAAAGAAATAGCTTGCTGCAAAAGGGGAAACATACACCCGTGTGTCTCGGACTGTGAGGAGGAGTTTCCCTGGGCGGACTTTGCCATTAACGTCCAACGTTTTGCATTTTCAATAGTATGCATGCGAAATCGTCCCCAAAATGTCCGCGCACACATTAGCAGGTGGAAGTGTGTGCGGGCAGTTTGGGCAGAATATTTTTCAAAGCTAATCTAGGCACGGAAGTTGGCTTTGAAAATTCAGCGTAAGTTAGACGGACAACGTTTTCGGGTTGCTACAAAATCACCCCAATAATATGCCCCAAGCTCGCAGGCAAACCCACGGGAAGAGTCAGACAAGCGGCTCCGCCATGCCGCCAGTTTCTTATCCAGCTCCGTTCTGCTCGGTGACGCCTCCTTTCTGCTGAATGATTTCAGCTTCCACCGCCTCCCTCTAGTCTAGGTAACAAAAAGGCAACTGTATGTAGAGCACCACCTTGGAAATGACATTCAGATCCCGAAACCTTTCACTCGAGCAGCATACAAACTAATTATCCCAAAGTATTGTGCATGAGCTCCGGAAATCACACAGGTCTCTGCTTCAGATGTCACTTCCCAGCCATTATTCACGTCCGAAGATGGGATCTATGTGGCCTCTCCATAGCTCAGTTCCCTGATCATCGCGGTAAGACCCATCAACACCATAAGCACTTGCCCCCTCTGTCTCCCCTCTCTGGGTTTCTCTTGCTGTCTGGCTCCCTTCTCCCCTCTGGATCTCTCACCACTTCCTCATCATCCCCCACACTGACTCTCTCTCTCTCCCAACCGCTCCCCCCTTACTCTCGCCCCTTCTCAACCATTTCACTTCACTCACCCCCTTCACTCACAATTAATTATTATCCCCCCTTATGCTCACCCCCATCTCCCTCTCTCTAATTCACTTTCAAGCCCACTACTACTACTATTACTGCTTATGATGACTTCTATAGCCCGACTCCAGGTATGCGGTGCTGTGCAAAACACATGAGAGAGACAGTCCCTGCTCGGTAGAGCTTACAATCTAATCAAACATGCAGGGCAAAAGAGACTTTGGGAAGTTCATTTATTAAGAAAATGGTTCAAAACAATGAGTCTGTATGCAGGACAATCAGGAGTTAGGATTTAAAAGCAGCATCCAAAAGGTGGGTTTTTAGACGGGATTTAATGAAGCAAGAGAGGGAGCTTGGTGCACCCACTCAGGAAAGTCTTTTCCAAGCACACGGCACAGCCACGTGGAAAGCACGGAGTGCGGAACTGGTGGAAGAGGAGAAGGGCATGGATAGGAGTGACTTGTCCGATCAGCGGAGTGCACAAGGAGGGGGAGTAGAGAGAAATACTAGAGGAGAGGTAGAGAGATAGAGTGTATGTAGGTGAGAAAGAGGAGGTTGAACTGTATGCGGGAGCGAATAGGGAGCCAATGCAGTGACTTCAGAAGAGGGGTTATGTGAGCACAGAGACTTTGCTGAAAGATAAGTGGCGCAGCTGAATTTAGGACAGATTGCAGTGGAGAGAGATGGTTTGCTGGGAGACCTGTGAGGAGATGAGAGAATGGATAAGGGTTCTGGTAGTTGTTCAGAAAGGAAAGGTTGGATTTTGGTGATATAGAGAAATAAACAGCACATTTTAGCAGAGTTTTGGATATGCGTAGAGAAGGCGAGAGAGGAGTCAAAGATGACTACCAAGATTATGGGCTGAGGGGACAGGGAGGTTGACAGCGTCCCCCAGTCACCCCATACATGATCTCCCCTTTTTCTTATTATCTTTCTCTGGCTCTCTCTCACACCTCTTCTGGCTCTCACTCCCTCCCTCACTTCAATCAACAACCCTTTCTGTGTCTCTCTCTCAGACCTTTCCCCCTCTCAATCACCCCCCTCTGTCTCTCTCTCTCTCTCTCTCACCTCCTCCATCCCCATCATTAACTCTGGCTCTCTGTCACTCTCCCCGGCTTCACCACCTTTGGTTCTCTTACACTCGCTCCCTCATCACCACCTCTGACTCACCCCAACACCAACTCTCCCCCCCCCCCTCCCCATCATCACCTTTGGCTTTCTTTAACTCTTACCCTCCCCACCCCCCCCCCCAACTCTCTCACCTCCCTGACTTTCTTGCACCCTTCTGCCACTTTCCACCAGCAATCTCACACCCCCTCCCCAGCTCTTGTGCCTCTGCACACCCCCTCCCCACAGCTGACCTTAGGAGGGTGTGGGGGGGGGGGGGGTCCAGGGTGAATCAGCTGCAGCGGGGCCCTGGAAATGATAGGGATAGGGCTACCATGGCTGTGCAGGGCCCTCCAAAGGATAACCCTGCCCCTGCCACACTCTTTCACACACAATGCATTCTCTCACACCGCTCTCATTCACCCCCTACCCCTACTCTCTCACCCCCTCTTTACCCCCTCCAACCTCGGGCCTCTCAGATCTGCTGCAGAAACACAGGAGCCTGGGGAAGAGCAAGTAGCCAAATAGCCCCGGCCAGCATTGCTGACTTCAGGGAGATGGGGAGGAGACAGCAGCCACCCCTCCTTCTACTCCCTTCCAGAATTCAACCCTCCTCACGCCCTCTTGCACTACCATCCCCTCCTCAATATTCACCTCCTCTCACCCTTCTCATTCCTCTTTCAGTATTTCATCTCATCTCTCTCCCCACAAATCACCCACAGGAGTCAGAGCTGTGGGCTGGGGGCTGTTTCTGCTTTAGCTCCCTCACCTCCTCTCTTGTCCCTGCGGCAACAGGAGGCTTCCCGGGTCAGAAAGAAGAGGAAGGGTTGGAGCTGACATAACAAAGAGCCCCCAGCTCTTCCTCTCCTAATTTTTCAGGTTCCCCCAATCCTACCTTTTGTTGGTGGTGGTGGTGGTGGGAGGGCAGCTGATTTGGAAGGGACTGGGGCACAGAGAGTAGGGGCTCTTTTTAGCTTTGCAGAATCTGCTTCATCCTCAACCCCTCCCCTTCTGTCCGTGAGTGACAGGAGAGGAGGGGCTGAATTAACTGCTTTATCTGCTCCTAGCTCTCCTCTCCTCCGGTTCCTTGCAGCTTCCCGGGAAGGGAGGAGGGGAGGCGCTGCAGCAGGAAGCAGGGGGCTGTCCTCTGGACTATTCAGCCTTCAGGGCCAGAGTTTGGGTCCTGAAAGCGACTCGAGCTTTGTGAAGCCAGCAGCTGGCGGTGCACGTCCTGACAGTCCAGCGCCAGCGAGCCGAGCCGATCCGATCCGTTCCGTGCAGAGGTCGGCCCAGGGGGGCGGGGCTCCGGCAGCCTCCCCCGGCCCGGGACTCGCCAGCTGCTGCCTCCCGCGCCGTGCTCGCCATGGGGCTCCCGCTGCGCCTCTGCTTGCTGCTGGCCGCCCACCTCTCCCTGAGCTCCGGATACCCAGGTAGGGTCGGGGGAGGGGGTGCGCGCCACGTGGGCCGGGATCGGCCGTCCCCGATCTGCCCCCCCACTCCCGCTGAGCCCAGGTCGCCGGCCCTGGGCAGTGGGCTTTGCCCTGGGTTGCAGCTGCATGCAGGCTCCTGCCCCTTCCCGGGAGCTGGGGTTGAGGATGTGGCAGCCCCGGATCGGACACTTACACGTAGATATGAGTTTAAGACGGGAAGGCTCTCTTTCTTTCTTTTTTTTTTTCTTTTTTCTTTCCTGCCTTTTTGGGCTTCCAGCTCAATCGGAACCGGGCTTTTTGGTGCCGGGACACCTCGAGCCTGCGTTTTCCCGGGTTTCATACTCAGCCCTGGCATGGCAGCGACGCTCCCGTCCCCAGCCAGGGGCCACAAACTGAGCTCTGCTCACTAGAGGTCAGCATTGGCCAGGGAGTGGGTTGTGATCGCCGACCCGGGCCGGGAATGGAACTCGGCAAGTCTCCGTTTAGCGAAGCTGCGGTCGCTCGGCAGGGAGGGGGAGGGCACCTGTGGAAGGGGATTAGGAGATCAAGCCCCCGTGTGCGCACCTCCCCTCGAGCCAAAAGCTGTAATTGTGCAGGGAGGGTGCTCGCTGGTTTTGGGAGAAAAGTGGAAATCTCCGCGGGGTCTGCTGCTTTTCTCTTCCACCAACCCGAGGACCATCCAGACCTGGTGCTGCTGGATGAGAGATGCAGAGCAGCAGCCTGGGGTACTTCTTAGGTTGAGGCAAGACCCGCAGAGCAAACCAGCTTTCTCTGCGAATAAATCAACATGCAGACCGAGCCAGATGAACGTAGCCTGCTTGTAAGGACGCTGCCAAAATATTGCATAAGAGCCACCATGCTGGGTCCATCAATTACACGCGCCCTTTGTAGTCTCTATCTGAGAGCAGCATTTCACTTTACAGGCCGTTCAGCTTCTCAGCCACAGGGCTTTTCATCCTGCTGGGGCGCTTTCATGGACTGAGACAGTAAATTAAAACATGGAAGTCATTAGAGAGTTCGTGCAAGGCTGGGCTGGCGTTGGGGATGCTGTGGAGGACGCATTCCCAGATCCTGTCCCCTGGGGCGAGGGGGGACGATCTTCAGCGAGGGTGACACCTGCTTGCCAGATTTAGAGAGCCCTGACACAGGATCCTGAAGGAGCCCTGGGGCACAGGTCTCAGCTTCCCACCATCGCTGCAATGAGCAGACTGGGAACTGTGTGTGTGTGTGTGTGTGTGTGTGTGTGTGTGGGGGGGGGGGTGTTAAAAGAGGGGGACAATTCCCAGGTGGGTGCCAGCCGAGCTGGAAGAAGCCACACGGAAGAACTGTCATGCTAAAGAGAAAAAAAAAGTTTATATGCACGTGTTTTTTTTTCCCTGGTAAATATTTTCCATTGTTTATGTTTTCTGATTGTGAATGGAAGGCGACCGGACGCGTAGCGTTGAGTTCATTCCTCACCAGTAGTCGGCTAGCTGTCAAATGGCCACCAAGGGAGAAGAGAGAGTTTGCAGGCTTGTGCTGGGGTAACTGAATTGGAATAATTGGATGGTGGGGTAAGGAGATGGTCCAGGAAAAAGGAACAACAACAACAAAAAGGGAGTGACAAACAGGACAGCTGTACCATAGAGTACAAAGCGTCAAGTGACCACATCTGACATGGAAGTTCTTTGGTGCTGGTGAACAATACCATCTTAATCTGTCTTGGAGCCCTGGAGCTGAACGACTTTCAGGGCCCTCTTCCATCACGATGATACCCACAGAAAACCACTAGAGTTACCCCCCCCCCCCCCCCAGTGGGCGAGAAGGGTACCAGGTTAGGGGCATGGGGGAGCTCCCGCGGGTAACCAGCTGACTGGCCACGTCATCACAGGTCTCCCACCCCTGCTATGCAGGAGCTGTTTAGCCCAGGGACGGTCCTGGTCTTAGCAAAGCAGAATACGTAGTGACGTGCTTTCTTGCAAGGCAAGCATACATCTACCCTGTTCTCGTTTCTCCTTTCCTCTTGCATATTTCTCCTGCCCATAAAAGTGTCAAAGTGGCAGCTCAGATGGTCAAAACGCCTTTCTCATGTCCTGATCGTTCACAAGTCACGCAGGGCGGAAAGAGAAGGGGCAGTGGGACGTGAAACCTCATCTGGCACACGTGAGGGAACCATCTGCAAGTGGGCAGCCCTGCAGGACCCCTCGCTTCCCGCGCGCCACCTGCACAGACGTCACTCACAGGAGGAAGCAGGGCGGCAGAGTGGGAGGAGCAGTGAACTGCACCCCGAAGATAACCTCTCCCCCCACTGAAATTCCTCCTGACCGTGGATAGGTCACTTCACCCTCCATTGCTTCAGGTGCAAACTTAGGGGTCTGTTTACTAAGCTGTGGTACTCTCCCCAGAAAGTAAATACCCCCACAGGGGGAAGTAGTACAGAGGACTCCCTGAAATACTGAATTTTACAGCTCCGTGGATTCCATGCTATTTTCCCTGCAGGAAAAGCACTGTAAGTTAGTTGACCCTGCAGAACATGCATTGGCAGCCCCACCTCTGCTGGAGTGTCAACATGGGGGGGGGGGTTTCCTCATGTGACCCCCCATCCCCTTTCCCCTCCTTCAGTACAGGATTATACAGCAAGTGTTTAAAAAAAAAAAAAGCAAAAAGCTGGTGCTTATATGGGAGTCCCAAACCCCTCCTCTTGCTTATTCCCCTCCCCCCATCCCAGTTCAAGCATCAAAGCCCCCCCATCCGTTTACAGTAATCCCTGACGGTGTAGTGGTGCTGACTGCTGCTCCTCCTGTGCGTGCGGGGATGGTGGCCTCCTATCCAAAACGACGCTGGCCATCTCGGGCGCCCCTTAGACCCACAGGGTACGATGTTGCCAGCCTCGCTGGCGCTGCGGCCGGCGCCACTGAAGATTATTGCCACTTTGTCTTCTTTTATTTAACACTTTCGCCGCATAATTCTGAAAGGGGCTGGTTAGGAGATGGGGGGGGGGGGGGGTGTCTCATGGGGGGAGGAGGGTTACTCCAGGGCCACATAGCTCCTTCAAGGCCAGAGCCTGGGAGCAGCCTGGCACCCATTAATTTGAGGATGCTGCCCCAGGAAGTTAAGCTGCACTTCTTGAGCTGTAGCTAACTTTCAATCAAATAACACACAGGCCGATACAGTAAAGTTCGTGGGAGAGCAGGCGAGCGCCTGCTCTCCCAGCATGCGCACAGGTCAGTGTCTTGTGCGCGCGATACAATAAAACAAAATATTTAAATTAGGGCCCACGGTAAAAATAGGTGCTAGGGACACTAGCACGTCCCTAGCGCCTCTTTTTGGACAGGAGCGGCGGCTGTCAACGGATTTGACAGCCGACGCTCAATTTTGTCTGTGTCGGTTCTCGAGCCCGCTGACAGCCACGGGTTCGAAAACTGGACGCCGGCAAAATTGAGCGCCCGGTTTTCAATCCGCGAGCTGCGGGCTGATTTTAAATTTTTTTTTTTATTTTAAATTTTTTTTAACTTTTGGGACCTCCAAATTAATATTGCCATGATATTAAATTGGCAGAAATTATGTCGGCGCCTACCTTTGGGTAGGCACTAATTTCTTAAAGTAAACTGTGCGGCTTGGCTGCACATTTTACTTACTGTGTCGCGCGGGAATGACTAATAGGGGTATCAACATGTATTTGCATGTTGCGGGCGCTATTAGTCTCGGGGAGGGGGGGGGTTTTGGAATCGTGTTTTCAATGCGCTATTACCCCTTACTTAATAAGGGGTAAAGCTAGAGCGTCGAAAACGTGCGTCCAAATGCGGGTTAACAGTGCGCTCCACTGAAGCGCACTGTACTATATCGGCCTGACACTTTGATATAATTTTTAGGAAAGCTGTGTTATTTGATTTGCATTGCATCAACTGGTAATGAGCTGATTTGCATGCAAGTCAACTAATTTTAATACTGGCATGGTGCCAGGTTTGGGGAAGATAAGACGCAGTATTTGAAATTCTGCCCTTTATCCCTACTGTAACGCATTTACCTCGCAGTAAAGCCCCACCACAGCTTGCTAAATGCCCCCCCCCCCCTTCTGGTGCAGAGAAGTATCTGAATATAACTTGCATTGAGCTCAGGTTTGGAAAGCTGGGTAAATACATCTAGAATCCAAATGCAAACAGCAGGGCCCAGGGACTTTTCACACCACGTGCATCGTCCGCTCTGTGAATGATGTACAGTGGAGTGCCCTTCTTGTTCTGTGGGGGGATCCTGTGGATGCCACGCGTCAGCACGTCTTGGCTGCTGCTGCTGCTTGCTCTTCCTGCCCCTTTTGTAAGGGCTGATTATTAATTAAAGCACGCGGGAAGTCTTTTGGTTCTGCTAAGTGAATGTAAAAGGAGGTGGTGCCTTTCAGTGCCTTTCTGCTGCACGGAATAAAACTTCAGGGATCGCGTGTGGCTGAGAACAACAATGTTCATCACCTCTGCCAGAGTCTCCACAGCTGCCACCACTTTATTTATTAATTTATTTTTAGTTTTTAGATACCGACATCCTTACATCCGATGTAAATCATACCGGTTTACATTAAACAGAATAGCAGGAAATAAATGTCCATAGTCTAATACAATGAACATTTCTAATTAAAATTGTTAACAAGCGAAAAGAAAAGGTAAAGAATTGGAATAAAGGTTAAATTACAGAAAAATATAAAAGTTTTTTTTTTTTTATAGAAGCACAAGGGTTGCACGAAGGAGTGCACAAAGGGGAGAGCCCCTTTGTCGCGCGGCGCCTGATGGTGAGGCGCTCTTCAACCATCGCCGGTGCTGCCAGTGATGTCAGGGGGGGGGGCGTGGTCACACATCGCATCGCAGTCATTCATTTCCCTCACCTCCTGCTGTTGGTTCCGTATCTTTTTTCCCCCTGCCATTCAGTTTGGTGTTCAGTTCTCGCTGGCGCCTGATGGTGAGGCGCTCTTCAACCGTCGCCGGGGCTCCCAGTTCTGTTCTGGCCTTTCTGTAGCTCCCCTACCCTGAGGAGCCTCCTTCCATCTCTGGTAGGTGCCCACGGGCTTTCCTTTTAACGCGTGCACTCTTTAAAGCTCACGCACTCTTGGCAGGTTCAAGCCAAAGCTTTGTGCGATCTTGTGTGGGCAGTGAGCTGCTTCCTGTTTTGTACCCTGAGCCGGACCCTGTCAGCACTCTCGTCCTGTTCCAGTCAATGAAGCAGGGAAGCTCCCTGGCCTCCAGGAGGTGGAGGGTTGAGGACCCTTGGGTGCCTCACTTGCTCATGGAGGGTGCAGGGGCCGGGTGACCGACTCCAGCGAGTCCTATGAGTATTTTATCCTGCGTAGTAGCTTGTGGCTGGGTTCTCAAGTTTCTTTTCACGTGATGTGTGTGTGTGTGTCTGCTCTGCTGGTTGAAGCAGTGGGCAGCGATCTAGGGAAGCCAGGGTCCAAATCCTGCCCGCTCCTCCCACGGACACTGCTTGTTACCCTGGGCAAGTCCCGGCCCCTCCCTTGCCTCAGGTACAAGATTGTAAGCCCTTGGGGCTGAGATCTGCCTGCTTTAACTCACATTCAGCTTGGGTTTGGAAGGGAGAGTAATCGGCTCCAAGTGCCGTATTTGCAAGTGCTGCACTTTCAGCTTTTTCACATTGTGGGCCCGCTGCCCATCTCTCTATCTGTTGTGTGTTTGTGTGATCGGGCTGGGGGTGGGGGTCCGTGTTTCCATCCTGCGTTGTGGGCATGGTTACATCTTGCATGTGTAACCCTGACCTCAGGGTTACAGTAAAACCTGCTTTTCTGTGCACCCTCCGACTTAATATCATGGCGATATTAAGTCGGAGGTCCCAAAGGTTAAAAATAATTAAAAAAAAAAAAAGTAAAATCGGCCCATGGCTCGCGGGTTGAAAACCGGATGCTCAATTTTGCCGGCATCTGGTTTCCGAGCCTGTGGCTGTCAGCGGGTTTGAGAACCGATGCCGGCAAAATTCAGCATCGGCTGTCAAACCCACTGACAGCCGCCGTTCCTGTCCAAAAAGAGGCACTAGGGAAGCGCTAGTGTCCCTAGCGCCTCCTTTTACCGCGGGCCCTAATTAGCATATTTTTATTTACTGTATCGCGCACACAGGACACTGGCCTGTGTGCGTGCCGGGAGAGCGGGCGCTCGCCCGCTCTCCCGTGTTTCTTTCTGTATCGGCCTGTAAGAGCATTTAAGAGAACCACGGGGTTACCTGACTGCTGTTCCTACGTGGAGTCTTTATTGAAGCACTTGTGAAATAACAGGAATCTGACAGAGAATACATGCACTGGGAATTATTCAGGAGTGGAAGAGGTGACCCATTTAGATGTGGAGCTGTTTGCGCTGCCTACTGTATTACTTTGCACGTTCACGTGGAATTCACATACCAGGAGAGGGCAAGAGAGAGAATGCACTTTTTTGTCATTATAATTTTCAGTAAAAGGTTTCGTGGAAATGTGAGAGCGTTGTTTATGGGTATGAGTACAAGAGTAAGTATGCGTGTGTGCATTGCTAATGAATGAAAGAGCCTGCGCAGATTTGAAACTGGTCGAGAGGGAGGGGTATAGATGGTAAATGAGTATTGGTTGTGTAGTTTGTAGGCTTGGCAAAGTGCCACTGAGTCTTGCGGAGAAAGCAAAGATGGCTTTGACCACCGGGGCAGCCAGTGGGGTAGCTTTTGTTGCTTTTCCGTCTCGAGGCATGGGATTGTTTCAGCTAGGTTTGCTGTTTTGTCCATAAATGGAAGAGAGAGGAAAACTGGAAATAGTTTCCTCGGAGTGTATCGGGAGGTGTGCGGCTGCAGCAGGAGCCTTCTGGAGCTACTCCCAGTCACATTCAAGCTCTGGGAGGCAGCGAAAAGGGGTGAAATGTGTGGATGAATTGCCCTTGCGGGCTGAAGTGGTGGTGGTGGTGGTGGTGGGGGAGTTAGCGGGGTATCTATGGCGGCTCCTCTTCCGCGAGCCGTGCCAAGTATGTCTGGGATCCTTTCACGAATCTCCTGAACAGACCTCCTTCCACCTGTATTTGCTATCTGACAAAACCTGAGTTTCACCAGACACTTGCCCTCTGGAGCAGACTGAAGTCCTGCCTGCCAAACTAATTCCTGAAGAGTGATTTGTTCCGGCGGTCGAACTCAGCCATAACCCATCCCCCTGTACAGTAAACACGGGTGTTGGCTCCCAGCCTGTTTCTTTTAAAGAGAGACCACTGTACTTGGCTGAGAGGGGGGAGGCACATCGGCCTTCTGAATGACGCAGCCTTCCCATGTCTGGACTAGTTATTTCATAGCAGCAGTTCTTATCGGCACAGAGAGCAGCTCGCTGTAAGGGTTAGCGCTCGGATCCCTGGCCTGGGGGCAGCAGCTCATTCAATCAGACCCGAGCAGTGGCCTCAATTGTGGTTCAGAGCCGTCTTCGATTTGTACTGCCCACTAATAAAGAACTTACATTTTAACTTAAAAAAAAAAAAAAAAAAAAGATCTGTTAGAGAGTGTGTAATGGATGGCAGCCGCATCCCCCGGTCATGGTGGTGGGAGATTGCCAGGATCAAGGTTTCTGGATAGCTGGGAAGAGGTCATTATCCGCGAAAGGTACTAAAGACTCTGACCTGTACAGGGACCCACGAATGCCTCCACATTGGCCTTTGGAGGGCTTGGTTTTTGTGATCCATTTACTCAGAGCTGCTGACCCTATTGTAGCAGCTGCATGGAAACATCCCCTTTTGCTGCTTCCAAATTCAAAGGATACGACAGAAGGGTAGGGCCTGTCTTGCCTGGGGTGAAAGGTGGTGAATCCAAATGGAAAACTGACCTCTGGTACATGGATGTACCTCGACGTCTGATCTCTCTCTGGCATTTGATCACCGTTTATCCTTTGTGGCAACTCTGAGATCCCTATTACAAAACAATTAGGTGAATCAAAAACATATTTTTGCTTGCTTTCACACAGAGCTAAAAAATGAAACCGATAATCTGACAGAAGAGAAGGACCAGAAGGCCCAGCCAGTCTCAGGCCTTCCCTTCAGTTCTTCCCAGCTAAGGATCCTTTGTGCCCATCCCAGGCTTTCTGCAATTCAGTTGCTGTTTTTGCCTCCCCTGAGAGAGCATTCCATGTGTCCTCTGCACTCTCCATAAAGAAATCCTTTCAGATCTTAGTCCTGAGTTTAAGCCACTTTGAGCCTCCTGACATGACCTGGAACTTCCTTTCCACTGAAAGTTGCTTTGTTTCTTTTATGCCATAGTTCCCAAACCTGTCCCGGAGGACCGCCAGCCAGTTGGGTTTTTAGGAAATCCACAATGAATATGCATGAGATAAAATTTGCATGCCATGGAGGCAGTGCATGCAAATTTATCTGATTCATATTCATTGTGAATATCCTGAAAACCTGACTAGCTGGGGGTCCTCCAGGACAGGTTTGAGAACCACTGTTGTGTGCCATGTGTACCTGCATGGTTCCAGGTGGCCGGGGGATGCATTCCATACAGAGGCCTGTACACAGTCGGATGGGAGTTTAAAAGCAGAATGTAGTCAGCTTCCTTCACCTGCTGCTCAGTGTTTCTCAGGCCAGTATTGGAGCACCCCCTAGCCAGCCTGGTTTACAGAATATCCGCAATGACCATGTATGAGTTAGTTGACTATATTAATATCTCATTCCATCATATGTTATACCTCACTCTTTCGGTCTATAATTGTGTAGTGTATATGTGCATTATTTTGCTGATTACTTTATCAATGTATTGGTCTACCTTGACCTCAACCAATGTTAATGACTTTATATCTGCTGTGCCTGCTTATATCCTAATGTAAGACCGTAAGGTCCACCTTCCCAGTGCACCCTTTTACCTAAGCTTAGTTTGGGTGAATCTCGTCAAAAGGGTGACCGATACATCGTTGTACATTAAATGAATACAAGGAGAGAGATTTGCATACAATGGGGGTAGGGCGTTTCATGCATATCCTGAAAACCAGACTGGCTAGGCCTGGCCACCGGCCGCTGGGGCTGAGGGGGTTTTGTCGTTCTGTTCAGATGGCTGAGATCGGTTATGCTAGTGTCTTATGCTTGTAGGGATGCCTTGTGACTCACCTACGAATTCCACTGTCCCCGTAGGGTTCTGTGCTGCAGCGCTGTCTGTCTCACTGCCAACAAAATTCCAGTTTGGATTTTGCCCTCGGTGGTAGGAGGTTTTGGAAGTTGGGCAGAGAGAGGGTTGGGCAAATCACTTTCAGTTTAATCAAATTCTCCCATGCAAATGCATGTTGATGAGGCTATTAGCTATTCTCCCCGAATGAAAAAATAAATGTGTGCCCCATGTGCACATTTTTATCCTCAGAAATTATCGCCTGCCCAGAACAGGTGTTAATTTCTAAGCAGCACAAAAAGTGTACAGAAAAGCAGAAAATACTGCTTTTCTGTACTTCCTCTGACTTAATATCGTGGCAATAATAAATCAGAGGAACCAAAAGAACTGGAGTGTTCGGAAAGCGGTCCCTCAATACTGATTGCTCGTTTTCCGCACAGATTTATTGCATCGGCCCCATTTGTGAGCACTGGTTCTCCCTTCTCCAGAAGCAGTGCTTCCTCCCCCTCTTTTGCTCATTTTCCTCCTTTTCCAGCTTCTATCAAGGAGCTGCTTACGATGAATCAGCTTCGTGGCTGGAGCTCACAGAAGTCGAGACCAGGCAGACTCAGGCAGAAAACACCATGTTAGCAGTGATTCGAATTTCAATGTTTTTCTCTTTTTTTTTTTTGCTTCTGCCCCAAGAGTTTAGCATATTAGAATATGTACGGCTGTTGAAAATACTTTACAGTGCATTGCGATAACAAGAAGTCCCTTTGTTACAGACCTTGGCCAGACCAAATGAACCAAAGTGAAGGGGCAGGGCTGGGCCCAGTGGCTCAGGCGCGCAGCTGTGCGGAAGGTCTCCAGTTTGACTCCTGTGCTGGGTCCTCTGTCGTCGTCCCCCTGGTTAGTTGGGGCTTAAGGGTGACACTCGCTGGCTGGATTCAGGGCCAGGGATTGCAGGGCTCCAGGAGGAGGCCCCTATCCCGGGACGGTTGCTGCAGCGACCAGGTAAAATTGGAGAAAAATCCCTCAGTTGCTGCAAATGAAGGTTCATAGCCCCAGGTCCCAGCCCAAGGGAGAAAACAAACAAAAAAAAAAATCAGCTGGGTCTCTATGGCCTCCTAAAAGGAGAGAACCTGGGCAGAGTAGGCAGACCTATATGTTCTTTTCCCATTGGAGAAAGGTGAACAGTGAAATGCCCCAGGGATCTGTCCTTGGATTGGTGATCTGGAAAAGTGAAATGATCAGACCTGCAGATGACACAACTATTCAAAGTAGTTAAACCGCACACTGTGCAGAACTGCAGAAGGACCTTGTGAGACCAGGGAGCAGGGCATTTAAATGGCAGATGAAATTTAACATGGACAGGTACAAAGTGATGCACGTAAGGAAAAATAATCCTACCCTTTAGATGCACAATACTGGGTTCCACATTAGGAGAAACCACCCAGAAGAAGGATCTTGGAGTCCTTGTGTAACAGTATGTTGAAGTGTGTGGCAGAGGTGAAAAAAGCAAGCGGAATGCTAGGGATATTCAGAAAGGACTGGGGAATAAAATGGAGAATGTCATAATGCCTCTGTGTAGATCTGGGGTGTGACCACACCTTCGTTGTCCCATCTCAAAAAAGATATAGCGGAATTAGAAAAGGTACAGAAAACGGCAACAGAAATAATAAAGAGGATGAAATGGCTCCCTTATCAAGAAAAGCTACAGAGGTTAGGGCTCTTCAGCTCAGAAAAGAGACAGCTAAGATTGGCTATGACAGAGGGTTTATAAAACCATGAGTGGGGTGGAACAGGTAAACTGGGAACGGTTATTTACACTATCGGACAGCACTAGGACTAGGGGACATTCCTTGAAACTAACAAATGGCAAATTTAAAACAAATTAGAAAACAGTATTTTTTTCACAATGCACAGTCAAGCTGCGATATTTGTCGGAGGATATGGTCAAGGCAACTAGCATGGCTGGGTTTAAACAGGGTGCCTGGAGGAAAAGTCCATAAACCATTATCAACCAGGTGACTTCGGGAGTGAGCCCTACTTTTTGGGCCTGGCCAGGGTGGGAGACAGGATGCTGGGCTCGATGGCTCTTTGGTCTGATCCAGCATGGCACTTCTCGGGTTCTTTTCTTTCTTTGAACATCTGATCTCTGCACGGTGCCTTTTACGGGAGAAGCTACCATCCGTCACTAATTTGTTGCTGTGAAAAGGGATTGTTGCAGCATGCTTCAGAAAGCTGCCTTAGGCCAGACATTGCTGTTTAAACCAATTGTAGCATCCAGTGTCCTGCAGACAGCCTGCTGATCCCTTTTCTGTAGTAAAGCTCTGAGCCTTTTCCTTTAAGCCAACGCAAAATAAGTGGAAAAAAAAAGACATACTCACAGAAAGTGCACAGTCGCCCAGTCTTGAGTTTTGTTTACATTTTGTCAAGGTTCAAGATGTATGTTTAGGGATCCTTTGATGTCAAGCCTTTTGAAGGGCATCACATAAGAACGCCTTTGAACAGCTCAGCCTTCCCTATCAACCACCCGAAACCAACAAGAAACTGGGAATTGGTCTGTTTTCCTCGCTACAATAAGCTTCCTGTATAGTGCATTCCTATTTCTAATTGGTGCTATCCCTGCCTATGCATAGAGAGAATAACGTTTCCAGTAACATTTGCAATTTTAATTTGAACAAAGAAGCACATTTCTGATTGACAGTCTTCAGTTAGTCCAAGCCTTCCTCCTGTATTTGAAGTGCCTTCATGTAAATATCAGGGACATTTTAATGGAGAATGAGTAATGCTTAATGAAGAAGGGTAATTAATAAAATGGGAAAGGGATTCAAATTTAGAGAAAATTCTGAAGGGGTGCAAAGATGGCATCCGGTGAATAGTACATTGAGGAGCTGAGGCCTATTGGTGCATCAGAAGCCTGCAAGATTGTGAAAAGGTGAGCAATGTATGCGCACCTGAAACCTGAACCCCCACCCCCTCCCCAGTAGAGGAGCATTAGTTCTCAAAGTGATACCTTTTTATGGTTCATTGTTATCTCTAGGAAGATGTTGCTTATTATGGACAAAAACTCATTTTTGAAGGGACACAGTTATCATAGGCAATCCCTTGTAGTTGAGGATGATTGTCCTATCACTGGGTGCAAAAATGGTTGCTGAGGCCGATACAGGATCAATAGATTATTTTGCAATTTGGACACAGGCTTCTGAGAGGGATGGGAGGCCCTGGGTTGTTGATTTGATCCACATCATTTTGTTTCTGTAATTCCTGCTTTGCCATGTCCTATTGCTTTTGTAGGGTTTTGACCTGCTAATATCCTTAACAGACCCTTCCCTCATCTGGAGCGAGCCTGGGCGGTATTCTCGCATGAGATAGTCTTGATATTGGAGTTGTTCATGTTGGCCTTGAGGACATTCTTGAAGCACTTTTTCTGGTCTCCTCTTGCATGTATGCCTGACTGAGCTGGTAGAATAAAAGCTACTTCAGAAGTCTGGAGTTAGATGGGTGATATGGCTAGCCCAGCAAAGTTGATGCTGGGTGATCATTGCCTTGATGCTCATGGTCTTTACTTGCAAGAGGATACTAATGATTCCTGCCTCTGTCTTCTGAATGGATTTGGAGGATTTTCTTCAGCCACTATTGATAGTACTTCTCCAGTGTCTTGAAGTGACTCCTATACAGTAGGAGTGCTAGATAAACCATGAGCTTGGATTTGGATCTGATGTTGCGGTCAATGAGCACTCATTTCCTCAGGCAACTGAAGGTTGCACTTGCACACATGTGGCAATATTGGATTTTGTTCAATGATGTCAGCCTTATGTGAAATATGTCTTCTGATATAT
This sequence comes from Rhinatrema bivittatum, assembly GCF_901001135.1. Taxonomy (NCBI): domain Eukaryota; kingdom Metazoa; phylum Chordata; class Amphibia; order Gymnophiona; family Rhinatrematidae; genus Rhinatrema; species Rhinatrema bivittatum. The sequence goes on from NC_042619.1 coordinate 218,362,162, forward strand.
GGGGTATGAATTTCTGGAGCTAGGGGTGAATCATAGAGAACTTGTTAGTGGAGGACCTGAGTCTGAGTGTTAAGGATCAGTCATATTTTCTTGTTTGCTTCGGTAAAGATATCAACAGTTGCCTGAAGATCTGCTTCCAAATGAGCACTCTCCACAGCGTTGTTAGTTTACTGGACCTCGATGGCTGAAGTCTGGGTGGCCTTAGATTTGGATCAGAGTCGGCTAAGGTTAAACAGCTTAGTGTCCGTTTGATAGTTTAGCATTGAGGGTCATGCATGCTGGGGCTGTACTATTTCGGCCATGATAATCTGGTGCTCAGTGAGAATTGTATATATGAGTTTGGGTTTACATTTCTGTTTCATCAGCAGCCGGAGGAGTATGATGAGATAAGCTTTTCCCAGACGTACAAAGATGTTTTTTTTTGAAAAGGCAAATCAAAACAAAAGGTGTGCAGTAAAGCGACTGGGATATTATTTTTCATATTTTATTGTTAAGGAATCTCTTTTGTTTTTCAATGTATGATTGGTCAGGCAGGCTCTGTCTTGTGAGCTTGTCTGTAGTGCTTGACAATGAGATGCAGGCTGTGAACTGAGCTGCTGTATACAGGGTATATCACACTGGTATGATTCAATAGCCTGTGGCTGATCCTCTGAGAATATCAGTAGAGTCTTACGTGCAACAAATCCCTCAGACTTGGCAGGGTAATGATAATCCTTATTAGGATTCATTGCCCAGAAATAGCTGAAGTTGCTCTGGAACAAGAGAAAAAAAATATCTTACTACAGTTTGCAGTGGGTGAACTGCTCTGCCACTCAGGTGCAACCAAAGGGACTGGTTGCTGAAGGACTTTTTAATATCCTGTGAAACTGCCAAACTGTCTTTAGAGATGCCGCTCTGTAAAAGGGAATTGTGCAGGATGGAGCTTGACCCATTGGCTTGGCCAGTGACCCCTTATTACACGCAGGCTTCTCGAACCCCGTGCTGTAACTGCGGGGTTGCACGCTCCAATGTGGTGAGGTTGATTCATGAGAAAAATTGTTGCATTCTGGTGCAGCCGGAGAGATGGAAGGCACAAGGGGCTCCCTGGGCTTAACCACCAACTGGTTTGACTGTTTGAGGGAGACCGAGATTAAATATAGTTGGCGACTTCAGATTTAAAAAGAGGACATTGGGTGTTTCTGGTGTATGGGAAAGAAAGACTTTAAAAAGCACACTTTCATAAACTTGAACAGGACACAGTCCCAAAATTTTTCTGATTCAACTTTTCACTGATTTCAAGCCACAATGCAGAAATTGTCATAATGCTGTACAAGACTCATTTGAAATGAAGCACTGAAATTCCAGCCTTGTAGTATCGGTGTATCTTGCCCACACTGGATAGTGCACTTCCGTTCTCGTTTGGCCTATCCATCGTCTCTCATCTTCTTCCAGCCCTGGAGCTCCTCAAGAGAGAGGTGTAACCAGGCAAGTTGCCACCTGTGGCCACATGAAAAAGTGTGCCCTGTCTGTCCCCCTATCACCACCAGTTCCCCTTTCTGTCTATTCTTCCCACCCACCCCCCACCCCCGCCACCACTATTGGCACCAGCACCAACATCTCTGTTCTGTTATTACCACCAATTTCCCTGCTCTCTGTCCCCTCTTTCCACCCCTGCCACCACCACCAACATCCTCTCTCTCTTTCCCCTCTTTTGCCACCAGCACCAACATCGGGCTTTCTATCTCCCTCCCCCCAGCCACGGTTATTAACATCCCACCTCCTCCCATCTATCACCACCATTAAAATTCCCTTCTTTATCCCCACTCCCTTGGCGGAGTCTACCAGAGATGATGGCTCCTGCTGCACTGCTCTTTCTCCCATATTCCCTGGCAGCCACAGATCTCATCTCTCCCTTTCAACTGTAGCAGTAGTGGGATCCTCTCTTCCTTGGTGGCAGTAGTGGGATCCTCTCTGTCAATCTTTTTTGATAGGGCCCTTTCTTTGTAGACAGCAGCAGCAGGAGCCAGCATCTTTCCAGCAATGGTGCCTATTGGGCATAGGCTAGCTATGGCACTGCCTCAAGCACGGCATGTCCATGTTGGCAGGGATGGTGGTGGGTTTTCATGTGAGACTGAGGGAACAAGGTTGTCCCAGCCATGTGGTTGATAGAAGAGGTGCAGCAAGTGGATCGAAGCTTCTACTACCTCAAAATAAAGGGGGAGGTAGGTTTAATTACCAGTAGGGAACCTGTGGCAATAGAGAAGATCATCAGAAAATACAGGAATGCTTTGTCAAATTCAACATTAATGACTGTTGTACCACATGGTTAAGCGAGAGGCTTGAAAGGCTATTTAACAGCTTTGCCAGATCGACAGAGAGGATCCCACTACTGCCACCAGGGAAGAGAGGATCCCACTACTGCCACAGTTGAAAGGGAGAGATGAGATCTGTGGCTGCCAGGGAATGAGGGAGAAAGAAAGCAGTGCAGCGGGGATCCACCACCTCTGCTGAGATGCAGAGGAGGACGCCAGGACTTTCAGAGATTGCTGCATTGCATTTACCATATACCAGTTAGATTGTGTTTGCAAGATGTGCTCTCAGCAGCAGAAAGGTAGAATCAGTGAAGACATAAAAGAATTCAATTACTGCACAGCTAGTAATTTCCATGGATGTCAGGTTGGAAGATGGAATGTAAAAAGGTCCCACGAAGAAAACAAATTTAAAAGGTGTTGAAATAGCAGATACTCGGGACAGTAAGGACGAGAATGCTTTCTTAGCCATCAGCAGTAAATAAGGATCTTCATTTTTTGGTGTTGATGTGATTGGGCAGTCTGAGTATCTTTTGTAATGTTGCCTTCTGGCGATTACAGATCCTAGCAATTGCTGCCCCTGCTCTTGGTGCCTGGGAGGTTTGGACATTGGACAAGGCGTGTGTGTCGTGACTGAGTCCCGATGAAAGGAATTGCGAGCCACAGCATTGTGGGATTCTGGGAAATGTGTGCCGGGGGGTGTGTGTGTGTGTCTTTATGTTACAAGCTCCCAGTTGTCCTATCTGAAGATGCTAACTCTTGTTTTTGCTTTTTAAAAGGAGAGGGTGGAGGGTAATAATCAAGCTGCCTGTGTTAATGCAGTCGGTGGGTTCCTTTTACCTGCAAAATATGCACCAGTAGTCAAAGAGAAAGTATGTATACTTTATTTCCTTTATTTATTGCCCCTCCCCCCGTCAAGGATTTTTACCAGCTTTTGTAGCAGATGCTTTTTCTCTTGGAAATCACATGCGCGGGTTTGAAAATGTAATAATATGTGTGTCATTTCCCTGCCCTGACCCAAACAACACTCCCAGAATGCTTCCAGACATTACAGGTAAAATTACCCATGTAATATGTGTATCATTTCCCTGCCCTGATCTTAACACATCCCCATAAGAACCTGCCATACTGTGTAGACCAAGGGTCCATTAAGCCCAGCATACTATTTCCAACAGTGGCCAATCCAGGCCATAAGAACCTGGCAAGTACCCAAAAACTAAGTCTATTCCATGTTACCATTGCTAGTAATAGCAGTGGCTATTTTCTAAGTCAACTTAATTAATAGCAGGTAATGCACTTCTCCAAGAACTTACCCAATCCTTTTTTTAAACACAGCTATACTAACTGCACTAACCACATCCTCTGGCAACAAATTCCAGAGTTTAATCGTGCATTGAGTGAAGAAGAACTTTCTCCGATTAGTTTTAAATGTGCCACATGCTAACTTCATGGAGTGCCCCCTAGTCTTTCTATTATCTGAAAGACTAAATAACTGATTCACATCTACCCGTTCTAGACCTCTCATGATTTTAAACACCTCTATCATATCCCCCCTCAGTCGTCTCTTCTCCAAGCTGAAAAGTCCTAACCTCTTTAGTCTTTTCTCATAGGTGAGCTGTTCCATTCCCCTTATCATTTTGGTAGCCCTTCTCTGTACCTTCTCCATCGCAATTATATCTTTTTTGAAATGCGGCGACCAGAATTGTACACAGTATTCAAGGTGGGGTCTCACCATGGAGCGATACAGAGGCATTTTGACATTTTCCGTTCTATTAACCATTCCCTTCCTAATAATTCCCAACATTCTGTTTGCTTTTTTGGCTGCCGCAGCACACTGAACCAACAATTTCAATGTGTTATCCACTATGACGCTTAGATCTCTTTCTTGGGTGGTAGCTCCTAATATGGAACCTAACATTGTGTAACTATAGCATGGGTTATTTTTCCCTGTATGCATTACCTTGCACTTATCCCCAGAATGACTCCAGACAATACAGGTAAAATTACCCATGTAATATTTGCATTTTTTCCCACCCCAGAACACCTCCAGACAATGCAGGTAATATTACCCTTGTAATATGTGCATCATTTCTCTTCCCCCAATCCAAACACATCCCCAGAATACCTCCCTACAATCCAGGTAAAATTATCCATATAATATGTGCATTATTTCCCTACCCTGACCCAAACACATACAGAGAAGTCCTCCACACAATGCAGATAAACTTACTTTTGTCTCCATTGAAGGGGGGAAAGGGTGCCAGTCTTAAAGTACTGTTTTACCTGCAGAAATGGCTTTGAAATTTACCCCCTCGTCTGGACTGTTTCACACTGAGCCGCTGCAGCCCTCAGATGCTATTTTCCCATTTGCCTTGCTCAGCACTTGGGTTAACGCTGACACTGAACAGCTCTGGCGGGGCAGCTTCTCTTCTGGATTTAAAAGGTTGTGCACATCGCTCTCAAGAGATTTGTGCTTGCCGGAAAACCCTTCGTTTGGATGTGCTTGAGATATAAAGGTCAGCAAATAAGTGGTCGATGAGACCTTTTTATTGGCTTAAGTTAATATTTTTGTGAGGAGCTTTAGAGAGCTCTGAGGGGCATCCTGAATAGGGGAGGAGGAGATCTAGGATTAGGAGAGGGAGAGAAGGCGGATCCTCTCTCACACTTCACCTCTCAGTCCACTTTCTCACTCACCCCATCCCTCTGATCCTCTCCCTCACTGTCACACATACATCCCCCCGCACCCCACACTCCCTCCGATGCTCTCACTCAGTCACCCACATCCCCCACACCCTGCCTCCATTTCTCACTCACCCCACACTTCTTCCAGTCCCACCCCACACTCCCTCCGATGCGCTCACTCAGTTACCCACATCCCCCACACCCTGCCTCCATTTCTCACTCACCCCACACTTCTTCCAGTCCCCTAACTCGCAGTCTCCCCGCACCCCCCTGTAATCTCTTCACTCCTTCTACACTCCTTCTGGTCCCCTTTCCCTACCAACCCATGACAGTCCCTCTCTTTCTCCTTCCCAGAGTACGCTGATCCCATAGTGGGGTCACAACGCCTTTGGCTGCTTCCTCTCTGCTGCCTGGGGCTGACGGGGCCCCCAGCGTGAGCCCCGTGGTTGTAACATTCCAGCCCCGGGCAGCAGAGAAGCTGCACAGCCCAGATTTCCAAAACTGGAAAAGTATTTCTGATGAATTCCTGAAAAGCAAAGAACTGGGAAGAGGAGATGGAGAAAGAGAGAGAAACGAAGTCAAGAGACAGATTTTAGCAGAGGAGATTTTCTTCCATTTACTCAGAAGCCTTATCCTGCCTGCTGGGGATTTCGCTGGCACTGTCACAGATTCTTGCATTAAGGCTGCCAGGACGTGGCACGTGTCAGATGAAGTTTGGTTTAGGCTGGAAGCTGGAATGCATACTCTCAGCCTGAGGGAGAGAATTGAATTTTAGATCATTTAAGCTAAAATACATTTTTTATTCCGCTGCTGGAGACCACCACATGAAAAACCGATGGCTCGCACTCCCCGGCCAAAGATGGTTTTGCTGTTAAAGATGGTTTTCTGCATTCACATCTTTCATGAAGACTAACTCAGTCTCAGACTATTTTTTAAATTAAATCTTATCAGCAAACTTAGCAAATAGTTAAATGACGAACCCCAAAGAAGGCTCTTCCATGATGGGGAAAGCAACTGCCGTTACCTTGGCATTTGCTGTGGGCTCTCTCTGGTTGGCCTGTTGCTATTTCTGTATGGGTTAAGGGGGCAGGGTTTTCTGGCGCTGCACAGTGAATATGCATGAGATCTATTTGCACACAGTGGAGACAGTGCCTGTCACATGCATATTGATTGTGGAAATTCTGAAAGCCCAGCTGGGTTCTGGCCCTGGAGGATGTAGGCTACTAGGCTGTAGTCTAAATGGGTGCAGTGCTTTAACTTCCCAGGAAGTGCAGGTGTGATAGGGTCAGTGAGGTGTGTTAGTCCAGGCCTGGCTTTTATTCACTGCCTGCTGCAGTAGAGTAAGCAACTCCCTCCCCCTTCCCTCCACCTTAACAAGGGTGACACAGCACTGACCTACTTGTTGCAGGGTTGGGGAACACAGATTCGATGCTCAGCCAGAGTTTATGGAGGAAAAAAACACAAAATTCAGCATACGGAATTGGAGAGTGCAAAATACAAACTCAAGACAGGAAACAGCTTCTTAAGTTAAAAAAAAATCACAAAAGGTGATCGCAGTTCCTCATGCTTCTTAAGTCACTTCCAAAACCACACTGGGATTCCTTTATTATTCTCCAAAAAAGGCCCCTGATTCTTCAGACCTCCACAAACATGTGTGAGAATCCTTCTCCTGTAGCCAGAGTTACTTGGTGATGATGTCTGGCTTGTCAGGAAGAAATCCCTTCCCTGTTGGGTAAGGACTGGATAATTCTCCGCCCACTCCACACCACTTGCAGGGAAGGGAATCCCCTCTCCTACAGTCCAAGCTAGAGCCCCCCCAGGCAGAGCACAGACCTGTTACTGCCTCTTCCCAGGCCCTCCCCCCTCCCCGCTGGTGCATCTTCTCACATCACCATTCAGAGCTCCAGAACATCTCAAACTCCTCCCCCTCCACTGACCCACCGTATAGGGCAGTGGTCCCCAACCCTGTCCTGTGGGCCCACCAGCCAGTCGGGTTTTCAGGATATCCACAATGAATATGCATGAGAGAAAATTTGCATGTTATGGAGGCAGTGCATGCTAATTTTCTCTCATGCATATTCATTGTGGATATCCTGAAAACCCGACTGGCTGGTGGGCCCCCAGGACAGGGTTGGGGACCACTGGTATAGGGCACTGGCTCTCAACAGGTGTGTCAGGACACACTGGTGTGCTGCCAGTTCCTGGGAGGTGTGTCGCAGGGCCAGCAGGAGGCTGGCTGTCCTCGTTAGCCCAGGTGGGAATTGGTTGACTTCTCATTTCTTGAGCTTAATAGGAGGCTACTCTTGCCTCCTTCTCCTCTTCCTGGCTCGGTGGAAGGCTGTCTCCTCTTTCACCCAGATCAGAACTCCTGCTCTTCTGGGCGTGATGGAACGCCAACTTTATCTTGGTCCACTGGGCCGGGAAGTAATGCTGCTGATGCTCTCTTCACCCTATGGAGGATAGGGCAAAGAAGGTTTGGGCTGCTGAGCAGGCAGGGGGGCGGGGGAGTTGGGCAGGGAGGGGGAGGAAAGCGGTAGGGGGAATCGAGCAGAGTAGAGAGAAAGTACAGGGAAGAGGATTTGGGGGGCAGGAATGCTGGGCAGGACTGTGAGTGTGGGTGGATGATTGAAATGGAATACTTGGGAGAAGTGAGGGATGCTGGGGGCATGGAGCGGGAGAGACAGGGTGCAAGAGCCATAATATGTCAATTTTGGGAATGTGCATTTCTTCTATCTTTGTATTTTGCTTGGTGTATTTCAGTTTTTTGCACGGCATGCAGAGGGGCTTCTTGGGGTTTCCATTCCACTTCTTGTCTCCACATTTGTAATTCATGGTTCTGTATTTGGTGAAGGTCGGTTCTATGTGTGGGAGGTGAGGTGTTTTACTAACGTGTAGGCATTCGTATCAGTCTTATGTGTTGTGTTTTTCTCAATAGCCCATGCATTGGTGCTGCCCTGCTGCCTTTCCATAGGTAGGGCTATTGCTGTTTCAATCCTCGGAGTTTGTGCTGCTATGATATGGCAGGTTTGCTACACATCTGCTGAGTGGGGTTTTTTTTTTTTTAGGTTGTGTATTTTACAATGGGCCTTGTAGTAGATGACACCAGAATCAGAATCTCTTTTTTTCGTGTGGTGAGTCATATGGGGAAATTTCCTGGTTCTGCTCTGCACCCATTGTTGGGGATGGTGGGGACCCTGTGGATGCTGAATATATGTTTACATTTAGCCCAGTGACTAAATGACTAAGTGTTCAGCGTGTCACGCATGTGAGCACCATCTGTCAGGTGTGTCCCGACAGAAGGCAGGTTGAGAACCACTGCTCCTGGGGGAGGCTTCCAATGCTGAAACATTCCCTAGGGCAAAGCATGGCACAGCCTAGAGGGCATCCGATGTAAGTAAATCTAGGGCATATTTCACACTTTGGCTTTGTCGTCCTTCATTGCCCAAACTGCCAAGCCACTAGCTAGTGCCTGAGCTGTTACACAGAATGTACTTACTGCATATACTGTAAAATGTAATAGTACAGTAGCATTGGTATGCAGTGGAGATCTGCTCCTCTGGCTGTCGCCGTCTCCTCCCTCGGATTCAGGGCTTTCCACTGTTGAGCATGGCTTGGCAGTGGATTGTGGCTGGTAGGGAAGTGAGGGCTCTGCTCCAGGAAACTCTGAATGTGCTGTCAGAAAGATAGAGTAGAGCAAGAATCTAGAGAGGCGGGGAGGACCAGCAGGAGAAAGGGGAGACTGATGATCCCCGGTGACGGCTGCCACAGGGAAACTAAGGAGACTTGGCACGGAGGGGGGAGACTTAACCTTGCTTCTGTTTTAGCAAGAGATCGCCTGCTAATTTAGTCCCCGCATCATGTCGGGAGCCAAAAAATGAAATCCATGGAGCTCAGGGAGCCTGGGCAAATGGAATGCTGCCTCCAGTACAGATCTTAGCATCCTAAGGGAGGTCTTCTGGAGTGTGAGAGGATAATACCCAGCTTTGATATGAGTGGGAAAGGTGATTTGGATGCTTTGCTGGAAGAGTTAATGGCAGCTGTTGGTGCTGGCTTTGGATTGGAAGAGAGGCAATTTGAACTCTTAAACTTCAATAAGTCAGAGCGGTGGAGGTAGGACGCTCCTGAGCAGCAGTGGGAAATCAATATCTGTCTGCTGGCCTCCAGCTTGCACTTTTAAGTTGTTCATTTGAGGGTCAATAGTCAGACACTTTGTCCTGAACTTAGCCAAAGTGTCCGAATACTGACCCTTAAATGAGCAATGATGTGCTGAGCTGAAGGGCACTGGACAGGTATTACTTTTCATTGTTGCTCAGGGAGCGTCCTGCCTCCACCACCAGACAAGCCGCGGGTTTAAAATTTCCCGCCGCTCTGGACAGCTCCAGCTTTTTTCCCAGCTGTTTAGCCCAGGGTTCCCAACCCTGTCCTGAGGATGCCCCCCAGCCAGTCGGGTTTTCAGGATATGCACAAATAATATGCATGAGATAAAATTTGAATGCACCGCCTCCGTAACATGCACATTTTCTCTCATGCCTATTCATTGTGGATATCCTGAAAACCCGACTGGCTGGGGGGCATCCTCAGGACAGGGTTGGGAACCACTGGTTTAGCTGGATAAGTTTTAGGTGGTCTGAGGTGGAGTTAAGTTACTTGGAAAGCTTATCTAGCTAACTCCGATCTTCAGCCTTAGGTGGTTAAGTTATTTGGTCGTGGCAGAGAGCGGTGCTAAAGTTAGCCAGGCAAGTTTTTATTCAGGTAATTAGGACTTTATTCCACGGTGCACCACTGAATATCTGTAACAATTCATCTGGCTTAGCTGGATAAATTGTCTGCTCACCGCATGGCTGAATGTTGACCTTCCAGTTTCTACATCTATTTCTTAATTCATTTCAAAATGTATATGCCCCCCCTTTGGAAACAGTCAGGGTGGTTTACAGCTGTTGCACAGCAATACATCTAGAGGAGGCTGATAGAAGTGGGAATGAGCTGGTAGTGTGGCTGCGTTACGAGCCAGGGGATTCATGGATTTGCAGCCGTTTTATGCAAGTCAACAGAAACTTCCTTCCATGACCTGTCCAGATGAGGTGTGAAATAATCCCCATGGAACCGGCAGGCTAGATTCATTATAATCTCTTAACCACCAGTTTGGCTTCTTCAAACACACGGCAATTAGTTACAGCAATAATTTGGATTTATACAGAAGTTTCTCTTACGAACACCCACAAATGCCAACACAGAATGGGTGGTCTCGTCTTATTTTAGAGAGCTGGAGTGCATTGGGTCCTGTTATCTACCCTATTGCAGCTGAGTGAGATGTTTAATTTACTGCGCGCCTAGGAAGGGGGCAGCGCGGGGATTAGAATTCAGGGGAGGAGGGCGGTTTAATGTCTCCTGATTTGTAGGGCATGCCTGAGACCTCAAACTTTCCCTTCAGGCTCCTGTTCCAGTTCTGCAGTGAGTCACAGCAAAGCCCAGCATCAACCACAACAAAACCACTTCAAGTCAACATCCAAACATTTTGGTTTTTACAGTTTTCAGTGTCGCTGATACGATTAACACCTTCTATTTTTAGGGTCATCACCATCACATCTGCTTTAGAATTAAATGCTTCTCCAAACTGTGGGCCGCCATGCCTACTTTTCATTTTTTTCTTCTTGGTGAACAACTATGAATTTTCCGTAACCCACTTGGGGGTCCTGACCTATAATAATAATTTTTAGTGCATTACTAGAGCATAAGAAATGCTATATTGGGTCAGACCAGTATCCTGTCTCTGACAGTAGCAATTCCAGATTTCGAGGAAGTACCCGGCTGATTCCAGAGTAGATCTATTTCTTATTGCCGACTCCCAGGGTTAACTGGTGGCCTTTCCCAAGTCTAGCCTGTTATAAAATTCCCTCACTCGTGCAGCTCAAACCCAATATTCTGCAGCTGTGCATGCACACTTGTAAAATTAGGGGCACACATACGCGCACTGAGTTATTTTATAACATGTGCGTGCAGGAGATAAAATTGCCGCATATCTGGCCACACATATATATGTGCGCCTGTTTGAAAGTTACTGTCATAGTCAATGAAGAAGAGGGTGATGTGTCAGTTTCAAGATTTAAGGCCAAAGATATAACATAGTCCAGAGAGATTTTTATGCTTATTTATAAATGAGACTATTTGGCAACACTAGGTAGAGACAATATAACAAGTAGCTTTGTTTTGTTTTTTGCATTTTTTTTTTTTTTTTAAATGGATGAATATGACAGAATAACAATCTCTGGGATATATAAAAGAATTGAATCATAACACTGGCTAATAATTGTTTATGGACTTTTTTTCCGGGAACTTGTCGAAACCCCTTTGATCACGTCCTCAGGCAACAAACTCAGACTACAAATATGCATTGAGGAAAAAAATGTTTTCTCCAATTTTGATTTAAATCTGCTACCTGTTAAGTTTCATGCAGTGTCCTCTAGTCCTTGTTACTATTTGATAGGGTAAATAACCATCCCCTATTTACCTGTTCCATCTCACTCATTATTTTATAAACCTCTATCATATCCTTTCTCAGTCGTTTCTTCTCAAAGCTGAAGAGCCCTGACCTGTGTAGCCTCATTATAGGGAAGCTGTTCCATCCCCTTTATCGTTTTGGTTGCCCTTCTCTGCTCCTTCTCTAGTTCTGCAATATCTTTTTTGAAATGCGGCCAGTGGACCTCCCTTCAGAGAAAGCAAGTCTGATCTTTCCCTGATCTTTTACATAACAGGACTCCTCCCAGAAAACTCTGCATTCTGGCAGCTTCCCAAAGAGGTTCTCTTACAAATGGGATATCCAAAAGATAAAGAAAGGAACATTTTTTTTTATATCTACATGTCTATCACACCTCTCTTTCAAAAATTGTATTATAAATTATTCAAAATTTAAAGGGGCACATTTATTGTGAATACAGAGACACCTGTTGGACGTTTGAGTCATCTGAAAAACTGTTGCTAATATCTGAATTTGTTCCAACAAGAGTTTTCTCTCTACCAGTGGTTCCCAACCCTGTCCTGAGGGCCCACCAGCCAGTCAGGTATTCAGGATATCCACAATGAATATGCATGAGAGAGATTTGCATACACTGCCTCCATAGCATGCAAATGTTATCTAATGCATATTCACTGTGGGTATCCTGAAAACCCGACTGGCTGGGAGTCCTCCAAGACAGATTTGGGAACCTCTGCTCTATACTATTAGAATGTAAATATATAAAAAATCTCTACATCCTACAGCTCTGTATAATTGGAAAATATAGGGGTGCGTGTGTGATCTGATTTGTATGTATGATTAATGTGTGACACGGTTTTTATGTGAAAGTACATTTTAGTACTCTTTTATTGTGTGGGGGTTTATGTATTTTTATGAATGCATTGATATTTATAAATATGGAATATGCCCTATTGTTTTGTTAATTAGTTTTTGAATAATTTATAATAACGTTTTTGAAAGAATAGCGTGATACACATGTATATATACCAAAAAACATTTTTCCCTTTATCTTTTGGATATCCTAATTTTAGAGATTTTTTTTCTTTACCTTCTCTTTGTGTTTACCTAGCAGTTCTCTTACAAATGGACCATACCATCTCTTCTGCCCACAAAATATGTCCAGCCTAAAAGAGAAAAAAGTGGAAAGCTTCATCAAATACTATAAACCCCTAGTTAAAAACCCAACGAGCATAAGAGCATGATTTAATGGACACTCTGAGGAGCCCTTGCATAAGTCTCAGACACCAAGAGCTTATAATTAAGTGAGGACCCAAAGCAACAGGCAATGTGGTAAATTTTAAGACCACCCGCGGGCGCACGTGTGTGCACGTTTGCTGGCTCAGGCACACGGATGCGGTGATTTAAAAACATATGTGTGTATATGTGCATATAAGTGCACGGTTTTTAAAATCCACTATTCGCACATACATGCCGCCTCGCTTGCTTAAGTGGGGGAGGGGGATTTTACTAGACGCGCGCTGACATAATTACCTCTTTTCCTATTTCATTCCCAGTTTGCCCCAGTAAAGGAGAGGACTCCCTAAACCCCCTAGCTAACCCACCTCCCTTTTACCCTGTTAGCCCTGACCCTTAAAACCCCGCTGACTAGCCTCGGTTTTTTAAATTTTACAATTTACATGCCATCCATAGCCGAAGTAGAGTTTTGCGGTAGGGGATCCCGGCGCGCGCTTGTGCACGTGAGGACTTCCGCACAGACTTCATGCTACAGACCCAGCCCGCCCACGCCCCATCCCTTTCTGTGGAAAACATTTGTGTGCACATACTGGGAGATGTGCGCATACTCGCACGGTTTTTAAAATCCGCGCAGCGCCGCCGGGCCGAGTCACGCGCGAGTCTCCCAGCTTTGGCACACGTAGGGCTTTTAAAAATTGCCCAGAATAAGATGACTTGTTCAGAAGTCACAGGGAGGGTCAGAGAGGTGGAAGGTGACCCCTAGTTCTCAGCCCGCTGCTCTAATTACTAGGTTGCTTCTCCCACACTTTGCCAGCCACCGCACTGGACCACCATGCTCCCTTTCTTGCTTGCCCATAAAATCTCCCCAAATAAAGAATTAAGTGATTCAGACCTTGTTGAGCTAGGTTAAACGTTGATGAGGCCCGGATATTCCTCGTGGCTGCTCGGCCTTCAGAGAGCCGAAAGCTTTTCTCAGAGGCTAAAAATATTTACAAATCATTCTCACCAAGAGCCTTTTTTTTGGAAAAGAATACTATTGGCATGCTTACGCAGGGCTCTGGTCCAAGCAGATTGAATGGCTATGGGACTCTTCGCCTGCCGGGATGTTGAATTTGATGCTGGAGCCAGCCGGCTGAGTGGTATAACTCTCATCTGCCAACAGCTTGGGTTCATGTTGGCTGCAAAAGCGACCACTGGCGCTGCTTTCTGCTTGGCAGGGGCAGTGGGAGTAACAGTAAAGGATGTGTAAGAGAGATGAATGCGTCGGGACCCACGCTTCTTAAAGTCAGACTCGCACTGATTCCCTCACACACAGTGTTAATGTTCAAAGTGTTTTATTGAAAATGAAGAAAATACAGCAAACAGTTGTTTGGCACGCGTTTGATCCCAAATATCAATTCCCCTCCCTCTGCAACCTCAGCTCTACTATGAACAAACCTCCATTTATAACCCAAGTCCCCAAGCCACATCCCTCCCCTCTCCCCCCCATCTATCCCACAACTTGAGCCTGTGCCCAAAGTCTGATATCGTCCAGAGTCCCTTTCAGAGGCACTTGGATATAACCAAGATAGGCTTTTGAGATTGGCTCCATCGTCACCAGGCCGGTATGACTCATTTACATATTTAGGATTAGTTAACGACATCTCTCCTGGCCCTGGAGGGAGGTAACTGAATATAATTGTCCCAAATTCCCAGGATCAGTTTGTGTTGGGATGACCGCACAGAGTCCAGATTTTCCATTTGCATCTCCATCATCCGGGGGGGTGGGGGTCATGCTCTCTGCAAGATTTAAAAAAAAAAAAAAAATCCCTTTTTAACCCATGAAACAAACTTTTCTACCGGACAATCTCCTGTTTTTCCATTTCACCTTCAGAGATGCAAAGTGCTCAAAGAGCACTCCTGGTTTTAATTTAACCTTCTGCCCTATCACACGTTCTACCTATCTTCCAATCCCAGGTGCAAAACAGGGGCAGAACGAGTGACCCAAAGTGCCCCTGCCACTCCCGCACTTCTGGCAGACGTCTGCATCCGCTGTGTCTGAGCCCTAAATGCTTGGGCTTGTGAAACATAAGCTCGTCTCACTCAGGTTTGCGCTCCCAACCAATTCTGCTAAAGTTTTGAAACCCTTAGATAATTAAGCCTCAGTAGGATTTAAAAACAAATCTCTTTGCCATTTACCTGTTAAACCATCATACCCAGTGTTATGATTCAATTCTTTTATATATCCCAGAGATTGTTATTCTGTCATATTCATCCATTTAAAAAAAAATGCAAAAAACAAAACAAAGCTACTTGTTATATTGTCTCTCCCTAGTGTTGCCAAATAGTCTCATTTATAAATAAGCATAAAAATCTCTCTGGACTATGTTATATCTTTGGCCTTAAATCTTGAAACTGACACATCACCCTCTTCTTCATTGACTATGACAGTAACTTTCAAACAGGCGCACATATATATGTGTGGCCAGATATGCGGCAATTTTATATCCTGCACGGAATATTAGGTTTGAGCTGCGCGAGTGAGGGAATTTTATAACAGGCGTACGTCCACTCCATGACCCGTTTCACCAGCTGGTCCACCACTTTACCCAGTCTAGAGCTAGGTCCTCCAAACGCCCCCTGTTTCTTTAACCTGCACTCCACCCCATTTGGCCCAAACACCTCCGAGATACCTGGAAATAGTTTTATTAAGACTTACACCTCCTCTATAGCAGAAGTAAATTTGCGCTCAAATATACCTGGGCACACACCCAGGCGTGCAGCTACTTGCACGCACATCTCTTGGCCCCGCCCCAGAATTCCTGTGCTCCACCCATGCCACACCCACATCCCACCCCTTTGCTCCCTGATGTGAGGTATTCATGCATCGGAACGTGTGCATGCATGTGGACGGCTTATAGAATCGGATGGATGCCTTCATGTGCTAGATGCGTGCACATCCGCCTTTTAGAATGCATCTTTATATGTGTAATCTGATGGATGACTTTTGACACCCACATAGATTGATTACCCAGGATAAAATCAATGTTTCCTTGTATTCTCAAAACCAGGGTTCTCCTCAGGATTATGACCCAATGTTTCACAAAGATATCTCCACGCCACTCTCAACGGAGCAGATGGCACATTTCTGTTAAGATGCACTGGCAACACTGCAGCCTTAACATGGAGAATGAACCATAGCTGCAAGGGGGACACAAGACCCTTCTCTAGCTCTAAGAGAGTGTAATGGGATGTGTCAAATAACCAGTCTTTAAGGCAGGGCTTCCCAAGCCTGTCCTGAGGACCCCACAGCCAGTCAGATTTTCAGGATATCCACAAGGAATATGCATGAGATAAATTTGCATATATTGGAGACCCAGCATGTGCAAATTTATCTTGTAAATTCCTTGTGGGTATCCTGGAAACCCAACTGGCTGTGGGGTCCTCAGGACAGGCTTGGGAAGCCGTACTTTAAGGTGTCTACAGAAGCAAGCCAAATTATAGCCTTCTAAATTAGGAAGCTCAATTACTCCCCTTTGCTAATCTCCCATCATAAATTTAAGGGGGATCCTTGGTTTCCCTACCTCCATAAAAATCTAAAGCATAATCTATGGATTATTTTTAAATCTCTCTTAAGTAGTTGCAGAACATAAAGCCATTGGGGAATATAATAATTTTGCACAGATACTCCTTATCTGCTAGAAAGAGTGGCGAATTATGCAATTGCCATAAATTCAGTTTCAACTGTGCAATAAGCAGAAGAGCATTCAATGTGTAGAGCTGATTTAAATCTGATGGCAGTGTAATTCCCAAATATCTAACTGAACTTTCGGCCTATCTTAGAGGAGAAGCAATTCCCCATGGGCTCATTACACTTGGAGGCATCGCCAAGGCTCCAGATTTATTTAGGTTTATTTTTCACCCTGAAAAAGGGAAAATTCTTGCAGCAAATTAAATAAAGCTCTAAGTGGGTCAGCAAGATGAACCCGAATGTCATCTGCAAAGGTGACAATCTTAAAATCTTGGGAACCTAGCCATACTCCCTCAATACTTTCCCTAGCATGTTTACATCTTTTTATTAAAAAATAGCAAATACAAATAATTTTGTGTGCAGTTGTTTCTGTTATACACAATACGCTATCAACAAAAAGATTTAACAGCCTGCCCCCTTCCCAGCCCACCCCTATCACAGACCAACCAATTGGTCGATTTTAAAAAAATAGCATGTGGTCATCCATGTGCGCCGGACCCCTTCTAAAATGCACACAGCACACGCAAGGCCCGACCGCGTGCGTAATCCCCAGATTTTATGCACAGGGGGGGGGGGGGGTATTTGAAAATTTGGCCGTTAGAGCGCCAAATGTTTGGGGGTGGGGGCAAAATCCTGCCAGCATGAATTGCAGAGGGATGCTGTGCCGGAGAATGAAATGCCACTGCTGGAGTACAACTGCTGATAGGCGGGAGCGCTGTGCTGGAAGTGGCCATCAGTAGGTAAGATGGAGGAGGGGGCTGCGTGACTGAAGTTTCGCCTAGGCCCTGGCCCTGGCCCTTCAGGCAAGGATTGGAAATCAACTTCCCACACTTGCAAGCACACTTTCTTACTATAAATGTTGTTTTCTCTTATACCCTTTTTTTCCATTTCAAAATGCATGGTATTTTTCCATTGTTCATACATAGATTTACCCTTCTCACACCACTTTATCAGAATACAATTTTTCACTATTAAAAAGGATTTTTGCAGAAATATTTGCACAAACCTATCCCCTTCAAAATCAGAATTTAAAATATCAAGCAATACTATTTCTGGTATCGTAGAAATCTGAATTCCCACCACAGATGACAAAAAGCTTGTAATGGCCTTCCAGTATTTCTGAATCTCAATACAATGACTTAAAGTACCTGTTACCTGCTTACACTTATGGTACATACGGTATCTGTTTGTACTATTTTGCTCACCTAAGAGAGTAGTATACTCTCTTCTGGAATTTATAAGAAGTTTCTCTCAAGTTTGGACATTCAGTGGTTTTAACAACCTGCTTGAAACTATTAAATAAACTGTTCAGTTGGTTCATCAATTTGAAGATCTTATTCCCACTTATGTGTAGACCCTGTTAGCTCTAAAATGGCCTCCGTTGAATCCAGTGCTGCCTTATAGTCAGATGTTGTTTGTCTATATCTTCATCAGGAACCAGAAATTCTTCAGTGGACTCGACCTTAGAGCTTTGTAGATTTGTCTTATTTAATGTTAAAATATAATGTTGCTCTTGGGCAGATGCAATCATGTTACTCTGAGGGAGCTCAAATTGTGTCTGTAGCTCCCGAAAGGATTTGATCATCTCATCATCCTCATGTAATAAATTTACCAAAGATTCTGTTTTCTTTTCATCCTACTTCTTAATGTAATATCCACCCTGGGAGAAAATTCTCTATTTCCTCTGATAGGGAGCAATAGAGTCTCTCTAGAATTGCAGTAGAGGTTATGACATAGATATCTGCAAGTTTTCCTAAGAGCTAAAATTAATACACACCTGTTTTGATCCTCAGTGGTAAGTTAACTGTGTCCACCTAAAGAATAGATCTCAGATGATAGTGTTGAAAGAGTTGTTTTTCCAAATCTAATGGTGTATAGTGTCTGGAGTCATAAAAACAATCCATTAAACGCCTAAGATTACAAGCCGGATTGAATGATTTCAAATTAGGGAAAGTTAAACCTTATGGCTTCCAGCTCCCAATAATGGTCTTTGCACGTAATCTTGGTTTTTTGCTACCCATAGAAATCTGCATACAGAATTATGGAGTAATTTTAAGTCTTTATTTAGTAGCAATTGAAACAGAGGATGTGGTTAGGGCAATTAGTGTAGCTGGGTTTAAAATAGGTTTGGATAAGTTCCCGGAGGAGAAGTCCATAAACTGCTATTAGTCAAGATGACTTAGGGAATAGCCTCTGCTATTTCTGGCATCAGTCGCATGGGATCTGTTTAATGTTTGGGTACTTGCCAGTTTCATATGACCTGGATTGGCCACTGTTGGAGACAGAGTACTGGGCTTGATGGACCCTTGGTCTGACCCAGTATGGCAAGTCTTATGTTCTTATGTTCAAATAGACCCATTTTTGGCAATATTATATTTTAAAAACAAAACCAGATACAGGGCAAACTGATTACTTATTCCCCACAAAAGTAACACATCAAAAGCTCTTATTGTCTGGTATCATACAAGGTGTGAGTCTGCCAGCATGCTTGGCATGATGGCACCAGTTTTGTTTTAATAATCTTATTGAAAAAATTCTTAAATCAATATTTTTTTCAAAGCAACTTTTTCATGTAATTGCAATTAAAAGCACTTATCTTGCACTGCTTCTAGACCAGTGGTTCCCAACCAGGGGTGGATTGGCCTATCGGGGAATCGGGCATCCCCCGGTGGGCCGGTTGCTCTAGTCACGTGGTCTCTCCTGGCCTGGGCGGCGAATCCCCAGGCTGGTCGACATCGGGAATCCGCCCCTGTTCCCAACCTTGTCCTGGGGACCCCCCAGCCAGTCGGGTTTTCAGGCTATCCACAATGAATATGCTTGAGAGAAAATTTGCATGCACTGCCTCCATAACATGCAAATTTTCTCTCATGCATATTCATTGTGGATAGCCTGAAAACCCAACTGGCTGGGGGGTCCCCAGGAGAGGGTTGGGAATCACTGTACTAGACAAACAGTCTTACAAGGAGTGTTGAATCCCAGCTAATCCATAACCAGCTGGGAGGAGAATTCTGTTTTGAGAATGATTTACGTCCAATACAAAGATTTCTAACAATGCTGGCTCTAAGTATAGCCCAACGCTGCTGCGAATTGGCGTAGTCACACCTGCGTCAGGGGCAACTCCTTAGTATCATAAGATTTGTGAAATAAAACTTCCAGTTAATGATTTTAATCACACAAGTGGAAATAAGGATCCTGTTACAAACCAATCAACTCACTGTAGTCTCGTCTCACTCTCTCATTCAAAGATGGCAGTCACATGTGTTATGACTCTATGTGATAGGTTGAAGAGAACTGTCAGTTATCTGCTTTGTAGAAGACTCATCATCCAAAAGGTCAAGCATACATGAAAAAACATTATTGAAACACGTTTTATTCAAAAACATGATGCTAAAATATTCCTTTTCAAAAAATATTTTTGTATCTCCACCAAGTATGAAAAATAAAGAGTTTCTTAAAAAGTATTTGACTAAATCTCACCCTGAATTGAACCCAGGGCCCTATTGGCAGCAAAAATACAAGTCCTGCAACCATTTAATGGCACTTTGTTTTTTCTCCCACACCAAATTCTGAACCCAATGTTATAAGTGGTTCCTCTCTGAATTATACATAGGAACAAAATTAGTTGAGAAAATCAATAGAACGTTGCCCATTCAATATTGTTTTAACTATTGTGCAAAAGACCACCTTGTGACAGAATTCTAGGTCTTTCCAAAACAGATAGATCCTACCTGCCAGAGAAAGTAGGCAAGACATCCACCTGCCCAGAAGGAGCTTAATCTCAGAAATAAGCAGGTAGACGTTTTCTTTATATGGCAGTTTAAGATCTCTAATGATCACTAACCCCCAAATATTGGATCTCATCCCCTGCCAAACATAAGGGAAACTCACCCTCCCAATTAATTTTAATCTCCTCAGTGATGGGGAGAGCTTTTGACTTCTCATAGTTCAGTTGTAATCCTGAGAAAGAGCCAAAGTCTCTACAATACATAGAAACATAGAAGTGATGGAAAAAAGAACCAAATGGTCCATCCAATCTGCCCAGCAAGCTTATGGTAGCACCAGCTGTGCCATACAGGTTTCCCCCATATTTAATTTCCCAGACCGTCAATGTCAGGGCCCTATGTTGGCCCTGTTACCTCTTGCCGTTGGAGCAGAGAGCAATGTTGGAATTGCAACAACCGTATGAAGGCTTAGCGGTTAAGGTTAGTAATAGCCGCACTCTTTTTTCTTTATTTCCATATACTCTATGGAAACTAAAATTTTCCTAATGTTATATATAGAATGCCTATTTTTGACAAATCCTATCTCTTTTTTTTTTTTCTTTCTTCAAATTTGCTAAAAGTTTCCCTGATTTGTTGCCAAATTTAAATAGTCTGTGATTATAATAAGAGAAAGATTTCTTGATCCGATTACGAATCAATGTATTTAATGCCATCAGAGTGGAAATTTAATTATCTCTATTGGATTAACAACCATTTTATATGTATCTTTCCTCACTTGCTTCTCTAGTCTCAGAATTTCCTTATTGATATATATATATTTTTTTTTTACTAGTATAAGAAATTTTCACCCCAATCACCGCTTTTGCAGTCTCCCAATACATAGGTAGATTTTAAAAGCCTGGCGCGCGCCCAAATCAGGAGATTTGTGCATAAGTCGGGATGGCATGTGCCCACCACGGTTTTATTTGATGTCCTGGGCTGATTTTTCTATTGTTTTTTGATGATGCTGTGAATTGCTCTGATCAGTTTTCTGCATATGCAGTATGAAAATGCCTGGAAAAATAAAAGCCGCCCAGATGCTCGCATATCTCCTGCTGTGTGCACATCTCAAAAGTTTTCAAAAAAAAAAAAGGGGCAAGGCATGCATGTGGTCTAGGCAGAACATGGATATTTTGGGGCATGGCCAAGAGATGTGCACGTAAATACTTACGCGCCCGGGCACTCACCCAGATCCCCTGCCGCGTACGTTTACTTCTGCTAGGGACAAGGTATAAATTAAAAAAAAGAAAAAACTAATCACACCTGTGGGTTTTTAAGGGTCTGAGGTAACTGGGGATAGTGTAAGCTATTCATCCAGGGGGTTTGGAGGACCTAGCTTTTAACTGGGCAAACTGGTGGATGAACTGGTGAAACTGGCAATGGTGTGAACGTGCGCCCCTTTTAAAATTCCAAGACTTACACAATAGAAGCAAAATTTACGCCCATAGACATGTGCCCACTTAACATTGGGTGCTCGTGTGCGCGTGGTCAGGCTGTTTTATAACATGGAAGCATATATGCATATATGCATGCAAGTTATAAAATGGCCAAGTATCCTTGTGCGTGCCAATGCACATCCGCCAAAGTGTGCCTGTGTGCCGGTTTGAAGGTTACCATCACAGGGTGGCGGAATCCGCACGGTCCTTATTAAGCTGTTGAAACCCTTCCTCTTAGTATCCCAAAACTCTTTGGGCCCAATATTCAAAGCACTTTCAGCGCTATATAACTGGATTAGCAGGACTTACGTGGCTAAGTAGTGGCCGCTGAATATGACGTACATTCAGTGGCCACTGCGTAGTCGTATAAGTCCCTTATATGGCTAAAACGTACACACACAAAAATTTGTCATGCACTGGGGGGATCATGGGCAGAGAGAGTTAGACATATAACTTATACACTTAACTAACGCTATTCGGAGTTAGTCGCATAAGTGTACATCTAAGTTTAGACGCCCCATAGAGCAGGTCGAAGCTTAGCTGGGTAGACTTATCTGGCTAAGTGCTCACATAGTCGTGTATATTCAGTGGCTTTGCATGCTGCTGAATATATATCGTAACTTAGCTGGATAAGTTTTAACCGGCTAAGGGAGTTATTTTGTAAGCCTATCTTTTCGCGTGCGATAGGTTGCCGGGGGCGGAGTTGGGGTGGGGAGGGGAGGAGTAGGGGCGGCAAGGAGACGGACGCGGCGGTAACTTCATTGGCGGCGATAAAGGTAAAACCCGTTATCGCCGCCAGGAATGCGCCCAATAGCACCACCTTTCACGGTAGTGCTATTGGGTGCAAAAGCCGGCAGCGATAACACCGCGGTGGCGCGATTGCTGCCAGTTTTCGCAGGCCCGCCCCCCTGCCCCCCGTCACTGCCGGGATTCTCCATTCTTTGTGAGAATGGAAAATCCAGGCCTAAGTTACTTACATGGCTAGCTTTGAATATTGAGCCCTTTAAATTTAACAACCTCATAAAGAAATAGAAGGAACCTCCAGTGAAAGTCTTTTCCCTTATTCTCTGAAATCTCTTAGATCTATTCATAATAAATTATGGTTGGGGATTTCCATGAGACCAATGGAAGAGTTCACCAAAGCCGAAAAATAGTCTGATGAGATTAATCAATGCGAGACTGGCTACCTTGAACTCTAGAGACCTAATTAAAATCAAGTTCTTGGGGGATGTAGTTTGCCAAGTATCCATTAAGTCTAAGATTTTACAAATAAAATTGAGGTTTTCAGATGAAGATTATATTGATTTGTCCGTTTGAGGATCAAATATACAATTAAAGTCAACACCAACTATCAATAATGTATCCATACACTTCACCAGGTTTTGTGCGGGTGAGTTAAAGAAAGTATGAGGTCCATATGATAAAACTGCTGCCTTGCTTTGCAGGGATATTTGATACAGCAGCCGCACCACTGAATATAGCCGGCTGACTTTAGGACAGCTCTTTGGCCTGACCAGATTTAGCCAGATAAGTCTGAATATTGTAGTTAGCCGGCTAACTCAGCTCCTCCCAGTTACGCCCCCTGAATGCCCCTAACTTATCTGGATAAATTCTAGTTGGCTCACTTATTAGCTTGCTAGAAATTACTCAGATAAGTGCCCAAATCTTCATTTAGCAGGATAACTTCTGAAATCGTTGGCTCAATGTGCTGAGGCAGTCAAAAAAGCAAACAGAATGTTGGGAATTATTAGAAAGGGAATGGTGAATAAAACGGGAAATGTCATAATGCCTCTGTATCGCTCCATGGTGAGACCGCACCTTGAATACTGTGTACAATTCTGGTCGCCGCATCTCAAAAAAGATATAGTTGCGATGGAGAAGGTACAGAGAAGGGCGACCAAAATAAGGGGAATGGAACAGCTTCCCTATGAGGAAAGGCTAAAGGAGGTTAGGACTTTTCAGCTTGGAGAAGAGAGGACTGAGGGGGGATATGATAGAGATGTTTAAAATCATGAGAGGTTTAGAACGGGTAGATGTGAATCGGTTATTTACTCTTTCGGATAGTAGAAAGGCTAGGGGGCACTCCATGAAGTTAGCATGGGACACATTTAAAACTAATCGGAGAAAGTTCTTTTTCACTCAACGCACAATTAAATTCTGGAATTTGTTGCCAGAGGATGAGGTTAGTGCAGTTAGTATAGCTGTGTTTAAAAAAGGATTGGATAAGTTCTTGGACAAGAAGTCCATTACCTGTTATTAAGTTCACTTAGAGAATAGCAACTGCCATTAGCAATGGTAACATGGAATAGACTTAGTTTTTTGGTACTTGCCAGGTTCTTATGGCCTGGATTGGCCACTGTTGGAAACAGGATGCTGGGCTTGATGGACCCTTGGTCTGACCCAGTATGGCATTTTCTTATGTTCTTATGTTTTTATGTTATCCAGCTAAATGCTTCTGAATATGGACTTCCATGTTCATAATTCTTGGAAGTATAAAAGTTACAAAAAAACTACTGCTTTCCTATAAAGTAAGCTTTCCACTTTTAGATACCGTCCAGATGGATCCTTGATTACCTGTTTCGGGTAACAAACAGTGAAACGATATTGCTGCACCCACCTTATGAGTCCCTGAGGAGGCAAAGAGAACCTCTCCCACCCAGTTTCTCGTTAATTGTGAGTGTTCTAGATCACCGAGGTGTGTTTCCTGTAACATTACAATCTGAGCATGGTGCTACTTAAGGGCTTGCAAAATCTTGCAGCATTTCACTGAAAAACCAATCCCTCCTACGTTCCAGGCTGCATCGGGAGGGTCAAAAATGGACTGCGCAGGTCTTCAAGACCATGATACATATAATCTGTAAATAAACAAAAATATAACATGAAGGCAGATAAAACAAAAAGGCAAACCCCAAAACATCCTGCGACATAGAGATACATGCCTTTAATTGCTTGGTATCGCATTTAAGACTGTCAGTAAAGGAACGCTGGCAGACAGATTAAATACACAAAATGCGCAAAAAATGGGGACCAATCAGGAGTGGAAAACCAACGTACAAGCTGACGTCAAACGGACAACAACGTCATGACAAGTGTCCAATGGAAGAGCTTTTTATGACATTACAGCCTTTCTCTTCGATTGGACGCTTGTCATGACGCTGTTGTCCGTTTGACGTCAGCTTGTACGTTGGTTTTCCATTCCTGATTGGTCCCTATTTTTGGTACCATTCTGAGTTAGGTCAAGGTTGATTGTGCACAGAGTGAAAAAAATACTTGCAACGATTTGCTTTAAATCTACCGGTTGCTAGTTTCATGGAGTTTCCCCCTAGTCCTAGTGTTTTTTGAAAGAGTAATAACCGTTTCCTATTTACCTGCCCCACCCCACACGTGATTTTATAAATTTCAATCTGTCGTCTCTTTTCCAAGCAGAATAACCTCAGGTCTCACATTGGCGAAGTAGCTGCACAGTGCTCTTTACTTGTTCTGCCTTTCAGCCGCAGCTGCACCGTGTGCCAGCGGCAGCAATTCTTCGTGTATAACACCTGCTGCCAAGTGGTTTGAAGGAGGCAGGCTGAGACTCATCTTCGAAACGTGAAGAACTTCTTGATGCAGCAAAAACCATCTGTGTGTCACCCCAGGGCCTTTCTCCTCGTGGGATTCCCCAACGTGCACGTTCAAATGCCTCCGCCTTGGGGCGTGTGTACTGTAACAATAGCTGCGTGCTCAGAGCATCCTCAGCAGGCGTGCACGTCAACACAATTGGAAGTTTTTTATTTTCTTAAATTGAGGAAGGTCAGGGCAGGGTCAGAGGTGGCCTGTAGTCAAATCATTTGTGCTTTGGTGAGAAGGAGGTAGGAGGTTTGTGGAATCGGTCCATAAGGCTGTTTAGGGGATGTTGCCAAGCTTCCTGACAGAAAATGAAAGTGTACAGACCTCGGAGGGCTTTAGATAATGCTTTTAGTAGCTCTCCCTCCTCTTTCAGAGGCAAAACATGCTGTTACTGAAAAATGTGCTCTCTTCAAAGGACTGAAGATTACATCATGTTTAGGGAACAGTGTAAATAGCCCAAAGCACACCTATATTTCAAAAACTTTGTGTGGTACACCAGCCTCCGCGGAGCAGGCACTGCAGACATGAAGAAGAGCCAGGGAAGCACTGAAAGCCCCATTGGTCTCTCTTCCAAATTTAAACACAAAAGGAGAGAAGGGAGTGAAGACGTACATGAACCTGACTCAGTGGACCAGCTTCCTCTATGTACAAGGACAGAAGAAGGGAGAAGTCCATGTGATGTGGGCAGCCGTGGCTGCCTGAGCTCAGACTGAGACACGTCCAGTGCTCAGTGCACACTCTTCCTTTCTCACTCAGGCTGGGCATAAGGCAGAGGCTGGAAGGACTCAGAGGAGGAAGCTCAGGAGGGAGAAGGTGAGGAGGTGCTGTGTGTGCCATACAAAGTGGCGCCCGGCTACCCGTGCCCTTCCTACTGCCCAATAAATTCCCACTCTCTGGGGCTCAGCTCGTATGTAGGAGGCCGAGGCATGCATGATTAGACATTTCTCAGAAAGGAGCTCCTAGACGTTTCAGAACCACCGCTGGTGTCTGTTGGTGCAGAAGGTGCAAAGAGCAGAGCTCAGGTGCTGTCTAGATCTGAGCATCGCGCAGTGGTGACATTTCTGTGGCCCACCTGATCAGATCTAGAGGCACCCCAGAGTGGCAGGGCACAGTGGTTGGGAAAAACTGGTGTAAATTGTGTGTTTTTTTAAAAGAACAATTAGCTAAATAGCTAATATTATGGGCTTTTTTCCCTTTGGATTTTTATAATTGTTTCATCATGCTGTAATTTTCTACTTGATTTGTTAAGCATGTTCGTTTATTGTTGCACGATGCTTAGAGCGCCTTGGAAATTAGGGACCAAATAAATAAAGGTGGACCCTTGTGTGTAGCAAGTGCTGGAAGAGGTCAGACTGTGCAAGAGGGTTCAGGCGTCTGCGCTGGTGCATTTGAATTGAGCTCTTCTTATGCGAGCCCCCTTTAGTTGTAAAGGGAATGAATTACAGCTAGGGAAAGCCAACGGCTCTTCTAGGCTTGGACAGAAAGAAGACCTCTTTTGTGGAGGACTGTTAGGTGCCCTGCCCTTAGGACAGGAGGTCACACATGCTAGTCTAATGCCTATTTCCTGTCACGTGGATATGTCAGGAGTCACACTAGAGGTCAACATGAATGAAGCGTATGGAAGATCTTGCAAGATGTTAGGTTGCACTCTGAGAAATACGCGTTTCACCAAAATGTGGCATCTTCCAGGACCAGCTTCAGTGCCCTGACTGACCTGGACTGAAGAAGTGGCACCCCCATCCCTGTGAGTACTTCCTTGAGTAAGAAACAATAAAACGACCATGGCTGACTCTGTGCCAGCGCTGCATGTGCCCTGCTAAATTGATGACCTGAGTTTCACTGACAGCTTGGATTCCTTTTCCTTACACTTCATGGGATAGGGCAGCCACAAGGCGAAGCACTCTGAAAGCACTCATCGCCGAGCGGATCGAGCAGCATCCATACCTGGCTGACAGATTTGCGGATCCTGGTTTGTAGCAGGCCCAGCATCCTGTGTAATAGCGATAAGGCTGAGATTCAACTCTCATGATGACTATTTCTGATGCTTGCTACCCTTGGGCAAGTCGGTTTACGTGCCAGTGCCTCCGG
This sequence comes from Rhinatrema bivittatum, assembly GCF_901001135.1. Lineage (NCBI taxonomy): Eukaryota > Metazoa > Chordata > Amphibia > Gymnophiona > Rhinatrematidae > Rhinatrema > Rhinatrema bivittatum. Next base: position 218,389,461 of record NC_042619.1, read on the forward strand.
TACCCACTTAGAATATAAACTCATTATTAGGAAGGGAATGGTGAATAGAACGGAAAATGTCATAATGCCTCTGTATCGCTCCATGGTGAGACTGCACCTTGAATACTGTGTACAGTTCTGGTTGCCGCATCTCAAAAAAGATATAGTTGCGATGGAGAAGGTACAGAGAAGGGCAACCAAAATGATAAAGGGGATGGAACAGCTCCCCTATGAGGAAAGGCTGAAGAGGTTAGGGCTGTTCAGCTTGGAGAAGAGACGGCTGAGGGGGGGATATGATAGAGGTCGTTAAGATCATGAGAGGTCTTGTGACTCGGTTATTTACACTTTCGAATAATAGAAGGACTAGGGGGCATTCCATGAAGTTAGCAAGTAGCACATTTAAGACTAATCGGAGAACATTCTTTTTCCCTCAACGCACAATAAAGCTCTGGAATTTGTTGCCAGAGGATGTGGTTAGTGCAGTTAGTGTAGCTGTGTTCAAAAAAGGATTGGATAAGTTCTTGGAGGAGAAGTCCATTAATGGCTATTAATCAATTTTACTTAGGGAATAGCCACTGCTATTAATTGCATCAGTAGCATGGGATCTTCTTGGTGTTTGGGTACTTGCCAGGTTCTTGTGGCCTGGTTTGGCCTCTGTTGGAAACAGGATGCTGGGCTTGATGGACCCTTGGTCTGACCCAGCATGGCAATTTCTTATGTTCTTATGTTACCTGTATGCAAATTGTTTTTTGGCACCGTATAAATAAATATATTTTGAAATAAAGAGACATGCTGAGGCTCTCTCCGCCCAGTTGGCCTATGTTCCTTATTGGAGCTCTTGTTCTTGTGAGCTTATGCACCTGCCTGGATTTGGCTGCATTAGGGATTGCATTTTACTGTAGCCTAAAAACAGCATCTCCCTTCCAAAAACTGAAGTTCAGTTCCGTTCAGAAGACTATATTTAAGTGAGCTGTTATTTTGGACTCCAGATAAAATAGGATATGCGTGTAGGAGGCTGCAGCAGCCATGTAATTGTGTTTGGCTGTTGATCACAGCGTATCTGCTATAATTTGAAGTATCCTCTTTACATTACATGGAAAATCTTATCAAAAGAGAAAAAGCTTTTAAAAAAAAAAAAAAAAAAAAAAAAAAGTGGTTTTGTGGTCAGAAAATGTAGTGTTGGACAACAGAGCCAACCCAACCAAGCCCATTTAAAGGGCTGTGCTGCTGTGTCATTACAAAGTGGATTAGAAGTTCCTAGTGAATCCCAGAGCAGAGTCACTGGCTGGAAGGCTTCCCTCAGATGAATCCCGGCTTCTGTGCTATACACCAGACGTGAAGTGCTGTATGCATACCAGCTCTGTGCATGCCCAGTGGCCACTGACCTAGGCTCGTGGGACCTCATTCTCTAAATTCTGTTCTTAGACATGGAATAGGAGTCTGGTGGAGGAGAACTGGATCCTGTAACATGCAGCCAAGGGTAGTGGAACCAGGTGAGCCAAGAGGATGGCCCCTCCCCCCCCCAACACAATCCTCTCAATGCCGGAAGTACGGCCCCTTCAGTCTCCGTTTCCTTCTCGTTTGTTTATTTTTAGTTTCCATTCTTCCAACTCATTCCTTCTCCCTCTTGTTTCTTCCCCTTCACCATAAGCCTCTAAAAGCACGAGACCCCCATTGCCCGCGTTTGTCAATGGCTTTCCTGTGGGTACAGGAAGAGGAGACAGCATTTTACTATGGATGAGAGAAATTCCTTTCTGTTATTAATCCTGGAGGAATATGCAGGGAAGCTCTAGCTTTTTAAACATTTGTTTTTATGCTGTGTGTTTGAATGAGCCAATGGTGTTGGGGTTCTGGAGTGGGCACCTTTTGTTAACCCTAATCATGACCTGTGTCTGGCACTGGGGATCTGGTGGCATCTGCATCAGGATAAGCTCATTTTACAGGCACATGTGTGGATGATGGATGATGGTGTCTGAAAAATATCTAAGGCATTTTCCTTCATCGTCTGGCAAGCGAGCAGCTGTGTAGTGTGTCAACATTGTCATGCCCTCACACATCTATTAATTACCAAGCATTGTGGTGATACAAACATCTGAGGGCTCGATTTTTAAAACCCACGCCTGTGGTTCCCGGCGCAAGCACATGGACGCGGCTATTTTATAAAATGCGCATGTTGACGCATGCATGTTATAAAATATGATTCCCGTGCACACATGTGCGGCTGATTTTAATATCGGGGCGTTCATGTGCAGGTGGGTGTCCTCTAACGAGCACAACAGGGGGGAATTTTCTAAAGAAACGCATGGTGACACAATCAGGCCTTCCCCAGTTCCTTCCCAGTGCGCTCCAATTAAGGAGTGGACTGGGAGGGATCTTCCCTATCCCCTTCCTACCTTTTCCCCTCTCCTCCCTGACCTCTAACCCCTACCTAGCTAGTTAAAATGTTTGTGTTTTAATACTTACTGCTCCTTCAGAGCAGAAGTAACTTCCGCGCTCCGGCCGGCTGCAGGCGCACGCTTCCCTGGGACAGGGCCTAATGGCCGCTGTCCCGGTCGGCCTCCTCCCCACCCAGATCCCGCCTCCCCCCCCCCCCCCCCCCAGGCCGCCCCTTTTGCATGACCTGGCACTTCTGCTCATATTGGGAGATACGCACGTGGCTGGGCTGTTTTCAAAATGCACTCGGCGCGCACAAGGCCCAGCCACGAGCATATCCCCCGGATTTTACACGCGCTGCCTTTTTAAAATTCGGGTCATGAGGGGTTAATCACCGCTGAGAATTGTATTGACGTCATTCAAAGAGTCCTGTTTGTAAAAGGGTTTCTCCCAGTCTGTGTCTGCCCATGGCAAAACAGTTTGGAAATAAAGCTCATCATCCATTCCCCTGGTCTCTGCTTTCCCTTTCTTGCTCCAGTTGGAGATTCATTTGCTAAAATTTGTCAGAGCAGATCCTGTGAACTGCCCCAGTGGTCTATATCAGTGGTTCCCAAAACTGTCCTGTGAGATCCCTGGCCAGTCAGGGGTTTCAGTATATCCGCAGTGAATATATAGGAGATAAACTTGGCTGCAGAGGAGGTGGTGCACACAAATCTATCTCATGCATATTCATTGCAGATATCCTGAAACCCCCGTCTGGAAACACTGGTCTGTTTCAGTGGTGTTCAAACCTGTCCGTGGGCCCGCCTCAGCCAGTCGAAGGTTTAGGATATCTCTAATGAACATGCATATTTGTTTACATTGGAGGCAGTGCATTCAACATGTCTCATGCATAGGCATTAGGAATATCCTGAAAACTCAAGAGGGTTGGATACACTGCCTCCACTGTATGCAAATATATGTTATGCATATTCATTAGGGATATCCTGAAAATCCAACTGGACTGATTTGAATTCCACTGGTCTAGATGACCTAATATCCAAGAAGACAATGCTGTCACCTTAATCCATAGACTCTGGCTAGAGGGGAATATATATTAAGCATTTTTCCCATGAACATGTAGAAATAAGGATCAGACAAACAAGTTTTAGTTTTCTATTCCACCTTTGTTGGCTAGACAGCCACTTCAGAGTGGATTACAGTAAGGTGAAAAGTTGGTTTTACCTGCTGGATCTCAGTAATGCAGAAAAGATAGTGTTACATGTTGATTCCATTTATGGCAAATAGAACAAAAACAAGGAACATAAAGACTTGTCAGGTTGCTTTGCTAAGGATTGTTGCAGGTGAGACCTTTTTATTGGAGTAACTTAATACATCTGTGATTAACTTTCGAGAGCTCTGCTCCCTTCGTCACATGTGGACCAACACAGTAACCACAGTACTTTTCCCATTGATAGGGAGGGTCTCCTGCCTCCAGAGTACATAGGCCCCATGCTGACATGGGGCCAGCATTTTGTGCAGCCCTGGTTGTAGAGGATGCAGCCTGGTGCTCTCTCTTTTTTTTGGAGTGCTTAAAGTCTGTTTGCATGCCTGGGCCTCGAGTAAAAAAAAAAAAAAAGATGGTTTTGTAACCCGACATCTGACAAAACTCTTTCTTCATGAAATGTTCTTTGTAAGAATTATTGAAAAATCTGTATATTGACTGCCAGCTTGTCCTCTACCCCGAGAGAAATGTTACAAAGGCAGCGGTGAAGGCCCAGTTTGTTGTAAGTGGAAATTCTCTTCCCGTTATTACCAAGGAAATGTAATGGATGCTGCTTGGTTTGGAAAATCGGTTTTATCTTTAGAATCAATTCTTCATTGTGATTTGTTTGCCAGGAGAAGATGACTCTCTTACAGTACCATAAATGTTTTGTTTTTAAACAATTCCTGCAATAATTTAGCAGTTTAAACACATTAAAATAAGTGAAACAGGCACCCTTTCTACAAGAGGGTCACTTTGTGTGGAGCGATGTGACAAGGAATCGAGATAGAAAGACATGAATAAAACCTCTGTCGCATGATAAACCAGTGTTTGTGGGCAATGTAAACCTCGTCTACGGTGAAGTGCTGGAGGGAGGTCCGGGGGCTTCTCAGGAGCCCCCTTATTAAGTTATTTAATGAAAACACACAAAGTGTTGCACCGAGTGGAGATGAGCTGGTATGAGGGGACTGGTAGCATATCCCTGCTGATTTGACTGATAACTCGCAGCGTTTGCTAAGCCGTAAAGCAGCTAGTTCATAGGGTACTGTACAGCAGCGTGATGACACAGTTTCATCTTCCCTGCGGTATTTTCCTCCCAGTCCGTCTGGAAGCAGGTTCCAGTTGGGATTAGAATTAACACCTTCTCTTCTAAAAGGCAGCAACTCAACCAGTCAACCAAGAGCCCACTCTGCAAGCCATGGAGCTATAACCTTTCGAATGTAGTTCTTGCCACTTGCAGTAATCAACTGGGTCCAGATCAGCTGAATGGATTGAATCCATCCTGGTTTTACTCTATTGCAGATCCCGTTTTTTGTTTTTTTTTTCCCCCAAGGGTGGAAACCACAAGTCTGTAGATTCAGTGGAACAAAACCAGGCCTGACTCAGCCTCTCCAGGTGAGATGGAGCCTAGTTGGTGACCCTATTGCAGCTAGGAGACGGTCATTACGAATTATGGGAAGAGAGGGGATGGTTGTTGGGTACCTCCACTGCAAAGCATTCTGGGATAAGCGTTTTTGTCCTTTCCATATGAAAAGCAGATGGACAAATCCCCAAATGAGCTGCAACAGCCAATGGACCCCAGTGAAGACGGAGGCATCTTCTCCCCACTCTTGCAAATACATTTGCTACTGCAGCTTTTTGGCATGAACGCCTGGCATCAGCCTTCTAAATAATCACCCCGGATGCTTCAGCTCAGAGCACTGCTTGAGTTATTGCATTAAGAATTGATATTTATAACCTGCATGCCTTTTGCAGATAATTGCGGGGGGAGATTATTTTGTCTTTTTTTGTATTATTCCTTTTCTATTTGCGGTTTCTCTTTTTTTTTGTGTGCTGTAGGATCGGGGCATTCGGCCATTGATGACGATGAAGATACGCTTGCTGTCCACAGATATACTGGTAAAGGTGCCTGCTTTCTTTCCCCTGCTATGCCGCGGGTCAGCTGCCGCTTCCTGCCCAGCAGTATGTCATGACCTCCTCCCGCCTTTGGGGGCGCTGAAAGACGTCCTGGTCCGTGGAGGAGATCCCATTCTGAGTGTGTGTACAGGAGAGGCTGGGGATAGGCCTAGAAGCAGGATCCTGGCATGAACACCGGAAGAGGGAAGGAAGTTTTTTGTTTTTGTTTTTTAAATAAAGGCTGTGGCTTATTTCAGAAAATTGTAAAATTTACATATATATATAAATTTGGGAGAAACTGATATTTTGATAGAGTCTTCAAAATAGCACCAGGGCCAAGAAGCAAGCTTGCTGATATTTCTGTGGGGCTTTTTCCATTTTCCAACCTCAGTATATTTTATTTTATTTTTTTAACTGTGACTTTTTTTTAAATAAAAGCCACCAGTCCTGTTTTTAAAGCTCCCCTTCCCCCGAGCTCCTGTGCTCTGTGTGTCTCGGAGGGATGCCTGCATGGGCCTGTGATGAGAATCACTACAACCCTACCCCTTCCTATAATTAGTTATCTTTTTGTGCCAGCCCTGCAGATTTGAGGGGGATAGGGACTCCATGGCGAGAAATAAAACTTTCTGGCTCTTTCCTCGGCGGCTCTTCAAATCACAAAATGACCCAAAACAAACTCCCTTAATTGGGACAGATTGCAGGAAAATATCAGCCCGGGGGGGGGGGGGGGGGGGGGGGTGTGTGTGTGTGTTTCAAAATCAACTTACAGGGTATCTGACTCCCTTGTGTACTTTCTCTAGCACTTGTGTGAACAGGTTCCTAAAATATGCCACGTCAACTCTGGAACCTGACAGAATTAAGCCCAAATATCTCCAAAATAAATTTCACATTTTTCTTAAATAACTAAGAAATAGAGCATACTCTAGACAGCAGTGAGCACACACACACACACACACACACACACACACACATATATATATCCTGGTCTGGCCAACCAAGCAGCTCTTGAACTAGTGAAAGCAATGAGACAACTACAGTGCCAGCCAGTGTCAGACACACACACACGCTCAGTCACACAAACAGATGTATAGATTGCAGAAACTTTATATACACTGACACACACATCGGACACTTTCTCACAGTCACACAGATAAACCCACACACTGAGAATGAGAGTGTGTGTGTGTGTGTGTCAGAGAGAGAGACACCCACACACACACACACACTGTCCCTCTGACAGAAACAGGCCAATGTAATAAAGGCACTAAAACTGTGCGTCCAAATTGGTCGCCCACTTTCCTAATGCATGCCCATCCATCTCTCCCAGGCGCGCGATGCAGTCTGCTGTGTTAAAAAGGTGCTAGGGGAAATTTAGCGTCCCTAGTGCCTCCCCAGCATCGGATGCCCAGGAGACGTGGCATTTTATGAGTGTCCGTTTCCTAATTTCTGCACAGCCATAGGTTAGGAAAATGGACGCTCGTTAATTGAGCGTCCGTTTTCCTAACCTGACTGCAAGCAAACATATCTATTTATTTATTTATTTGCATTACTTCTTTTTTGGTTCTTCTGACTTAATATCACCTCGATATTAATATGGAGGAACTACAGAAAAGCAGTATTTTCTGCTTTTCTGTTTACTTTAGGGGCTCCTCATGACTTAACACCTGCTTTGGGGCAGGTGTTAATTTTTGAGAGTAAACATGTGCGTGTTGGGCGCACATTTATTTTTTACATGGGGGTAATAGCTAATAGCCTCATCAACATGAATTTACATGTGATGAGTGCTATTAGCTACGCGCTGGTTTGGGCGCACTAATCTCCTTATTGCATAAGGTGTTATGGATGTGCATCCAAAATACGCATCCAAGCACTCGTTAACCTGTGTGCTAGGCTCAGCGCATGATATTGCATTGGCCTGTAAGTGTAGGCATAGGTATGTGTCGCTCTTTGTGTGACACAGACACACACTCTCTCTAAAACGCTACTGTTGTGCTGCTGCTTATGTGCTCAAAAGGTGAGTGGCCCCCACCCCAGCACTACCGCATCATAGTGTAATGTTCTTGCTTGCTGTCAGCCCTTCCTCATTCTGCAGCAGTCTCCTCCTTTTCCAATCCCACTCTGAGACTTGCTGGTTCCACAGCTAACTGCTCCTCCCACAGCTCAGTCCAGTCACCTCGGTCAGAAGCCTCCCCAACACTGCACAGGTACTTCCTCTGACTTACCCCCTTCCTTCCTGTGACCTGTAGCTTACTTCCACTTCTCTGCCACCCTCCCACCACTCCAGTGCATTCCCATTGACTGCCTGCTGCACAGTCTGCTGCTTTTAACAGTTCCCCAGGCTTGACTGCCTACCTACTCCAGAGGATAGGGAACCAGAAGTTATCCATACTTTTCCCTGGTCTTCTAAAAAGAAAAACTTAAGCCCTGGTCGAGATGAGGGAGATCCACTAACCCAGCTCCAGATGGGAATCCTGCTTTCTCTTGTGGAGCCAGTGCAGCCAGGGCTGGTGCAAGGGTAATTTATAATAACAGATTTTACATGAAAAAGAACATTCAAAGTACAGGCTTCTAAGATAAAAATAACATGTACAATATGGTATTATTCACATGCACTGCTATGGTACCAACCAAAAAACTCTGCAAAAAAGTCACCTGCAGCCATACGATATTACAGCTTACTGTAAAGGGTGTTGAATGTGGGCTCAGCCTTCAGAAAGCTTTGAGTAAACTAAATTGCAATATAGTAAACCTCCCATATAAAAACAGCACTAACTACCAGTACTCAAACAGTAATAACCCTACCTATGAAAAGGCAACACTACAACTATTACATCAGACCCTAAAACACCAATACACCTGCTATTAAGAAAACAGAACAAGCCAAGCTGTTATAGATCCCTGCATAGAAACCACATGCCATAATTCCCTCTAAGCTGAGAGTGTGAGCCATTGCTCATATATTTCTGAGCATTGCTCGTAGGTTTTATATGATCACTCACATACATTTTTTATTTGTGCTATATACAGAAATCAAACACTAATTTTGGCACTCAAAATTGTTGGTTTAAAAAATTGCTGCTCACACGAAAAAAAATGTGTACACACCTAGTCACTCCTTGGAGAAAGCGTTGCTACATGCTAGCAGACTACCTCACCTCATCACACATGTGGAACACAGAAAGACCCTCACCAAATACAAAATGAAGAGATGATAAAGTATAAATAGAAACATGCAGACAAAAACTGAACTTGAAACCACAACAAGCAGGACTCTCTATGGAATGGAAAAACAAATATCATTCCTCACTACACATCAAACAATAACATCCAAAAATATAAAGCATCAATCATAATAGTAAGACCAAACTCAGAATAAATATTATAAAAACAGCTGATGAAAAGAACATCCAGTGATTACGAACATATAACATTTGTTTTACATTTCCCAAACATCAATAAAATATTTCAAACTAGCAGACACAGCAAACATCATCCAATAGTTAAAATTAAAGCTAAAATAAATCCTCCGCTTTCCGTACCTGGGAACTCTAGATACCTGTCACCCTCAGATTGTCATGGATTAGTAAGAAGTGGGAGATATGCAATTATGGGCGAATTTTAAAAGGCCCGCACACGTAGAATTCGGGGGTTATGTGTGTGGCTGGGCCCTGAGTGCACTGCGCGCATTTTCAAAAGGGCCCAGCCACACACGTAATGCCCGATGTGCGCAGAAGTTCCAGGCCAGCTAAAAGGGGTGGCCAGAGGGCATGGTCTTGGCAGGGAGGAGTGGGGGCCGGCTGGGACAGCGGCCCTGTCCCGGGAAGCATGCTGGCAGCCAGCCGGCGCACGTAACTTCTGCTCCGAAGGAGCAGGTAAGTTAAAAAAACGAACAAAAAAAACCCAATGCTAGTTTGGGTTAGTTTAGAGGACGGGGAGGAGAGGGGGAAAAGGGAGGAAGGCTAGATAGGGGTAAAGGAAAGTTCCTTCCCAATCCGTTCCTTAATTGGAGTGGACTGGGAGGGAACTGGGCAACGGCCCAATCACGTCGCCGCGCATAGATTACAAAATCCACCCCCCCCCCCCCCAGGCGCGCAAGTCCCAACCTGCGTGCACATGCGCATGGGAATGTTTGCATGTTCTAAAATTTGCGCGTCCATGTGTGCGTGCATGGGTCTTTCAAAATCTACCCCAAACTCTCTTCTCTGTCTAACACACATGTTCATTCTCATACAAACTCCCTTATATTCTCTCTCACACACATGCTCCCTAGATCACATGCTCTCTCATCTACATGCTCACACACACATGTTCACGGACTCGTTCTTGCTCACACACATGCTCACTGGCTCAATCAGTCTCTTTTACACTCACACACAAGCCCATTGGCTTAAATAGTCCTCTTGCTCAAACATATGCTCATTGGCCCATTCATTCTCTCTTGCTCACAAACGTGCGCTGGTAACCACAAAAGCTCGACTGCATTATGCAGTGCAACAGTGGAAAACCAGAAACATAATCATTCCTCACAAAACATCAAGCAATAAAATCAAGAGATATAAGACATCATTCATAATATTAAAACCATGAAAAGAATAAATATTTTAAAACAGGCAAATATAGGGGGCTCAATATTCAAAGCGCATTCAGCACTACTTAACTGGATAAGCATGGCTTTTTTAGTTAAGTAGTGGCCGCTGAATATGCGCTTACGTTTATCGGCTGCTGCTTAGCCACATAAGTCCCTTATATGGCTAAAAAATTAGCTTCATAAGTTGTGGGCGGGCAGTGGATGGAGCGTCTTGGCTGCATAAGTTGACTGGCTACGTTAGATGGTTATAATTAATACGGCTAAGTACAAATATATACACGTATATTCAGTGACATAGCCGTGCCGCTAAATATACTGTGTAATTTAGCTGGATAAGTAATATCTGGCCAAGTTACTTAAATGGCCATCTTTCAATATTGAGTCCCTAATTTAAAAAGTCACATAAATTTGTTCTAATATTTCCCAAATACCAATAAAATATTTTAAAACAGCAGACACATGAAATAACACCCCATAATTTAAAATAATTAAAAATTAAATTAAAACTCCAGCTCTCCATACCATTAAATAAATACATACCTGGCATCTTTTGATTTCCCAGAGATTGTTGTGGATTTGGGTGAAGAGGAGCAACACAATCTTTATCCTCTCTCTCTCGCTCTGTCTCTCTCTCTCTCCTTCAGACCCATAAGCACTGTCTCTCTCATATATAAGCAAGCTCTCATACACAGGCTGTCTCTCTCATACACATCTGAAGGCTCTCATGCACACATGCAGGCACACTCTTTCTATCTAAATGCATCTTTCATTCACATGCAGGTGCTCTCTCTTATACACACACGCAGTTGCTCTCTCATACACATGCAGGCTGTCTTTCATACACATATGCAGACTCTCATACACATAAGCAGACTCTCTCTCTCTCTCATACACGCATGCAGGTGCTCTTTCTCATATACACGCAAGCACTCTCTTGCACATGTGCAGGCTCTTTCTCTTTCTCTCTCTCTCATATACACATGCAGGCTTTTATTCCCTCATGCACACATGCAGGTGCTCTCTCTCTCATGCACACATGCAGGTACTCTCTAATGCATACATGCAAGCTCTCTCTCATACAAACATGCAGGCTCTCATTCCCTCATGCACACATGCAGGTACTATCTTTCTCATATACACATGCAGATGCTCTCTCATATATATGCAAGTGCTCTCACTCATGCACACATGCAAGCTCTCTTTCTCTTGCACAAACACACACACAGGCATCCTCTGAGACATCCTCCTTCTGGGCCTTGGCTGTGCCTGTGATGCTCCTTATTTAGTGCTGGAGGGAAGGTGGGAGGAGGCGGCCATGCTACCGCCAGATGCATCCTTCTGCTGACCCTGGGCCGTAGGCCTTTCTTCTGCCCAAGGCAGATTGGGCTCCATCGCGGCCCCATCGAGACCTCCCTCAGGCAGGGTTGGGTTGGGCTCCATTGCAACCCTGCCAAGACCTCCTTTGAGCCACATCAGGTTAGGTTCCATTGCAGCCCTGCCGAGTCCTCCCTCGGGCCGTGATGGGCTGGGTTCTGTCATGGCCCCATCGAGATCTCCCTCGGGCCGCAATAGGTTAGGTTCCACCTCAGTCCACCAAAGGCCTTGTTCCATGGTGACTGATCTCAGCAGGAGCTGCAATGAAGACCACATGACCAGTGCGACTGGCCTACTGGGGGGTGCCTAATCCCCCGACAGGCAAATCTTCCCCGTTCCTTAATCAGGACTTCCCAAACCTATCCTGGTGACCCTACAGCCAGTCAAGTTTCATGATGTCAACAGTGAATATGCAAGAGATAAATTACCATGTGTTGGTGGCTTGGTAAATGCAAATTTACCTCATGCATATTCATCGTGAATATCCTGAAAACCCAACTGACTGTGGAGTCCCCAGGACAAGTTTGGGGAGCTCTGCTCTTAAGGATGGCACTTCTGCCATGGGTGGGCGGTGGGAGTGGATTTGGAAGCTGCGGATCCTGCCTCCTCTCTAGTATATGTCCTACATTCGGTGCTGTGACCAGAACTGAGAAGGCAGGGGACCGCACCCCCATTGCAGGCTTCGTGGCTCAGCCTTGCTGCATGTGCCCAGCACGTGCAAATCTCCTGACACTATTTCAGAATATGCTACATGTGTTTGCTGGTAGAGAAAGTTAATGGCTGCACTGCCTGTGAAGAGAAGCCAGATGCACAGAATTCGAGAAGCCATCCAGGCTACAGCCCCCTATGGTACCCCTTCACCCAGGGTGCTGTCTGTGTGGGCCTTGACCTAGCCTGCACTCTGCTGTGGGGGCGGCTGTTCGGTGTTTGGTTGTAAAGCTACACAGGGGATGGATTTAGTTGGGATGGTGGCAGCATACGGAGTAACTGTCATGTCAGCAGCATGAAACGGGAGAGCAGGAGAGGTTAAAAGCCCGGCCAATAAACAATTCTTCAATAGACAAAGCAAAAGCAGATGCAGAGCCAGGAGAATACAGGAAGGACTTTTAAGAGCACGCATTTAAAAAGTATTTTTCTATTTGAAAAACTGGGCCCGATATTGAAACACATTTAGCACTAGATAGCTGGCACTTTGTCAAGGGAAGGACCCCATATAACTCATTGGGGTCTCAGGGATCCTTGCACCACATTTTGGGAAATGCTGGTCTAATTTAATTTTACATTCCCCAATACAGATTTATATAGTGCACTGATTTTATCTTCTGTAAACTTACAGAACCATTCAGTAATTAGGTTGGGCAGGATGCTATAGATTTATTTTTTTTTTTAAGTTCTTTTTTTATACCGACGTTCATGGCGCAAGTCATATCGCATCGGTTTCGATCAAAACGAAGGTTTACATCGAACAAGATAGATTACATCAAACAGAGATGGATTAACCAAAAAACTCCATACTACATTGTAGGCTGCGCTTAAAATATTTTCTCTAAGCCTTGTTTTGTCACCGGCTTACTTTAACCTCATTTACCTTTTCTATCATTCTTCCTTGTTTCTCCTTTCTCTGTTTTCTCTTCTCTTTTGTTTCTGTGGCCCTCTCATCTCCCCATCGGCCGAATTGTCCAAATTGCACCTTCTGGCCCCAGTCTCTGTTTCCGCCTTCTGTTATTGTGTCCTTTCTCCATCCCAGTTTGCACCACCTTTTGTTTCTCTCTTCCCTCCCTTTCATCTGTGTTTCTCTCCTTTCTCCTTGTCACCACTCCCCCCCCCCCCCTTTCCAACTCGCCACCTTTTCTGTTTCTCTCTTCTCTTTATCTATCTCCTCTGTGTTCTCGGTCCTTCTTCACGTGATTTTTACTCTCTTTCTCGCCATGGATAAACTTTGGAACACTTTTTATGCCCCCAAGATTTGTCTTAAAAAATAAAAAATTATATCAAAAACAACACCATATGTACGGGAACTTTTAATCAATTATATTTTTTTCTTTTTATGGTGAGTAGAGACCTCATATATAGCAAAGGAGAGTTGTTATGTTATACACTCTCATATATAGCAAAGGAGAGTTGTTATGTTATACACTCTCATATATAGCAAAGGAAGGTTGCTATGTTATACACTCTCATATATAGCAAAGGAGAGTTGTTATGTTATACACTCTCATATATAGCAAAGGAAGGTTGTTATGTTATACACTCTCATATATAGCAAAGGAGAGTGTATAACATAACTCTCCTTTGCTATATATGAGAGTGTATAACATAACAACTCTCCTTTGCTATATATGAGGTCTCTATGCACCATAAAAAGAAAAAAATATAATTGATTAAAAGTTCCCATACATATGGTGTTGTTTTTGATATAATATTAAGTGGTTACATCATACTAGCAGTTTACTACGGTATAAGTTAAAAAAAAAAAAAAGTCAAACATCCAGAAGGAGGGTGTACAAGACATGGAAAGGAATGCCTTGTACGCTTCCCAGATATTTAGCTATCAAAGCTGGCCTGATCCACAGGGAAACGTTTCTGCTTCCCTTGTATCCCATCGGTGGTCATGAAGCTACTTTCTGTAATGATCGAGAATATTTTTTTGTTCTGTTGTGGATTTGGGAAGGAAGATGGGGGGAGGGGGATGGGTTGGGTGCACAGTTCACATGCACTGCAGTGGTGTCAGCACACATCTATGATGGCCCTCAGCTCGGCAGCACCCCAGTCCAGAACGCTAGGAGTAAGGCCCAGAGAGCTCACACTGGGAGGTTCGAGTGTCACCAGCCCAATGCTGTGGTGGGAACAGGAAGGCCGGGAAGTGGCTTTTGTCTTCTCCTGCATTTTGTAGGGAGCCAGAATCCACATTTTGACCACCTCTTTCTGTTCTGCATGGCTCCATGCGTATGACCACACTCTTGGATGTGAGATTGCACCATTTCGCAGCGTCATTTATAAGTTTTAAAAACTTTGAAGATGCCTTTTCTGAGGGATTAAATAAAAAATAAAATCTGGTTTCCTAGAAATTGTATTTGTTCTCACTATTGGCAGAAAGATTAAACTATGTTATTAATAGTACTTGCTTTGTTAGGATGCTATTTCTTGCCACATGAGTGTTGACGGTCCAGGTTGGGTCAGTAGTTGAGGTTGAGCTAGGGGTCTCACTCTGTCACATACTAGTCAAGCTGTAGGCGACTGACAGGTCAATCGGCTCGGTAGTAAGCAGGGGCATACCTGAACGTCAGCGGGTGGCAGAGTCAGGTCCAGAAGCCAGAAGATCAGTCCTAGGAACAGTTAGGCAAGAAGGCAGAAACGAACGCAGGAAGAGAGCTGGAATCCAGGAGGGCAGGAACACAGCGAGAGTCCAAGCAGGAAGAAACCAAAACAGAGCTTCAGGAAACAAGTCCACAGATTTCGTTGCACCAGCAGTGAGCCAGGACTGCAGACCGGTTTTAAATAGGGCATCACATCAGGACTAGCCCCCTTGCTGAGCCAACGAGATGACGGCTGGCAGAATGGGTAAGTTTACCAGGTAGGTTTGCCACCTGTTCGTGGCTCACCTGCAAGCCTCTCTTGAGTTCTGCTCCGGAGGTGCTGGTTCAAGCCTCGATGGGCCAGGCAGTCATTAGATTGAGTTGAATCTGTCATTGACCTGGACCTGTCCTTTAGGTGAAATAACCCTGTTGTCTCCCAGTTTGCTCTCTGGTTGGTGACGCAGGCCGGCTGGCACTCCAGACTGACTTTTCATGTTCTTTCTTCTGTTTGATTGCCAGAAACTCCCTGGTGCTCTCCCATCAAGGTTAAAAATGGCTATGCAAGTTGCAGAACCCCCCGAGGAGAATACTACAAAACCGTGCAGGGCACCAGATGTGACATTCACTGCAGGAAAGGCTTCGAACTCCATGGATCCCGACAAGTTATGTGTCAATCAAGCAAGCGCTGGTCCGATAAATTTGTGTGCAAACGTGAGTGGCCCGTAGGGACCTTCTTCCCCTTCAATTTCTGGATGTGCTGGTTAAAGACACCCATTTGGATTTATATCCTGTTTGTTGTCCGTTCTGGCCCTACGTTGAATGTTTATACTTTAGTTTCATGGTCAGACCTTACCCAAATGTTAGACTATTTGCTGATGAATTAATTGAAGCTGACTTTCTTCATATCAGCCATGGGGGAGGGCAGTCTTAAAAGGCATTTAAATTGCTCTCCTCAAGCGTGGCGCAATACGACAAAGCTGCTGAAAACCTCGTAGGTTGCTTAGCACGTGCATGCTTAGCCACATTAAAAAGAGGCGTCCGGCGTCAGTGCTTAGGTGGGGGGGTGGGGGGTGGGGTGGGAGGAAAGCAGCACGTGCTCACATTCAGTTTCCAAATTTAGGCTCGCTGTGTTGCTGCCTCCCTCCCACCGGGGGTGGTGCACGACACATGGACGCTTTTAGCGGGCGGATTTTTGTGCCGATTCTCAGAGAGATCGCAGGCGGTTTCTCCTTAACAATTTGCAGAGGGGACGCGCGCTTAGAGGCCAATTTAATAAAGCGGCGTGGAAAACGGGTGCTCGGTGTTGAGCGCCCGCTTTCCTGACGCGTGCCCAGCCACCTCTCCTGGGCGCGCAATCGAATATTTAAATGAGGGGGGTCGCGCTGCCAAGGAGGCGCTAGGGGAAATTGTGCGTCCCTGGATGCTCGTTAGTTGAGCGTCCCTTTTTCTGATCTGACTGCCGGAACACTTTTTTTTTTTTTTTACCTTTTTGTTCCCCCGACTTAATATTACCATGATGTTACGTCAGAGGAAGTACAGAAAAGCAGTATTTTCTGCTTTCCTGTACACGTTTTTGGGCTGCGCAGAAATTAATGCCTGCCCAGAGGGTAAAAATGTGCAGGTCGGGCGCCGGTTTTTTTTTGGATTGAGGGAGAATAGCTAATAGCCTCACCAGTATGCATTCGCATGTGATGAGCTCTATTAGTTTCGTGGGGGGGGTTGGACACGCGTTTTGGACGCGCTAATCCCCTTATGGAACAAGGGGTTGTTGACACGCGTCCAAAACCCGCATCCGACCACGGCTTACACAGTGCGCGCGGCTGAGCACGCCGTATTGGATCGGCCTGTTAGAGCACTCGCGTGGTTTGAGAATTATCCCTTGCCAGCCCCGGAAATGTCAAATCCTGCTTACTGTCTTACAAAAAGCTTTCAATTATTTGGGTAAAGTGGCTTTAATTCCCATGAGCTGCCCGGTCCTGTAGGGCCTGCTCCCAGAGGGTAGATGGCACTGCAACCTAGCGCCACCCACACCCCCGCCAAAGCTGAAAGTGACTTAGAAGCAAAGAATTCAGAAGGGAGGCAGTATGGGTGCCAGTGTCCTGCCCTTGTGCCAAAAAGCTGCTGAGTTACGTTCACATTCCCCCAGCTCACACTTCACCTCCCCATGGGGGAGGAAGAACAGGCGGGACCCTCACATGTTTTCCTCTCTCCTAGAAATCCGGTGCCCCCGCCTCTCCATGCCGCTCCACGGAGGATTCAAGTGCGTGGACGGTGCCTATTTCGGCTCCAGGTGTGAGTATTACTGCTCACCAGGATACCAGCTGAAAGGAGAGCGCGTGGTCAGCTGCATGGACAATAAGGTCTGGAGCGGCAAGCCCGCCAGCTGTGAAGGTGAGCAGCAGAGGGTGGCGGCGTGGCTGGGGATGGCGGGTGCACAAACAGAGAACCGAATCATGCAAGTCACCCTGATCTGTTCAGTAGGTGCGGGGAGGCTGGTCACATGCTCCAGCACAGCTGGTCAGAGAAGGTCGAGTAGAGGGGAGAAACTTGCTCCATGGGTTTTGTGGTGCATATGGGAGGGCATTCCAGTGGCTCGATATCTGACCTCAGTGAACTGATTGGGGCAGGTGCTCTTTCTCTACCATCGCTGGCGTTGGCAGGCCTCAGTGAAATGGGGCAGCTCGCCACAAGTTGTGTGACCCAGAGCGGAACTTGCGCATACCACATTCAGGTCACTGTAATTTCGCTGGCTGGACCACCGCAGGGACGTGCGTGGACAATCCCAAGTTTCAGAGTTGTCTTGGATGAAGTTGCACAGTGACATTGCATCTCTGGCCCTGTGTCTATGTAGATCCTAGAAAAGAGAAGAAGCAAGGGGATATGGGGACCAATCTCCCCAAGGGGATATGGGGACCAATCTCCCAAGGGAGTTGATAAAGAAATCAAGAATGCCTGGGATAAACACAGTGAATCCTTAGGTCGGAGGATGTGAGGATAATGCCAGGGTCTCTGGCTTTGCAACAGGAAGGGACGCTGACCTATTTTCCTATCCTGTTTCCTTCTTTCTATAGGATTGCTCTGGGAGGGGGAAGGGCCTTGCTTTTCTCTTTGTTCGGCTGTTGCTGGTGCACACTTGCCTAGTCACAGACCTCTTCAAATCTGGGCATGTTTAGCATCTGGAGCACTGGTTTAATTTATCAAACTATATACTGTATATCCCGCTTACAGAAAGTCATCCAAGCAGAGCAACAACTACCCTGAGCCCACAGATTGCTTTCCTCCTCCTCTTTCACACTGCATGGCATTTTCAAGAAGTTTGTGACCCAGTTGGGTTGCACAGTGCAGCGGGCTGTGTGGAAATATCTAGGCGGGAGAGCTGCCTCCCCATCCCTAGAAACAGACGGTGCATGGATCCTGTGTCAGTGCATTTAAAATAAATCTTCCAGATTCCCTGGAAGGGGTACCAGGATCCCTCGCACTTTACTTCACGATGGATTATTAAAGCCTGGGGCGGATTTGCAGCAGTATGGACTGTAGAAGGACAAGGAATCATTGAAACACGAGCAGAAGAGGAGAAAAGGGAAGAGAAAGGGAATTAAAGGACATCAGGAGAATTAGGAAGAAGAAGTTTGGATTTTATTTTACTAACAAATGTGATAATTTCCTGTTAACTATCACCCTCTTCTCATTGGACATTTCAGTAGCGGGGGTTGGGGTTCTTTGGACCATGGCTGTCCTGTTGGCTCCCTAATCAGCAGAAACATTGTCATACTGCAGTCAGTACAGCAGGGGACCTGCTTTTTCAATGTAAAAACAGAAAAGTGCTTTTCAGAAAATGCTGTAGCCTGCCAACCTGAAAGTCGCGTCACTCTGCTGATGGCGTGCCCAGGCTACGCAGACAGCGGACGGAGACTCCATGGTTCTTCCCGCTGTCACCAGGATAGGGTTACGGACCATCCTGGCACGAGACCCTTCACGCTGAGGTTAAAGGTAACGGCCTACCCTCTGCTCACAGAGACACAAAGGGGGGAAGTGTTCAGGGAGGCGCCTGACCGCAAAGCAACGCGCATCCTTTGAACCTGCACAGATCAAGGTGATGTACAAACACTAGGTCCCCGCAGACGATGCATCTGAAAATCTCATTGTTAGACGGGTATGTTTCACACGCCTGCATTCACCGAGCTGTGACAGCATACTGTCTACGTGCCTTTCTTTTGAAAATGAATGGTGAGTGTATACCTCCAACTCACGCTCCCAGAACGTTTCCATTTTATGAGGACAAGTTTGTGAGTGTTTCTGGAAATGCGCGCCTACAGTCAGGCGGCTGAAAATCCTCTTACCTACATCATGGGAGGCTAACTCTCTTCTTACCCATGTGACAGCTGACTGATAATGTACCCCAGAGAGTCCAGTTACTATATCCCCCCCCCTCTGAGGCAGAAAAACCAAGAAAGTCAAAGTGCATCTTTGTCATCGCTCCTCTGCCTAAAACTAATGTAATATAGCAGTGCCCTCTGGTATTGCGCTGTCAGTACTACTGGAATGGAAGCCTGAAGTGCTGCTTTCTTCTCTAGAGGGAGAATGTCAGGGTCTGAGATTTACTCTTTGACTCCCATGAAACTTTGACTCCCATGGAACGTCACTGTCTGAGATGAACTCTTAGACTCCCATGGAACTTCAGTGTCTGAGATTTACTCTTTGACTCCCATGAAACTTTGACTCCCATGGAACGTCACTGTCTGAGATGAACTCTTAGACTCCCATGGAACTTCAGTGTCTGAGATTTACTCTTTGACTCCCATGAAACTTTGACTCCCATGGAACGTCACTGTCTGAGATGAACTCTTAGACTCCCATGGAACTTCAGTGTCTGAGATGTATTCTTTGGCTCCTGAGGAACATCAGTGTTTGAGATTAACTCTTTGACTTCTGTGAAACAGTATCTGAGATTTACACTTTGACTCCCATGGTCATTAGTGAGATTAACTTTTTGACTCTCGTGGAACTTCAGTGTCTGAGATTTACACTTTGACTCCCATGGACATAACATAGAAATATAGAAATGATGGCAGAAAAGAACCAAATGGGCCTTCCAGCCTGCCCAGCAAGCTTATGCCAGTATCTGCCACACCATGCAGGTTACCCCCATCCTTAGTTTCCCGGACTGTAAAAGTCAGGGCCCTTGCTGGTTTCTGTCTGAATCTAATTCTCCTTTACCTTTTGCCATTAAAGCAGAGAGCAATGTTTTAGTTGCGTCAAAAGTATCTGGTTTATTGGTGAAGGGTAGCAACAGCTACATCAGCAAGTCATACCCACACTTATTTGTTTCCCCAAACCATAGAAGTTGGGGGCCCTCATTGGTTGCTGTTTGAATCCAGTTCTCCTTTCCCCACTGCCGTTGAAGCAGAGAGCGATGATGGAGTTGCATCAACAGTATGAAGGCTTATTGGTTAAGGGTAGTAACTGCCACACCAGCAAATTACCCCCATGCATTCATTTTTCATTTCCATCCTGTGTTTATCCCATGCCCCTTTGAATTCTTTCACTGTTTTTGTCTTCACCACCTCCTCCGGAAGGGCATTGCAGGCATCCACCACCCTCTCTACGAAGAAATATTTACTGAGGTTGGTTCTCAGTCGTCCTCCCTGGAGTTTCACATCGTGGCCCCTAGTTGTACTGATTTCTTTCCAATGGAAAAGATTTGTCGATGACTGCATCATTAAAACCTTTCGGGTATCAGAAGGTCTGTTATCATATCCCCCTTGCACCTCCTCTCCTCCAGGGTATACATCGGTGAGATTAACTCTTTGACTCCTGTGGAACGTCAGCCTCTCCACTCCCAGGCTGTAACAGGAAGCAGCTCCTGAGCTTCCAAGCCTCCGGCCTTCCTTCCAGCTGTCATCTTTACTGAAAGGAGATGACTTCCTCAGATACAACGAACAGTGCATTACTATTAATTTTTGAATATCTCTGTCTGGCAAACCACCTCCTTCTTTCCTCATAAAAAATCATATCAGTGACAAAGGCTCACGACGCCCACGTTTTTGTCTTCTGGTTAGCGTTTTCACCACTCCCAGTATCTCGGAGGGGAAGCATTTGTATGTTGCATTTTTCCGCTGGTGATTGCTGAGGGGATGGGACTTTCTTTTTTTCAGACACAGACTGACCCACCTTAGATTTCTTTGACTCGGTTCAGATTCAGATATTCCCAGGTTTGCATCTGTTGCTCAAAGTATTCTAAGTTTCGCACCGTGTCTGAATAAATCCAAACGGTTCAGATCTGTGAGTACTAGCACTGAGACAGACTTACCTGAGTACATCCAGATTTAGAAAGAAATCAGATTCCAGTTTGAACTTTGTTGAAGCTGACTCTGATTAGCCAAGTCTGCCTGAATCGGCCAGTTGGCGCATCTAAACCTGGATACAGCCAGGCAGTCGCGAGAAGGCTTCTCTGCCACACTCCGTCCTGTTGCAAAAGAGCCACGTGAGAACAACCTGGTACGTGTGAAGGAAAAGGTGAGAAGGAGGTGATCGGACCGCAGCATTGAGCTTGCGAAAATGTGTTACTTTGAGGTGCAAGGCTCAGCGTCGCCAGCCAGTGGATGCACCGGTTTCGTCACGCTGTGCAGGATGTCCGTGGACATGGGGTAATTTTCATGGTAAACACGGCCTTCTCCCTCTTTACTACTAAAAAGATGGAACCACCAAACCTGCTTTCTGTGAAGGGGTTATCCCAGAATCTGACTGCTGGGGAAGTACTGTGCAAGAATTACAATTGTTATAAAAAAAAATAATAACAATAAGGTAGGGGAGGGTCTCTATGTCTGTGATTTATTCTATTTACAGGACTTTGAGTGGATCCGAACAGCTCAGGTGGCTTTTTTTAGTCTTGAGGATGTTCGTTTCCTTGCAGCGGCCTGCGCAACACTTTAGCTGCTGCCAGAATTTTATGGTTGCCCCACCACGCTGTTCACGTGTCTTCAGGGTTTTTCTTTGCCACTGTGGTTGCTTGTGTTGTTTCTGCTAGACTGGGATTTGGCTTAACCTCACGGTAGGCTGGGATTCTTCCCTCTCATCTGCCTCTAAGACTGATGGGAAAACAGCAAGAAGCTAACAAAGACACCCTTAGCTTCCAGATGCAAATATCCCACCGCTGAAACACTGCAGCAGATTCTTAAGGCAAACGCCTGGATGCCAAGAAACAAACATACAGAGTGATGGCAGATAAGGGCTGCCCAGACTCTTCTCCCGGCACAGCGCCATAGGCCTCAGCCGATTGATATCTTTTTCCCTTCACTTCTTCACAACAAAAGATCCTCTGTGCCCATCCTGGGCCTGCTCGTATTCTGTTACTGTCTCCACCACCTCCCACTGAGAGGCTTATCTCTGCATCCTGTGAGGAGGCGCTTTCTGACCTTACTCCTGAGTCTACCCCCTTAGAGCCTCAAACCGTGACATTTACGTCTAAGACTTCCACTCCCCTTAGATTTACCACATTTGCATTGTTTGGTACCTTTGAGGTATGTGAATGTCGCTATCATGTTCTCCCCCCCAGCACGCATACATCTCTCCTCTCCTCTAGGGTATCCTTGTTTAAGTTCTCAAATCTCAACTTATAGAGCTTTAGGTGCAGATGCATGGACCCCCTCCAGTCTATCTTTATCCTGTCAGCGACTCCGGGTGAGGTCTCACCAATCCACCTGTACAGCAGCGTTATTTATTTATTTCTCTACTGGCTATGTCTCTCCCTCTGGCTCCTAGTGTTACTCTTGGCTCTGGCCACTGCCAGTTTTGCTAACACTGAAATCATTGGATACGACCACCCCACGGTCTCTGCCCTGCTTGGCACACCTCGTTTCCCAGGGCAGAGAGTCTGCAGGGGCTATGAGACAGGACCTGGACGTTGCCGAAGAAACGCAGAGAAGTGATGACTGGAGGTGCTGGCATCACTGTAGAGCCAGAACCAAGCTTCACTCGAAAGGCGTGCAGTCTATAGAGAGAGCAAATGTGATGCAACATGACTGATCACTCTTAGTACCGGGGAAAGACGGAAGCCACAAGGCTACCGGAAAATTTTGCTAAAAAAACAGTAGCGTATTCACACTGGCCAGTGACTACAAGATACCTCTGGGACAGTCCTGTGCTTTGGGGTTGATATGTTCCTTTTACTTTTCAGAACTCTTGTGTGAATCCTTAGATAAACTTACCTTTGTGAGATTAGGACGTCAGGCTCCAGAAGTCAGTGGAACAAGACAGCGGGTAAAAGCGCACAGGGCTGGTTCATTTAATCCTGGGGACCCCCGGTCCGAGTCGCCTGGAGTCAGTGGTTCTGTGAGGTTCCGCCTCTGGCCGCCTGCAGTACTGGTCGACTTCACAGAAACCTGCAGGGAAAACAAAATTGTGCTGCCTGCTGGGCTTTAATATATTTCAAAAAAATCTCCGCTCGTGGTGAGATCAAAATATTGAATCCAATAAATTACTCCACAATACCCCACCCGCTATTGGTATAATTAATTTTTAATATGGGATGAGGTAGGTTTCATACTTTATCTGTTGCATGCCTCATGGCCTTGCTACAGCTATTTTTTTATTGTAATCATGAACCTACCTCCCTCCCACTCTCATTTGTAAATTTTATTAAATATTTTTTGGTTTTTTTTGTTAATTAATTTTTATGTAAAATCAATAATATTTTTGAAAAAGCTCTTTGTGCGTTTAACACCAATCTAACTGGCTTAGCGCTCAGCTTTACTTTAGATGTCCCGAAAGCACTTTCAAAATGTCTCTGTTTTATGCGCCAACCTAAATGGATTTGTGCTAAGCGCTACTGCAAATTATTCTGTGCTTTAAATCTCACTTAAATCCGCTGAGTGTGCCACTTGAATATATTTAAAAAAACGCCAAGGAAATACTTAGCTTTCTCACAATCCAGCTATACACCTCTTAGAATTCTTATTAACTTTAAATGTCCCGAAAAACTTATCTGTGAAGTTCTCCCAACATGGCCATGTTTCGAAAAATAAACTTTTCTTCGTCAGGGGAGTCCGCGCTTGTGTCTTTTCTCCTCACTGTCGGGTTTCATCTCCTGATACAAAATGGCGTTTTCATTTTTTTAAACTTTGGGGGAACTTCACAGATAAGTTATTTCGGGACATTTAAAGTTAATAAGAATTCTAAGAGGTGTATAGCTGGATTGTGAGAAAGCGTTTTTTTGAATATTTTCAAGTGGTGTGCTCAGCGGATTTAAGTGAGATTTAAAGCACAGAATAATTTGCAGTAGCGCTTAGCACAAATCCATTTAGGTTGGCGCATAAAACAGAGACATTTTGAAAGTGCTTTCGGGACATCTAAAGTAAAGCTGAGCAGCCCTAAGCCAGTCAGATTGGTGTTAAATGCACAAAGAGCTTTTTAAAAAATATTATTGTTTTTACAAAAAAATTCATTAACAAAAAAACCAAAAAATATTTAATAAAATTTACAATTGAGAGTGGGAGGGAGGTAGGGTCATGATTACAATCGAAAAATAGCTGTAGCAAGGCCGTGGAGGCATGCAACAGATAAAGTATGAAACCTATCTCATCCCATATTAAAAATGTATTATACCAATAGCGAGTGGGGTATTGTAGGGCTTTAATATATAGCATGGTGCTTCAGAAATGACCATGTGCAGCCACTCCTAGGGTGGGAAAAAAAGATTGCAATGACTGAAGCACTAAAAACATAAAAAATGAAGGCAAACCAAGGAGAGCTGAGGAGATTGCTCAGGGCCACCAGTCCTAGGCCAGCGGCCTTACCGA
Organism: Rhinatrema bivittatum; assembly: GCF_901001135.1. Lineage (NCBI taxonomy): Eukaryota > Metazoa > Chordata > Amphibia > Gymnophiona > Rhinatrematidae > Rhinatrema > Rhinatrema bivittatum. The sequence continues at coordinate 218,414,007 of NC_042619.1, forward strand.
TTGTGTCTGCAGTGTGTCTTGCATGTGATCCATGGGTTAATGCATCCTAGTATGGCCCTAGCTTTATACCAGACTGACTCTTGTTCAGTTTCTGCTCCGCTGTAACCCTCGGAACGTTTTCTGTTGATGCCCCGACGTTCCTCATGTAACATTTTATATGCTCGGTTTACCAGATGTGGAACCTCCCAGAATCCAGTGTCCAAGTGTGAAAGAGAAGACTGCAGAGCCCAACAAGAAGACAGTGAGAGTGTTCTGGGACACCCCCGAGGGCAGGGACACTGCTGATGGAATTCTGACAGAGTAAGTGGAAGGCTCGCCAACACTTAAGAACCTCCCTCCCCTTTCCTCCAACCGTGAATCTCGGGCTAATCAAGCAACACCTTGAAGCAATTTAAATAAAATGCCTTCCTGGCCTCGAATATGGGGATCACAATCTTTCAATACTGACTCTGTATATCGTCAAGCCCACCCACCCATACGTTTTCCTCCCAAAACTTAGTAACACAGAGGCTGATATTCAGGAACAGTTGAATGCCTATGTTCAGGCACCTAAGCTGGGTACTTAAATCAGGCCCCCTAGTTTCAGCCAAACTTAGGAGCCCAAGGATTTGTGTGGCTAAGTTTGGGACTGTGCCAGACAAACCTGGGCATTAAATGTCTCCCCTTGCTGGCTGGATAAGTCATTTACTCCTTTATTTATTTGGCTAAGCTGGTTATAAAAGCAGCGGCATGGGGGGCATTGTAGGGGCAGGGCTTAAACGTAGCTGGGTAGGTTTAGCGGGGTCCAGGTACAATTACCTGGATAATGTTAAACCTAACTGGCAGTATTCGACATGTGGCTGGTTAAGTACAGCAATGTTGCTAGTGTACACTGGGAGCTTGGACACCACCGGGAGCACGGTAAGACGCGACCACCTTTGGTCTCCACCTTGGAGCTTTTAGAGGGCTCTGGGTGAGTGGGGAAGGTGGGTACTGGGGGCTGGAGGTGGCCCCGCAGCCAGGCCTCTTGTTGAGATATCTTGGGGAGAGTGGGTGCAGGCCTTTTTGGCCAGCAGTTGTGTTAAATTAGTTTTTTTTATGGGGGAGGGGGGGGCTTGGGGATTGGGTGCTATAGTCCTGACATTTTGTAAATTATTTTGGAAGATGGTAGTTGGGAGTAGAGGATTGGGTCTGTTTGTTTTTGAGGCTTTTGTTTGTATTATTTTTATGTTGGATATGGCCACTTAGGTTTAAAACTTACCGGGATAACATTCACTGAGTATATTCTTTCTGGATATTGGGCTAAAATTATTGGGATAACTTTATCTGGATAATTTTGCCACTCGCCAGCCTACCGGTTATGGACCTGCATGTTTTCAGCTGAAAATTCAGCTAAGTGTAGAAGCCGGCTGATGTGGGAAGCAGCCTGGGCCCTGCCAGGTACTTGTATCCTGCAGTGGCCACTGCTGGAAATAGGATACTGGGCTTGATGGGTCCTTGATCTGACCCAGTATTGGTGGGGGGGAGGTCCTATGTTCTTATTTTTTTCCCTAGATTTAGAATCCCTTCTCTACCCCCCCCCCCCCCCCCACCACCAGCCACTTTTTAAGATCCTAAATTTAGCAGCTTAAAAAACCAAGGAGCCCGAATTTAGGAACTTGGCCCTAGTAGATTTTCACAAGGGCCAATTTAGGGATCTAACTCCAAAAGATAGGAGCCTAAACCCTTTGAAACCTGAGCAGTTAGGAAGTGATAGGAAAAGACTGCCTGCCTGCCCCGTTACTCTGCTGAGGAGACATCCCAACCGCAGCAGCCTGTGCGCTCCTTATCCAGGCCAGCTTTCTTGACTTCTTCCATCCTTGTCCTGACTGTCTTTGAAAAGGCTCAGTACTGGGACTTTGGATAGTTTATTTTTGGGGTTTATTGGGGTGCTGGCACATAAATGAAACTTTTCTCCTATCTCACTTGCTGGAGGAAGATCCCCTCTCCTCAGAAGGGGGAGAAATCTTTTCCCACCCTTTCTTCTATTTGTTGTTTTACCCAAAGGAAAGAAAAATTGGTTCTTACCTGCTAATTTTCAGTCCTTTAGTACCACAGATCAGATCAGACTCCTGAGTTTTGCCTCCCTGCCAGCAGATGGAGACAGAGAAAAACTTCGTAGGCACTGCCTCTTAACCCAGTGTGCCACCTGCAGCTTCTCAGTATTACTCAGTACCCAAGCCAAAAATATTTCACAAAACTTCTAATAAATCAACTCTATAATATGAGGAAAAGAGGAATTTAATAAATTGAAAACCAAATTTGGAACTTTTCTTGAAAAGGCTAATGAGAAACCTATGCCATTCTTCAAATTCATCAGAATTATTATGGTAAACAAAACCGAGTGGACTCTCCAAACCTTCCCTCCACCACCAGGCGGGACTCTGGACTGATCGGTGGTACTACAGGAACCAAAATCAGCAGGTAAGAACCAATCTTCCTTTCCCTGTATGTACCCAGATCAGTCCAGACTCCTCGGATGTACCACAGCTTCCCTAACTGGGGTGGGACTGTGAGAGTCCTGTTCAAAGTACACCTTCACTGAAATTGTGATCATCTGAGGCTTGGATGTCCAGTTGGTAGTGTCTCCCAAAGGTATGCAAAGACTTCCAAGTAGCCACCCTGCAAATCTCTTGTGGCAACACTAGATGACATTCTGCCCAGGAAGCAGCCCAAGACCAACACCTGCACCCTCAAGGAACTAAAAGACAAACCTTTTGTCAGGCCTCTCTGCAAAAAGGCTAGATGCTCGACAAGAATCAACCCCCTGCTCCATGCACCAAGATTCAAAGACTCTCCAAACCCAGACATTCGCCAAGGAAGTAGAGGACTTGCGAGCTTGCAGCAGAGTAGAAAGAACATCCTCCAGATATCCTTTCTTTCTTAATTGCTTCCTTTCAAAAGCTAAGCTGCTAGACAAAAGTGATCCCCAGGCCACCAACTACATTGCTGTATTATAAAGCCTATCGTTCTGCTGTGTGTATTACTGCTAAGAACCAGGCCATCACTACAAGTCCCCACAGGGCTCTGCCCTGTGGGAGGAGTCATCTCTTGTAGTGACCAGGGGTCCACAACTCAATGTCTAAAACACAACACCAACAATTGCAGCTGCTGTATGGTCTGCTGAACGATCAACTTCTTTTTTGCCAAGGCACAAGGAGACACTATAAAAAGGTTTCTGAGCGGCCAAGCAAATTCTAAAGTGTAGCCTTGTCCTATCATGCTTAGAACCCACTGATCTGATATGATTTTGACCCACTCCTTGTAAAATTGAGTCAAACGACCCCCGATGACTGGAACTGAGGAGTGGGCCTGCCTTGTCTCATTGCGCAGGCTTGCCTCTACCACTACCTTGTCCGGAGCTGTCACAATTCGGTCTGTGCCCACAAAATGGCTGGTTCCAGGACTGCGACCTTCCCAAATTCTGCCTTTGACCACCACTCAGAGCTCTGCTTTGGCGGAAACGCCTTTGCCCCTGAAAATGAGAACACACAGGGATAAAACCTTTGGACCCTCTTGGCTTTTCCTCTGGTCCCTTGTGGACCTTGTTATCTCCCAAATTCTTTATCATCTGCTCCAAGTCCTCTCCGAACAGAAGTTTGCCCTTAAAAGGCAACGCTCCCAGCTGAACTTTGGACTAGACGTCCGCTTACCAGTTCCTCAACCAAAGAATTCTCCTGGCTGAGACTGCCGACATCATTGTTCAAGAAGACGTGCGAACGAGGTCATACAAAGCATCCGCCCCATAAGTGACCGCTGCTTCCAATCGCTTCGCCTGTTCAGACTCCTGGGATGTCATATTCCTGTCACTTTGCAACTGTTTTACCCATCGCAAACTAGGCCAGATCATAAAGCTGCTGCAGACAGCCACCTGGATGCCCAGCACCAACACCTTGAAAATCTTTTTAAGATGCACCTCGAGCTTCCTGTCCTGAAGATCCTTCAGAGCTGCTGCCCCAGCTACTGGAATGGTAGTCTTCTTCGTAACTGCCAAAACCGATGCAGCCATCTTTGGCACCATCAAGAGCTCCAGAGCGTCCTTGGGCAAAGGGTAAAGCCTATCCATGGCTCTGCTCACCTTAAGGCCAGTCTCTGGAGTATCCCAATCCCTGACCACCAGCTCTTTCACTAACCTGTGAAAGGGAAGGTCTTGGCTGGACACTTCAAGCCGGACATGACCGGGTCCACTTCCTCCAGGTCAGCCTGCTCCTGTGGAACTTATAGTCCCGGTTCCACCAGACTCAGCAGGATCAGGGGTCTGAGTTCCTCCCTTTGAAAAAGGCGAACCACCTCAGGATCGTCACCCTCCATTGATCGGGCCTTTCCAGCATCATCCTCCGGCCCTTGCACCGAGTGAAAAATATCCTTGTTGAGAGAATCTTCCCCAGATGGCAATCCCTGAGCCAACTCCTCTGAGGAACCCTCTTTGGTGACCCCTGTCCCAGAAGGACCCAGGATCCTCTGAATCCTAGTGGTCCCTGAAGCCCCCAAAAATATGGACTTCTTCCTGGGGGAGGATCTGCTTAGAAGAGGGCCGCTTCGTGGTCTTACGAGCCAAATAGGTTTGATGCAGCAATAAAACCAACTCTGATGAAAAAGGGGAGGAACTCTCCACATCCTCCTCCAGAGGATCCAGCTCCTCCCCTGAGAGGTCCCCAGGGACTCCCTGGGTCTCCTCCGTTGAGAGATCTGCCGCAGAATGTGCGGGAGGGATATCCCCTTCCCCTGCTGCAGCTTGTGCCTTGTGCATGAAGGAATCCAAAATGGCCGCTGTTCCCATGCTCAGCGGGAATGAATCAACAGCCTCACGCGCTGCAGCTTTAGGCCCACCGGACCCCTGCTGCAAAGTCAATGCTGGTGCGGTGTCCCCCCCCCCCCCCCCCCCCCCGATGTACCCTCCCCGCGGCCGGCTCTAGAAAAGCGAAAGGCAGTCTCTCTGCACGCAGTGCAGTGGCAGCCACGCAGCATGGCCTGGCACTGTAAACAACTGCGCAGCATATGTCAAAAAGGAGACGTGCTGGGAACCGCAGAGGGATAGCCCCACTCACCCAGAACCCTTCTGCCACCGACAGGAATCCAACAAACATGTTCTCTGTCCTTTGCCTATTTCTTCCTTTTTTTTTTTTTTTTTTAATAAACTTTAGAAAATACAGACAGGAATCAGTGAGAAACAGAAGCTAATAGCCTTATCTGAAGTTGGCAGAGGCTTTTCCCAAGTCTTCTGAGGGGAGGGAACAGGACCACCGGCTGTCACCCCTGGCGTGGATCAGTGATCTATGAAGGGTCCCCAACTCCTGCTTATCCTCCTCTGAAAAACCTGGAGGGATGATCCCACCAGGACCTGCCAACCTCCTGGGAGAGAATTTCACCTAATCTATTCTCTTTTTCCTTTATTGTTTTTTTTCCTTAGGTACAGAACTGCAGGTTTTGCACCTCTTCCATCTGCTGGAGCCTGAGAAACACTGAGGAGCTGCAGGTGGCACACCGGGTTAAGAGGCAGTGCCTGCAAATGTTTTCTCTGTCTCCATCTGCTGGAAGGGAGGCAAAACCCAGGAGTCTGGACTGATCTGTGTACTTACAGGGAAATGGTTATAGCTTGGACATTTTTTCGCACATGTAAAGCTCCCTAACCCCTTTAGCATTTTGCTGGCTTTAATTTTGCATTTTTTCCTGACAATTTGGATGTCCTCATGGAGGATGCCCAGAATTGCCCTCCAAGGCTTAAAAGCAGCCTGACAAACACCTTGTACCAGGGGAGTGATATCGTGATCCTTTGTTTAGCGCACACTGATTTCTGATTTTTAATTATGACGTCCAGGTCTTTTTCCTACTTATTGTCATCAGTTTCAGCCCTCCTGCATACACCCTGTGTCCCAATCATATTACACTATACTCCCCCCCGAGCCTCATGTGCCAGCGCTCTGCCCAGTTCCCCAGGATATCTGATGCCATCTGCCACTCTCTGCCACAGCTTGATGCTGCCTTTGGTTCTTTAGCCCTTCTTCCAGAAAATATTATGTAATGTAGCACCAATGAGCCCCATGGTCTATGCGTCATTAATTAACTTACAAACAGTGCTACTAGGTTTTATCTTGCATGGTTTTAGCATGAACTCCCATGGTAAAATCTCCAAAAGCCAAGCAGAGTCCTTCCAGTAGGAGCAAGCCATTGCACTTTAGGCCGTCCTGTAGCTTGCTTGTTTGACTCTCGTTTTTACAAGTGCAAGTGGAAAAGGTGGCAGCTACCATACTCTACTTATTTTTAAGAAGAAATTGATTGATACAAATTAACAAGTGCATTTTTGTTTTCAGTGTGACCTTGAAGGGACTCCCCCCAGGATCAGAGTTTTCTGAAGGGTACCATAAAATCCAGTACACTGTGTTTGACAGAGCTGAAAACAAGGCCTCCTGCAAGTTTACTGTTAGAGTCCAAGGTAAGCATCATCTAGAACTCTTTTGCTAGCCTTCCAGGGGGATACAGCAGCAAGGCAAGTTAATGACACATTCCTGATGAGGTCCTGCAAGAAAACTTGGGGTGTGACCCAGAGTGATGAGGACAGTTTCCTTTTTGAATACATTTGATGTGTATCCCACTGTACAGCACATGGCTCTTTGGAGGGATCCCTTATAAGGCTGCAAGGTCCCAGGGCCAGTCCTCAGGTCCACCATGGGAAACCAGCAGCGGGGTCCTCTTCACTTGGCAGCAGAAAGCTTGCCACAGGCAACCATGGCTTTCCCTGGGTGCCCACTGGATTCTGAATGGTGCATGTCCTGCAAATTGACAGATTAATGGGGATTTGAAAAGAAAAAACAAAACTAAGATCGTAATGACTAATGAAACTGGCTACAAGAAAGCCAGTGATAACATTCATGCCATCTGCAAACTGCTTCCAGAAACTGCATGCAAAAGATCTGGGATCAGAGGTGCTCAGTGTTTTCTTATAGGCCAAAATTTAAAGAAACCCTGCAATAGATCTGGTCTTTCCTCCTTTATGTCCCTGGATCATACCAGGGAGAGTAGAATGGTCCTAGAAGAGTCCGGGCTGATGTACAGTGCTCACACCCTGAATATGTAGGCTCCCTTAGTTCTTGAGCTGATGTTTATATCCGTAGGACTGTAGATTGTTATCATCCTTATTGGAGGCTACAGTGTCATTCGTAGGGCTTAAGATACTCCCGAGCCCTTTGTAATTATTTACTGATTTTAAATCTTATTTACAAAACATGATAGAAACCAAGAAAAGGAAACCAAACAATTCAAATAACTACAATAAGCACATCAGATCCTACATAATCTTCATTCCCTGTATGTACCCGGATCAGTCCAGACTCCTGGGTTCTGTCCACTCACCAGCAGATGGAGGCAGAGAAAGTTCCAACTGACTCCACCCCTTCCGTGAGGTACATCTACAGTACATCAGTATTTCTCTGCCTCCAGCAGATGGTGGAGGTGCAAAACCTACAGTCTGGTTCTTAGTCAGTTAGTTAAAAAAAAAAAAAAAAAATTCTTTTTCTTGTAAATTTTACTTTTCTTTTACTGTTTTCTTAGTTTACTTTAGTTTTAAAAAATAAATAAATAAATGTCTTTTTTGATGAGGAAAGGTAAGCGGAGTCTAGCCTCCCAGGGAGTTGGCAGGTCCTGAGGGGACCATCCTCCCTGGTATTGGAGGCTCTTGGCTTTAGGGGTTGAGAACCTTTGGCCTCAGTTTGCTGCAGCTTTTGGGGTGATACCGGTGAGCCCGGTTCACTCACCCCGCGGAGCAGAGGACCCAGCTTCTACTCAGGTCATATATAAAAAAAAAAATAAAAAAATTGAATTAATTATTTATTTGTGTTCTTTCCGAAGTACATAATTTTTAAAGCCTTTTGCTTACCCGTTCAAACTTCCCGTTGTCTTTTTCGCTGTTTTGGGCGGTCGGCGGGCTTTTTTTTATTTTAGTTTCGTTTTCTCCTCAGCCGGCTTGTTTTTCTTCAGAATGCCACGTGGTCCGGCCTGCCGCGCATGTGGAGATGTGCGGGTGAGAGTATCTCTCAATGACCTGTGTTCCTCTTGCCTCCCCAGGGGGGAGGGATCTTCGGGGGCAGCTGGGCTTACCATTTCTTCTTTTCTCTGTCACTCTGCTAGACCGGGACACCCATGTCTTTCTGCTGCAGCCTCTTTACCGCTTACTGCTTCAATGGAGGCTATTTAGGCTCTCTTCGTGCTGCTACCCTCGCTCCGGAGGGGAAGGTTTTCTCCTCCTCCTCTTTCTCCACAGCAAGTAGCCTCCAAGGGAGGTGATTTTTTGGCTAATTCAGCTCCTGCTGGTGAGGAGAGTCCTGAGGGGACTTCAGATTCCTCTTCTTCATTTTCTTCAGACTTTATTATGTTTTTACATAAAGCTTACAAGGCTAGAAAGTCCTCTAGAAGGAATCCTGAAGGGATTTCTCTTTCAGTACCGCTGTCTCATAAAGCAGCTTCCAAAAGGAACATTTCCTCGTGGGGGATGGACGTTCCTAAAACTAAACGCTCTCTTAGGACTCCTGTGTCTCGGCCCTTACCTGACTCCTCTCCTGATACCTCAGAGACCAGGGTGACCCAAGCGATATTCCTCCTCAAGATCCTGATTCTGCTCAGGATCCCTTGCCCTCTCAAGATCCCCATGTGGTCGAAGGCGATGATCCTAAAGTGGTCCGCCTCTTTAGGAAAGATGAGCTTATTCCTCTCATTCCTGCTATCCTTGAGGAGTTGGGAGTTGATTCCCCGCCAGAGTATTCTCATATGGGCTCAACTGATCCGGTCATGGTTGGTCTTCGTGGTCCAACTCAGTCTTTTCCATTTCATCTTTCAGTCACAGACTTATTATTTTGCGAATGGGACACGCCTGACTTGGGACTGAAGGTCAGCAAGGCCATGGATAAGCTATATCCTCTGCCTGAGGATGCTTTGGACCTTTTACAGGTTCCCAAGGTTGATGCAGCGGTCTCTGCGGTTACCAAAAAGACTACTATTCCGCTAACCGGTACTACAGCTGTCAAAGATCTTCAGAATCATAAGCTGGAGGTTCATCTAAAAAAGATTTTTGAAGTTTCGGCTCTTGGTGTCCGAGCTGCTATGTGCAGCAGTTTCGCCTTAAGAGCAGGGCTCCACTGGGTTCAGCTCCTGCAGAATAATTCTTCTCTTTCTGAGTCTGAAGCTATTCAAGCTGGGCGTTTGGAAGCTGCTGTTGCTTACAGTGCTGACGCTCTTTATGATTTGTTACGTACCTCAGCCAGATCGATGGTTTCGGCTGTCTCTGCCCACAGACTTCTCTGGTTAAGACACTGGTCTGTGGATGTCTCTTCCAAAGCTCAATTGGGATCTTTACCTTTTAAGGGTAAACTTCTCTTTGGGAAAGATCTTGAAGACTTGATTCATTCCTTAGGAGAAAATAAGGTACATCGTCTGCCTGAGGATAGGCCCAAGACAAGTGGATCATTACCTTCCAGATCCTGTTTCAGAGGAAAGCACAGGTTTCGCTCCTCCCGCTCTTCAGGTTCTTCTTTTCAGCAACAGCCAGCAAGACAGAAATCTTGGCCTCAGTCCTTTCGAAGATGTCATTATGGGAGACCTGGTCCCTCCCAATCCTCTGGTGGAGCGAAAATTTCTCAATGAGATGAGGCCGGTCCGTTCCTTGGTTCCAATAGTGGGAAACAGATTGTCTCTCTATTTCGAGGAATGGGCCAAAATAACATCGGATCGGTGAGTCCTTACTGTGATAAAACAAGGCTACGCTTTAGATTTTGTATGGCGCCCTCACGATTGTTTTTTTGTCTCTCCATGCTCTTACAATCAAAAGTGTCAGGCGGTGCGGGACACCTTACATCGCCTAAGCGAGCTCGGGGCCATTGTGTCAGTACCTCCGTTGGAGTGACGAAAGGACTGTTATTCCATCTACTTCATCGTATCCAAAAAAGATGGCACATTTTGTCCCATTCTGGACCTAAAAAGAGTCAAATCTATGTCTGCGAATCCCAAGGTTTTGCATGGAAATCTTAAGAGCGGTCTTGGCATCCGTCCACAAAGGCGAGTTCCTAGCTTCCTTTGACCTGACCGAGGCGTATCTTCACATAGGAATTCATTCTGACCATCAGACGTTTCTCCGGTTCTCAATACTGGGGGACCACTTCCAATTTTGCGCTCTCCCATTTGGTCTCACCACGGCACCCAGGACCTTTACCAAAATAATGGTTGTAGTAGCTGCACAGCTCCGAAGAGAGGGATTCTTTGTTCATCCCTACCTAGGCGATTAGCTCATTCAAGCGAAGTCAGAACATCTCTGTTGCTCAGCTGTGTCTCGAGTTCTTCAGCTACTGCAGTCATTAGGCTGGGTTGTCAACCCGGTGAAGAGCCACTTAGTGCCATCCCAGTCCTTGGAGTTTCTGGGAGCCCTGTTCAACACCCAACTGGGGAAAGTCTTTCTCACGGAAGAACGGATCATCAAAATACAGGGTCAGATTCGAGTCTTGTCCAAGTCTCCTCCCAGAGTCTGGCATTATCTACAGGTTCTAGGCTCCATGGCTTCCACTTTGGACTTAGTTCCATAGGCCTTTGCTCATTTGAGACCACTTCAGTCAGCATTGCTCTCCCGCTGGAATCTGGTGTCGGAACAGTTTCATCTTCCCCTTCCTCTTACAGACTCTGCTCGTTCCAGTCTCAGTTGGTGGCTCCTATCGCAGAATTTGCATCATGGAGTAGACCTAGTGGCTCCAGTGTGGACCGTAGTCACTACGGATGCCAGTCTATCTGGCTGGGGGGCAGTTTGTCTCTGTTCAGTGCCAGTGGTCTCCAGAGGAATCTTGTTGGTCGGTCAATCGTTTAGAGACCAGAGCTGTGAGGCTAGCCTTACAGGCTTTTCTCCTGCTTCTTCAGGGGAAGTCAGTCAGAATCCTTTCCGACAATGCAACAACAGTGACTTATATCAACCGCCAAGGGGGAACCAAGAGCCTTCTGGTGGCATTTGATGCTCAGCTCCTGATAGCATGGGCGGAACAACATCTCCTTCACATCACTGGGCTCAACAACGTTCAAGCAGACTTTCTCAGTCACCATCGTCTAGATCCCGGGGAGTGGGAACTTTCTGAGCAGGCATTTCATCTCATATGCGAAAAGTGGTCCACACCAAGCATGGACCTGATGGCAATGTTCCGGAATGTCAAGGCTCCACGCTTCTTCATTCGACGTTGGGAGCCAGGGGCAGAAGGAGTAGATGCCTTGGTTCTTACCTGGCCAATGAACATTCTGCTTTGTGTTTCCTCCCTGGCCTCTCATTGGCAAGATTCTTTGGCGCATAGAATCTCATCCGTCGGAGGTGATTCTGGTAGCTCCAGAATGGCTGAGACGTCCTTGGTTTGCAGACCTTGTCAACCTCATAGTGGATGGTCCGCTTTGCTTTTGGGACCTTCCAAATCTTCTCTGCCAAGTTCCCGTTTGTTTGGAAGAGGCAGATTGCTTCTCTCTAGTGGACTGACTTTTGAAAGGCGCCATTTGAAGGATAAGGGTTATTCTGATGCAGTGGTCACTACTCTTCTCAGATCAAAAAAAACCTCTACTTCCCTGGCTTATGTCAGGGTTTGGGGAGTTTTCGTATCCTGGTGTGAGGTTCCTACTTAGGCTTTGATTCCTGACATTTTGTCTTTTTTGCAGGCTGATCTGGCTAAGGGCTTATCTTGCAGTTCTCTCAGAGTACAGGTAATGGCTCTAGGTTGCTTCTGTGGGAAGATTAAAGGAGTCACCCTGCTTTCTCATCCTGATGTAGCTCATTTTCTTCGGAGAACAAAACACTTGCGTCCTCCTTTAAAAAATCCTTGCCCTTCATGGAGTTTGAATTTGGTTCTTAAAGCTCTTTGTGCAGCACCCTTTGAGCCTCTGAGAAGGGCTACTCTTAAGGATGTCACATTAAAGGTGATTTTTCTGGTGGCTATTTCTTCAGCCCATAGGGTTTCTGAGCTTCAGGCTTTGTCCTGTAGGAAGACATTTTTAAGGATTATAGATTCTGGAGTTTCTTTGAGGACTGTTCCATCTTTTCTTCCAAAAGTGGTTACTTCCTTTCATTTGAATCAGTCGATTGATCTGTCATCTTTTCCTGCTTCACAGTCTTCAGATCGTCAGTCTTGGGATTTGAGAAAGCTAGATGTTCGGCGGAACCTATTGCTTTACCTCGAAGTCACAAATAGTTTTCGCATGTCGGACCATCTACTATAGCCCGCTGGCTAAAAGAAGCTATTGGTTTGGCATACTTACTTCATGGTCGGTTGCTTCCGTCCGGTCTTCATGCTCATTCTACTCGGTCACAAGCAACTTCCTGGGTGGAGGGTCAACAAGTTTCTTCGCAAGAGATTTGTAGGGCGGCGACTTGGAAGTCTTTACACATTTTTGCTAGACATTATCACCTGTATGTTCAGGCCTCAGGATCTGGGGGCTTCGGTGAAGCTGTGATCTGAGCGGGACTCTCAGGATCCCACCCTACGTAAAGGAGCTCTGGTACATCCCAGGAGTCTGGACTGATCCGGGTACATACAGGGAAAGGAAAATTGGTTCTTACCTGCTAATTTTCGTTCCTGTAGTACCATGGATCAGTCCAGAGTCCCACCCATTTCAGTTTTCAGGATAACGGAGAGTCCGCTCGTTCTTGTTATTTACTTTGCAGATAAGTACTTTTCTTATAAAATGTTGTTTCTATGTTGTTAGGTGCTCTGCTGCCATTTGGGTCAGTGAGCCTGGTTCTTATGGAATGTTCTCCCAGATTTTAGCAGTTAGCTGCTTAGTTGGGTTTTTTAGTTTTTCTGCTTTGATACATTTAAATACTGACGTACTGTAGGTGCACCTCACGGAAGGGGTGGAGTCAGTTGGAACTTTCTCTGCCTCCATCTGCTGGTGAGTGGACAGAACCCAGGAGTCTGGACTGATCCGTGGTACCAAAAAACAAAGCGGAAGCCGATCCAATATGCTGGTAAGCGAAAAGACAAAGGAGATCGGTGTAAAAAAGTGCTGATCCGTGGTACTATAGGAACGAAAATTAGCAGGTAAGAACCGATTTTCCTTTATATTGGAGGAACCTAAGGGAGAGGGAGCAATCTTAGATCTAATTCTCAGTCGAACACAGGATTTGGAGAGAGAGGTATCAGAGGTGGGGCCACTTGGCAATAGTTATCATAACATGATCACATTTGAATGAATGTCTGAAAGGGAGACAGTAAGTAAATCCACAGCTCTAGCACTAAACTTTCAAAAGGGAAACTTTGATAAAATGAGTAAAATAGTTAAAAACAAAACAAAACTGAAAAATACAGCTACAAAGATTAAGAGTGTGCAACAGGTATGTACACTGTTAAAAAATACCATCTTAGAAGCGCAGTCCAGATGTATTCCACGCCTTAAGAAAGGTGAAAGGATGGTCAAATGATTCCCGGCATGGCTAAAAAGTCAAGTGAAAGAGGCTATTTTAGCCAAAAAAGCTTCATTCAAAAATTTGAAGAAGGATCCTTCAGAAGAAAATAGGATAAAGCATAAGCATTGGCAAGTTAAATGTAAGACATTGATAAGACAGGCTAAGAGAGAATTTGAAAAGAAGTTGGCCACAGAGGCAAAAAACTCATAATAAAAACTTTGTAAAATATATCCGAAGCAGAAAGCCTATGAGGGAGTTGATGGACCATTAGAAGATCAAGCGGTTAAAGGGGCACTTAGGGAAGATAAGGCAATCACAGAAAGGCTAAACAAATTATTTGTTTCGTTGTTTACTGAAGAGGATGTTGGGGAGGTACCCATTCAGGGGTGATGAGTCAGATGAACTGAATCAAATCACTATGAACCTGGAAGATGTGGAAGGCCAGATTGATAAACTGAAGAGTAGTAAATCACCTGGACCGGATGGTATACACCCAAGGGTTTTGAAAGAACTAAAAAAATGAAATTTCAGATCTATTTCAATTAATTTGTAACCTATTATTAAAATCATCCTTTGTACCTGAAGACTGGAAATAGGCCAGTGTAACCCCAATATTTAAAATGGCTCCAGGGGTGAATTGGGAAATTATAGTCCAGTAAGTCTACTTTCAGTGCCAGGAAAAATCGTGGAAACTGTTATAAAAAATAAAATCACAAAATATTTAGATAGACATAGTTTAATAGGATACAGCCAGCATGGATTTATCCAAGGGAAGTCTTGCCTCACAAATTTCCTACATTTTTTTGAAGGGGGCAACAAAACATGTGGACAAAAGTGAACCGGTAGATGTGGTGTATTTGGATATTTACAAGGCATTCAACAAAGTCCCACACGAGAGGCTTCTAACAAAATTTAAAAGTCATGGGATAGGAGGCGATGTCCTTTTGTTGATTGCAAACTGGTTAAAAGACAGGTAACAGTAGGATTAAATGGTCTGTTTTCACAGTGGAAAAAGGTAAACAGTGGAGTGCCTCAGGGATCTGTACTTGGACCGGTGCTTTTAATATATTTATACATTTTCTGGAAAGGGGAACGACAAGTGAGGTGATCAAATTTGCGGATGACAGAAAATTATGCAGAGCATTTGAATCTCAAGCAGTTTGTGATAAATTGCAGGAGGACCTTGTGAGACTGGAAGACTGGGCTTCCAAATGGCAGACGAAATTTAATGTGGACAAGTTCAAGGTGATGCATATAGGGAAAAATAACCTTTGCTGTAATTATACAATGTTAGGCTCTATCTTAGGAGTTACTACCCAGGAAAGAGATCTAGGTGTCATAGTGGCAAGTACATTGTAATCTTTGGCTCAATGTGCTGTGGCGGTCAAAAAAGCAAACAGAATGTTTGAAATTATTAAGATGGGAATGGCGAAAAAAAACAGTGGATGTCATGATGCCTCTGTATCGCTCTATGTGAGACTGCACTTTGAATACTGTGTGCAATTCTGGTCACCACATCTCAAAAAAGATATAGTTGCAGTGGAGAAATTGCAGAGAAGGACAACCAAAATGATAAGGGGCATGGAATGGCTCCCCTATGAGGAAAGGCTAAAGAAGGTAGGGCTGGTCAGTTTGGAGAACAGACGGCTGAGGGGGGATATGATAGAAGTCTACAAAATCATGAAAGGACTTGAACAAGTTAATGTAAATTGGCTATTTACTCTCTCAGATAATAGAAGGATTAGGGGGCACTCTATGAAGTTAGCAAGTATCTCATTTAAAACAAATGTGAGAAAATTCTTTTTCACTCATCGCATAGTTAAGCTCTGGAATTCTTCGCCAGAGGATGTGGTTATGGCAGTTAGTGTAACTGGGTTTAAAAAAGGTTTGGATAAATTCCTAGAAGAATAATCCATATAAACTACTATTAATTAATAAGCAGTAGTAGCTTGAGAGCTGTTTAATGTTTGGGTACTTGCCGGGTACTTGCCAGGTACTTGTGACTTGGATTGGCCACTGTTGGAAACAGGATGCTGGGCTTGATGGACCCTTGGTCTGACCCAGTATAGCAATTTCTTATGATCATATCTTCTAAAAATATATCTAAAAATATCTTCTAAAAATAAGGAAAGAAATTATGTTAGATCAACCCGCTAACCAGTACCTGATATCCAGTAACATCAAGAGGACTTATCCAAAAGAAAAGTTTCCTAGTGCATTGGGTCTACAAAGTCAAATATGTAATTATGCACTTACAGGGAAATTGTAAATAGAATAAGGCACCAAGGGATAAAACACGAGGTTTTAATTGAAAAAACTGCTTCCTCTTAATCTGAATCTCCCTAGAGACATGTGGGAATACCTGAATCCTTTGCCCTATAATTAGAGTAGTGGAATTGGGATAGGAGTATCCAGGGTGCGCTGCTTGGCTACTCTGATGGCTGTGCTGTTCTTCAGCTGACTATGGTGCTCGGTGAGTTAGGGGTGAGACTTCTCTTGGCAGGATTCTGGAGTTTTGCTTTCTCCTCTCTCTATCTTTCCTTTAGTAATCACACATGCTGCGGATTCAGAACCTTGTATATACTGGGATTAGTACTCATTCTTCTAGGGTCTGTGGTTAGTCATATATTGGCTGTCCCAATTGTTTTGTGTTCATTGTATCATAGTATAAATTGGATTACATTTAATGTGCTGATTGATTGTTGAGATTATGAGGTTCCAATGCTACCTGAGTACTGGAGGTTAGATTATGTCACTGGCGTTTGCTTTAAAGGTGTTATTTCATTATGTATGAGGGTTGTTGTTCCACTCCCCGAATGCCTTGGTGATAAGAGGTGTCCCAGACATTTTACATAAATATTTTGTGCGCCGTGTCCCACAGCACACACAGGCTTTCGTGTCACTCCTAGCGTGATTTGGGCAGCGTGCTTTGGACTCTGGTTTTATATCGTCAGCGTGTGCTTAGCAACATCCGGACAAGCACATTGTAAAACACAGAGAGCTCGATATTCCCAAGGCTTTGTCCGGGGCAACGTTTGGACAAAACCCCCAAGACTTCAAAATCCCTACCCTCCTATCTCACTACCCCCTGGCTTTGAAAATTGCCCTCTGTATGGGGATTCTTCACGTGCCTCAACATTCGGTTGTTAATTTGATTTTAGGATGTTCTCATATGATTTATTCTTATTGCTTTTACTGTGTTTTCCCGTTCTTTGATTTGACTCTGTTTATTATTGTTTTACATTTTGGATGTATTGCTATGTATTTTTACGATTTTGACTTTAGAGAGAATGTATGACAATGACTCACCTTAGGATTTTGCTTATATATCTTTGCATTAATTTTGTCTTTGGTAAAGTTTGGCTGTTTTAGTTATACTCTTGTTTCTTGTAGTGACTATAATAAATTAAATTTGTATTTTAGCTTAATGCTGGCAAACCACCTTGCGTGATTTTTATTTCGAAAGGAAGTCTAGAAGTTTAACAATTAATTAATCAATTTATAAAATACTTTTATACGACCTTCTGGGTCAAAAAGATCATTCAAAGCGGTATGCAAGAATACCATACACACAAAATGAACAAATCAAACACAAATATGTTCCAGACAGGTTAATACTGCCATCAAAACCGCCAGATATACCCAGCAAAGCCCTTTCCCAGCTACTCAAGCCACAGATGTTAAGAATTAGTTTGCTAAATCCAAGTTTTAATTTTTCCCTAAAGTTTAACAAATTAACAAGCCAATGTAATAATCAGAGTGTTACGAACTTGTGTGCTGGATTTCAGTGCACAGTTTTAACGCACAGATTAACATTTTTTTAATCACCAATGCGTTGGGAGTTTTAAAAAAAGTGTGTTGACTGTAAAATGTGTGTTCAGCACAGGCCGAACGAACATTTCAGCTCTGGAAGGCATTATCGTACAGACAAACACCCGATAAGGAGCAGGGAGGTGACATGCTGCTTATCTGGCTGCGGTTAGCTGCTGCCACTTAACTGAATAAGTCAGTATTTCCCTGGCTAAGTGGAGGCAGTTAACCTGATACAGCAAAATAAAACATCAGGATTTTTTAAAGGGTTTAAGGTTTATTGCTTTTCTATACCGTCACATCGGGGGATCTTCACAACGGTTTACAATCAGTTACAAAGAAATACAATAATATATTAAAAGAATTAACAGCTAAAAATTAAAAAGATAAAAAGTATAGAAAACATATAATTTAGCTGTTAAAAGCATTAAAAATATATAAACATTGCATAATACTTAATAAAACAGATATTAAAAATAATAAAGAACATTATTACTAAGCAAAAACAATCTCTAGCTCTAATAAGCAGGCTGAAAAGATAAGCCAATGCGTAACTAGTGCTCTTGCTCTGTATAGGCACATTAGCGTTGGAAACTTAGCTCCCTCTCTGACCCAGAAGTTGTTTCCAGTGCTAAGAGAACCAGGGTTAGGTCCTGTGCACCTCTCTGCATTGGGGAGTACTGCTTAATGCCCTCATTTGCATGGGATTTCTGTGCAAGGGCGCTAACCAGTTCTCTCGTTTAGGGACACTCGTGTTGTGCACGTAAAACTCCTTGCTGCGGTAAGGTATATGCATACAAAATGTGTGTTTGAGGGTAAAGCTGTACATTTTGATTGGACGCCCCTTTCTGCATCGGCCTGTGAGTTCTAGCTGAATTTCTAGGGGGAGGCTATTCCACAATTTTGGCATCTCAATGGAAAAAGCTCTTGGCTTCAGATGCAAACAATGACTTACCTGCCATGGTAAGGGATAATATAATAAATCAGCCTGGCTAGGCCTAAAAACGCTACTTGGGTTATTACCGCGTTAGTCTGCTTCTTGGTTGAGGTGGACACTTTCCCTGCCAACACGAAAAGCTAAAGTAAGAAATTTTAATTTAAATCAGACTGAAAGAGACAAGCAGTGCTACTTCTGAAGCCGAGCAGACCTTCTTCTTGCACTGACGCCATGTTCTGCACCATCTGAAGTGTGCGAGTGATTTGAACAGGCAGAGCAGCGCACAGAACATTGTAATAATCAATTTGCGGAATAACAAGTGCATAAGCCACTGATTTTAGAGCACTCAATGGAAGAACAGGGCGCACCTGCCTCATCAGCTTCAGACAGGCAATCCGAGCTACGGGGGACCCTTGCAAGAAGCCAATCTCACTCCCCCTCCCCCCCAAGGTTTTACCTCTGAGACGGATGTACATGCAAACCAGAAAGTAGACAAGGTCCAGTTTGCAAAATGTCAGTCTCACTGGAATTTAAGACCGGTTTGCTTTCAATAAGCCACGATAGCATTTCAGTCAAGCGGGCATTGGGTAACATGATAGAGGCCTCAGGGTCTTTGGCCGAGGGGGGGACCCACAAAATTTAGCCGGGCATAAAGAGGCTTTGCTGCGGGCATTCCAGAGGCGGGGCTAAACTCTAGCTAGCGAGCGCTGACATTAAATGCTTACATGGCTAAAACTGAGCCAGATAAATTCTGATGGGGAAAAAAGCTCCTGTCCCAGAGTTACCCGTATATTCAGAGGAACATTTATCCCAGTGCGTTCAGCCAGAGATCCGGGTAACTTTCCAGCTCCACCTCGCGGAGGATTGCTGTCGTGGGCGTGGTGGGCTCAGCTCACCCGTTCCAGCAGCTTTGTTTTTGCATCGGGTGCAAGTCTTCCAGAGCGCGTGCAGTGACACTAAATGACTCCTTTTAGCCGTGCGTTAATCCGACAGCTCGGCCTCATGCTGGTCTTGCTGCTTTCCTGTTGGTTTTGGGCCCGGCAGTTTCCTCTTACCCTGTTGGGCCTTCCAGCTCAGTTGGAAACGGTTTTCCCCGGGCTTCGGTGCCATAAGCCTTTGTCTCCAGACAGCCCCAGGGATTATTTTACCCTATTTGTACCTCCACCTCCCGACTCCCATGGCCCAGTTATTGAAGTATCGGTCCTCTTGGGGTCTAGGGCTGGTCACTGGGTGCTGCCAGTTTGAGATGACAGGGAATCTGCACCCACCAATCCCACCTTTGCAGCCTCCTGAGCCGGGTCCAGCCAAGGGAACGGAGCGAGTCGAGCCCACCGGTCTAGTCCCCAGAGACCCTTCTGATGTCTTGTGCTGAACGGTTCTCTCTCTCTCTCTGTGTTTTCCAGTGAGGCGCTGTGGCAGACTGAATGCCCCGGAGAACGGCTACATCAAATGCTCCGGAGACGGCGACAACTACGGCGCCACCTGCGACTTCTCCTGCGTTAGTGGCTACGAGCTGCAGGGAAGCCCTGCTCGCGTGTGCCAGTACAACCATGCCTGGTCCGGCTCGGAACCAACCTGTTCCTGTGAGTGAGTACATCAGTGGCCTAAACCCTAGCGCTGCTCCTACCCTGCTGTGGACTCTGCGCTGTGGGACGAGCCTGGAGGTGGCAGCCGCCGGTCAGTAATGTTATGACCTCCTTTTGGGGCACTGAAGCAGTGGTGGCTTCAGCGTGATCGAATGCAGGAGCGCATCGCAGCATTACCCTTCCGGGACGTGCCACCTCCATCCGTGGGAAGCTCAGGAGTATCGGCACTTCCTGATCCTGCAGATCTCGGTGGCACAGTCCCAGCATTTCTCCCCTTGAAAAAGTGCTGTCCTTTTTTTCTGAAGTCTGTTACTTTACATTTATTTGGGAAACTGTTGTAATGCATTGTGTGCTGAAGGGTGCTCTTATCATCATAAGACTGTCCTTTGCTGTAAGTGCAATCACAAGTAAAGTAGATTTGCCACAGCCCAAGGACTGGGGATGTCCACCCCCCTTCTCAGCTTTACGATGAAGAAGTGACATGCTTTGCACTAGGTTATTGTTCTGGTCTGTGAGGAGACTCTCCTAGTCCATCCCCTGTCACAACTCAGCCGCACCTCCCCCCCCCCCCCACCACCCTACCCAGCAGTCCTCCCCCTCCCAAAAACCTTCAGGAAAGACTTCCAAGCTTCTGTGAGAACGTCAGGACTTTGCCCTTTAACGAAGAGCCCAAGCCGCGATTGCTTTTTAAATATTTCAGAGGTAGAAGAGTAGAGGTGATGTAATGTCACCTTGGACGGGTTATGCATGGACAAGGAGTTCTGGCTCACATCGGAATTTATTTATTTATTTTATTTATTTGCAATTTTTGTATACCGACATAGAAGGGTTACATTAAATATGGACCAGAGTGAGAAGGGCTTTGGTTCATATGGGACCAAACTGAACCTCTCTTTCCCCTTCTCTCTGAGGGTTCAGGTTCAGCCTTCACCAACTGTTCCTACCATACTCCGTGAGGGCGGAGGGGGTGTCCATCCCCCACCTCCCTCTATGTTTACAGCATTTATTCTGATCTTCTGCCACTTTCAATCCTAGACATGAGCATTAATGTGGGCGTGAGAACTGCAGCTGCCCTCCTCGATCAGTTTTACGAAAAAAGGAGATTGTTAATTGTGTCGACTCCAACTGCAGCCAACTTCTACTACAGGTTGCAACTGGGACTGCTCCAGGTGAGAAAATAGCTCTGTTTCCTGAAGTTTGAAAAAATAGGGGGTTTCCTCTTGCAACAGTTTATTTTTTTTGTATAAATGCATAATTCCTCCTTGAACTGGTGCTTTACTACTGGGAAGAGGTGACGGGACAGATTTTTACCATAGGCCAGTTCTACTTTCTAATTCTAAGTAGATGTGAAGCAACGTTTGCATAATATTCCCCCCATGAAAAGCTGCGTTTTGCTGAGACAAAGGCACATGGTTTGCTCATTACATGTGACAGCAGAATAAAGTCGTGTAGCGTGGTTTCATTAGCTGTAGCTTAAATTCTGGGTGGGGGTGGGGGTGAGAAAGGTGAGACGGCTGGCACTGATTTTTCACTGCTAGCTCCCTAATTTGTCTGTCCAAATCTAAGCCCTGCAGTGGCCTGGCCTAAATTTTGGCTAGCCAGCTCTCAGCTTTCTCCTTCCCTCCAATCACCCCTCCTGCCCACCCGAATACAACAGCATGGGACCAACAGCCCCTCCATCATGCCTCCCACCTGCCCGCTGGAATGAGAAAGTGTAGCAGTGACACTGGCTCCCCAGTACCACCCCTCCCCCCCCTCCACTCGCCCAAGTCAATGACCCCTTGAAGCCCTCCTCCTACACACCTGCTGGAAGAAGAAATGTACGGCTCCCTCCTTCTGCCCGATCTCGCAAAAAAGAAACCGTCCTCTTTCCACCCTTGACTCCCCACCACCGCCCACCAGAAGCCCTCCAGAATCACTCAGAAGCTTCCCCAGCCGACCCGGGAGGAGACAATCCTGCGCCCTCCTTCCGGGTCAGCTGGGGGAGCTTTTAGGGAGACGTCTGGCAGATGGGGAGGCGTTGGGGGGGGATGTTGACTTGTGGGCAGTGCCGGATGGGGGCGGGAAGGGGAGCTACATTTTTCTAGTCTGGCCCATGGGTGGGAGGAGGATCAGGGGGCCATGGGCTCTGTTACATTTCTAATTGCGTAGGGCATGCAGGAGGTGGGGGATGAAGAGGCTGCTGACACTGTACTGAATTTTTATCCCACCAGTGAGAGAAGGCTTAGCCGGCTGGTACTAATTTTCAGTGCTAGCCTGCTAAGTTTTTGCTATACACTCTGAACACTCCAATTCTAGCTGGATAGATTTATCTATCTGGTTTAAATTCCACCTTTCATTTGAATGAAAAGCAACTCAGCAGTCCAAAATTTGGCCAGCTAACGGGCCGATACAGTAAAAGTCGCGGCGCCACTCTCCTGTGTGTACAATTCTTTATTCAAATGAGGGCCCGCGGCAAAAAGAGGCGCTAGGGACACTAGCGCGTCCCTAGCGCCTCTTTTTGGACAGGAGCGGCGACTGTCAGTGGGTTTGACAGCTGACGCTCAATTTTGCCGGCATCGGTTCTTAAAACCGCTGACAGCCACGGGCTCGGAAACCAGACGCCAGCAAAATTGAGTGTCTGGTTTTCAAGCCGCGGGCCGATTTCAAAATTTATTTTTTTTTTAAATTTTCGGGACCTCTGACTTAATATCGCCATGATATTAAGTCAGAGGGTGCACAGAAAAGCAGTAAAAACTGCTTTTCTATGCACTTTCCCGATGCCGGCAGAAATTAATACCTACCTTTGGGTAGGCGCTAATTTCTGAAAGTAAAATGTGCGGCTTGGCTGCACATTTTGCTTTCTGAATCGCGCACGCATACCTAATAGGGCCATCAACATGCATTTGCATGTTGCGGGCGCTATTAGGTTCGGGGGGGTTGAACGCACGTTTTCGACGCACTATTACCCGTTACTAAATAAGGGGTAAAGCTAGCGCATCAAAAACGTGCGTCCAATCGCGGGTTAACAGTGCGCTCCGCCGGAACGCACTGTACTATAGTGGCCTGTAAGTTAGGTACTCGGGCATTTTTTGGAAACTGGCCCCTGAATATCCCCATCTTTTTGGACATGTGTAAGAGGATATGTTTACAGGCTGCTGCATTGTTTGATGTTATTTTATTGTACCAAGCTTTGAACAGTTTTTATCTGTAAAGCAATTAAGAAATGATAAATATCTTGGCAAGGAAGCGGTTGCTTGATGATATATGAATAAATAGAGTTGGTACTGACAGCTTGAGCTCCGCGTGTTGCACACCATACCACACAAACTTTTTCTGGCCTGGCCCCGGACTCTGCTTTTAATGGCCATATCTTGCCCAATTTAGCAAGCACAGTGCGGCTTGGACCTGAGACACATTACCGTGATCGAACTGGTCGGCGTGTACCCAGCGCAGATCGGAAGGATAGGACGCAGGCTCCTGCCTCTGGTGCTCAGCGTGCAGCTCAGGTAAGGCAAGGGCTCGAGCTTTCTTACCTCCCTAGGTGAGTATAAACAGGAGGCATCGCGCAGCACCGGTCCCCCAAGCCCCGCACCGCTGCGACTGCTCGGCAGTTCTATGGGGGAAATGTTCAGGTCTTCCCATGTGGTTGCAAACTCCCTGGGTGCTTTTATCGCATGATTTTACACTCCTGCTATTTGCACGGGAAGCAAACGGCGCTTGCACTTTTTGCAAATCCCGTGCATGCACTTTGTTATTTCCTCCCCTGCCCTCAGCGTGCCATCGGGAGCACCTTGTTCTAGTGCGGCTAGAAGCCGCACCTTCTTTTAGCCACATTTGGAAGAGGGCAGATTTCAGTCAGGTTTTTTTCACCCCAGTAAATTCCTTTTTGAGACTTTCCCTTTTTAGCTCTAGCGGAATATAAAAATCTAAAATAAACAAATCAATACCCAGCATACGCAGTGCTGTGCAGGTACACGTAAGAGAAGGTCCTTGCTCCGCCGAGCTTACAGCCTAGTCACAGACAAGACAAATAGGAGGCCGCATAAATGTATGCTGTTAAACATCAGCAAGCTGAGCAGGGAGAGAGCCAGGGGTTTAAGATTTAAAGGTGATCTCAGAAAGAAGGGTTCTGAGGTGGGACTCAAATATGGCCAGAGAGGAAGGATGATGGACTAAATTGGGGAGATTGTGCCAGGCATACGATTCAACAAGGTGGAAAGGGTGGTGTCATGAGGTGGCTATGGAGGAGAAAAGCACGGGTTCTATGAAAGGGATTGGTAAGGACGGGAAATAAGAGAGGACTGCAGAGCGAATGCGCTTGTGGGTAACAGAGCAGATAAAGACCTATTGGCCCATCCAGTCTGCCCAGTTACAGTCCGCGTTGCTAAGGAGATATCTCAGCTGCCAACCGTACAAGTCTGACCAGCCGGGCTTGTAGGAAATCGCTGCTTAGCCAAGTCACATTGTGTTGTCTTTCTCTTGTATGCGCATCTTGCAAGATGAGCATACAAGGTCCTGGCCTTAATCCAGCGCCCAGCCCCTCCCCTCCCCCCGTGGGTAAACAACTGCCAAAACTTGCAAGGCCGTTGCCTTAACATTTGTCTGATAACTCTCTATGGTTAAGTTAGTTACTCAGGTCACACATCACCCTCCACCCTATTACAGAACTCAAGTCTTATAGACGCATTCAAACTCTGTCTCTTCCATCTGACACATCCGTGAAAGGTTTCATTCTAGCATCTGCCTTGGGTAGGTAATCATGCAAAATATGTGTCGGTTTTTCCATAGTATCTTTGCGTGTGTGAGTGTGTCTGTGTATAGTCTATGTATAGATATCTCCCAACAACTTTTAATTCAGTCTATGATCCTTTCCGATCTTCTCCAATTCTCCATAATTACACATCTTGCTGTCAACAACAACTGTACTGCCAGCTTGCTCATCAGATAGGCTCTACCCTCATTTTGGAGGCCTAATTAGAATACTTTAGGTTCCCAGGGTAACTGAATCTTAGTGGCAGCCTATAGACATTGCTTAAGCAGTTTGCAGAACTGATTTCCGACATTCCAGGCATGTGTGCAGCACAGGCCCCACACTGCCTCAGCTGGCGCCTGTGGCTATATTTGTATTCAGTCTTCCACCCATTTCCTGAGATTGCCTGTGAAACTGATAGGTTGTCCCAGCAGCGTAAATACCACCTCCCAGCTCTTCTCTGAGGCAGTAATTGGGCCTCCCACGCTACCAAATGTTTTCGCTTTTCTCAGCACGTCGGGCCTCAAAACATTGTAAAGTTCTTATCTTAATTCTTTTGTTGAATTGCTTCCTAGACATGTTTTGGTTTATATTTAAATTATTTCACATTTTCAGTAGAAGATTCTTGAATTCTTCTACTGCTCTGCCTTTTTTCTTACCTCCTAGCAGGTAACACAGATGTCCCCCTCGCACATTTGTTCAGACTGAATCCATCGTTTGCAATCTCCAAGGAGGAAGCACTCCATGGCTTGGCTTATTTAAATCACCAAGGAGTATTAACAACAGACAGGCAGGTGATGCCTTACAGACTAACAGATTTATTGAGGCGTCAATGTTTGAGGACAAGAGGCCCTTTCGTCAGGTGTAATGTATCATACCTGCAACCTCCTCGTCCACCTTGTTCCTTGGGCATACATATGACATATTTATTGATTGATTTATATTCTGCCTTTCAGGCACTTCAAGGCAGTTTACATTCAGGTCCTGTGGGTATTTCCCAGTCCTCATAGGGTTCACAGTCTGTACCTGAGACAATGGCGAGTGAAGTGATGTGCTCAAGGTCATAAGGAGCTGCTTTATCGCTTCATAGCCCTGCGGCTCTAAGCCCTAGGTTACTCCTCCATTCTAGATGTGGTCAAATATCCGTTTTTGAAACGCTTTCCCTAGCTCAACCGGAATATCAATCAGTACAATCTAGGCTGGGATAACTAACTCTAGGTAAGATATTCATTTTAATACTAGTTAGTTATCCAAGCCATGACGAAATATATTTGGACCCTCTGTTTAAATCATTTGCCAGCTTTTTTCATTAAGCCTGAACAGTTTGCTGTACACAAATAATTTCTATCATTTGTTATTTTAACCCCTAAAATCTGTAGATCTCGAATTGTATGGCTTGTAGGACATGGTGAGGGGTCCAGGTCAACTGGGGGAAGGCGTGCAGGATGAAGAACCAGAGGGGCCTGAAAGACCTCGCTATTAACTGGACAGACTGGTGGACTAATTGAAAAACTGGGCACGTGCCTCGCCTGAGCACATTTTAAAACCCGCTGACACACGCATGTAAAACCCGACATGATGCTATGGAAGACACATGTGCACTAGCCGTGCTCGAGTATCCTCTTAAAATTGGGAGCGTACTTACATGCGCGAGTGGGCGCACAATTTAAAAAATTCCAGCGTGTATGGGCGCGCGCACGCTCGTTTAAAAATCGATCTCATTGTGCTTTATAGGATCTTGCTGTCAGGCTGTCTAGCCCTGGGGAATGATCTCCAGCACTTCAGCCCTTAAAACCTCTCTATAGGGCATCAAGCACTCCTTCATGGACAGTGATGGCATAACGAAGCGCCCTGCTGGGTCAGACCAAGATCTGTCGAGCTCAGCAACGTGTCCGTGACATTCGCCACTCAGGTTTCAAGTGTCCGGCAGGATCCCAGAGAAATAGGTTCACTCCTTCTTGGTCATAACCGGGGATTAGCAGTGGCTAATAATGTGCTATGGACTTTTCCTGCAGGAACTCGTGCAAACCACTTTTAAACCCCGCTGTGTGCATTGCAGCTGACCCAGATCTAGGTATTCCAGTATGTTCTGTGTTTTCCTAGAGGCATCTGTTCTATGCAATCGCTCATAAAACTAAGCGAGTCTTATTTACTCCTTGGTGGAGAATGATGCTCTCTCTGCTTGGCCTTTAGTCTTGTTTCAGCTCCTGCATGCAGTATGTTGCTGCTTTTTTGTATATTAGACCACAGCCTACTTGCTTTATTGCTCTTTTAATTAAAGGTTTGCCCTGTCTGCTACCATAATTAGTTTTAGTCTCTTTCTTAGATCTGTAAGGTCTCTCATTACTCCTCTGCTCTTTTTTTCTCTTTATGGCTGGCTTCTAGCACTGTTATTTGAGGAACCAGATTATTTATCATTCGGTTTGGTTCTTTTCTCCCCTGCCCTAATGATCATTTTCCTGTAGTCCCGGACAATATCTCCTGTATCTTGCCCCCCCCCCCTTTAGTTCAGTTTCTGCTCTTCTTTTCCCAGCCCTGAATAAACTGTCCCATGACATCCAGAACCTTTTCTCGGAACTGCGAGTGGGTCTTACCGTGCTTGTCCAGCAGGGGTCAGGATCCAACCAAAGTCCATTGCCAATCCCACAGCGTTCACCAGAGCTCCGTCTAAGGGAATGGGAATGATTTTCTTTTGCCTCGGGGGGGGGCCTCTGCTCTTCAGTTTCTCGGCATTTACAGCAGGGTACGGATCTCCCCCTTTAGGGTCTGCTGGGCATTTCCAAGAGATGGGGACCGGTGGCTGCTGGAGACAGGGGGCAGGGCTCCATGATCCAGCGGTTAGCACCTGTTATGTTGGTTTGCCTAAGCGGCAGCCTCTGCAGTTTCCAGGTTAGCCGTCCGTGAATGCTGGTAGACCTACGTAAGTCCCCTTCCACTGTCAGTTTCCCACGCTCGCTTGGGGGGACCCCTTCCAAGAATTTACCTTGCTCTGTATTAGGTCTACAGATATTTGCCCTTATCAGAACTATACAATTGCTACAGTGGCACTTTAGAAAGGTATAACTTCCTTCCTTAGCTCGCTCGATAGCCTCCATGCTAATATTCTCAGGCCTGGATACCAGAACACCCACCCCAGCAGGACCTCCCTCCACTAATCTCTCCCTTTCACTCCTTATTCCCTGTCCCCTTACTCCCGAATCATTTCTCCTTATGGCTCTTCTCAATACCCAGTCCTCTTTCTCTCTCTCACTCTCCATCCTGAGTTGTTCTTACCGCTCCATCAGCCTGCACCTTATTCTCCCTTCCTCCCCCCACCTCAGAACATCTTTCCCTCCCTCTCTCGCATTCTTTCTCCCTTCCCTGTCCCTCATATCTAGTCCTCTCTCCTTCCATCAATCCTGGATCCTCTCTTCCTCCCTGCCCCCTATCCTAGGTTTGGGCTCCTCTCCCTGATCCTTATTAAGCTCTCTCCCCTCATGATATCTGGTATCCTCCCCCCTTCCTCCTCCTTCCCCACTGTGGTTTGGCTTGAGTTGCGTGGGCCCTGACGTCAGGGAGATGGGGAGGGAGACAGCATTGCCAGGACCTTCTTTTTCTGGGTCTGGGACAGATATTCAGAATTATCAGGTCAATCCAGTAACAAGTGGTAGGAAGAGCTGCGTTAGTGCCCGGCGCACCCGCGGTTGCCGCACGCACAGTCCAGCTCACCTACCGCTCGATCCTGTATGTAAATAGCTTGCAAATGCAAGCTGCGTCTAAGAAGCGTCCGTGAAGCGTTAGGCCCGCGCAACCCATTTTACTGTATAGAGCGCTATACAGCGCCTGTCATTTCAAATGTCATTTGAAATGACAGGTACCAGGAAGTGGACGGTTCTCCGACGCTCGGGATTGTCAGCCCTCTCTCCCTTCCTCCCGAAGCAAGACAAAAACTGAACTGGAAAATACAAGCCAGATTCTGTATGCAGTGCAACAATGGAAAAGCAGAAAATCACTATTAAGAACATAAGAAATTGCCATGCTGGTTCAAACCAAGGGTCCATCAAGCCCAGCATTCTGTTTCCAACAGAGGCCAAACCAGGCCACAAGAACCTGGCAAGAATCCAAACACTGAGAAGATCCCATGCTACTGATGCCAATAATAACAGAAGCCATTCCCTAAGTCAGCTTTATTAATAGCAGTTAATGGACTTCTCCTCCAACAACTTATCCAAACCTTTTCTAAACCCAGCTACACTAACTGCACTAACCACATCTTCTGGAAACAAATTCCAGAGCTTAATTGTGCATTGAGTGAAAAAGAATTTTCTCCGATTAGTCTTAAATGTGCTACTTGCTAACTTCATGGAGTACCCCCTAGTCCTTCTATTATCTGAAAGTATAAATAACGGATTTACATCTACTCTTCAAGACCTCTCGTTATTTTAAAGACCTCTATCAAATACCCCCTCAGCCATCTCTTCTCCAAGCTGAAAAGCCCTAACCTCTTCAGCCTTTCCTCATAGGGGAGCTGTTCCATCTCTTTTATCATTTTGGTCGTCCTTCTCTGTACCTTCTCCATCGTAACTATATGTTTTTTGAGATGCGGCGACAAGAATTGTACACAGTATTCAAGGTGCTGTCTCACCATGGAGCGATACAGAGGCATTATGAAATTTCCGTTTTATTAACATTCGCTTCTTAATAATTCCTAACATTCTGTTTGCTTTTTTTGACTGTACACTGAGCTGATGATTTCAAAGTATTATCCACTATGATGCCTAGATCTTTTTCCTCTCATGAGGGACTTTATCAAATGCCTTCTGAAAATCCAAATATACCACATCTACTGGTTCACCTTTATCCTTGTGAGGCAAGACTTCCCTTGGGTAAATCCATGTTGACTGTGTTCCATTAAACCATGTCTTTCTATCAGGCCGATACAGTAAAGTTCGCGGGAGAGCGGGCGAGCTCCCGGCGCGCGCACAGGCCACTCTCCTGTGTGCGCGATTCACTAAAACAAAATATTCAAATTAGGGCCCGCGGTAAAAAGAGGCGCTAGGGTCACTAGCGCGTCCCTAGCGCACTGTACTGCGCTAGGGACGCGCAGGTACAGTACAGTGCGTGCCGCCGGAGCGCACTGTACTGTATCGGCCTATATATGCTCTGTGATTTTGATCTTTAGAATAGTTTCCACTATTTTTCCCGGCACTGAAGTCAGGCTCACTGGTCTATAGTTTCCTGGATCGCCCCTGGAGCCCTTTTTAAATATTGGTGTTACACTGGCCATCCTCCAGTCTTCAGGTACAATGGATGATTTTATTGATAGATTACAAATTGTAACTAATAGATCTGGAATTTCATTTTTGCGTTCCTTCAGAACCCTAGGATGCATATCATCCAGTCCAGGTGATTTGCTACTCTTTAGTTTGTCAATCTGGCCTACTACATCTTCCAGGTTCACAGTGATTTGGTTCAGTTCAACTGACTCATCACCTTTGAAAACCATCTCTGGAACTGGTATCTCCCCAACATCCTCATTAACACAAAGCAAAGAATTCATTTAGTCTTTCTGCAATGGCCTAATCTTCCCTAAGAGCCCCTTTAACCCCTCGGTCATCTAATGGTCCAACCGACTCCCTTACAAGTTTCTTGCTTCGGATATATTTTTAAAAGTCCTTATTATGAGGTTTTGCCTCTATGGCCAATTTCATTTCAAATTCTCTCTTCGCCTGTCTTATCAGTGATTTACACTTAACTTGACAATGCTTTTTCCTATTTTCTTCAGACGGATCCTTCTTCCAATTTTTTAAGGATTTTTTTTTTTTTGCTAAAATAGCCTCTTTCACCTCACCTTTTAACTATGCCGGTAATCATTTTGCCTTCCTTTCACCTTTCTTAATGCATGGAATACTTCTGGACTGCATGACTAGGATTGTATTTATAAACAATGTCCATGCCTGTTGAACACTCTTAACCTTTGCAGCTGCACCTTTCAGTTATTTTTCTCATTTTATCAAAGTTTCCCTGTTGAAAATGTTGCGTTAGAGCTGTAGATTTACTTATTGTCCCCCTTCCAGTTATTAGTTTAAATTTGATCATGTTATGATCACTATTGCCAAGTGGCCCCACCACCGTTACCTCTCTCATCAAGCCCTGCGTTCCACCAAGAATTAAATCTAAAATAGCTCCCTCTCTTGTTCGTTCCTGAACCAATTGCTCCATCAAGCAGTCATTTATTACATCCAGGAACTTTGTCTCTAGCATGTCCTGATGTTATATTTACCCAGTCAATATTGGGGTAATTGAAATCTCCCATTATTATTGCACTGCCAAAGAGGTTAGCTTCCCTGATTTCTCTTAGCATTTCATCATTTCCTCTTAGCATTTCATCATCTCCCAACACACATGGGATTTCTACCAATATAGATTGTACTGAGCATTTAGTCTCTTGTATGATCTTTATCCTGTTGGACTCTATACCCTCCTGGACATAAAGTGCCACACCCCCACCAAGTTGATCCTCGTTATCATTGGATATAATTTGTACCCTGATATAGCACTGTCCCATTGGTTATCCTCCTTCCACCAGGTCTCTGTGATGCCAAATATGTCAATCTCATCATTCACTGCTATACACTCTAACTCTCCCATCTTACTTCTTAGACTTCTGGCATTGGCATTCAGACATTTCAAAGTGTGTTTTTTGTTTGTATTACTTGCTTTTCAGTTGATAGGGATAATTTGACAATTTTTAGATCAGGTGATTTTTTTACATATAGGCACATGGACTATGTTTGCTTTAATTGGAACCTCTCTGTTGGGATGCCCTAACTTTCCTGTTTCAATAGTATCCTTCAAGGATACATTTCTCCGAACCATGCACTGCTGAGAAACTGTCGACTTTCCCCCTTGTTCTAATTTAAAAGCTGCTCTATCTCCTTTTTTAAAAGTTAGCGCCAGCAGCTTGGTTCCACTCTGGTTAAGGTGGAGCCCGTCCTTTCGGAAAAGTCTCCCCTTTCCCCAAAAGTTTCCCCAGTTCCTTACAAAGCTGAATTCCTCTTCCCTGCACCATCGGCTCATCCACGCATTGAAACTCCAGAGCTCTGCCTGTCTCTGGGGACCTCAGAACAATACAATCAATAAATATAAATCAGTCAGAATAGTAAAACCATGCTGAAAAATATACATTTCAAAACAGCTGATGAATAGAATATTCAATAATTAGAAGCTCTTGTACAAATGTTTTTAAATTTCCTAAACATTGATAAAATATTCCAAAACAGCAGACATCAAATAACATCCAGTAATTAAAACTAATAAGGATTTTAAAAATCCCTCACTCTCCATACCTGTCACCCTGAGATTCTCGTGAACTAAGGGTACACACACACAGAGACACAAACAAAATATGATCCCTCTGTCTCTCACACACATACATGCTTGGTACGAGACGGAGGAAGCTTGAGTGTATGTGTGTGTGTGTGTGTGTGTGTGTATGTGACAGACATACACGTTTTCTCCGTCTCTCTCTCACATATATACGCTTCCTCTGTATCTCTCATACATGATTCCTGTCTCACTCACACACACACACACACACACACACATGCTTCCTCTCTCTCACCCCCACCCCCACCCCTGCACATAGGCACCTTCTCATATATATACACAGGCACACACACACTCACTCTTCTATACACTCACCATCTCATACACACACAGGCATCCTTTCTCACACACACACACACACACCATACCCCCAGGTCAGGCTCTCCTTCACACACACCACATCCCCACACCCCAATAAGACTCTCATTCTTTCACACACACACACACACACCATACCCCCTGGTCAGGCTCTCCTTCACACACACCACATCCCCACACCCCAATAAGACTCTCATTCATTCATTCATTCATTCATTCACTCACACACACACACACACACATACCACCATTCTGCTGCTCATCCTCTTGTGTCCGCCCGTGAGATAATCAAACTCCGTGAGCCTAACACTTCCTTTATGCTGATCTTGTGCATTGAGAGATTAGCATAGAAAATGTGCTAGCTGCATGTGTTTTGGAAAGCGAATGCTGGCACCAAGAAGGAGTAAGAGAACAGGCTTCTTCTTCTTTCTTCGATCACTAGTGAGATGGGATCCACCGGGGGCCTCACAGGCCGATTCCTCTTCCAGGCCGCCAGTGCGATGGGGTCCACCGGCAGCCTCACAGGCCTCTCCCTGCTCCAACGCCAACCCGCCAGGTGTGCTGGCCTCTCCCTGCTCCCGATGCTGCCCCACCGGATGTGTTGCCCTGTACAATTGCACGGTTTGCACACCCGGTAGCGCCGGGCCTGCTCACAGGACCAGTTTCTTCCTTCTTCGGCCGGCGGCGGCACCGCAGGGCCTCTCCTTCAGCCGCCGACCACACTGGGCCTGTTCTTTGCCGCTGGCTCCAGGAAATGCCGGTGGCGCCGCTGGCCTCTGCTCCTGCTGTGGGTCCTTGCTTTTGCTGGCAGGATTTTCCCCGCCACGTCACTGTTCTGCGCTGCTGCAGGACTTTCCTGCCGGTGGCAAATGGCACCCCTCCCCCTGTTGCCACCTGCGGCAGACCGCCCCCCTCCCCCCTCCCCCCTTTATCTGGTCCACAGCATTCAACCCTCTGGTCACCTCTCCCAGCATTCATCTCTCTCCTCAATGATCCCAACTTTCATCCCCTTTCACATCACTCTCTGCCAAGAAGCATTCACCCTCTCTTGCACCATTCCCTCCCTTAAGCATCCACACCCCTCCTCACCTTTCCCAACATTCACCACCTCTCAAAACATTCACCCCCTTTCTCATCACCAATATTTATCCCCTTCTCTCCCCACAAATCATACTCAGCTGTTTGGAGCAATGGGTGGACTCCTCCCTACCTTCTTTTGTCAGCTGAGTCCCAGGAGCACAGGGATCTGATGCCTGGGACAGTGTCCAGCCATTCCAGATAGGAGGGGAGGGGGCAAAGCTGGAGCAGACCCAGCAGAACAGAGAAGAGTCTCTCCTCCAGGCAGCAGGTGTGAGAAGTCAGGGGGTGGACAGGAGGAATGAGCTAGAGTAGGGAGCCAAGGATCTTCACTGCTCTGTTGTGTGGATTCCCTACTCCAGTCCTTCCCCTCCTGTTCTCTGCACAGGGACAGGAGCAGGAAGCAGGAGATTTATTTTTTTTTTTGGGGGGGGAGGGGCATTGACCAATAGCATCAGGCCAGGTTGGGAAGGGGGAGAGCATAAAAATTTGCTCAGGCTGATATCACCCTGGCACAGGATGAATTGTCCCATAGCACACCAGATGAGCAGCAAGCGAAGTAGGAGTCATCACAGGGCACTCTGCTCCTGCATTAATAAACTTTGAAATGCACAGGCAGAGACCCAGGAATGATAAATATATTCCCATATTATTTTTTTTGTGTCTGATTTTATTCCAGTCTGTATTCCCTCTTTTATTCTTGTAAAATGTCCCCAACGATGCAACAACATCATAGGTATTTCAACGGTGTGGGTTGGCTTCTTTGCAGTGGCATTAACTTGAAGCTTCTCCTCCAAGTCACAGGCAGTAGTCGTACTAACACCAGCCTTTCATGTTTGCTTTTGTTGCTCCTAAATACCCAGGTTGTTGCTGCAAATCCCCCATCACAAGTACCAGATGGTGGTGATGGACAAAGACGGCATGGACAAGGAGCGCTACCCCGTCCCAGCCTCTGCCGCAGATTTGTTCACTCTGATCGACACGTTCCCCTCCAGGCAAGAGGAGATGAAACTCCAAGCTGAGGCTGGTCAGACCTGCAACTGAGAGACACAGGGACCGACGGCTGCCTGCAACGTCTGCTCCCTTCCAGGTCCAGGACTACCACTGAACTTCTCATCAACTCAGCAGGCAGAGCGAAATCAAGTGCGAGGCATCACCTCGCTGCTTTCCGGGTGACCCCCGGCCCCCTGCTCTCAGACTTAAGATTGTAAAAGCCACATAAGGGCAAAGACCTGGGAACCGCGGCAGCAATCTCGTGCAGCTCTGTGCGATGACGTTTGCCGTATACGCGATATGGATTCTTGTGTGTCTGATTTCTTATTCTGTGCCTGATGTGGAACAGCTGTCTGAAGTTTTCAAGAGTGCCTTCTACTTCTTCACTCTCTTACCATCTAGGAGTGCTGCTGCTGTGCTGATTGTCATCAGAAAAGATAGCTACCCATTCGCCCCATGATACAGGCCCAGTATGAATAGGGAAAAAAAACTGCTGGAGAATGGAGGAAAACTTTATGAAAATACAGTGTACAACTTTTATTTGAAAGCAAATATAAAAAGAAGTATATATATATATATATATAATATGTAAAAAAAATACATAGTTTGAATGAGAAAAGTAAACCAGTCCTAGAAATTAGACCAGCAGAGGAGCAACGGGGCTGAAAGCCAGAGCAGTCAGTGTTTTGGACAAATGGGGAAGTCCGCTTGCTTTAATTCTGGATGGTGCTATGGGTTACTGATGCTATACAGATTCCCTGTAGTTTTACATTGTTTTATTGCGTGCCTTTTCTCTGTACACTGCTTATGCATGATGTGGATTTGAGGTTTTCATCTCCGCTGGGGACCCTGACGCTCTTTCCTACTCCTTGTACAGATGTTGGCAAACAGAAGCACCCGTACAGCACGGGCAGGTCCTATTTAGGGTATTTCCTTCCATGTAAAGTTGGGATTTTGTACAAGCACTTCTGAAGTCTTTTTATTAATAAAGTTTTTTTCTATTGTTTTTGCAGATAGAGATCTTTTTGTTCTAAGACTTGTCTTGCATTTCACACCAGCCATCGACAGTGTTCTGTTATCTTTCTGTGTGATTCCCTTTACTGGAGCAAACGCAAAGACGCAGTAGCAGCTGAGCTGCTGGGACCTTGGAAATCCTTTCTTGAGAGGAATAACATTCTGCTGCAGCTGCTTGTCTTTCTTCACCTCCTGCTCTGTTGCTGGTTAAAGTGTCTCCCAGCCGTCTCCCACCATTGAAAGACTTCTTCCAGCACCCTCTCTAGGTCTGCCGGGGCAAGGGTGAGCCATAAGAACATAAGAAATTGCCATGCTGGGTCAGACCAAGGGTCCATCAAGCCCAGCATCCTGTTTCCAACAGAGACCAATCCAGGCCACAAGAACCTGGCAAGTACCCAAACACTAAGAAGATCCAATGCTACTGATGCAATTAATAGCAGTGGCTATTCCCTAAGTTAACTTGATTAATAGCCGTTAATGGATTTCTCCTCCAAGAACTTATCCAAACCTTTTCTGAACCCAGTACACTAACTGCACTAACCACATCCTCTGGCAACAAATTCCAGAGTTTAATTGTGTGTTGAGTGAAAAAGAACTTTCTCCGATTAGTTTTAAATGTGCCACATGCTAACTTCATGGAGTGCCCCCTAGTCCTTCTATTATCCGAAAGAGTAAATAACCAATTCACATCTACTCATTAAAGATCTTTAAAATCATGAGAGGTCTTGATCATATCCCTCCTCAGCCGTCTTTTTCTCCAAGCTGAACAGTCCTAACCTCTCTTTAGTCTTTCCTCATAGGGGAGCTGTTCCATCCCCTTTATCATTTTGGTTGCCCTTCTCTGTACCTTCTCCATTGCAACTATACCTTTTTTGAGATACGGTGACCAGAATTGTACACAGTATTCAAGGTGCAGTCTCACCATGGAGCGATATAGAGGCATTATGACATTTTCTGTTTTATTAACCATTCCCTTCCTAATAATTCCTAACATTCTGTTTGCTTTTAAAGTATTATCCACTATGATGTCTAGATCTTTTCCCTGGGTGGTAGCTCCTAATATGGAACCTAAAATTGTGTAACTACAGCAAGGGTTATTTTTCCCTATATGCAACACCTTGCACTTGTCCACATTAAATTTCATTTTCCATTTGGATGCCCAATCTTCCAGTCTTGCAAGGTCCTCCTGTAATGTATCATAATCCGCCTGTGATCTAACTACTCTGAATAATTTTGTATCATCCACAAATTTGATTACCTCACGTGTCGTATTCCTTTCCAGATCATTTATAAATATATTGAAAAGCACCGGTCCCAGTACAGACTCCTGGGGCACTCCACTGTTTACCCTTTTCCACTGGGAAAATTGACCATTTAATCCTACTCTCTGTTTCCTGTCTTTTAACAGGGAGAGATTTTGCATGCTTGGGTGAAGGAAGATCTGAAGGCAAGGAGCAGATCTTTAGCCTGATTTCTATAACTCGGCCTGAATTTTCCCTCAGTTTGTAATAACAAAATCTGTCCAGATGCTTACACCCCATGGATTACAGTTGCTGCTGGTCTGCTAAAACCCTAGCATGGTCACTGCGACAGTAGTGGAATTTGTTTTTCAGCACCAAAACCAAAGCAAGGATACATTTTTTCCCTTTTCCTACTACAAGCTTACTATGAAAAATCCTAAAACATCCCTAGGAAAAACTCTTCAAAGATGTATGGATGCAGATCCTAGCTGCAGTGCAATTTCCTGTAAATTTCACCATGAGTTTGAAACAGATTGCATTGTGGTACAGTCCTCAACTACCCTGGGTCACTTGTGACCCGTATGCTCATTGCGGAAATGAGCCCGTTAAAGTCTTGTGATGAGTAAGTGGATGAGCTCTGCTTTACAGGCCTGGTGCGCTGAGCTTTTCTCCCATAAACACTAAGGGGTAGATTTTATAAATCTGCACCTGCGCGTACTTTTGTTCACGCACCAGGCGCAAACAAGAGTACGCGGGATTTTAATAGATACGTGCGTAGCTGCGCGTATCCATTAAAATCCGAGGTTGGCGCGCGCAAGGCTGCCCAAAATCGGCAGCCTGCGCGCGCCGAGCCACACAGCCTGCCTCCGTTCCCTCTGAGGCCGCTCCGAAATCGGAGCGGCCTCAGAGGGAACTTTCCTTCCGCCTCCCCCCACCTTCCCCTACCTAACCCAGCCCCCCCAGCCCTATCTAAACCCCCCTACCTCTTGTTGTACAAGTTACGCCTGCCTGAAGCAGGCGTAACATGCGTGGGCCGGCCGCCCCCAAAACGCCCCTGGGCTGGAACCACGCCCGCGGCCCCGCCCCCAAATGACACGCCGCCGCTACACGCCCCCCCAGGAAAGCCCTGGGACTTATGCACGTCCTGGGGCTTGCGCACGCCGCCGAGCCTACTCAACATAGGCTCGGCGTGCGCAGGAGGTACTTCGGCCAGGTTTTCGGGTGGTACGTGCATATCTTACGCACATATCCCTTTGAAAATCTGGCCCTAAATGGGAAAACCCTCTCAGTCGATCTGGCCCTAGGATCACAAGTAAATATTGTAGATTAGTCAGAGGGGTGTTGGGGGGCCCATCTCAGCAAGTGGTACAGCTGCCTCCTCATCACATCCCAAACTCAGGTTTTGACCCTCTTAAAAATGGATGTTCAGTTAAAAGAATGTTTTTATGTCCTGAGATGAAGGTTTTGGTTTCAGCTGCCGACAGCTATTCGTCCTTTGTTTTGGATATTACTGCTTTAATGAAATAAAAAATGCCAAGCATAGGGCAAGTCGGTAGTGGTGCGGTGCCACGCGGCCGACCAGCTCTTCCACTCCCCA
This sequence comes from Rhinatrema bivittatum, assembly GCF_901001135.1. Lineage (NCBI taxonomy): Eukaryota > Metazoa > Chordata > Amphibia > Gymnophiona > Rhinatrematidae > Rhinatrema > Rhinatrema bivittatum. Next base: position 218,452,106 of record NC_042619.1, read on the forward strand.
AGGCAGCAGTTTCCCCTTGAAAACAGGCTGCCGGCTCCGGGCAATGCAGAGGGCCTGCAGACATGGGGGCCCGCTATTTCTGTGAGCGGCAGAATGGGCACATCTGGGAACTCTCCAGATTGGGCCCGGAGACTCCAGAATTCTAACAGAATTACCAGGTCTCCGGGCCAATACCGGAAATCTCCGGGTGCTGCAGCAAAACTAATCTGCTTGGTCCCGGAAAGAAGAAAGGAACGTCGCTGGTCTTGCGCGGCTGAAAAAGGAGTAACTCGACAGTGATTTCTACTAGGGATGTGAATCGTGTGCCCGATCGTCTTAACGATCGGGTTCGGCTGGATGGAGAAAAAAATCTGATCGGTGGAGATGTGAATCGGAATCGGTTCCGATTCACATCGTTAATTTTTTTTTAGTGAGGCCCGACCCTTTAAAATTGACCCCTTACCTTCCCCCACCCTCCCGAACCCCCCAAAACTTTTTATGAGTACCTGGTGGTCCAGTGGGGGCGCGGGGACCGATCTCCCGCTCTCGGGCCATCGGCACCAGTTTGGCTGCCACTCAAAAATGGCGCCGATGGCCCGATAAAAAAAACAACCCACCCAACCCTTTAAAAATAACCACTTAGCTTCCCCCACCATCCCAATCCCCCCAAAACATTTTAAAATTACCTGGTGGTCCAGTGGTGGTCCCGGGAGCGATCTCCCGTTCTCTGGCCGTCAGCTGCCACTCATAAAGATGGCGCCGATGGCCCTTTGTCCTTACCATGTGACAGGGTATCCGTGCCATTGGCCGGCCCCTGTCACAAGGTAGGAGCACTGGATGGCCGGCGCCATCTTTAAAGATGGCGGCGGCCATCGGTGACGGCCATCTTTAAAGATTGCGCCGGCCATCCAGTTTATACGTTTATACAGGGTAAGGAGCCTTCATGATAATTTTTTAACTCGGTTGATCCAGTTGCCAAGGGGGATTTGGCCGCCTTGATCCGAGAGTTCCAATTCCTACAGACTGCAATGTCAGGGGCTATTTCTTCTTCACAGAGGGATGCGAAAGATTGAAAAGAGTAGGTGAATTTTGTTGAAATTCACATGGGAGAACCGTCTCGAGGCATCCCCCGTAGAGCATCAAGAACGTGGAACAAAAAGTTCAGTCATAGGCAGATAAACAAGAAGACTCTGAAAACAAAGAAAGGTGAATGCGAGGATTGTGGGAATGCCTGAAGCAGGTAGATTGGAAGATTCACATGATATAATTAAATTCATCTTTAAAACTAGCAGTGGGGCCTTACTCTGGGCAAAATCTGAAGCTTGATGGGAGTCCATTGTGCAGTGGGAGAAAAGCTCTCTGGTAACGCTGCCCTCAGGCCTATAGTGATTAGTTTTCATTTTTTCTATGACAAGCAAGCCCTGATGAGTAAAGCCAGGGTAAAAGGCTCTCTCATATATAAAGGAGCTCATGTGAACATTTTTTTCAGATTTAGCCTCAGCTCCTCTTTTGAAAAGGAAGAACGTAAAGCCTCTTACGTCTTGGCTTTGTGACTTAAAGAGGCTAAAAAATTGACAATTGATATTATGTTTGTACAGGAAACATTTTGAGAGAGGCTGCAAACCTCCCAAGCTCAGCAGCTATTTTAGGGCTCTGCGTCGGGCTTCATGTGCAAACAAGAAGAAAAGGAGTGTGTGTTGGGAGGGAGGGAGGGGGGGTCATGATTTTAATATCAAACAATGTCCCCTTCTCATTGGACACGATTGAAAGGGATCCAGAAGGAAGGTTTTTTGCTCATTAGAAGGAGGATGAAGAATCAGCGATTGACCTTTGTTTCCTTATATGCCCCTCATGTAGATCAAAATGACTTTTTTTTGGGGGGGGGGGGGAGTTATCATGGAAATAAGGCACTTTATGAGGAGTAGCTTACTCATTGGAGGGGACCACTCTCACTATGGACCTGGATGAGGCAGGGAGGGTGCGCGACCGCTTAAGAGGTGCTAAGCTACGGGGTGACAGCCATCCGGAGACGGGTCCATCCGGCTGATAGGGACTATGCGTTTTATTCTGCAGCGCATAATTCATGTTCCTGCATCCCATACGCTTTTTGGAAGTGCTTTACGGGCGTCCGGGACACGCAAGGCAGAGGCAGGGGAGATAGTGTGATGATCTGATCATGCCCCTGTGATAACCGATTGTCCCTTGAGTGCCATCACGTAGGGCCGGGCCGCAGGGCCGCCATCAGGAATTTTGAGGCCCCATACAGCAAGCAGACAGCGACGGCCCGCGCGCTTTGCCGGCGCATACTGTCTGACGCGGCGGTGACGTCACAGCCGCGTCAGACAGTGAACGCTGGCAGGACAGAGCGCGCGGACGAGTCTCTGTCTGCGGTGCTCTGTAAATCAATGCTATGCGTGTCTAAAAGACACGCATAGCATTGATTCTCTCCCTTCTCTGGGGCCCGCACCCAGGGCCGGCTCCAGGTTTCAGTAGGCCCCTGGGCGACAGACTGTCGGAGAGAGCCTCAGTGGGCCTCTTTGCCATGAACTAATACATCCCCCAAGCGCACCTGCCGCCTGGCGGCTGCGGCGGGCCCCCATATGTGGCAGTAGATCCTGGGGCCCCATACTGCAGGCCCAAGAATACTGCCCTGATGGCGGCCCTGCCGGGCCGGGCAGGATGGACCTTGCTCCCACATTGCTCAGCGATCCCTGCCTTTGCCTGGGCTAACCTGCATGACCTGCAGCAATTTTATTTTTTTATTTCAGTGAAACCCCCAGGAATGCCAAAACATATTGTCTGGGACACCATGCAGGTAGTTATTAGAGGTAAATGTATCGCTCTTTGAAGCGGGCGTAGGACTCCTGGGTTACAATTAGAGGATAATCCGAGGAGGCAATTAAAGGCGATGCAAACAAAAATTAGAGGGGGGTCCTCCATTGTGGCCAGGAATAAACTATTCCAAGTCCAGGAGCAACTGAGGCATCACCTGGATAAGAATGTGGTCTCCAGTGTGAGGAGAATGAAAGCATGTTATTATCCCAAGAGAAATAAAGCGAACAGACTGTTAGCTTACAGGATAACAAAGGAGGATTTAGATCATTTAGTGAAATTTCTTAAAAACGATTCCTCAAGCTTTCTCTCTACTAACCAGGGCATTTATGAGACTTTTCCAGATTTTTACAAGGCATTATACACTTCTGAGACAGATGGAAGATTGATGACTTCTTAGAAGTGGTTCCCATACGGACTCTAAGGGCCTGATTTTCAAAAACATGTAAAAAATGGGTTTTACATGTGTAAATGCACTTTACCAATGTAAGGGGGCTTTTGAAAATTGCTACAATAGTAGTTACATTTACACCTGTAAATCCTTTTGAAAGTTACCCCTAACGGGTAGATTTTAAAAGGGCCATACGTGCGCCCATAAATGCATGTATCTCACCATGCACAAAAATATTCTTCACGCATGTCTGCAGCTGTGCACACGTCTTACGCGTGCCACTTTGCTCTGGTGAACATTGAAGGGGGGGGGGGGGAGAGAGGGAGAGACTATAAGGCTCAGTCTGATACCCTATATATGGACCAAAGGGGGTGAGTTTTCGGGAGGTGGGTTGGGTTGGGGGGGGGGGGGAGGTGTTGTTGCAGACATATTCAGAGATATTCATTGTAAAATTGAAATCAGTAAAGAATTTTTGACCTTATAAGTGATGAAAATTCTAACGAGTTGATTTGTACACTGTAGTGTCTGTTAGCTGCATTGTACAAATCAACTCCTTTTCATCACTTATAAGGTACAAAAATTCTTTAATGATGTTAATTTTACAATGGATACCTCTGAATGTGTCTGTAACAACACGTCCTAACCCCAACCCACCTCCCGAAAACTCACCCCGAATCAAAGTGCCCCCTTTGGTCCATTTATAGAGTATTAGACTGAGTCTTATAAAGAGTCTCTCTCATGCGCAGCAGTGCTGGGATGCATACATTGATGTATGTGCGCCCTTCCTGGCTATTTAAAATTCGCAAGGCTCCCACACGGCCCACTTACGTGCATATGTGGCTATTTTTGCATGCAGAAGGCTTTTAAAATCTACCTCTAATTGAGGATGGATAGGGCATTTTTAGAAGCCTAATTTCTAGTCAGGAAGTAAAATGAGCTATTAAATCCCTAAGTCCTGGTAAGGATGGTTTCACCATAGCCTTCTATAAATGTTATGTGCCTCTGCTAGCTCCTAAGTTAGCAAAGATCTTCAATGAAGTTATATTGGGGGTACCATTACCAGGTTGCATGAGACGTGCAGCAATTGTGGTATTGCCGATGGAGGGGAAAGACACATCGGTTTGTTCCTCTTGCAGCCCTATTTAGTTACTAAGCAATGATTAAGATTTTAGCAAAGATCTTAGCAAATAGGCTTAAAAATATCGTGCCTATTCTACTACACCCTGATCAGACAGGTTTTATAACTGGTCGACAAAAGGTTGTTAATGTGAGGAGAACTATTAATCTTATTCATCGGATTAAGGAACATCCCTTTGATACAATTCTGGTGACCCCCGATATGGAGAAAGCCTTTTGCTGTGTAGAATAGAATTATCTGTTCTACATATTAGCTAGGACTGGGTTTGGGGATCACTTTACAACCTGGATTAAGAGTCTGTATTCTCACCCCGAGGTGCAAGTTAGACTCAATGGTCATGTTTGGAGAGAGGCACTAGAGAGGGCTGCATTAGCTTTGGAATCTCAAGCAGCCAAATTTAGGGCCCATAAGGATATCAAGGGGTCCAGTATAAATTTTGGAACTGATCATAAAACTGCATTATTTGCCGATGGCATGGTATAATATGTTCTAGATCCACACTCCGCGCTGCTGGCCATTATGAGCATGACGGAGAGTTTCGGCAGACTATAGGGTTATAAAATTAAATTAATGCTTCAAAGATGGAAATTAAAAGCTAAATATTAGGAAAGAGGTTAGGGATAAATAAAAAAAAATGCTACCCCTTTAAGTGGCTGTGTGAGTCCATTAAGTATTTGGGAATTTGAAAATGTGTATTCTCAGAACGCTATACTTCTCTTTAGGGAGCTAAAGGAAGACTTATGATAGCAGTGTGCTCTCCAGGATCAATCTCTTGGCTGGACAGAGTGGCTTCTACCAAAATGAATGTCCTGCTGTGAGTACTATTTCTTCTGGAAATGCTCCCCATTAAAATTCCAGATAACATTAAGTTCAAAGTGGTGAAAAAGTAATCTACGTTTATTTGGCAAGGGTAGAGGTCAAAACTCTCTCAGAAAGTATTATCTGTGCCCAAAGTCTCCCAGACTTTGTGCTAAACCGAAGAGCCGGACATTTAGAAAAGTGAAATTTGCTTGGCCTATCCATCCTGAGGGAAAACCTTGGATCAGGCTGGAGAAAGACTGGGCTTCGGGTCTGGGATGGGAATGGTCTCCTGGGCTTTCATTTAAGGGCTTTATTAAAAGTTGGCCCCTTTTTGGGATCTCGGGGACAGGGTGCTCCTTGGAAATCAGATCTCATCAGTTCCTTCCCCGTTGTCTCCTCTATGGGGTAATCTGGATTTTCCTGACAGATCTCTGGCAGTGAGACGCTAGAATTTGACAGAGTTAGTCAGGTGATGACAACGGTGAAAATGTTCCCCATTCAACAATTACAAAGGTTAGGGAGTGAGAAAAAGTTACCGATTTTCCAATGCCTGCAACTTAAAGGCTTTTTATCTCACATGCCAATTAGACATTCCCGCAGTAGGGATTTATCTCTCGCAATGTAAAGGTCTCATTAACTAAAACACATGGCCTCCTGCAATCTACAGAAGAAGACAAGTTAAGGAAAGTAAAGAGTATTTTAGGGAGGAGGATATCTGATTCAAGTTGGGGGGGTGAGAACATTTGTTGCCGTATCATAAAGGGTAATTCCCTATGTGTCACAGGGAAACGGGTACAGAATTTTGTACCAATGGTATTACACCCCAGACAAATAAAAAAGGGGTCTTATGAGTCATGATAACTGTTGGCATGACTGTGGAAAGAGGCTCACCTTTTTCCATAATTGGTGGACATATCCTAAAATACAAGGGTAGTTTCTTGGATATATCACTTTACTGGCCTTAAACTGTTCTTACATCCTATGAGTGAACCACATGGTATCTTCCCTCCAGTTAAGAAGAGGAGAATTAGTCTGGCAAATCATTTTTTAGTCACAGCCAGGTGAAATTTTGCTTGCCACTGGAGATCGGCTTCCACCCCTTCCATGGCTGAATGGTTGCGACTGCTTTGGCAGCTAAATACAATGAAATTCATCACCGTGCAGCTGTGGGATTTCTATCCTAATGTAGCCAACATTTGGGAGCCTTTTTATTCCAAAATCACACCTCTTCATCAGTTGGGCTGTGCGTGGTTTAGGGTATTATAGGGACATTCTGACATATACAACTTACAGGGTCATTCATCAAAATGCTTTCTGGCGGGCGATAGGGCCCTAATGCCTGCAATGTATTTATACCACTGTAGGAGGGACATCTAGTAACTCGAGGTGAGGTTTTGGTGGTGGTCTAGGGTTTTGGGGCCAGTTTTACATGCATAGTCAGACATACGAACAGCACAGTACGTATTAGTGATCATTTGATGTGATTTGGAATGAGTGCATCAAGCTAGGGCGAGAGTACAATTGTAGAAATCTCATCTTTGTGTTCCTTTCCTCACTCCAAATCACATCAAATCTTCACTGATGTGTACTGTGCTGTTCGTATTTCTGACTGTGCATGTAAAACTGGCCCCCAAAACCCTAGACCACCTCCAAAACCTCACCACGAGTTACTAGTTGACCTTCCTTCAGTGACATAAATAGTTAACTTATATGAGCGCCTTATAATGAGGAAGTGAAAATATCGTGGATGTGATAAATCTAACTCGTGCAGTGACACACTTCTTTTCCTTATCGTGAGTGTTATTCATGCAAAATGTATAGCATTTTGATGAATCTAGGGGTTAGATTGTGAGCCTTCTAGGGAAGGGAAATAATAACTACAATACCTGAACGTAATCCACTTTGAAGTGCCGAAAAGCAGAATATAAAAATCAGATAAATAAATAAACAAAATAAAATACAGACATTGGGTGTAAGTATAATCATAACTGCAAGGGGTTTTTTTTTTTGGGGGGGGGGTTTGATTATCTTTTTTATTTATTTATTTTTTTCTTTGTAGAATGCTAAGGCTCCTCTCTGCACTGATACTCGGATTGAATAAGGATTTCAACTCAACAGTGCCATTTGTTCTTTTTGATCAGATGAGATATTCTGCGCTTTGTATCAGTTATACAATGGTCACATTTTAAAAGTTTATTATGCATATTAGGGTGAAATGAATGCTTGAGTGATAATGCCGGCTGAGCGCCCTGCCATTTACCATCTGTTTCCTGAACAGCGCTGATCTGCTTCCAGCTCCTCCCCCCACCCCCCTTCACAAAATATATAAAAGAGAGGGAACCACATGCCCTGGCCCATCAGCACAGCCATCTCCAAGCCTCCTCTGGCAGAGCTTTGACACCCCGCACACAATTTATTTTATTTGTTTAAAATATATTTCTAGTCCTCACCATCTGATTTCATTTATTATTTGTGTAGCATTTCCCCCGGATACCAAACCTGCTCCAGGAGGTGAACATATTAAAGATGACAATTGTACAATACAATAATCAATAGGATATACAAACTTCAAACCTGTTCTGTTGGAAAGGAAATTGTAGATCTTAGGGGTAATGATGAAATGAAACTCCAGGGGGAATGACTCAGAACCAATATCAGGAAATATTTATTTATGGAGAGGGTGGTGGATGCCTGGAATATCCTCCTGGAAGAGGTGGTGAGGAAAAAAAAATAGTAAATGAATTGAAAAGGGCATGCAGATCCCTAGAGGCTGTAAAAAAAGAAAAGGGTGCATGGGAGTGACCTGCACAGAGTCTTAACAGAAGACTTGGGGGTAACCCGCACGGAGCGGCAGTTACCACCCTTAACAGAAGACTTGGGGGTAACCCGCACGGAGCGGCAGTTACCACCCTTAACAGAAGACTTGGGGGTAACCCGCACGGAGCGGCAGATACCACCCTTAACAGAAGACTTGGGGGTAACCCGCACGGAGCGGCAGTTACCACCCTTAACAGAAGACTTGGGGGTAACCCGCACAGAGCTGCAGTTACCACCCTGACTTGGGGGTAACCTGCACAGAGCAGCAGATACTACCATAAGCAGCTTGCTGGGCAGACTGGATGGATCATTTGGTCTTTATCTCCCATGGTTAGTATGCTAAAAATGTAAATATCCTCAGCAACCTCTCACATCCACAATCCGCTTGTGCAGAATTTCCTCCAAGTGCACACCAGCCACACCCCACAGGAACCCAGGTATCAGGGGCACAAAGAGCAGAGGTGGAAGACTTGAAGCTTGACAACTATTCAACAGATACAAGAAACCAACTACTGTACCCCATGGCTGAAGAGCGAATGGAGCAGAAGGGTGCCCTGTGATGCTCCACTGCTGAGGGACCATGTCTCTTACACCTGCTGTCGGTGACTGGCAGATCCCACCAATGAGGGTCTTCCATTGCATTAAGGGGTAGATTTTATAAATTTACACGCACGCGTACTTTTGTTCGTGCACCGCACGTATCTTATAAAATCCGGGGTCGGCGCGCGCAAGGGGGTGCACATTTGTGCAACCTGCGCGCGCCGAGCCCGGCGCTCGCTGCCTGTTCCCTCCAAGGCTGCTCCAAAATTGGAGAGGCCTCAGAGGGAACTTTCCTTCCACCTCCCCTCACCTTCCCCTCCATTCCCCTACCTAACTGAACCCCCTGGCCCTATCTAAACCCCCCACCACCTTTGTTGGCAGCCCAGGGGCTGGTCCGGAGGCCTCGGCCACGCCCATGGGCGGCACCACGCCCCCGGACCCGCCCCAAACCGCCCCCGGACCTGCCCCGGACCCGCCCCAGACACGTCCCTCCCCACCCCTTTTACGAAGCCCCGGGTCTTACGCACGTCCCGGGTCTGTGCGCGCGCCGGCGGCCTATGCAAAATAGGTGCGCCGGCACGCGAGTGCCTTGCGCGCGTAAATCCGGCCAGATTTACGTGTGCAGGGCTTTTAAAATCTGGCCCATTGTACCTCATTTGTTTTGCTGTCATCTATTCTGCAGTGTACAGGCCTGGACTTGTCAATAGGCACATTAGACCAGTGCCTAGGGTGGCAAAAATCGGGGGGGGGGGGGGGGCTCCAGGCTGGCTGAAGATTTAATGCCTTCCAGCTTTGCTGAATCTCACTCACAGGCCGATACAGTAAAGCGCGGCCGCGGTTACCCTGCTTCTATCCCGCTTTGTACCCACAATTTGGCCGCGTAAGTCCAACCCGCGATTCACTATCCCTTTTAACCCATCCTTACTGCTTCTTTAAATCAACGGGTAACCCTTTCCGCCCGCGGCATGCATATGAGATGTAAACGATTGGATTAGCTATTCCCTCCCATACAGTAACGTGCGCCCCGATTATCGCCTTTTTAACCTGCAGTTTTGCCGCGTGTTTAACCTGCTAATTTACCGCCTACTCTTACCCCTGCGTTAGTGTGGAGCATCAGGTCAGAGAGACGAAATTTCACGGGCAAATGACCCCCTCACCCCCCGGGACAAGACCTTTAGAGGAGCCAGGATCGGGCAAACTTTCCCCCAGCCCCCGCTCACCTGCCCTGGCCACGTCCATGGGTGCCGGTCTCCGGAGCAGCCCCAGTCCTCTCTCCCCTCCTCCCGGGGGCAGCCGGCGGCAAGAGCGAGAGCGGCATCAGCAGCCCGGGGCGGATCGGGCGCTCCCCATGCGAGGCGCGGCTTCCAGCAGCCCCCGCCGGCGAGGGTGCATGAACGCACGCCGTGACCTGAGCGCCCGGCTGGATGTCCGAGGTCACGGCGTGCGTTCATGCACCCTCGCCGACGGGGGCTGCTGGAAGCCGCCTCGCATGGGGAGCGCCCGATCCGCCCCGGGCTGCTGATGCCGCTCTCGCTCTTGCCGCCGGCTGCCCCCGGGAGGAGGGGAGAGAGGACTGGGGCTGCTCCGGAGACGGCCAGGATGCGGCCAGGGCAGGTGAGCGGGGGCTGGGGGAAAGTTTGCCCGATCCTGTTGAGTGCAGGTTTTATCAAGCACAACAATGCTTTGAAATGACATTTGAAATGACAGGTACCAGCGCACCCAGGATACTGTATAGGCGCTGTATAGCGCTCTATACAGTAAAACGGATTGCGCTTCATGGACGCTTCTTGGACGCGCTTTGGACGCGGCTTGCATTTGCATGCCATTTAAATACTGTATCGAGCGGTAGGTGATCCGGACTGTACGCGCGGCAAACGAGCGGGCTCCTGGCACTGCCGCACTTTTTCTACCGCGTCCTTACTGTATCGGCCTGTCAGCAAAGAACAGCCATCTGCTTCCTTATCCAGCCCCTCCCTTTTTCATGCAGGCTGCAGGGAACAGGATGGGAGGGGAGTGAGCCTGGAGCCCACAGAGCAGAGACAGAGGTTAGGAGGGGCTAAATGGGGATCATTGAGGGGTGAGGGGAGTGGCTGGGAGGGTGAGAATGGATCAGCTGGGGGGGAAGGGGGCAGTATTTGTGTGTGTGTGAGAAAGCAGGGACTGGTGCTGGAGAGTGTGCGCACCAGACAGAGATTAGAGAGGGGATGCAAGGGGGAGCAGGACCAGAGCACAGTAGGGACACCTTCCTCCTCTACCCCACTGCAATCCATGTTCTCTCTCTCTCTCTCTCTTTCTCCCTTGCTCTCGGATTCTATCTCCCAGATCCTAGAACCTTCCTTATTTCCTCTCCCTTCTCTCCAGATCTTGGAACCAATTCCCTGACGTATCCTATTCCCTCCTCCCCTTTCTCAATCCCAAAACCTCTCCCTTCTTTTCTCTCATCCCAGATTTTCCCCCTTTCCTTGATCTTCCCCATCTCCTACCCTCTCAATCCATGTCCTTTTTACCTCTTTTTTTCACCATCCCCATTTCTCTTTCCTTCTGATACTTTCTCCTATCCCCAGTCTTTTCACCTTCTCCTCACCTTATTCCTAGTTCTCCTTTCTTCTCCTCTTCTGCCCACCTCCGAGATTTCATCCCTGTACTGATGCTAAGATCCCTTTTCCTCCCTCAATAAAAAAAAAAGAAAAGAATTATACAGACACAAGCAAAGCTGGAAAATGTGCGTAGTTTTTATTGCATTAATATAAAAGATGGAAATGTTTTCCCTTGTGCTTCAAAGTGTTCAGATTTTTGCCAAAGAATCTACCCTGCGCTGTGGCAGCAAGCTGTGGAGCTGTACCCTATACCTCCTGCTGTCTTGTTGCCTGACCTTATCAGGGATGGAAGGGTGCAACATCAGCAGCTGCGCCTAGGGGAGGCAAAAGCCTAAATCCATCTCTGACAGCCTTTAACATTTGCAATAGTGGGTTTTTATCAATTTGGGAAGGCTCCTTACTTATACATCGTCCCTTCCCTCAGAGGTGATTGAGGGCGGATAAGAGAGAAGGATGTGAAACTTGGAGAGGTGCAAAGGGATGGGCGATGCTGGGGGTACCTCCCCTTGTTGCCATTTCTTCCCTTTTCCCTCGCCTGTTCAGGATAATCAACAGCCTTCCATCCGCCCCAGCCAGCAGCCGTCCCTCCATCTACCCGAGGTCTGACCCTTAACTCCTCCGTGATGCGAGGAATCGGAAAGGGCCAATGCAAAGCAGGCAACCAGGAATGCCGATTGAGAGGGAGCCAGCCTGCCAGCCAGAGTGTGCAGTTGCGAATTCAGCGTTTAGTGAATAGGGGGATAATTAGCATGAATTTGTTATGCATCCATTTGCATCTCGTTATGCTCATTTAGCACGCGACTAGCACATTATGGTTTACCTTCTGCTCGGTAGTGTTAGCGCCTTGGTGCACATGTTAAGGCTTCGGTGAATAATAATGTGTTCTGATTGTGCACACTGAACTGATTCAGTCCTTTCTCACCGAAAACGAAGGCTTTATTTTTTTTTAGGGGGGGGGGGCCGGCCCAGGCATAGCACAACGGTGACACCTAGTGGCCAGATTTAAATCCCGTGAATGCAGGGCTCTGCCTCGAGCCCTGGCGGTCACTGCAATGGCCGGACTAAAGCAAGTAAGATAGGAGAAAAAGCACCAGGTAATTGTTGATTAAATGTTCATAGCAGCAGATCCCAGTCTTGGTGCCAACTAAGCTGACAGCTTAAGGGGGCAGAAACTTCCCAGTTAAAAAACAAAAAAACGAAAGACTGGAAACTTCCATTTGGGAGTGGGGATTGATTTCCATGCACAGTTTTATATGGAAAAACACTGCTGGTAATTTTTGATGGCAATAGTTTTTGACAGCATATAACGCCGCGTCTAAAAAGTCTATATTGGGTGCCGATTAATTTTAGGAGCCAATTTAAAATACTGCCGCTCGCTTTTAAAGACTTTTCATTATCAGGTTCCAGTATATCTGAAAGACAGATTAGTCAAACGTTGTGACTTTGTGAAGTAATTTGCAAGTGAGGCTCCAGGACTTTTAATTTCTGAGACTTTTCAGCGTTGCGGTTCTGTGATTGATGCAGGACGTTGCAGAGCCGACTGCACTAGATGAACATTTTATACATTAACATTTTAGGATCTTATATGCAATTTATATGCATTATGTTGATTTTAGCAATGGAAACTGCTCTGCGCCACGGAGGGGAAAATGTTATATAAAACGCAAAAGAAAGAAAGAAAAAGAAATAAAGGCAATTTATTTTAATGGTGCAAGGATGGGCGTCTCTGAGATAAATACAGTCCCTGCAAATCTTCGGGAAAATAAAAATACTGTACCTGATTCCTGTAAAAAAAATATATTCTTTTCGTGGCCCATCAGTTTCCGCCTTCGCCTTTTGACTTCCATCTCCGATTCGGCTTCTGTTGAACTACAATGTCATGAGCCTTCACAACTGCCTGGAGCTCGCCCGCTCGCCCCCTCCCCCCCAAAAGTATCCCCTTTCAATTTAGCGCTGCCATCTTGATAGTCCAGCGGTGTGGGCAGAGCCAAAGCAGTGTAGGTGGTCAAGCTGGCAAAGCTTTATAGTCTCGCTTGCAAGGGGATTTATTCTAGTCCAGCCTACAAAAGGATTTCCCTCTTTTACATTCATATATTCTTAAAAGGGATTAAAAAGTAGGAAGGTGCTAAAGAGAAACTTTTAAAGGTGCTAATTAGGAGAAAGTGTTATTAAGAGCTTTATGTGGTCACACGTTAGCACTTTCCTGCTGTTTTTATTAATCCTTTGGGGAATCTGTGAATAAGACACGGGGATCCTGCCTCTTGACTTTTCTTTCATAGAGCAAGAAGTAATTATAACGTAGAATCCCAGTCATCAGCTCCTGTCTTTCTACACACACACACACACACACAGCCCCTAAATTCTCTAATATTGTGACTCCCAGCCAAAAAAATCCTTTCCTCAATGATTAGTGATTCTGAACATGCTAAATTTAAGTTGATTACGTTGCTAAAAAAAAAAAAAAAGTCTGTGCCAGTAGGAATCAATAGTATCCAAGTGGATGACAATGGTAAGCATGTGTGATGCTTGTATGTGCCCTTCCTTCTCCATGACCTCTAGGCTGGCCCTTGCCCAGCCAAGGCTGGTTTCTTTGATAATCTCATACCACTTTATTCAATAATACCAGAACCAATTGCATATCCATATAGACAAGTTTCAAATACTAGATACGCAATTTGATTCTTTCTTATTGCCTGTCCTTAAGATTGTTGTTATTTATCTGTTGTACTATTTTTTGCCTTATTTTAATTTCAATTTTGTCCAAGTTCTCTCGCCTGTTCTATGTAAGACTCATATGTTTTAGTCATCCCAATGTTATATGTAAACCGAAGTGATTAGTAACATTGTTACCAGAACCTCGGTATATAAAAATGTTAAATAAATAAATAAAATAAATAATGGAATATTTAGCCTGGCCCTGGCCAAGGGGCTGTGATCCCTCTCCCACTCCGGGTTGCCAACCGCCCGGTTTTGGACCAGCCGGCCAGGTTTTTAAGCATGCTGTACAAACGTCCGGGCAGAAGTTCCCACCAGACACTAAAAGTCCGGTTTTGCAGGTGACTCCTCCTTTCTCCCACATGCTCCTAGTTACAGGGAGAGAGAGAGAGAGAGAGGCAGGGTGGGAGCCTCCCCGAGGAGAGCTGCCTTGAATTCCTGCCCCAACCTCTTTTCTTACGCTGTGATTGGACAGCATAGGGAGATGACGTGGGGCACAGCAGAGGCCTCAGCAAGCAGTGGCTCAACAGATTTCTGTAAGTAATGACCCTTTTGGACTCAGCCCGCCACCCGCCTCTCACAGCACGCCGGGCCAGGCTGCGAAAGAGGGGCTGCAGTGAGCAATCCGAGACAGATACAGGCTCAGAAGATATGGTGGAGAAATAGACAGGCAGACGGACATACAGGGTGAGAAGAGGGGAGACACACAGAGGGAACAGAGAGGAAAGGGGAGATAAGACAGATGGGGAGCATGGTAGGGTTGAGATATGGAGGGAGGGAATGAGTCACAGGGTCTCTTGGTCAGTCTAGTCGACAGCTGGCTGGGAAATTGCTCCATACTCTGTACCTCCCCACTCAGGTCTCGCTCTGGACCTATGCCTTGTCCCTTAGCAACCTGGAATTTGCCCAATGTTAAACAAAAACATATAGTGTACTGCAGAGATCTCTTCCCCCTCTCCGCCCATGCCTGTACCCCTTTCCCTGCCCAGCATCCCCTGCCCTGAACCCAGTCTTCCGCCAGCCTATTATCTCACTTCTCCCCTCAAGCCCCAGATAATGTGGGTAATATGGCTGGGAGGGGGTGCAGGCAATGCCTCCTTGGATGAAATGACTGGCCAGCTGATGGCCACCCCTCATGAGGTGCTTTAGTGCCCCCTGGGCAGTTGCTTGTTGCCTCTTCTGGAAGCCCTGCCTCTCCCCTCTCTTCCCCCTTCCCTGCCCAGCATGCTTCTCACCTTCTGAGATCATGCGTGTAAGAGAGAGGGAGCGTGTATGAGTGAGTGTGTTTGTGTGTGACAGAATGAATGTGTAAGGGTAAGAGGATGACAGAGGAAAAAAGTCTGTGCCACCCACCACCACCACCCCCTAATAGTCCGTGAGATAAGAAATGGAGAGCCGCTGAGTGGCAGGGGTTCCCCTTCATTGGCCTGAAGAGGCTGGACGAGAAATTATTGCCTGTGTGCAGCCTGTCAATTCGTTATTGCCTTTTAATGCATACACAGATACAATGCTTAGGCAGATCACTGGCAGGATCCAAAATGTATGCAAATGAGGGACCCTATCTCTCTTCTCCCAGCCCCTTTTCCTTAAGTGTTCAGTCCTGGTCTGTACAAATGTTGGCATCCCTACTCCCACTCCATGCCTACTTGCTGTCCGATGATAACATGAGCACGTTTTAAGTCAACAGTAACAGAGACGAGGGTGGTCCTAATACAGACAGCACGCACTGTGCCGTACATAGATCGTACGCTCCGTGGTTTTATCAAGGGACTAAGCCAGTGGTAAGCACTTCTGGTCCCTGCAAGTGGGCCAGGGTTTCAAGACAGCCTGAATGAATATTCATGAGTTAGATCTGCATGCAGTGGAGGTAGGGGGCATGCAGCTCTCTCTCTCTCATGCCTATTCAGTTGGGATATCCTGAAAACCTGACCCATTCTATGTCCTTCGAGGAAGGTCACGGAAAACCACTGGACTAAGCAGAAAAGTTACAATGGGTACAGCAGAGGTGGTGGTGGGCTGGACACATTCAGGCCGATGTAATAAAGAGCGCACAAAAATGTACGGACAAACTGGACGCCTGTTTTTTTTTGGAACGCGTGCACAATCACCTCTTCTGGGTGCTCGATCCAATAGGAAAATGAGCCACTGCCCTAAAAAGGACTGTGCTAGGGATAAACTGTGTGTCCCAACTCTAAGTAGGAGGAACCACGGAAAAGTATTTTGGGCTTTTTTGTGGCATTTTCCCAGATGGCTTGGAGCACGTGAAGACTTAACGCCAGCCCCAGCGCTGGTGTTAAGTTTTCCATATTAAAACGTGCACGTCGGGTACACCGTGATTTTTTGCATTGGGGTAATAGCTTTTAGCCTCATCTGCGTGCATTTACATGGGATGAGTGCTATCAGCACCGCGTGTTTTGGATGCGGTAATCCCGTTATTGCATCAGTTGTTAGCCTAGCGCATCCAAAACGTGTATCCAAGCGCTCGTTAACCTGTGCGGTAGGCTTAGCCTACAATATTGCATCAGCCTGACTGTGCAATCCAGCACAAGGAGCTCATTTCCAGCCAAAAATCAATTGAAAGGCATCTGACTGAAGGATAGAAAAGACCAAATGTAAGTTCTGAGCAGAAAAGCCACAAGGCAGCTACCAGCCACATTGCTTTACATAAATCTGAAACAGCACATCCTTTGCTCAAGGATTATTTTCTACTATTTGCGGAATCCGAATTGGATTCCGCAAATTGGATTTGCGGAATCCAATTCGGATTCCGCAAATCCCTTAGTACGGAATCCCTCCTAACCTCTCTAACTGACAGAGTCCTCGTAGGTCTGGAGAAAAAGACCCCATACCTCCTGATTCTCCTCGACCTATCAGCTGCGTTTGATACCGTAAAACACTCTATCCTGATCGACCGGCTCTCAGACATAGGCATCTCAGGATCAGCCCTGGAATGGTTCAGATCCTTCCTACACAATAGGACTTTCAAGGTCAGAATCAGCAACAAGGATTCCCTCCCGGTCAAATCCTCTTTCGGAGTTCCCCAAGGATCCTCTCTCTCCCCCACCCTCTTTAACATCTATCTTCTCCCCCTATGTCATCTACTCTCAAGTCTTAAGGTCACACACTTCATATACGCAGACGATGTTCAGATTCTGCTGCCAATCACTGACTCCATCTCCAGCACCATCAACTTCTGGAACAATTGTCTACAGTCCATAAACTCACTCCTATCTAGCCTTAACCTAGTACTTAATACGTCAAAAACAGAACTTTTGCTTATCACTCCAGATGAGAACCTTCAGCCTACCAACAACCTAACCTCACCACCAATGATCAATTCCACTCAAGTAAGAGACCTTGGGGTCACCTTAGACAAAAGGCTGAACCTCAAAGAATTTGTCAAGAACACAACGAAAGAATGCTATTATAAACTACATATTCTGAAAAAGCTGAAACCTCTCCTGCATTTTCAGGACTTCAGAACAGTCCTCCAAACAATACTATTTTCCAAAATCGATTACTGCAACTCTCTGCTTATAGACCTTCCAACCATAACCACAAAACCTCTACAAATGTTGCAGAACTCCGCCGCAAGGATTCTTACTAACACCAGCAGAAGTGAACACATAACACCCATACTAAAACACTTACACTGGCTCCCCATCAGATCCAGAATCATTTTCAAAGTGCTAACTATAACACACAAGAACATCCATTCACAAACGTCGCTAGATCTAAGCCTTCCACTTCGCCTACACGAGTCTTCACGACCAATCAGAAACAGATACTTAGGCACCTTACACGTACCTTCAGCCAAGTCCTCACTCAAGAAACGTGCATTCTCGACTGCCAGCCCCCTTCATTGGAATGCCCTCCCCACGGACATTCGCCTCGAAACGTGTACTCGAACATTCAAAAAGAAACTCAAGACCTGGCTCTTTACAAAAGCCTACACTTAAAGGTCTAGCTCAGAACCACATCCCAGAACTTGAATCATTCTCGCTTTTATAATCATATCAAACAACTCCTAATTTTATCCTTGGTCTCACAATTCCAAATCATTAAATATTTGAACATGCTACACCAATACCTCTTAATCCAGATGTAACCTTAGTTTTTGAAGTCTTCACTCCTATAGAAATAACCGCCAGTTCTTATTTACTTAACCCTATTCTGTAGACGTAAACTTTTCTTGAAGACTGTAATCTGTAAACACCTGTATTTATTATAAGAACTTGTATTTACTATTTATATTTATTATTTAGCTATTAACATTGTTCTATTACCACTTGGTACTATTTCTCTCCTTCACCTCTAACTCTAAGTTCCTACTAAGTTAGCCATGTTATTTATACCCAATTGTTGGATGTAATTGTATATTTGTTTAATTGTTCAATCTGTTTGATGTAATTTTCTGTTCCTTGTTCCATGTAAACCGAAGTGGTATGCACTAGTGCATGAACTCCGGTATATAAAAGCCTTTAAATAAATAAATAAATAAATAAATAAATACTACGTCCAGAAGGAGGAAAAAAACCCCCATGTTCACAGGAGCAATCCATGCAAACAGAAACAACTGTGAAAAGCACAATGGAGACTTTTACCTGAAAGCGCAAGCTAATTTTCAAAGGGAAGCACTCTGCAGTTTCCCTTTCAAAATGTGGGGCAGGTGGGGACTATGCTTGTACACACATGCTTTATACATAAAATCTCCATCTTTCATTTCCCCACCCTTATCCCACCCCTTTTCGCTCTCGGGCAAAAGCCTGCGCATGTTATGAAAGTGCTCAAAAGGGGAGGGAAACTTTTCAGCCTTTACCCAGGTAAATGCTTAGCTATCCTGACAAGTTCCTTTGAAAATTCTCCTCTCAATGCTTGCTCAAAAAAATAAAACGATTTCAAAATCCTGCAAGCAAAGTGGCCTGCAGAATTGTGTGCCCTTCATTTGGTAAATGACTTCCTTTCTATCCCCTTTTAAAGATGGCCTACACTGATCTATTTTTTAACTCTTCCTTGCAACAGAGGAGGGGGTGTGACGGATAAAGAAGAGCTGATAGATTTCACAGGAGGATAACACTGGGAGCATTCCAATAAGCATCAGCACTTGCTGGAGAAAAAGTGAGCCTGGCGCTGTCAGCGAGCGCAAAATGTCCCATGGACTGACGCACACTGACACATCGTTAATAGATCCTGATGTGTCCCATGAGAAAGTAGCTTTAACAGTGCGGGAGAAGCCATTACAGTGTTCAGGCTTCTCCCCAATTTCCGCTGGTAACATCTGAACACACAGCAAAACCCAATTTACACACATTCGGTTACTTTCAACCCAACACCCAACTGGCTTCTTTGTTCCTGGACATAAGTACAGTGCCACTCAGCACGGCTTTGCAGTTTCAAATTCCTAAAAAACACAACCTGGAGTACAGATCAGCACGCACAGATCATGTCCACATTTCGCCCAACGCAACATGCAAAGCAATGGGCCAGCAGTGCGAAGGGAGGACCAAACCACCCTATCGAACACATCAAATTAGTCTACCTCATGACAGAAATTTTAAAATGGGAAAGGTGGAGCCTTAATGCTTTTACTTGTTCCAGCTGATGGCCAGATGTTAGTATTATGACTTCATGCCAGTATGTATTCTTTAAGTAAGCTCTCTGCAGTACCAACATGAGAAAGAAGCAACTCCAAGCACCCGTGTGAAGAAAGGAGCCTCGACTCAGTTTGGGCAGTGCCAAGCAAGCATCACAACACACTAAGGGGCCAATGCAGGAAGATGCACGTTGAAAACAGGTATTCGTATTGAGTGCCCATTTTCCTAACTCGCACGCAGCCACATCCCATGGGTGCCCTATGCAGTATTTAAATAAGGGGCTGTATTAAAAAAAAAAAAATGCGCTGGGATGAGGCATTGTGTATCCCTAGCAGTCAAATGCATCCGGCGCCCACAACTGCAGTGGGCGCTCGATACGAACGTCCGTTTTTAATCCAGCTTCTTCTGGCCGAGTTTGCTCAAGACGCTCATAGCCCTGCGCCCCTCGCTATGGGCGTCTAAATTGTGCGTCCAGAAGAATCAAGCCAATATACATTTATTTTTCAACGCCGCAAGAAGTAAATTTAAGTGTCACAGTGATACTAAGTAGGAGGAACCACAGAGGACCGTATTTTTAAATTTCTCATGAGCCCTTGACTCGCAGATTGACTTTTGCCACTTCCGGGGCTGGAGTTAAATTTTCCGCGTTAAGAAGTGTGTGTTGGGCGCCCAGCGATTTTCTGCAGTGGGGGAGGGGGAGGATAAATAGCCAATAGCCTCATCTACCTACAATTTACAGGTGATGGGCGCTAGTGGCTAGGCACTTGTTTAGGCGTGTATTTTGGATGCACTAAACTCCTTATTGCATTGGGTGTTAATCTAGCGCATCCAACCACCTGTAAACCTGTGCGCACTTTACTGCATCAGCTCCATAGGCTCTCCGGCAGGACCAGGGTTGTGGGAAGGTACAATTTCTATTACGAAAAAAAGAACCTCAGCTTTCTACAGGCTTGAGTACTTCAGCTCTCTGAGGAATTTTGCTTTTTGTTTTAGAAATGGTACAAATTTCCATCATCATCATCACCACCACCACCATCAGCTGCTAAGCAAGAGTCTTCAGAACAATTATTTATTTTGAGTAGCAATTATTTGTTCTTTTTTCTTGGGGGGGGGAGGGTAGTGCAAAGATAAAAAGTTAGTATGAGAAAAAAGATCACTGCTAGAAAAATACAGGTTTTACACAGTGTACTGGATTGTGCTCGACTCCACACATTTTATAACAATACAAAATACTTGACCGTTGTTCCAAGACAGAGAACAATCAGTGCTCAACAATATTTTAAAAAACAGTTACTCACTTTTCTCCTCTCCCCTGCCCCCCTGCAAGCAATTCAGGTTGTGATCCCGAATGTAGCAAGCTTTCTGGTTTCTTTTTCTGACATTAAATGATCTCTGTTTAGACAAGAGCGTTGTCCTTTCGGGTTTCCTCTGTGAGGTCTTGCAGTATTACCACACCGCACCACAAACTTAGCTACGGTCTTGACTTTTGCAGACATTTGCTCCCGAGGACTGTGCTCAGATGGCCTTTGCAGAAAGCAGCAGTGGCTCTCTTTGTATTTCTTCTCGTTTGGTGTCAGACAGCCTGCCTGCAGCAAACGGACCTTGCATGGCAGTCTTGTGTGTCAGTGCTGTAAATACAAATACCTGTGCAGCACAGCACGCAATACCACTGCATACACTGCACGTGTACCACAAAGGCAGGCGTGCATTAGCGCCTGGTGCTTGTTCCATCCTATAAAATTACTCAAACAGTTGGAATACGAGTCCAGAAGACAGAGGGGGAACTAACACAAACCAGCACCTTCTTGAGATGGGAGCTGCTGCATCTTGTAGGTAGTAAAGTTACAACAGTAACCGATACATACACACGTTCCCCTTAAGTGCTGGCGCATGCTCTCTCACTTAATAGATGCTTCTTGAACAGCTACAGATCATTTTGGCATGCCCCGTCCTGCTTGGTCCCTTGGGATTAAAAACCGTGCAGTTATGGAAAAATGGCTTTGTGGGGAACTGGGCCTTAGGAGAACAGCGTTCAAGCCTTTGCTTTTGAGCAAGTCGCTTTAGGCCTAATTTTCTAAAGCATTTATGCAGAGACCCTGGTTTCTGTGCCTTAAATTGCCATTTGAAAATCAGTTTGGGGAGGGGGGGGAGGGGTCCTATGCACGTAAAAGAGCATGGAGAACAACATTTTGCTTCTTGGCCTTTTGACTAAGATCAAGTTTAGAATCAAGCACAGGGTTTGAGGATAGTTTCTTTTTAGCCTTTTAGCTGAAATTGAATGCTATTGAAAATGAGAAGGTTAATGCCTTGTTGGAACATATAGGCAGTTAGATAAGTGGACCGGAAGAGCACTGAATGTCCAGGTGGGAATAATAGTGGAACAAAGCAATCACCGATAAATAAATGAATGAATGTGGATCGATATATATAGCACAGCTTAGAGTAAGACATTTTTAAACATGATACTGCTGCATACTTTTTTCCCCCCTTCTTTTCTAAGTTTACTCACTGACAAGCTGAGATAAGAACCAGGAACATCTGTTTTTCTGTCTGATAAGGTTCAATGTTTGAACTGTCTAGAGTTATACAGTACCAGCATGCCTTCCTAACAAGCCAAACCTGAGGCATAAATCTTGTTGAATCTGTGAGTTCTAATTAGAACTGGCTTTGCAAAACCTGAATTAGAGCCAGAAAATGAGAACATAAGAGAATGACAAATAACATTGTCCTTTAGACCATCAGAAAGAGAGAGCGCCCTTAGCCATCTCTTCTGGGGATGGTCTCCAGACCTGTTGTCTATCAATTTCTTCACAGATATGTTAACTTGCAATAGGGAGACTTGTGAGGGAGGTATCTCTATCTTCTTTGTATATACCTTAATCTTTTATTATTGTAATGCTGTTTGTTTTTATTGATACCATATTTAAACTGAGTTTTTGCTTTTACAAATCTGTGTTTGTATGTTCTGTGACATAATTACCACCATTCAGGCCACTGCTTACATGCCCTGCCTCCTGACCCTACTGGGGACATGATGCTGTAATGACCATTGTGAAAAAAGGAGGATTGAACATCATGCTTTATAAAATATTGTGATGGGTATTATATTCTCCTGGTCAATAAAAGAAGCCAGGCTGTTAGGAAAACCCGGGAAGGATATCCAGTAAGAAATAGAGGTCAGAAGAGGAGTCAGACTCCAACTCCCATAAGACACAAGTGTTCTGGAAGGGGAGGAGCCACCTAGGCCCGGGACCATGTGTGTACAGAAACAGCCTCTTGAAACTGCCAGTTTTCTACCAGGAACTTTTAAGTTTTGAGGAACCCAGGCAACCTGGAGATTGAAGACTTTTTAGGTACCCCCCTCCTCCATGATCCCGCTCTGGGCATGGAGGCATTGAGGTTCCTCGCTACTGAGACCTGGCTCATATCAGAAGGCATAACAGCTGGCGATCTTCTGGAGTGTGGTCGAGCGGGGAAAGGGGAGGCGAAAGTCGCCCCTTGTCGCCGGTTTGCTTCTGTGTTAGATTCAAGACATTGTAACTGCCGATTAGGCCACCCTGATTAAGAGGGTCCTACAGGCCAGAGGTCCTTACCCTCCACCACCCTCCACCACCCCAGCCCCCTCTAGACCTGTACATCGGGCCCAGGGTGCCTGAGACAGGACTCTCTCAGCCTCCACCTCTCCCCTCCTGCAGTCGTAGCAGGTTGTGGGACAAGCCCCTGCGATGCTTACGTTGCGTACCGAGGAGGGCCCTGTACCTGCTGGTGCTCCATTTGGTGCACTACATAGTCCTTGCCTCCTGGCCTGACACAGTGCGGCAGACGGATCTAGGAGATGAGGAGTCATGTTATGTCACATTGACACCCAAAAGATTTGGGGATCTATGCAGAAAGGTGGTGCGTGGCTCCTTGAGCATCAAAGGGGTTTTTTTTTTAGATCATTTCCTTCCCACCTCTCCCCCGTGCCCTTTTTGCCCAGCAATGGAGACAGTGGTTCATGTTATGGTGGGGATGCCCTAAGCTGGTCCCCTTTTTTTGATTGGATTTTATCCTCCACCTTTTTTTTTTTCTGGACATGCGGTGGCAAAAAAGGGTCCCCTCCTGAATGTGGAACCACCTGGTCAGCCACCTCCTGGCCACAGGCAAGCAGGCCACCTGGCAGATCGGGGGACAAGGAGGCAAAGCTGACTGGTGGATCCCCCACTGGAAGGCAGGACCCACTGTACAGCCATCGTGCACGTGAAGCACTTCTACGCGGCGGCGTCCAAGAGGGAGGTGAAGAAGTTTGCCTCGCTGTGGGTACTGGACGAGGCGCTCTACCTGCCCTCCTGCGGCTCCCCTGTATGATCTTGTCCTCTATATTTATTTTTTATTCCTCCTCAACCCCCGCTTATTTCCTTCTTCATCCCTCCCTCCCCCCCCCGAAAGCAGGCAATGAATAAGCCAAATCAGTCTGTAAGGGAAGCATGAGGTGTTCCCCTTCACCCTCCCCCGCTGGGTCCACGAGCCTCCGGGGGGGGGGGGGTGCCTCACCCTGGGCAAGAGAGAGAAACTCCAAATCCTCCCATACCAAGGTTACGGTATCCCCACCCCCTTCCCCCCTTTTTCCTCTACTGTACATCTCCCTCTGCTGCCACGAAAGGGAGCTCTGAGACGCCAGTGAAACCTCTTTTCCTATAGGCACAAGGATTTTTTTGGGTATTCCTTGAGGGCGATTGGAAGTCAGTGATCTGAGGCGCACAGCACGCTGTTAGTGAGTTTCTTCCCCTTTAAAGCTCGGGAGGGGCTGCTGAAGGGGCTTAAATAGATAGGGCAGGGCGGGAACGGGAAAGAGAACAAGGAGAAGAGACAGAGGAGAGGAGGGTGGAGGGTGGAGGTTTCAGCAGCCCCCCCCCCCCCCCCCCCGCAGATGAGCCTGAGCCAACGGACCTGGGAGACGGATGGTGGAAACCCCTCCAGAAGAGGACGCACTCAGAAAGTCCGCAGGTCAAGAGTTCTAAGTGAATGCTGCAGCCGCAGGGAAAGGGGAAGTACAAACAGCAGCTGCAGACTATGGTGGGAGGTGGTGGCAGGGCCTGGTTCCCCTCCAAACCCGGAGCCATAGAGTGCAAGCAGGTCCTAGGCTGTGGCGGAAGCAGCTGCGAGAAGCGTGAATGAGGATTAAGGAAATAGTTGCTTCATTACCACATGACCCGGGGACTAATGTTTGTCAAAGTTAAGGCAACAGGGACATTGAACTACCGGTGACATCCCAAATCCATAGCTATGACGCCTTGGAAGGAACGGGGTAAAATTAGGCAGTAGAGACATCACGGGGTCCTCTGATAGAGAAACCAGGGAGGAGTCAGGCAGCAGGACCATAGAGAAACACTCCCAGAGATTTAACCAGCATTTCAGTTTCTTATTTTAACTCGAGAATCCCAGCTGGATTGTGACTGGGAGAGTGGCTGGTGGCACGGACCCATGACTAAACATATCGACATAGCAGAAAGCCCTTTCAATAAACTGGGGTTGAGCTCCAAAGTAAAAACAAAATCAGATTACCTAAGACAGCAGCTCAGGATCAAAAGAAAAAAATGATTATTCCTGCAATAAAACACTCATTGTGGGACATTTCCTTTAAAGACTGTACAGAGTAACCTGTTTCCTCACGTGATGTAATCTGTCCTAGAAGCGCAATACGAGATACACCTGCTTTAAATATTGTCACTGTTGGTATGAGCTGTGCAAATCCTACTAGGGACCTCAGTACGGGCTGGTCAATGAAATGTATGCTTACTGCTGGGCTGTAATTGCATGCACTGTGAACAGTGAAAAATAACAGCACAAGGGAAGGGCAGAGTAGATAGCACACACATATAGATAAATAGCAACAGAATGATGTGTAGCAGAGATTATACTGAGCAATAACAGTTACCAATCAAAATCTTTTTATTTTACGTATGCACACACTGATTGTGCACAATATTCGATACCACAGTAAATAATAATGTATAAACGAAGGACCCCGACACGGCCGTGTTTCACATCAGGGCTGCGTCAGGAGGACCAGAAATTTCACAACTTTGTATGCTGTGAATCCGGGCAAATAGTCTGCTAATGTCTCATATTGACTTCTCATTTTGGAGACCTTCCCGGTCCTACTTTTACTATTATAAAGCTGTTTAATGTACAACCTTTTCCGCGATGGTTCCAGCTCCTTCACCCATCTGGTTCCACACAATGGCTTGACATCGTGAAAGCCTATTTGGTCCTCAAATCTATTAAGACCAATTACTGCCTTGGTGTCACGGCCACCTCCGTGGCTCCTCGAAATTGTCTCGCCCTCTTGACATCCTGTCCTGAGCTGCATACCATTCTTGAGACATTAGCAGACTATTTGCCCGGATTCACACATACAAAGTTGTGGAATTTCTGGTCCTCCTGAGGCAGCCCTGATGCGAAACACGGCCATGTCGGGATCCTTCGTTTATATATTTATTTGCTGTGGTATCGAATATTGTGCGCAATCAATGTGTGCATATGTAAAATAAAAAGATTTTGAGTGGTAACTGTTATTGCTCAGTATAATCTGTACCGCACATCATTCTGTTGCTAACAGTGAAAAATAAACCATATTTGCACCAGATTACCCTGTGCTGATGCGATCAGGGGGTGACTGTCCCCACTGTATGTGCAATGAACACATTAAATGACCACTGGGTAATCTCACCTTAGCATAATGCCAAGGGTTTTTGGCAGTGTAGCCACCTGGCACTTGTTTTCTGGGTACAAATTTAGTAACAAGTAGTTTGGCTTTGCTGTCTTTTTTTTTTTTTTTTAATTCACAAGCGTAGAAGCTTTCAGTAATGTAAAGGCCAGAGTTCCATGCTTCTTCCAAGCTGCATGGAGTATGGATCTTAATTCAGGCACTTCTAGCCCCCAATTCCTCCTCCCCCTGTTTTTTTCTTTTTAATTTTTGCAGTTGGAATATTCTGCAGTCATGGATTAGTTGAAAGTCAATAAAACAAGAGCACAGTTTGTTTGTGTTTGCTTCACAAGTGGACATCGAATAACAGATTTCAGTAACCTGTGCTGTGAAGAGTGAAGGTTAGAGATGCAGAGAGAGCGATGAAGACCAAACCTCTTGTTTTCTGCCCCTGTTCACCTTGGAAGTGGATAGGAACACTGTGCCATTTACTTTCAGATAGGCACACACCAATCCCCTTCCCCTCCGCTGAAATCCAATGAAGCCCTCCCCTGGGTCCTCACGGGCATAAGAGTTAAACACAGGAGAGGCCTTGGGGCAGAGTGGCTGTAGTTCGTTTTCTCCGGTCAGCCGCTGCCACTTAGAGTTTGCGTTTTCCCATGCTGGACCTCAGCATTAAGGTGCCCTCCACGGGGGTCCCGGGACTGTCCAGCATCTTTTGCCACAGGAGCTTCTCTTCCCCTTGAGAATCCATCCAGTCCGGCTCCTTCTCAGAACTTGTACCTGCTAATTGCAAAACGTTGACAGGCTCAGAACGCTGGCGTCGGGAGACTTAAAACAGCAGCCTGCCATTATCCCTCTAAGAAAAGATCCTGGCAGTCTACACAGGTCAAGCCCAGGCCTCACAGAGGCTGGCTACTGTGCCATGGAAACAAAAGAAAAAAAAAAAAGTGGGTAGCCCGATTCAGATATTTTATGTCGCATTCAGAAGAGGATGGGGCAGATTTATCTAAGTATGGCCCAATGGCAGCGCTGTACATTGCTACTATGCAGGAGACCTGGGGTTGGACTGCCAAGCTCGGCTCCCGCTCCAAGGCCCGACTAGGGGATACTGCGCAGGCAATTGTTTTAGCCCCAGGCAATGCTCAACAGCAACCATCTGCTGGCCAGACTCCAAGTGCACACACAGCAGTGTCTGGAGGGAAGGTTGATCTGTGCTTTTCAGTTACGGGGCAGTCCTTACAATTACTGGGCTAGAAAAGAGGGAGGTAAATAAAAATGGAGAAGACCCCCCCCTCCCCCAGCCATGGGCAGTTCACATGAAGGCCGGTTCTGACTGACTGGAAGCCCGTGGGGGGGAGGAGGAAATGACTGGGCCAAACACAAGTTTGAGCACAATATCAAAAGATGCTTCAGACTTATAAGGAAAATATATCGGTACCTTCAACAGAGAAAAGGCCGGGGTAAAAGGGGCAACGTCTGCACTGTAGTAAAACTGATGAATCTGCCCCAATGTCTTCAATTCTCAAAATTAACAGATAAAAGCAGAGACACTAATATGCTTGGTGTGCTCACTGAGGCTCTTTGCCACAGTCACTACCAGGGCAAAAAAAAAAAGACGACACACAAGAACAAGCATTGAAAGGAAACTGGCACATGTTACGCAGTTTAAGTTTAAAGAGGAATTCCCCTCCTGAAAATTCAAGAAGCGTTACTGCCGTGGTGCAGGCACCTTGCAGGCCCAAGGTGCTTCTAGTAACGCATCCATGTTGTGCTGCAGTGACAGAGCAAAACGTGATATCAGCATGCACGCCTCCCCCCCCCCACAACCTCCTGTGTTTTCCCATCACAAGGATGGCTTTGCCGACATTGCTCCTCCACGGCTACTTTCAAACTGGAAGCTGGAAGTTGCCTGCCCCTCAAGCACCAATTTAGCAGCCTGCTTGGCCGATTCAAATGTGCTGGACCCTAACCCCTATGTGAGAAGCACATACACAGGTAACTTAGCTGTGGTTAAACTAATTAAAACAACACAACCCAGTATCACAAAAGAACAAAAAAAACCCCAAAAAACAAGCCCCCCCCCCCATCTGTTTTGCTCCATGACATATGATGTCATAGCCCCGCCCCCCGCCACCCTTTCATTTTTGGAATGATCATCACTCAGCTAATTGCTGCAACCAATCAAAAAACAGGCCTTACCGCTCCCCAGGCGGACTCCCCCCAGGAAGACGTTGCTGGAGAGGGATTCCTTATCCCAGACAGTCAGCTCCAGGCAGACGCTGCTTAAATCGCCAGGCTGCAGGCTGCTGAAGGTGAAGGTGTGGTTCCAGTGAGGGTTCACAGTCTTCCTGACCACCGGAGTTTTGTGCTTTGACGCTTTACTGTTGTCTGGGAGCAGGTAGCTGAAATTTCAAAATGGACAAAGGAATTACAAGAAGTGTGGCAGTATACACAGAAGCTGCTGCAAGCGGTGCATGTTATGGTGAAGAAGAAAAAATTTCAGCATGACAAAAGGCAAAAAAGTGGAACAAGAGTGTAAAAGGCCTGTACGTCAGTCTGCATCCACGCATTTTGAAACTGTGCGGCTTTTTCCCAAAGATTTAATATCCTGCAACTTCTGGAAGGCAAAATAAATTCCACAGTAAATCTATGCAAGCAAAACCTTCCACTGAAAAGTACTGTAGACCAGTGGTTCCCAACTTGTGGTCTGTGGACCCCTAGGAGTCCGCCAGACCATAACAGGGGGTCTGCGGGAAGTCAGCAGGGATAGAAGAAAGCCCATGCCACAAAAGAAGAGGACCAATAGGCAGCCAGCACACCCCAGCCAGAGAAGACTGAAGGAGGCAGAAGAACCACCGGTACACCCATCCCGCTGCCGGCTGAAGATTAAAGGAGGCCCGACAGTCTGCTGGTGCAAAGGTGGCTGAAGACTGAAAAATGCCGAGTACCGCCACCACCGCATCCCAACACGCTGGCAGCCTGAGAGAGGAGGCAGCCACAGGACCCCCCCTCCCCCCCGCAGACTCCAGGAAATAAATAGGAAGGGGCCTGGGTGAGAGTGAGGGTATGAGAGGCCTGTGTGTATGAGTGAGCATGTGTGTGTGTGTGTTAGAGAGAAAGCATGTGTGTGTGTGTGTGTGTGTATAAGAGAGAGAGAAAGCGTGTGTGGGTGTGAGTGAGGGAGCCTGTGTGTATATGTGCATGAGGGAGCATGTGTTATGTGTGTATGTGAGAGAGAGAAAGGGACCATATGAGTGAAGAGAAGAACCATGTGTGTGTGAGTGAGAATGAACATGTGTATGAGAGAGAGGAGAAAGATTGTGTGCCCCATCCTACTCCAGAGCAATATCAGGGTGACTGGAAATCTAAAGTTCCCAAGTATGGAGAGTGGGGAATTTAATCCTCATTAATTTTGTTGGCTATTATTTGATGTGTCTATTATGAAATATTTTATTGGTATTTGGGAATTAAAAAATAATTTATGAGTTTTTAATTATTGGATGTTCTATGTATCAGTTTTGAAATATTATTTTTATTAGTATGTTTTACTATTGATATTTTGTATTTCTTGATTGTATTGTTTGATGATTTAAGAGGAATATGTTGTTTCTGGTTTTCCATTGTTGCACTGAGGTTTCTAGTTTAGTTTTTGTCTGCGAGTTTGTATTTATACTTTATGGTCTCTATTTTGTATTTGGCAAGGATCTGTCTGTTTTATATATGTGATTTAGGTGAAGTATTCTGCTACTATGTAGTTTCTATATAGGTACCTAGGAAAACTGAACAAGTTCAGCTGCCTTAACAGGAGGTGTATTGGTGTTTTAGGGCCTGTTATAAGATTTGCAGTATTACCTTTTCATAGGTAGGATTATTACTGTTTGAGTCTGGCAACTAGGGTGTTATGGTATGGCAGGCTTCCTATAGATCCAAAGTACATTTTTTGCAGGATTTTGTAATATACAATGTTCCTGATAATGGAGGGAGTTTGTGTTGCTGTTAATGAGATGACACCAGAATTTGATTATTATTATTTTATGGTGAGTGGTAAGGGGAAGTGCCCTTGTTCTGCTCTACACCCTTTGTTGAGGGAGTTTCTATGAATGCAGGGTATTGTAGAACTTGAAGTATAGCTTTTATATTGGAATTCTGTCCCATTCCGAAATAGAAGAATTTTCATTGATTAATGCACATGAATAATGTTGGTGGTAGTTTTCTTAGAAGGTTGAAACTGGACAGGGGTTTCTTTGCTACTTGGAAGATTCTTCTGTTTAGAGATGACAATGGTGCAAAATGTTTATAGCAGTGCCTTGTGCTTTAGGAGTAGGTGTGTCTTATCGCTGCATGTATGGAATTTGGTAACAGGCAGGTGTGGAAAGAGCCTTTGGACCCCCGCCAAGATCAAACTAACAGGGTGGTTTCCCCATCACAGATTATTTTCATTAAAAAAAAACTTTCATAAAAAATACACCATGTTGGGTGCACCAAACCTCTCTTCACATCTCCCTTTTAGTGATGTGGGCCTGTCTCAAATATCCCTCTTTCCTCTTCCCCCACCAGTCTCTCACACTGTCTCTGCTCCATGGCCCATCCCAATCAGACCCCCCCCCTCCCTCCACCTGTCCAGCCTGCAAGTTTCTCTCTCTCTCCCCTCCACCAGTCCATCCCCACCACTCTCTCTCTCTCCCCTTCCATCAGTCCATCCCCACCACTCTCTATCTCTCCCCTTCCATCAGTCCATCCCCACCAGTCTCTCTATCCCCTTCCATCAGTCCATTCCCACCAAGTTTGTCTCTCTCAGTACATTTCTACTAGTCTGCCTCTCCCCTCCACCAGTCCATCCCTACCAGTCTCCCACTCTTTTCCTTCACCAATCTCTTTCTTGCCATCCTTTCTTTCTCTCCACCAGTCCATCCTGGTCAGTTTCTCTCACTCCCTCCATCATTCCATCTCCAACAACCCGTTTCTCTCTCCCACCCTGCCAGTCTTTTCTCACTCTCTCTCCCTCCTTCAGTCCATTCCCCCAGATTCAGCTGTGTGGCTGCCTGTAGTTTCACTATGTATGTTATTGAACATAAGTACAATCTTGCACAATTACTGCTGTGCTTTGTAATTATATGTATTCCATTTATTACAGTAAGCATTTAATGGTTTTTTTTTATATATCATGAGTTTGTTGTGCATATAATTATTTCTTTGTTACATTAATCACTTTTCTAAATACGGCACATAACTGCAGGTAAAAATGAAAGGGAAGCATGTGAGGGTCCGTGAACATTTTGGAGTTTGAAAAGGAGTCCACGCTCCCAAAAAAAGGTTGGGAACCCCTGGTGTAGACCAATCACCCAATTCTTACATTTAGCACTTGGAACAGAAGTCCCATGGCAATTTTTGCACATAATTTTACTTGCATAGTTTTTTTCTGTGGAATTTTCTCCCTTCCAGTTCAAAATAATGCAAAGCAAACTGACACAGAGGCTGTTTTGTACTTATTTTTTTAAAAGGCTTAATTCTGGCCCTGACTAACAGACTCGAGGAAAAACAGAAAAGAGCGAAAAGCACAAAGAAAAATCTTAAACAGAGACCCCCCCAAGAGGACTCCAGGCATGGGGAAGGCATCGCGCTGGTTCAAGCCTTTGACACAGCCCTTCCTGGCAAAGGACCTGGGATGACAGAGTCTGGTAAATGGTCAGAAAAACTACCAACAGCACAACTGCTGGGACTGCACATCCTGATTTCGAATCGATTCATAGCCCTGATTTCTAAAACATTTTCTCTCATTTTTTTTGCATGCAAAGGGAAAAAATACATTTTACAAATCAGACTCCCCCATCAACTTTGAAGACCCAGATGGAGTAAGAGGTATCCAGGGGAAAGGGGAGGATGGGAGCAGGCCCATAGACCCTTGAATGTTTTTAATTTTTGTGGCACTGGATTTTCTTTTCAGTAGGGGACGGAGCAATGCTTCATTTTGTTATTGTGATGTTTTTGTTGTTGTTGTGTTTTTTATTTTGTGCTGAAATAAACCATAACTAAAACCAAAAAAAATATGAAGAAAAAAAACATAAGAAGAAAAACAAAATGAAGGAAATAAAATGTAAGTATACACCCCAATGATGGACATGAAGTTCCTTCCTGCCAAAGGTCAGTCCAAACAGTTTACTGATTCTCTGGGTAGTCTGCCTTAGGATGGATTACATGCGAATGCCATTAAAGCTTTGTACTGTGCTTGGGAGAAGTGAAATGTGAGAACAGTTCTCAGCTGCAGAAGACTGGAAATTACACCACAAGATAAACTGTCCCTCTCCCCTTGCAAAGAGGAACCACTGGTCCTTATCTCAGGGAGAGGAGTTTGGGACGCCCCATACAACATTTTAGGGTCTTCAAAGTTGATGGGGGAGTCTGATTTGTAAAATGTACTTTTTCCCTTTGCATGCAAAAAAATGAGAGAAAATGTTTTAGAAATCAGGGCTATGAATCAATAAGAAACCAGTGTGACTTTAACAAATATATGCAACCCAGACCCAGAGCTCCCCTCATGGCCATTCCACTACTCCTCGGGCCGATACAGTAAAAGTCGCGGGAGATCGGGCGAGCGCCCGCTCTCCTTTACGCGCAATACAGTAAATACATTTATTTACACTAGCGCGTCCCTAGCACCTCTTTTTGGACAGGAGCGGCGGCTGTCAGCGGGTTTGACAGTTGACACTCAATTTTGCCGGCGTCGGTTCTCGAGCCTGCTGACAGCCACGGGTTTGGAAACCGGACGTTGGCAAAATTGAGCGTCCAGTATTCAACCCACGAGCTGCGGGCCTATTTCAAATTTTTTTTTTTTTTTTTTTTAATTTTCGGGACCTCCGACTTAATATCTCCATGATATTAAGTTGGAGGGTGCACAGAAAAGCAGTTTTTACTGCTTTTCTGTGCACTTTCCCAGTGCCCGGAGAAATTAGCGCCTACCATTGGGTAGGCGCTAATTTCTGAAAGCAAAATGTGCGGCTTGGCTGCACATTTTACTTACTGAATCGTGCGGGAATACCTAAAAGGGCCATCAACATGGATTTGCATGTTGCGGGCGCTATTAAGTTCGGGGGGGGTTGGATGCACGTTTTGGACGCGCTATTACCCCTTACTGAATAAGGGGTAAAGCTAACGCGTCGAAAACGTGCGTCCAAATGTACTGTATCAGCCTGATACTGCATTTAGAGTCATCAGATAAAGCGTCACTAGACAGGTCTCGTATGTTGAATTTGGCCCTTGCTCACTTGAAAACTGTTACTTTACTATGAGCAGCCACTGGTATGTGTTCCTGCAGAATTCACTAAGCTGGGGGAAACCAGCCTTACCCCTTCACAAATGTATCTGAAGTACCCCCCGACTTCACAGCTGTTAGATTTTTGGCTTCCTTGACGAGTACTTCCAGCACTCCTCCAGTTGGCAGCTGAATGCTCCCTTTCTTTCCTCTCTTGAAGCTCTTTTTGCCTGCGAAATGAAAGAAGACAAGTCACTTTCTGTGCAGTCCAGCTTGACAGGAAAGTCTTCTGTGTACATTGCCAGGCAAACATGCTCGGTGGTTTCCTCCCCGGTCCCAGAAACTTAACAGGTTGCATTACTGGGATGTTCACCATCATAATGCATGAGATGTGTCTGCACGCTCTAGGTCTCCGGCATATACAAATAAAATCTTGTGTATATTCATTTGGGGGGGGGGGTGCTTCTCTTAAAAACCACACAGACTGATTGGGTAAAGCCCCATGTCTGGGCTGGGAAGCCTGGATTAGAGGACCAAACCCTGTAAGGTAATCAGTTTAAATGCAGAAAATCATGTGCAGTCTGTAGTAGGTCGTTTGTTGGCTCAGTGTGGTTTGGGAATACAGTTATAACATAAAATGGAGTAAGTGTGCTCAGAATGCATTGAGCGCGCAAAAAAAAAAAAAAGGTCACCACAGGTTTGCGGACTAACGGACACCACACAAAATTATGTTTAGGTTGCTTCTGCGCCATACCATGTCATCTTGGGCTCCTCCATACAGAGGGAAAAAAAAAAAAAGCCATTGATGAGCTGCACAAAGCTTAAAACAGAAAAATTAAACAAGAATGAGTTATTCTGATTGTTCAGAGACATCAAGAAGAAACTCGCCATGTATGGAAGCAGAGGCAGATCCACCTTTCAAGCAACGGGGCAAAGCCCAAAGTAGTAAGGGCCCCATGAGCCCACTCACCTAGACTCTTCCCTAGCCTCGGACGGGTTAGGGGCCAATGACCCTTATTGCCCAGATCACTGTCAGCCCATCTCCATTCTATCAAGAAGCTATAGGCTTGTCTTGCGTGAGTCTCTTGACCAAACTGTAGGGACTCTCTCTGATGTACCTTTCTACAGCTCTGCATACGTCTAGAGGCGCTATTGAAATAAGCAGGCAAGATGGGTAGCAGCGTCAAGGTCATTTTGCAACAGTGTTCCAGGAACATGTTTTGAACTTTGTCTGTTACTAGAAACAAGTATGTAGACAAGCAAAAGGGAAGGTTTAGGCTCATTCCCCTGCCTTGATGCAGTCCTGGTTTTGCATGCCGGGTTTCTGGTAATGCCAGAGATGGTTTTGCCTCTCCAGGGCAGGGCTGGGCATGGGAGCAGCCACCCGGCTAGAGAGCAAGACATGAATGCCTATTCATTGTGGATATCCAGACTGCTTGGGGGGGGGGGGGGGGGGGGGGGGGGCAGTCTAGGACGGGGTCAAAAACTGTTCTAGATAATTATTTCATTTTCTTGTGTCAACTTTTATCTTGATGATGTCATTTTGAAATTCTATAAATAAAATAGTTAAACAAGGAAGCAGCCGTACTATAATGGACAAAAAGGGGGAGAGTAGGATGGGCAGAGACTTTATCGTGAAAGTAGGACAGTGAGATTAAAGGCGGAACTTGTAGATGGGAGACAGAACACCCTTATGGCATAGGTTACCCATCTTTAAGCAAAAAAGATTAAAGAAATACCAGAAAATTATTAACAAAAAACCAAAACCCAAAACAGAGCCTACTCCATGTAGTACTGTGAACAGTAGAATAGAGTGATTTAATGTAACAGGGGGGGGGGGGCAAGAGCTCTTGGAGATATCCTTAATATAAGAGATTTAAATACCTTTTAGCAGGCAGGAACAATTGCGCTGAACATAGCACAGGTGCAATATGTAACACCGGTACATTTCCAACATTACCTTGATGGTTCAAAATCTCAACTTTGCATTCCTATGCTTTGCCTTTTTTTCCCCGCCCTTTCCCTGGTCGTTACAGATTCCCCTTGCACCAAGTGCCGGCTGAGTCCCTACAGAAAGACCTGGCAGCCTGGCTGCTTTAAATGCCAACAAATGAATCCATTAACTTGCTGGGAAACCCCTATCCTCTAGGCTCCTCCCGTGACTTGCTGTGAAGGGGGGGGGGGGGGGGGATTTGATGATCTTATCTCCGATGGCCCAGATCCCGCGCGCCCGCCGCCGCCCTCGCTTCCCCAGCAGGTGCTGGCCGCCGTTCGCCCTACCTTGAAGCTGGTCCAGCGGAAGCATCAGGTTCTTCTCCGGGGGGATGTAGCGCAGAACGACCGTCAGCTCCCCTTTGTACTGAAGGATGGCGTCGGCTGCCACGTCCGCCTGGCACAGGCGCAGAGCGGGAAGGAGACAGGAAACACAGGTTTCATTTAATGGAAAGCGCTGTGCCAACAACGTACCAGCAGGCAGGATGGACTCCTGAGAGCTAAATCATCAGTGGATACGAGGTGGCAAGAAGCACGCGGCCTAAGCAAGAGTCCCCGCCCCGGGTGCAGTGACAAGATTTAGCGTTTTGTCACCCCCTAGGCATCCCCCCCCCCCTCAATTCTCTCTACGGAAAGTCAGATAACACAGAGCAGAAGGTCCAGTTTCATGTGGCAACGCAGGGATAGATTCTGCAGCACACTGGCAAACATTTCCATCTTTTATATTACTGAGTAAAAATAAAGTTGTTTTCTAACCTTGCTTGTGTCTGTGTAATTTAGGGGGTTTTTTTTTTGCTGGGTGAGGAAAAGGGTTCTCAAGTATCAGCACAGGGAGCAGACCTTGGGGAGAGGGACCGGAGACTGAGATGAGGGGAGGACCAGGGGGTGAGCAGATGAGAGGGTTTGGGATGTAGGGAGATGAGTGAGATGGAGAAAATCAAAGAAGGGTGGAGATAAGCAGAGGAGGAGGAGCAACAGGAATCTGAGATGGGGGTAAGAGGAGAATGAGGGTGGGAGGAGCTTGGATCAGGGGTTGTGAGCTAGGTTCTAGGATCTGGGGTGAAGGGAGAGCTAGGAAGGAAGGAAGGGGGGATAAAATGTGAGATAGGGAGGATTCAAATTGCAATGCTGAGGCAAAGAGGAAGGTATCCCTACCCTCCCCATCCTCTCTAAATTTCCAACCCAATCTGGCACGCACACACACACTTCTGATTCTGTTCCCTTCTCTCTCTCTCACACACATTGCCTTCACCCATACCCCTCTCTCAGACGTACATACTATTTCCCACCTCATACTCCTCTTGCTTTCACACACACACACACACACACTGCCCTCACCCCATGCCCCTCT
Organism: Rhinatrema bivittatum; assembly: GCF_901001135.1. Classification (NCBI taxonomy): domain Eukaryota; kingdom Metazoa; phylum Chordata; class Amphibia; order Gymnophiona; family Rhinatrematidae; genus Rhinatrema; species Rhinatrema bivittatum. The sequence goes on from NC_042619.1 coordinate 218,488,793, forward strand.
CTCACACTAGGCCTGCATCCCATACCCCTCTCTCACCCACATACACTGCCCCCCACCCCATACCTGTCCCTCTCATACACATATGCTGCCCTCCATGCCCCTCTCTCACACACCCCCTCTCTCACACACCGTGACCCCACCCCATACCCCCTTTCTCACCCACATACACTGCCCCATACCCCATACTCCTCATATACACTGCTCCCTCACCCCATACCCATCTCTCACCCACAAATCCTACTCCCTCACCCATACCATCTCTCACACACATACCCCGCTCCCTCTCACACACATGCTGCCTCTCACCCCATATCCCTCACCCACATACGTTGCCCCCTCACCCCATACGCTGCCCCTTCACCCCCCATACTCCTCCCTCTCTCACTCACACAAGCTACCTCTCACCCCATACTCCTCCCTCTATCACACACACATACACAAGTCCCCAGCCTCATATTCCCCATCATCTCTCCTCACTCCTCAATGATCCTCCTCTCAGCTACTCAATTGCCCTTTTGCTCCCCCAATCCCTTCTTACCCCTAGCTAATCTCTCTCTCGGCTCCTCTGCAGGCCCTACCATAATAATTCCCTTTCCATCCCCTTCATATCCCCCCAGTTCATATCCCCGATACTACAGATGATCCTTTTAGGCAAGAGGAAGAGTGCAATGGCAGCAACAGTTCAGGATTGGAGGGGTTGGATTATGGAGCTTAACAGCTTTTCCTTGTTCTGTTCTGCCTCCTCCAGTCTTAGTCCCTCCCCTCCTGTTCCCTGCAGCACTGCCTGGGAGAGGAGGAGGAGGATACAGAAGGCCATTCCCTGCTGGATGAGTTTCTTCACAGCTGGAAGGCAGCAGATCTTTAGCCAGCCTGCCGCCCCCAGATTTTTTGCCTCCCTAGACACAGGCCCTATAAGTGCTTATTGGCAAATCCAAGCCTGCCTGGCTGGTGCAGCTGTTAGGTGGGTGAGTGCCTATCCAGCCACACTTTTTCCATGATCACTGCAAATAAGCACCAAAATATGACAGAAGTGCTGATAACCTGCTACAATATTCTGTATGTCTTGTACTGCCTTACATCAATTGCAAAATGACATTTTTTTTAAAGGGATCTCAGAGTATTTGGGTACAATCTGAACCATCATGCTGGGATATTAGCACAGGAAAACAGGCCCCGAAGCAAACTGGAGGCCTTACTGTAAAACGAAGTAAAAAGGAAAATTGTGTATAAGTAAGAGAGAGCGCATGTGTGTCTGTGTGTGATTGAGAGCTGGTTTAGGTGAGGGAGCATGTGAGTATGTGATTGAGAGCCTGTGTGTAAATGAGAGAAAGAGAGGACATGTTTGTAAGCATGTGAATGAGAGTCTGTATGTGAGAGAAAAAGACAGCATGTATGTGTGTGATTGAAAGCCTGTGAGTGTAAGCGTGAAAAGACAGACAGCCTATGTGTAAATGTGTAATTAAGAGCCTATATAAATGAGAGAGAAAAAGCATGTGTATATGTGAAAGGTTGAGAGCCAGTGTGAGATACAGAGGAGAAAGTTGCAAGCAAACCATCCCTCCTCCTGCTAATTCAAAACAATCTCAGGGCACCTGGATATCAAATGTTCCCAGGAATCGAGAGCAAAACATTTTTTGTATCCTTATTTTTCATTATTGGGCCGTTGTGACTGCTATTTTGAAATACTGTATTGGTATCTAAAACTTTTTGATATGAGTTTATAATTATTGGATATGCCATTCATCAGCTATTTTGAAATATTCTGTTCTTTTTGTTAGTATGGTTTTACTGCTACTGATTTTATATTTCTTGATTTGTTTTATAAGGATGGGTGATGTTTCTTTTTTCCTTTGTTACACTACATATAGAGACTCTGGCTTGTTACGGTTTCCAATTCAGTTTTTGTCTGCATGCTTCTAGTTATGTGTTTTGGTTTCTTTATTCTTTGTTAGGTGAGGGTCAGCACATGTGATTTAGGTGAGGTTTTCTGCTGACGTGTAGTTTCTGTGTAGGGCTCTATAGCAGCCTGACTTGCTCCGTTTTCCTAATAGGGGATGTATTGGTATCTTAAGGCCTGGTGTAATATTTTCAGTGTTGCCTTTTCTTAGGTAAGGTGATTACTGTTTGAGTACTGGAAATTGGTGCTGTTTTGGTGTGGGGTCTTTACTATTTATGCAATTTCTATTCAGACAGAATACGTATCTTTCCCTTGTGTCATTCTTAACAATAAAAATAATACTGGGCCTTTACTTTTTATTTCCTACGTGAAATATAATGAGAAGTGTGTCACACATGTGAGCGTGGTCTGTCAGGTGTGTCACGATGGGAAAAAGGTGGAGAACCACTGGATTAGCCTACCAAAACCCCAGCACACCTAATCCCCTCACTCTAAAAACAGAGGATGCATACTCTACCACATCCTGAGTATCAATCCCCACTCTCTCAGGTCATCCCCGAAGTAGCTCCCCAAAAGAGCGACCCACCCCATCCCCCACTCGTATCCCTCTGTTTAGAGTCTGCTGCAGATGACATCATGAAAGGGGTGGAGCTGCCAGCGAGGCTCGGATCTGGAGAGGTATCAAGCAGGATATTGGCTACAAGGGGACTAGATAGAAGGCGTCCGACCTACATTTATTTGAATTTTTTAGCTAAAAATTTAGATCCCTAAGTTGGGCAGCAAAGAGACGCCTAACTTAGGACCCTAACTTTTGGACTTCAGTTTTTTTCTTGATTATCGACCTCTCATTGCCCACAGGGGGCAGCAGTGTTCTAAGGGAGTAAGATCCAGGGAACTGAAGGAGTGGAGGGGGTCAATTTTCTAAAAAGATTAACCAGGAAGTTAGCCTGTTAAAAATCCTTTTAAAAATGATTTCCTGCCCACAGCTACATTTCACCCCTCCTCCTCCCCCTACTTTGGAAATCACAAGGTGGCCAAATTTAGCCAAGCAAAATCAGGATGGCCCCAGAAGTGTTCCCGCAGCAAGCTCATGATTTAACTGGTTAGCACCGACTTACGCAGCTAACCAGTTCAGTTCAGCTGGGCCACCCCGGTTGCACAAATTTTGCCTGGCTAGATTTAGGTGAATTTTCAGCTGAAAAACTAGCCGACTAAGTTCCACGGAACAATTCTGAAAGATACCCGGTTAAAATGAACTGGCTTTTGAAATGTTTTTGGACGGCCTGGCTGGGGAGATATACCGCGTAGTCACCCCTCCTCTGACGCTCCGGGGGAAACTATTAAGCCAGCTCTCCTTAGGCTCCTCAGCTGAAATGGGTTGTCATGCAACAAAATGCTAAACTGCCCACTGAGGTAAAGCGTCACGCCATATGCTGTGTTTATCCTGTGAAAAAAGTGATGGCTTGTTTGTCGGAAAAGTGCAAGAGCGCTAGAAGAATCTCAATGATTTAGACTTTTGTAGTCTCCCACCTGTAGGTTTGATATGCATGCTGGTAGGAGGAGGTGGAGCAGGAGGGGAGCAGCATGCAGAACACTGCATGGAATTTAAAAACAAAAGTAAAAGCCTTACTTTAAAAAATATATATATATATCTACCGAAGCCTTTGAGAAATACCTCCTGGTATTCTTTTTTCATGCTAAAGAAAAGAAGTCCTATGTTTGGCATCATAGTGAGAGGATTTAGTATTTTAACAAAAACTTTCCTAACTCTCTCACAAAAAGACAGACAGCGTGTTGAAAATCAGGTTGAGATTACGGAGAATTTAACTCAATACCTGGAAGATTCCACGGTAGAACTTTGTGAAAGAGCTACTTTCTTGGTAACTTTCGCATCAGAGTTTGATATGGGTATCGTAATGAAAAGTTTCTTTAAAAATAGGACGAGTCCATTTTATGGAGCTCTGGTGAGAATTTTCCCCGATCTTGCTCATGTTACACATCAAAGAAGAAGGGAATTCCTTGCTTATAGATCATATGTTAAAACTATGGGTTACTCTTTTGTTTTGAGATAGCCATGCAGATGCATTGTGAAGCATAAGGATGAATGTTTCATTTTTTACTATCCTGAGCAGCTTAAATCATTTTTCCCTGTATGTACCCTGATCAGTCCAGATCATGGGTAAAGCCCCCGTTCCAGCAGGTGGAGACAGACCAGAGTTCTGAGGCCAGCCCATATAAGGAATTTCAAAGCCGTTCCCGTCCCGGGAATGCGCGTCTCCGGCGGCCATTTTGGGATTTTCAGAAGAAACTCTTCCTGCTTCTCCAGGGGCTGGGGATCCGATTTTTCCCCCTAATTTGAGCCCGATTTGCTCTCGGGGGGGGGGGGCTCGGACCCCCCCCCCCCCTCACCCCCCCCCCCCCGTGAGTAATTCCATCCGGCCTCGTTTTCCTCAGAATTTGTGTTATTAATGCATGATTCTTACCTGGCCAGTTTACAGAGGGGGGTAGCGCCCCCCCCCCCCCCCCCCCCGTTTTTTCCTCCCTTACCCTCCTAATTTACCGGTGCCTTCCCCTGACATCGTCCAGGACCCTCAGGGCCCTATTAGGGTTCGTTTAGTCCCGGGAGCTCCCCCTCCCCCGGTGGACCCTCCTCCCCAGCCTCCTCTGGACCCTTTTAATGCAGGGGATGATGATGATTCTACTGCCCCCCCCCTTAGAGGGCGATGATCCCCGGGTCCTGCGTTTATTTCGGCAGGAGGAGCTGGAGCCTCTTATTCCTTGTTTTGCAGGAATTGGGAATTGATGCCCCCCCAGACGACTCTGTGGCAGCGGCGATGACACCAAACGCGGACCCGGTCCTGGCGGGACTCAGGGCTTTACCGCGCAGTTTTCCTTTTCATCCTATGCACCGCCTGCTCCTCCTCAGGGAATGGGAGTCCCCAGAGACTGGTCTTCGCGTTGGAAGGGCTATGGATAAATTGTACCCGCTCCCTGAGGACTGCCTGGACATGTTAAAAATTCCTAAGGTAGATTCTTCTGTCACCGCTGTGACAAAGCGCACTACCATCCCAGTAGTGGGCTCTACAGCCTTACGGGATTGTACAGGACCGTAAACTTGAATTTTATTTAAAACGCATTTTTGAAGTCTTAGCTCTTGGTGTCCGGGCGACAATTTGCAGCAGTCTCATGCAGGGGGCAAGCCTTAGGTGGATGCAGCAATTACTCAGCACCCAGGACCTCCCGTCTGAGTTATCAGAAGCGGATCCTTCCCCAGAGGAATGTGGAGGATTGGAAACCACACCTGGCATGGCCAGTGAGGGGCTATCAGAATCATTATGCCCTTGTCCTTCCGTAGCTTCACGAGAGTCTTTGATATGAGTGTAAATGGAGGGTATGCATAGAGGAGACTGCTGATCCACGAGAGAATGAAAGCATCTCTCAGCTGTGAGTGGTGGTTTTGAGTGAGGGAGCAGAAGTTTTCTACTTTGCGGATGTGGACTAACGCAAAGAGGTCTATGTGAGGGTAACCCCAACGATGGAATATTGTGTCCGCTACCGTGGGGTTGAGAGACCACTCATGCGGAAGAAACGTGTTGCTCAGTTTGTCTGCCAACACATTGTCCACGCGCGGCAAGTAGGTGGCTGTGAAGTGCATCGAGTGGGAAAGGGCCCATGCCCATATCTGTGCAGCTTCCTGACAAAGAAGGTAGAAGCCCGTTCCCCCTTGCTTGTTGATGTACCACATCGCCACCTGGTTGTCGGTTTGAATCATGATGGTCTTGTTTGAGAGCAATCCTGAAAGACTCTGAGGGCATATCTGATTGCTTGAAGCTCCAGGAAATTTATCTGGTATTTGGCTTCCTCTGGAGACCAGGTTCCCTGAGTCTGTAGAATGCCGACATGAGCACCCCACCCTAGGTTGGAGGCATCTGTCGTCAAGGAAATTTGAGGTTCTATGGCCTGAAATGGAAGGTCTTGAGTTAGGTTGGAGTGTTGCATCCACCAGGCCAGCGATAGTCGGAGCTGTGTTGTAACGTGAACAATGATGGACATTGGCTGACAAGCTTGAACCCACTGGGATTTTAGAGTCCACTGCATGACTCTCATAGCTAGGCGGGCTATCGGCCTAGCAGTATGAGGAAGTGACGAGCAGTTGAGGATACTTGAGTCTGTAAAAGATGCGCCAGAGAGGCCAGGGTGAAAGCCCGATCCTGAGGAAGGAAGGCTTTCGCCTGTATAGTGTCTAGGTTGGCCCCTATAAAAGATAAGGTTTGGAATTTAGAATAGTTGATTAGAAACCCTAGGAAGATCAGGGTATGGAGAGTGAAACACAAGGACGCCAACGCGGCTTGCTGAGTCGGGGCTCTTATCAACCAATCGTTGAGATAAGGGTAGACATGGACACCCTGACTCCTGAGGAAGGCTGCGACCACCACGAGGCACTTGGTGAATACTCGTGGAGCAGATGCCAGGCCGAACGGTACTGGAAATGATGAGGGCTGACCAGGAATCGCAGGAATTTGCGATGAGATGGAATAATTGAAATGTGTGTGTATGCGTCCACTCTTGTTGCAGATCTTAGTATCATCCGCAAAAAGACAAACCTTACCTTCTATCCCGTCTGCAATGTCGCTCACAAAGATATTGAACAGGACCAGTCCCAACACCGATCCTTGCGGTACACCACTTAAAACTGCTCTCTCTTCAGAGAAAGTTCCATTTACCATCACACATTGTCTTCTGTCCGTCAACCAGTTTACAATCCAGGTCACCACCTCGGCACTCACTCCTAAGCTTCTCGTTTTATTCACCAGTCTCCTGTGCGGAACCATATCAAAAGCTTTGCTGAAATCCAAGTAGATGACATCGAGCGCTCTTCCTTGATCCAATTCCTTGGTTACCCAGTCAAAAAAGTCAATCAGATTTGTCTGACAGGATCTTCCCCTGGTGAATCCATGCTGCCTGTGGTCCATCAATTCTCCGGACTGTAGATAGTTCACTATTCTCTCTTTCAACAGTGACTCCATTACTTTTCCCACCACCGAAGTGAGGCTAACCAGTCTGTAGTTACCAGCCTCCTCTTTGTTCCCACTCTTGTGAAGCGGAACCACCACCGCTCTTCTCCAATCACTCGGCACCACTCCCGTTTCTAGGGATCTATTGAACAGGTCACACAGCGGACCCGCCAGCACATCTCTGAGCTCCCTCAGTATCCTTGGATGAATCCCATCAGGCCCCATGGCTTTGTCCACTTTCAGATTCTTTAGTTCTTCCCATACATTTTCTACTGTAAAAGGATTTTCATCTATTCCACTTCCCTCCAGTTTCTTGTTGTGTAGAGATGGTCCTTCTCCAGGGTCTTCTTTAGTGAACACAGAGCTGAAGTATTCGTTTAATATTTCTGCCATTTCTTCATCTCTCTCCATACATTGATCATTTCCACCTTTCAATTTCACTATACCACTTTGGACTTTTCTCTTTTCGCTGATGTATCTGAAAAATGTTTTGTCACCATTTTTTATCTCCTTGGCAATTCTCTCTTCTGCTTGACTTTTTGCCAACTTGATTAATTTTCTTTGTCTCCCTCAGTTGAATCAAATATTCTTCTTTGTGCTCCTCCCTTTGGGATCTTTTATATTTCTTGAATGCTGTTCTTTTAGCTTTAATTTTGTCAGCCACCTCCTTTGAGAACCAGATAGGTTTCAATTTTCTTTTGCTTTTCTTTACATTTCTAACATATAGAGTAGTTGCCTAATAGAGTAGCCACCTAATGGTCCAACCGACTCCCATGCAGGCCTTCTGCTTCGTATATATTTTTAAAAGTTTCAATTTTGAGTTTTTGCCTCTATGGCCAATTTCTTTTCAAATTCTGTCTTAGCCTGTCTTATCAATGTCTTACATTTAACTTGCCAATGCTTAATCTTGTTTTCTTCTGATGGAGCCTTCTTCCAATTTTTGAATGAAGATCTTTTGGCTAAAATATCCTCTTTCTCCTCACTTTTTAGCCATGCTGGCAATTGTTTTACCTTCCTTCCACTTTCTTAATGTGAGGAATACATATGGACTGTACTTCTATGATGGTATTTTTTTTTTTTTTAAATAATGTCCATGCCTGTTGCACACTTTTTACCTTTGTAGCTACACCTTTCAATTTTTTTTTAATTATTTCTCATTATATCAAAGTTTCCCTTTTGAAAGTTTAGTGCTACAGCTGTGGATTTACTTACAGTCCCCCTTACAGTCATTAATTCAAATTTGATTATATTTTGAGCACTATTTCCAAGCGGCCCCACCACTGTTACCTCTCTCACCAAATCCTGCGCTCCACTGAGAATCCTGGTGTTTTTGCAAAAAGATTCAGTTAAAGGCTTGGCCTTTAGCTCTCTTAAGATTCAGGTTGCGGCCTTGGGCTGACTACTAGGCAAGGTACATGGGCAGTCGTTGGCTACTCACCCAAATGTGGTATGTTTCCTTGGGGGGGGGGGGGGGGGCGCAAAGCACTTGCGTTCTCCTGTGCGAAAGATGTCCCCCTCTTGGAACCTCAGTTTAGTCCCCCCCAAGGAAACATACCACATTTGGGTGAGTAGCCAACGACTGCCCATGTACCTTGCCTAGTAGTCAGCCCAAGGCCGCAACCTGAATCTTAAGAGAGCTAAAGGCCAAGCCTTTTACTGAATCTTTTTGCAAAAACATCTTACTTTGAAAATGGTGTTTCTGGTAGCCATTTGTTCTGCCCGGAGGATCTTGGAGCTTCAAGCATTGTCATGCAGAGAACCTTTTCTGAGGATCTCAGATTCCGGGATATCTTTGTGGATGGTGCCCTCCTTTCTCCCGAAGGTTGTGTCAGCATTTTATTTGAACCAGATTGTGGAACTTCCGGTCTTTCCAGATTTGGACGCGTCAGCTCCTCAAGCTAAAGACCTACGATGTTTGGATGTGAAGTGGGCCTTGTTGTGTTACCTCAGTCACCAATATCTTCAGGGTGTCTGACCATCTCTTTGTGTTTTGGAGTGGTCCTAGGAAGGGTCAGAAGGCTTCAAAGTACATGATAGCAAGATGGTTGAAAAAGGCAATAAGCTCGGCTTATATCTGTAAGGGGCGTCCGGTTCCGGAGGGTTTGAGGGAGCACTCAGTTCAGCCTCAGGAGACTTCTTGGACCGAGTGTCAGTTGGTGTCGCCACAAGAAATTTGTCAGGCGGTTACTTGGAAGTCATTGCACACTTTCACCAGACATTTTCAGTTGGATGACCAAGCCCCAGAGATCATGGGCTTTGGTGAGAATGTTCTTTCAGTGGGACTCTCACAGCCCCACCCTAATTAGGGAAATTTGAGTACATCCCAGGAGTCTGGACTGATCTGGGTATGAACAGGAAAGGAAAATTGGTTCTTACCTGCTAATATTCGTTCCTGGAATACCACAGATCAGTCTAGAGTCCTGCCCTGTGTGGGGGAGAGTTTGCTTGTATTTCTGACTTGATTCTGGTTTCTTTAGGATGGAGAGCTAATTAAGATTTCAAGTTTGTTCTCCTGGTTTGGAGCTTTTTGAATGTACATTTTTTTGTTGGGGTTTAACCTCTTTTCCCCTTGCTCTTTTATGGAAAGTCATTTGAGTTCAGGTTGTTATAGAGATATTCTTGGCTTAGGTACAGGTTAATACTGAAGGATTGCAGATGGCAGTGCCAGTGAAACTTTCTCTGTTTACATCTTCTGGAAAGGAGGCATAATCCCAGGAGTCTGGACTGATCCATGGTATTCTATGAACGAAAAATAGCAGGTAAGAACCAATTTTCCCTTACACATTGGAGAATCTTCATTGTCCCAACACTGTGCAGGAAGTGTTTTTGGAGGATTTGTCTCAGACTTTACAGCAGTAGGAAGAGGGGAGTATCATCATAGAGGGGGGGGGGGGGGAGACTGTAATCTCACAAGGTATCCTTTTTTGGATAATAGTGGTGGAAATACGGTGGCTTCTAAATTCAGTAGGAGAAAGTTGAAAGAGCTTATGGCGGACTAGAGGTTGATAGAAGCTGGCGCCTGAAGCACCCTACCAAACGAAATAACACTTCTTTTTCTAAAGCCCACCAGATATATTCAAGAATAGATTATTTTTTAATAGACAAAGCTTTAATGAACAAGGTAAGAGATGCAGAGTTAGGGCCAATAACATGGTCAGACCATGCCTCAGTCTGTATCTCAATGAAAGGATTAGGGGGGGCAAGTAGGAAATAAACACTGGAGACTTAATGAGAGTATTCTAGATGATTCTAAGTACTGCGGACAATTGCAATTGGAGATTCAAGATTACCTCAAAGAAAATGAGAATGGGGAGATGGCTTCGAGGTTGTTTAAAGGTGGTAGTTAATTTCAAGGGCATCCTTTCTGAAAAGGGAGAGCGAAAGGAAGAGGCTGGAGCTCATGTAGAAAAATTGGCAAACTGGAATTACAACATAAAAGATTTGCCAAACAGAATATAGGCTCTGAGCTGGAAGTGTTAAGAATGGAATTAAAAAATCTAGAATGGAAGAGATTATCTTTCACATGGACAAAGTAAAGCACAAATGGTTTTTTTTTGGGGGGAGGGAACAAGGCAAGTCGGGTTTTGGCAAGGAAGCTTAAATTGAGGGAGACAAAATCAGGTCTTGAAAATTAAAGATAAAACTGGGGGTTGATCTTAGACAATGAGGGTATAAATACATGCTTCACGCAGTTTTAGCAAGAATTATATTCTAGGCAGAGGGACATTAAACAAGAGAGTATAGAGGAGTTTTTATAAGGAATAGAACTTCCAAGAGTGTCGGGTGTGCAGCAGGATCGCCTAAATAAAGAGATCTCAGTGTCTGAAATAGAACAGGTGATTAAGGAGTTAAAATTAGGCAAGTCCCGGGAATAGATGGCTTCTCGGCGGGGTTCTATAGGAAGATGAGCTCAGTGGTTTCTGCTCCATTGGCAGTGGCATTCAATGCATTGCTCCTGGATGGTAATAGCAGAGAATGCTAAAATTGCAATGTTAGCAAATCCGGGGAGGGATGCAACAATTTGTGGGGTTTTTTAGACCTATTTTATTAACTTGGACTTAACTTGGACTGGCAAACATCTCAGCTACAAGATTGGGAGGGGTTACTCCGGACTTTATCCATCTGAATCAAAACAGGGTTCATTCCAGGGAGGCTGGCTTCTGATAATTGTGGAGGGTGATAAATTCCATGTGGTGGGCTCAATATAAAAATATACGCCTGGCTTTGCCTACAGTGGATGCAGAAAAAGCGTTCCATATGGTTTATTGGGAGTACTTATTTTTGATCCTGGAAAAAGTAGGATTGGGATGACATTTTTCTAAATGGGTTAGGAAACTTTACTCTAACCCAAGTGCTTGTATAAAAGTGAATGGGGGTTTTCAAAGGTGTTTCAGATAGAGAGGTACGTGAGAGAGGGTTGTCTACTTTTCCCCTTACTATTCAGACTTTATTTGGAGCCATTAGCAGCTAGAATAAGAAGGGTGCAAGAAATTCAGGGGATTAGAGTAGGGGATCAGGAATATAAACTATGTTTGCGGCTGATCTGTTTTTTTACAGTAGTAAACCCAGAGGAATCAGTACTATCTTTAATGATGGTGAGTTTTAGTGGGGTTTCGGGTTATAAATTAAATGTGGATAAATCAAAACTGCTGAACATTTCCCTTTTATTATTACCAGAATACCTTAATTTTAAGGCTGATTTTATGTACCCTATATGTTTTTAACTATATAATCTGCCTATTTATTGTTGTTTCCGTCTTTTATTTAATTGGTTTTATTTTGAATTTTATGTATGTTTCAACCGCATAGATCAATTAACCAATTGTATAAGCAGTATATAAGAATTTTTAAATAAATAAATAAATAAACAAATAAATAAATAATTAAGAGACGCAAGTGGGAATTATTTAAAAGAGGTTTCCATTTAAAAAAGTAAAATCAGAAGTGAAATATTTAGGGGTAAAACTAGGTCCTAATTTAGAGGGGGTTGTTTAATTTGAATTATGATTATCTATGGAAGAAAATAGAGCGTAACCTTCAGAAGTGGGATTGGTGTGAACGGTCCTGGGTGGGCAGTACAGCTGCCATAAAAATGAATATATTACCTAGGTTGAGCTATCTCTTTCAAATTCTTCGTTTATCTCAGAAGCTTGCTTTGCTCTAGGGCAACACAAACTATTTTGCTTCATTTGGAAGAGACCTCCTCTGAGGATGGGTAGTAAAGTGATATATTTGCCTAAAAATAGAGTGGGGTTAGGAGTACCCTGTTTACTACTGGCTTGTATTAGTTTGGCTCCCTGAGAAGGTGAGAATGCTACCTGGAGTTGTGTCGCCGAGTATTGCTCTACTGCTCAAAATTTGGGATAGGTGGAAGGTGTGTTTAGTGAAGGATAAAAATTATTTTCATAGAGCATCTATTTCAACAAACAATTTTCTCCAGATTGGATATCTGCTACTTAAAAAACTTGGAAGGAGAAGGGGTGCAGCAGGTTAGAGCAGGTGTGGGATGGTAAACAGGGTGTCAGACTTTTTGGCGACAAGACATGTTTTTGGTCTTTCATCAACAAATTACTATTTCTACCTTCAAGAGAGTCACTTTATGAATCAAAGGGATGTGATTGAAGCCTTGAAGCCTCTTTTTGAAGGCTATTGTGACAAGGCAAAACGGGTGACTAAAGGGATATCTAGAATTTATGGGCTGCTAAATGGTGAAATTTAATCTATTCCGGCACATACTGCTGCGTGGGAAAAAGATTTGGATAAAATCACTGGGGGAAAACTTGGGATCTGTGCTTTCTAAATACTAGAAGAAGTTCCATTTTGGCTTCAGTTGTTCAAAGCAGCTACAAGGTACTATATCACTAGCAATTAACCCCTGTTAAGCTACATTCCTTTTACCCTAGACTGAGTGACAAGTGTTGGAGAGAATGTGGGTTGCAAGGAACTTTCATACATGTGTCAAGGGAATGCCTGAAGATAGTTCTCTTTTGGGACGAACTTGTGCGATTACTTAACAAAATAATGGGGAAATCGATTCCCATAAGACCCACTGTTTTTCCTTTTGAACATACCAGTCTTGGAAGAGAGTAATAATGTCTGGTTACTATCTCAGCAAGTGGCTTTAGCAGCAAGGGTAGAAATAGCTTACTACTGGAGAAAGCCTGAGGCCCTTTCAATGCAGGGAGTCATCCGGAAATTGGATACGGTGTATTATATGAACAAACTTCTTGCAGTCAAGAGGAAACAATCTACTAAGTGTGAGAGGGTGGGGGATTGAGAAACTATGTCTTTGGTAGAATGACGACAAGGATTGGAGAGATAGGTGATCATTGGGGGGGGGGGGGGGTGCTTCAATTGAGAGGTATTGGAGTATGGGATAATTATGTGGGGGGGGGGGGGGGGGGGGGGGGGGAGGATTGGAAATGATGAATAGCAGGCCGGGTATCCCTTTGCTTATTCTTGTGGAGTTGTACCATTATTGGGATTATGGTATATTCATGTATATGTTTATGCAACTGTTCAATGATATATCTGTGTACTTAATAAAACTTTCAATTAAAAAAAAATCAATTAGCTACAAAGCACACTTAGTAAAAAGTATCCACGTACTTTGCAACTACCCAAGCTATTCAAAATTGGCCCCCCTCTCTATAGTCAGGCAATCTCAGAAGTACATCATCAGGAAGGAGATGTTGGCACTGACAGGGTTAACCAGGGTATAGAGTTATACATACAGGTGTCCCTGAAGAGAGAGATTTTATAGTTGCTATCTCCTGGGCTAGGCTATAGGCATTAGGTGGCACATTGTCCAGTGCTCCTTATAAATAACCATTGATTGGCTTAGACACAAGGAACAGACATCTGATCTCCTAATCTCAAAATTATGAGCCTATGTCCATGCTATTAATTAAATAACAAGCTTCAATACATGCAGGCTTTCGAACGATGCTTTGAAATAAAAAAAAAAAAAAAAATAGGACTGAAAGTGTAGCCACCTCTGGGGCACGAGGTGGCAGCAAATGTTTGCAGGTGGGGGAGGGGGGAAAGGGGTGTGGAATTTACATAAGATATCGGGTTAATATTTCTTCGTGCATTAAACCAAGACCCATAAACTAATCAAAGCGGCATTTCAGCACGTCACAGAGGTGGCACTGCTGCACTCCCGCAGGCACTGGGATGCACAAGCCCAGCTTCCCCTCCCCACCCTCCTTCCTTGGCCCCCCACCCAAGCTAGCTGTGAAATCCCACCTTGGGCTGCAGCACGAACCATTCATCCTCCTGATTTTCAAAGTCCCAGGAATCCAGGGGAATCTCCACCTCTCCTAGAAAGCTGTTACGCCCAAACCTGTCGTTATGCCAGACTGAGAGCTGCAGGGTCCGGGTCTCCAGCTGCGTGTGGCTGATGACATACTAGCAAAAGAAGAAGAGAGAACGGAGGTCAGTTTAAGTGTCAAAGGGCTAAGAAGGCGTTCCACGTGTGAGCCGTGCAAGAATACGCAGGCAGCCAGCAAGAATTATTCTGTTGTCATGGACATTGCTCATAAGGTCCTTCATATACTTTGGTGGGGTTTACTCTGCATTTTTCCATCTGCATTTTACTTCTAGTACAGTCTCAGGATTAAGGAAATGCATTTCCCTTTTTTTGTTTTCTTTCAGATCTGAATTTCAGTGGCTGGGGGTCAGCATTTTGTATGAAAGGCTTTATCACTGCCGCTCCTCTGAATTTTACCATCTTTGGGTTCTCTTTTAAGGTCTAAGCCAGATAGATGTCTCGGATGCTCTGCCTACACACAAATGCGGAATTGGCCAGGCCTTACGTATTTTAAACGGGTTGTGCTTACTGTGTGTGCGTGCGTGATGCTCGTCTGCAAGCCAACAAAGCCTCTACCAGGCGACTCAATTAAAAAAAGTTGGCCGGGCTGAAATTCTGCTTGCTCACGGGGATAGGGATCTAAAATATATAATTATATACCACCGGAAGGCGGATACCGCTATTAAATTAAGAGGGCAATCTGATGCTGCCCGCAGAGTTTGTCTTTGCAAATGCGGACGGTGAGCACAATGCAGGCATGTTCCCTCCCCGACCTAACCCCATTCATTTTTCTGCAGATAACAGCGCACATACGTTTACCTGCATGGGGGTTGGGGGGGGGAGAAGAACAATTTCAAACTGCGTTTACCCACATAAAAAGTTGAATACTGCTCCCTAAAAAGGTATTGCCACAAAATCTGGTGCGTGGTGCTCAACCAGAGAACAGCTGCTCCCTCTCCATGGGAGAACCTCTCCCACTCTTCCTTAAGAGCCGGCAGCTTCCTGACAGACCTGGCAGAGAGGGTTAGAGTATGGGAGGAAGCATCCATCCATAAAACCCTTAATTCCAAGGTTTTTGTTTTTTCACCTCCTGTGAGCACAGAGATCTGAATTTTGGGTGCTGTTCCTTCCTGGGTCGCATTTCGATTTGACTTTTGAGTAAGCCAGGATGCAAAGCCTCTACAGGTAAATCTCACTTTTAAAGACATAACAATTGTACAGTAAGGTACTAACACTGTTGGCAACCCCCCCCCCCCCAAATTAACCCCCCCCCCCGAAGGAGGATTAGAATTCTGCTGGGCACCTGCTTAAGAGCTTCAGGACAACCGAGTCACGCGGAGGCTGGAAATTAGCAGAGGAGAGCGCCGAGAACATTTGGGAAACAACGGGACCCCCCCCCCCCCCCCCCGAGGACAATAGGGCCACGGCTGGAACCCATCAAGCCACCTCTTCCTCACCCCCACGACCCTTCATGGAGTGCTTCCAGGAGAAAGGAGGGACAACAATGTAAAGGAATTACAGAGCATGAGAGACGCAGCGGGCCTCAGGAGAATGGTGCTAATTAAGCGCCTACAAAATCTGCCATGGAACATTAAGCACAGCAGTTCTTAAGTGCACTAACGGGAGCCAGCACAAAGGGAGTGGGAAGAGAGCAGAGCGAAGCAATGCTGCGGAGGCAGGGAGAAGGCAGGGCCTAGCAAAGGAGGCTCGGGGAGCGATGGTACTCCAGAAATAATACTGTAAAATAAGGGGGGGAGGGGAGTTATTTAGCAAGAATCAAATTCTGAATACAAAAACCATGTAAAGGGGGAGGAATGGTGGTTATAAATGGGAACGCCGTTCACGGGCTACGTGAGTGAAAAGAGCAGAAGCTGCTTTAATGTTGCTTACTAAAATCTCATCTTGACTTCTGGTTTTGGAATTTGTCATCTGCTCAGTTTTTGACTGCTATTGGGGGCAGCAAGACAGGAATTTTGAAAGGGATTTTGAAGCATTTTAAATCATCAGTCTGACAATCTCCCACTCTCTACCTGGGTAAAACGTACTACCTAGTTCCACCACCCATATTATTTTATCTGCTTTGCAGCACCGGCAGCATTCCCAGGGTGGGCAGAAAATTGTGCGTGGTTTGGGATTTTCAAAATTTGGTGCGCAGTTTTGCTGGGGGGGGGGGGGGGGGTAGAATATCTACAGAGAGAAAAGCAGAGGCAAATCCCTGTGGGTGCTTTTTCCCTGTGATAATTTTCTAAGTAAAAGCAAGCAAACGGGTGCAAAGACAGCAGGGTAGAAAGTACTCTAGTACTCCCCTCACCCAGCCACCCACCCCTGTATGCAGAATTTTTATTCTCTCTTCCCTGTCCGGTAGTTCTGTTCACTCTGCGTCGTTTCCAGGAGGGAGTCACGGCACGCGTCTGCAAACACTTCTCAATCTCTCTTTCGTGCCCTCTCCCTAGCGCAAGCCCAAAGTTGGCGTGATGCTCTCTTGCTGCTACTATGAAGTCCGGTGCTCGGGTTCTCCTCTTCCTTCGGCAGCTGGATGCACAGAAACCCGCGGCGAGGATCGGGCCCCAGCTTTTCCTAGGGGAGGCCCCTGAGCAGCAGCCCCCGTGTATCATGGGGAATCACCCATCCCTTCACCACAACTTGTAAAGAAGTACTTCAAAGGTTTTAGGTGTATTTCTCACTCGTTTCTGCTTGGATAGGGAAAGGAAATGGCTGCAAAGGCTTGTGGGTATTATGCATACACAATCAGATACCTATGAATACATTAAAAAAAACCAAGGCGGTCAGACAAAAGGCAAAACAGAAGCTGCTGCTGCTGGCCTGTTTCCTGGAGAGTAGGGCTCCTAATAAAATGGTGTCCTTATCTCACCTTTAACAGTTCGTTGAACTCTGGATTGGTGCTGTTGGCCTTTATTTTGGTTTTGCGTTTGCTCTGGCGGGACCTGTCTGGTAGGAGGTAGGCCTTCACGTACCTGCGGATACAAAACTCACCAGGTCACCCAAGCACAGGTTCTGACTTTGCATCCAACAATCAGCTCAGAAGTTGCTAAATTTACCAGCTGTATGCCTACTGAGGATATTAGCAGTGCTGACAGGGGAAGGGGTGTGGCAGGCACTACACAACGATGAAAAGCTGAGACCACACCCCTGCCCCCTTACCATGAATAAACTGTGAAATAAAATCCCACTGCTCAGTTTTATCTATTGTGTTTACCCCTTAACTTTTCCTTCTTTGTTTTTACTCCTTCTGGAGTTTGGGGGTTGTCTGTCCCCTTTGCTTCCTGCTGCCAATACTCAACCGCAGAATGCCGTAGATGGGCAGATCCTGTGTATCTAGTGCAAGGGTTCTCAACCCAGTCCTCAGGACACATCTCAGCTTAATTTTAAGGATGTCCACAAAGAATACACTTGAGATGAATGCAAATCCATCTCATGCACATTCATTGTACGCACCCAGAAAACCGCCACTGGCTGGGTGTGTCGTCCCCCCCCCCCAAGGACTGGGCTGAGAGATACTGATCTAGGGTATAACTCCAACAAACATTTACACTTCAGCTACCAAAAACATCCAGTTAGTCAGGCTAAATCTGCACCATTCAGAAAGCCAAGGACCAAGGGAGGGGGTTGGGCACGTCAGTTTCACATGTGGCAGCCATGACATCTGCGACTTCCATTCCTCCCAGTTTTCAGATATGGCCACACCTCATACCAATGTTACCCACCCATCTAGCATAAATCACGGCTGTCCATTAGACAGACATTTTATTTCCACTAATCGTTTATAAGTGAGGAGAGAGGCTAGATGTGGACAGGGTCTCACTGCTTATGTCACACATCTGCAGAGCATTTTATCTTGAATGGTGCTAACTGCAGACCTAATGTGATGCTGCTGTTTCAGGCCACTGTGGTCAGACTGAGGAAGGTCACAGGCCACTGGTAAGGCCTGCTTGCTTATTTAATGATCACCTAAATAAAGGCTTACATCTGGTAGTTACAGAGACCACAGATGGGAAAATATACAATAACAGACCACCAGCTGAATTATTTGCAATTCCTATCCTCATGGCCACTCACTATGACTTCACAGTAAAGTGCTTTATGATGTCACATTCTACCAGGAAGCTCTGCAGGCTTGGATGTAACACCACAAACTATTTCTGCTACGTAATGGTAAAGAGAGAAGTAACTTTCTCTGCTTACGGATCTGTTCGTTGCTTCTTTTCATCAGCTACTGCCAGGTTCTTGCAGCTCTTCACCAAGACATTAAGAGCGCCAGTTTTGTAGCTGTAGTTGATGTTCAGGAGGATTTCCCCGCTGACCTTCACGTTGCCGTAGTCCCCAGTTTCACTGTAGACACTCATCATACTGTTCAGGCTCGTCTGGAACAAGCGATGCAAGAAGTGTTTTATGGCGCACCTCTGTGGAGAACTACTCCTTCACGCTATTAAAAGCCAGGCAGGGACTGGCCCTCTTGGGCAGGGGGAAGCAAGGATCAATCTCACAGCGATGGCAATGGATTTCAGAGAATAGGGCCGGCAAGGCATGCAAAGGGGGTTACACAGAAGCTGGAGACTGACATTAGGAAGCGTTTTCAAACTGTGGAAGGCACTGGAACACATTACTGAGGGAGGTATTGGGATCACTATCGTTGCAGGATTTCAAGAGCAGATCAAACACACATTTGTTTGGGACCAGTGTAGATGCATCCTGCCTGGAGGTAGACGACCTATTGGTATTCATTCCGGTCCTCTCTCTCCATGAATTGATCTACCAAAACTGCAGCTGCCAAACAGCAGCACAGCTAAGAGTTCATATAATACACCAGTGGTAAAGGCTTCTATGTTGCCACATAAGTGGATGGCTCTCTGTTATCCATGTGTGTGTGACACCAAATTCCCTGCATCAACAGCACATGCACCAGAGGTCATGCTCGTGTGCAGGCACTGTCGCTTTCTCCCACCAACATGAGAGGAGCACTGGGTTTATTCTAAGGCATCACTGGGGGGATATTCACCATCCATCAATAACCCCCATTTACAACTTAGGAAACCAAGTGAGAACAAACATTTATAAAGCAGCACAGCTATAACATGACTTAAAGATGACCAGGCCTTCCTGCTCTTAAGCAGACTATGACCAGTTATGTGTAGGTAGCAAACTCTTATGCAAACATGGCAGGATGTTTGCAGTGTTCCTGAAGGACACCCAGTCCTCATTTCTTTAAAGTAGCAGCTCCCAAACATTTTCCTGCAGTGGCACACCCAGCACTGGGATCCCTTTGTCGCAGCACACCATCCCTTCCCTTCCCTCCCCCCCTCCACACCCTGTCATCATCGTCTTCCCTTCCCCCACAACCGCAACACTGTCCCTTCCCAACCACCCCAACATCATCATCACCTTCTCTAACTCCTGTACATCCCCTAGTAATACTACATTCCCCTCCTCCCCACCCAATCATCTGGCATCACCACATTCCTCACACCCTTGGCTTTATCACATCCCTTCCCTTTCCATGCTTTTCTTCACCCCATCTCCTTCCCTTCCATCCTCACCCACTGGCATCACCACATTCCCTTCCTCTCCTCCCATCCTTTCCCTTCTTCTCTCCCCCATCTCATCAAATCCCACCTCTTGGCATCACCACCATCCCTTTCCTTCCTCCCCCCCCCTCAATCCCACTGTTATCACCATCCCTTGCCTCCTTCCACTGGCATTACCACCTTTCCCTGTCCTTCCTCCCCCTACTCCTCTGGCATCACCACCTTCTCTCCCCCCCTCCCCCCAGCCCCTGGCATCACCACCTTCCCCTCCTGCTTTGGGATCATCGCCATCTGGCGAGTAGAGCTCCTTGCCTGCCTCCTCCCCTGCTGGCTTCCCACTGAAGTCAGAACCATGTGGGGCCCATTGTCTCGTGAGTCCCGCCAGCCCCGAGTGGATCCAACCTCAGCAGGAAGCTGGCAGAGGAAGAGGTGGCAGCAGCTGGTAAGAAACGCTGCCCACCATTCACCTCCTGCTGGCAGGAGGCCACCTGCAGGAGATGTGGGAGGCTAAAGGAAAAGAAGAAGATTTTGCTGCCGACCACGGTGGCTGTGACCCTCCTTCTCCAGTCTTCTCTCCCCAAGGAGGCCAATACTTTGTGGCATATCTGATGGCACATCGGTTTGAGAACCTTTGCTTTAAAAGGTCGGGTTGCCCATTTTATGAGTTTGGGACAAATGTTTTTCATACCAGTTGTTCCTCTGCAGGTTGCAATACCCTCCCCCTAAGCCCAGGATGTCACTTATCCAAAGTTGATGATGCACGAGTTCCATGGGAATCCCCCACTAAAACCTATTACAACCCATAAACACTTCAGCTTCCTCCAAGACCAGGTCGGCTCCTCCAATTGCAGCCAAATGAATTATTAAAGGGCAAAAACTCAGATAACGCTCATTTCTTTCAGTTTTTCTAAAAATAAACCCCCCCCCCTCCATAAACAGATATAAAAAGGTGCAAAGAGAAAGAAAAATGTCTGGGAAGCAATAGAGAGAAAGTAAGGGAACTCACAGTGTCAGCGTCTGCGTCAGGCACATTTAAGCAGGTCCATTTCCTGTCAGAGCCTGTCTGGCCATTCTTGGAAGAGGGCAGCACAAAGGTCAAGAGGAAAGGGCGTTAGAGAGAGCAGCAGAGGAAGCCAGAAAGGCAGTGGAAAGCTAGAGAAGATCTCAGAGCACAGAGATGCACCTCAGACCTGAGTCTCTTGTTTTGTCTTTATTTATTTATTAATGCACTCAATCACTAGGACCCCTTGAGAGAGTAAAGCTCATATGATGCATTTCCAGAACCTAAATAAAACTGGATTTCTTCCCTGTTCTTCCTTTGCCTTTTCTATCTATTCACGTTATGAAATGTCTTTCTCTGGGATTAAATGATACCTGCTCTGAGAAACGTCATCATGATGAAAAATTCAGTAGTGGATGGGATGCCCTTCGCTGGAATTAGTATTTTTTTTGTCATTATTTTCCAGATGCTGAAGTTAAGATAACGGGGTTACAAAGCCTGCGTGAAATTATTTCATCCTGCACTTAGTAACCCTGGAGGCCAGGTTTTCCAGCCAACAAATGGGCACGCAACTGCTTATACATAACCCGCCCGGCTCCAGAGGAGTATAATTTGAAGTGTGCTACCTCCGACACCGAAGGTTATAGCAGAAGAGCACTAAAATCTGGAGACCCAGGTTCGAATCCCATCGCAAACTCACAGGCTGAGCTTTTAGCAAGCCTCCTAACATTTGTGCTTTCTTTAATTTAAATTTCTACAGGTGCCTTAACAATCTATGGCCTCCAACACACCCCAGTAATGGCGGCATGACCGGCCCACATGTGATTCGGATGTGGTCTCTGTGACAAGGCCGGACATAAAAAGGAAGTGTCGTCCATGTCACAGCTAAGAGAACTTCTCCCCTTCTCCTTCACTTTCAAGTATCCCCTACCTCCAAGTAATACTCCCGGTAGCTCTGAAGCAGGTTACTAGAGGTCATCACCGTGATTCCCACCCCTCCCCCCCTAGGGGGGCTGTGAACGTTTCCTCCCCCGCAGCCTCCCATGAGCCTGGCAGCAGCAGATCAGACCGAGGAATCAAACTTCAGTCCTTCTGCATGGCACCGGCGCGGAGCCAACCACGTTTTTGCTTCTGCACAGTGCCTTTCTGTTAGCTATTCAGATTGCACATCACATCCCTGCCTTTCATAACATCATCATTTAATTAGCTTCCTTCTGCACTTCTGTACAACTGGATGTGTGATTATCTTAGCAGGCCATCATTAGCTCAGTAATTAGCAGGCTCCAAGTTGCTATGAATGTTACTGGATTCCCAGTAACCCCTGAAATGGGAAAGCGAAGCAGAATGTAATGATTAGAGCACGACAAATCGTGCATCGAAAACAGGCACAGGCAATTTATCCAAGGAGGCGGGAGGTGATTGGTTAACCCAGTTTCCTCTCCACCCATAGCAGGGTAGGCGACCTTCCTGTTACACTACTAAAAAAACTGCATATAATGTTTTATTGTATATTTTACTGTTCTGTTGCAATTGCTTTTCACAAATCTGCCTTCTGTCCCCAAACAGGAACAGCATTTTTTTCCCCTCAATGACACTGAACTTCTTTGCTCCAACTCAAAATCGATAATTTGTCTGGCTAGTGGGAAGGGAATACAGGTGGTACCCTCTCTCTTGGACCTTCAGAATAATTCAGGTGTCTCGACGTCCCCTTCCCCACACTCCTCAGTTCGGCTTCCAGTCCACCTGCCCTGACCCATTCTCCTCTCAAATGGAAAGCCTTGCTGAGTAATTCTGAGTTACGTGAGCTGATCTGAATTCTCCCTTCTTGAACAGCACCATGATCTTAAAACAACAGGCTTAGATTCCCCCGTTTGTATCGGGCTGCTCAGAGTGCTTGTCTGTGCTCATTAACCAATAACCAGAGACATGTGAGTAGCAGAACCCCGCACAGCAGTAGTTCTGCCTCTGGCTATCCGCTGAGACAGACCTGTGCACTGAAACAGACAAGGAAAACAGTATAGCCTTCAAAAAATAATCTAAATTGCAAATCTGTAGAGAGATATTGGGTCTGAATTCTTCCATACACTCATGCACAACATCTAGTACTTTGATGGGGCTGCAGGGGGAGAGCTCGCATGAAGCAGGAAGGGATAGCGTTGACTGAGCTGGGGTCTTGTGGGTGCTTGAGAGCTCTGGTTCATGATCCCAGATGGAAAGGTGTGTGTGTGTGATGGAAAGGTGTGTGTGTGTGTGTTGGAAAGGGGTGTGTGTGTGTGTGTGTGTGTGTGTTGGAAAGGGGTGTGTGTGTGTGTGTGTGTGTGTGTGTGATGGAAAGGTGTGTGTGTGTGTGATGGAAAGGTGTGTGTGTGTGTGTTGGAAAGGGGTGTGTGTGTGTGTTGGAAAGGGGTGTGTGTGTGTGTGTGTGTGTGGAGAGGGCACTGGTTTAACCAAGGAAAAAGAAAAACCCTGGTGATTGTGAATGACAACTGTTATTGTGTTTTGGTGCCAGGCAGATCCCAATTAGGTCCAAAGTAAGTCGGGGAGACCTCAATGGGAAAGCAGAGTAAATAAATCATTCTAAAAATCTAAACAGATGGAAAATCTTCCACCTATCTTACACTTAAGTCCTAAAAAAAAAAAAAAGTAGTGTGTGCGTTGGGCATCATTTGGGTGTGCTTGTGAGCTACGTGGCTCTGGTGGATGCAGGGCTGGCAGCTTCACGACTCGCACCGGCCGCAGGGAGCCAATGTCTGGTGGATCAGAAGCTGGCATCGGACAAGCAAGCCAGAAGACTATGAAAGGCTGGGGTCTGCCCTGCCCGGAAGGGACAGGAGGCATCTGAGAGAATGGAATGGGCCCTTTTGGGACAGAGGTGTTAATGTCGGTCTGGGGAGAGACCAACAGGGGCGAAGGGGAATGCAGACCACCCTCTGGTGAATTTCACCGGATGTCGGTTAGTGCTGTGACAGACTTCTGCCTCTATATCATCTTGATGACCGGGATGCCATTTTATTCAACGGGAAAGAAGGGAGATGCACATCTGGATTCCCCTCTCAGAACTTACTGTGGATAAGCCGCTTCTCAGACCGGAGGAGTTCTTTGAGTGGTGGGAAAACATCAGCTCATCAATGTCCTCTTCTGTTTCCTCCAGGAAGTCCTGGAAGGACAAGAAATAAAAGGAAAAAAAAAAACGGTGAGAGGTTTTAATTCATAGCCATTCTATGGAGAAGAAAATGCCCAGGTCTGTAAAAACTCACTCATCCCTTGAAAGGTCTGGCTGTTAATACAGCCAACCCTATGATTGTAGGGGCACACATAATGACCTGCTTGCAGACATTTGGGATGCCAAGGTAGCTTGAAGTGACTCATTTCCTCATTCCACCAAAAGCAATGGAAAGTGGAAGCCAGGGATGGGCATACAGGAAAGGCAGCATTACATAAGACCAATAAGCTTATCGCAGTGAACGGGAACATTTCAGGACAACTTTACCACAGTTGGTTTCTGGATTTTTCAACCTGTTTTATTTTTGGTACACAAAAATCACACGACCATGAAATTCAGATTACGATGCACCTGTGAGCTGTTTTTATGCATTCCAGCATAAGGAATACTGAAAAGAATTACACAGAAGGGATCTGTCTGTTTGTAGCCACAGTAACTCTCCAAAATAGTCACCAAATTTGGCATGCAGGAAGAAAATTCCTAAACTCACCCACACCCTCCAACACAACTACTAACCTCCCACATGCCTACACTCTTCACACACTCCTGCATCCAACCACATAACCACTAATCCCCGACACCACCACTCTACTGGCTCCCATGACTCCAGCACCACACCTACACACTAGAGATGTGATTCGGCCAAACCTTTTGGTTCGGCCTTCATTATCAGCCCGCCGCAGGAAATTTTGTTTTCCCGCGGTTCGGGCCGATTTTATTTCGTCTGCCCCCTGAAATGAAGCCCGAAACCCGGCGGGGGGGGGGGGGGGCAGACAGGGGGTTGTAACCCCCCCAAAAAAAACCCCAACCCAAACCCACCCCTTCAAATTTAATTGATTGCAACCCCCCACCCTCCTGACAGCCCCCCCCCAGACTTACCGAAAGTCCCTGGTAGTCCAGCGGGGGTCCCGGGAGCGATCTCCCGCTCTCGGGCCATCGGCTGCTAGTAATCAAAATGGCGCCGATGGCCCTTTGCCCTTACCATGTGACAGGGGCTATCAGTGCCATTGGCTGGCCTCTGTCACATGGTAGGAGCAATGGATGGCCGGTGACCAGGGACTTTCGGTGAGTCTTGGGTGGGGGGTCGGGAAGGTGGGGGTTGGTTGCAATTAATTAAATTTGAAGGGTTAGGGAGGGTTTGGGGTTTGTTTTTTTTTATGTGCCCTTTCTCCCCCTCCCCTCAGTACGATAAGAAAGCCACATGAAATTTCGTGGGTTTTCTTATTGTTTTGTCGCCCTCCCGAAATGCGACGAAATAGGAAATATCGTCTCTATTTCCAATTTCGTCGCGAACAAATGCACATCCCTACCACACATGTCCTCAGGGACCCATTGCTCCCTCCAAATAGCTGACAGCTTGGGGGCAAATGTGTAAGACACCTAAATAGAGTCTTAAATGCAATGTTTTATTCTGTAACAGTTTCCTCTTTCCCAGCAGATATATATATATATATATTTGTATATAATTGGGACACAAGGGATCGAACATGCCGAAGTGCTGGAAAAAACCCCCAAACAGTTAATGCAATAACCTAGTGCAGGGGTGGCCAACTCCAGTCCTTGAGAGCCACAAACAGGCCAGGCTTTCAAGATATCCACCATGAATATGCATGAGAGAGATTTGCATGCCCTGCCTCCATTGTATGAAAATCTATCTCGTGCATATTCATGGTGGATATCCTGAAAGCCTGGCCTGTTTGTGGCTCTCGAGGACTGGAGTTGGCCACCCCTGACCTAGTGGTTAGAGCAGTGGGCTACAAACAAGGGAAGCCAGAGCTCAAATCCCACTGCCGCTCCTTGTGACCTTGGGCGAGTTACTTCACCCTCCATTGCCTCAGGTACAAACTTAAAGGCTGGTGCAATATCGTGCGCTCAGGCTAGCGCACAGGGGAACCCTGCGGGTGGACACGCGTCCATAACTCCCGACGCAATAAGAGGATCAGCGCGTCCAAACTAAGGTGCTGCTAATAGCGCTCATCGCGTGCAAATGATGAGGCCATTAGCTATTACCCCCAATGTAAAAAGTAACTGTGCGCCCAATGCGCACATTTTAACTCTCAAAAAATCAACGCCAGCCACGGAGCTGGTTTTGTCTTGAGGATCCCCAAAAGTTGAACAGAAAAGCAGAAAAAGTACTGCTTTTCTGTGGTTCTCAGACTTAAATACTGTCACGATATTAAGTCGGAGGAACCACAGAAAACAGCAACATGTTAAAAAAAAAAAAAAAAAAATCTTGATGGTGGTCAGGTTCAGAAGACACATGTTCAGTTTCTAAGCGTCCTTTTCTTGACCCATGCACAGCCTCTTCTCCTGGGTGCCTGATGCCGAGGAGGCACTAGGGGCACACAATTTCCCCTAGTGCCTCCTGTTTAACTCAGCAGCTCATTAGCCTACTGCATCGCGCACCCGGGAGAGGTGGATGGGTGCATTTTAGGACAGCGGACGCTCAA
Organism: Rhinatrema bivittatum; assembly: GCF_901001135.1. Taxonomy (NCBI): domain Eukaryota; kingdom Metazoa; phylum Chordata; class Amphibia; order Gymnophiona; family Rhinatrematidae; genus Rhinatrema; species Rhinatrema bivittatum. The sequence goes on from NC_042619.1 coordinate 218,515,233, forward strand.
TCACGAGCGCTCGTTTTTCATGCGCCCATACTGCTTTGGCCTGTTAAGACTGTAAGTCCCCTGGGGCCATGGAAATACCTACAGTATCTGAATGTAATCTGCTTTGAACTGCCAAAAAGCAGAATATAAATGTAACCGACAGCCCGTCTGTTACCATTAAGGCCTGGTTGCCTCCCAGCGCACGCACAGGCCACTCTCCTGTGCGCGCGATTCTGTATTTAAATGTTTTTTTTAATATAAACTGCCAGCTTGGAACAGGTCTCCCACCCATCCTAGGGATACTTACTCTGCCCACCTGGGAACTCTGGTTCTTGGACCCTGGATTAAGTTATTCTTACACAGAGAAAAAGAACTGTAACGAGAGCAAGAAAGTCCAGGGGTGCTGGAGCCACATTTATTGTGCCACTAATTCATCAGAGTTTGTCAGTAAAAAGATTTTATTTTGGACACTAACCCAGCGAGCCCAGTGGGTTTACTGGGGGACACTGCACACACAGTGAGGAAAACTGCCCCCTCCCCCCAGCACTGGGTCCTGAAAGTGAATCTTTCCCTCTATAAAAGGGATGCACACCTTGGGGAAAGAGCCGTGGAGAAGAGCTAGCCAGGGGGTTCCTGTCCCAAAGAGCTTAAACATTATTTTATGGCCCAACCTGTGCAGGACAGGCACGCCGGGGTGTGTGTGTGTGGGGGGTCACATAAATAAATATCCAGCATACCCTGGATAAATTTGGTCAGACGAAACTAGGCAAGTCAATAGCAGGCCTAAATCAGTCCAGCCACTGAACCACCCTTCCCCTGTGCTGCAGTGTTCCTCTGGTGCCACGTAAATGACCGCATCCAGCACTGCTCTGACCAACCAGTGCCGGCGCTGGAGGACCTCGTTTATTTGCGTCCTTGGTGCCAAGGTAGATCAGGGCTGATGGGCGTTCGTTATGCATGGGGAGGGGAGCTGGGGAATCTTTTCTTGAGGCATGGGGTGGGCAGGTGGAAGCGGTTGAGAGGGGGGATCAGAGTGATGAGGTGAGGAACACTGATTCAGATAAGGAGAGGGATCGGGGAAGGCAGGGCACGTTACTTTAGCGATCATGGGAGGGGGAGGAATTGGGACTGCTGGGTTGCTGGTATTTCTTTGTCTACTGGGTGCCAGGAAGGAGATTTGGCCTGTTTTTTGTTTTTGTTATTAAAAGAGTTAGCTGGCTCCCTGGAGAGATGCATGAGTGCCACTTCGGACGGTCCACGTTTCCTTGCTCATGCATCAGGTGTGCCCTTTTCGTTTCTTCTGTCCTTGCTCCCACGTGTGGGCACGTTAACCCGATTTTTAATGGGATCCCCAACTTTTGGCGCATGTGAAGCAGCGTTTTCTGAATGCACAATGGTAGCGCTTTCAAGCCTCCTGCATCCATAAGGCGATTTTTAGTCTTTTGTGCCAGATATTCCCACGCTCCCATTAAAATGTTTCTCCTCAAAGCTTGCTCAGTCAGCACTTCTCAAGTCCCCGGCTGCCCCAAAAAACCCCTCTTAGGAGCTTGCATGCTTGCTTTTGGAAGTTCTAGGTTTATTGACTGGTTCAAGGAATACTAATCATGGATGTGAGCATCCTGTATGCTTCCTGCCATTATCAAAAGAACAGAAACACAAAAGCTGTGCATGCACAGCAGATTCAATCACATTCAGACCTATTCAGAAGAAAGAATGGCGCTAAATCTACACATCTGTCTAATCTCAGGGCCTCCACTCTTTCCTAGACCTGGCGATCTATAGTTCTTCCCAGGGTCACAATATTTTGGATGCCAGTCCCTGAGAATCTGGAATTTCATCTTAAAATTAGCACAGGGGTTTTTTCAACCCAGTCCTCCGGACGCAACTAGCCAGTCAGGTTTTCAAGATATCCATAATGAACACAGTCGAGATGGATCTGCACATGATAAAAGCAGTGCATGCAAATCTACTTCATGCATATTCACTGCGGATATCCTGAAAACCTGCCCGGCTCGGTGTGCCCCGAGGGCTGGGTCGAGAAACCCTGTCTTAGTGCACTCATATTGCTCTCTCTTCCACAGACGGCAGAGGCTTTACCACATTCAGATGACCCTATGGGGATTACCTATTGATGGCTCTGTGACATGACACATCGATAGAAGCAAGAAACAGGAATTATTGTACAAAAGCAGGCGGGGGGTATTGGTGCTACAGAACACACACAGATCAAAGGGGGGATAACAGTGTTTGCAGTGGCCTCTATAGAAGCGGGTCTGAAAATCAAGCTCCATGCTTTCCCCCCTGGATGGGAACAGAGGAGCGCCAGCTTACATCAAGGACCACAGTGTCACAAAAGGGCGAATGACCGGGGCTGAGGCCAACCTGTTTAATGGCTCAGAGGAATTATCAGCACTGACCCTACGCCTCCCCAGCTATTAATGTCAGTTCCCTTTGGCTCCACATAGCTACTCATGCCGAACCTGGGTTAAAAAAAAAAAAAATCAATAACCGCCTGGCGCTTTCATTAAATCTTACGAGGAGTATTTCCGAAGAGGCTTCTTGGAAGTGCGAAAGTGTGTGCGCGCAGGAGGCAAAGCAAAATGCCAAAGACAAACGTGTGCTGTAAAGCAAGAAACAGACGAGGCGAGAAATGCGGGCGGTGGACATCTGTCTCCAGAGATAAGACGGTGCCTGAAGCGGCTGGACAGCGTGTTACTCTGCTTAGCATCCTCCTGGGCAAAACAGATGTACCCTTGGGAAGAAATAATCCGACTTCAAAACGTGTGCCACTTTGATGCTTGAAGAAGACGGCAGTGTATTAAGGGATAAAACTAAACCAAAACTGAAGGTAAACAGATGCAAACTCCACTGGTAGGTCTTAACAGCAGGGTCGGCACCAATAATCAAAGCAATCCCAGGCAGGCACTTTTGCTTTACTGCCTAACCGCATCCTCGGGAATGCCTCTAAACTGTGCAGCTAAGATTAGGCGCGGTTTTTTTTTTTTTTAATAACGCCGCGTTATTTCAACTGCTTAAAGGGTCACTTTCAAAGGCATTTCCATGCGTGGCAACTGCTTAGCTATGAAATTGCCCGTCTACAGGCATAAGGTCAGCTGGACTGAGCAGAGGCGTTTGCGGGGGTGGGGGGAGTTGCACTTTCATGCACAAATACGTTTGGATTTTGAAAATTCTGTGCATATATTTGTGAAAATTTCCTGCGCACAAATTAACAGGTGTAATTGTGTAGGGCTAAGTGAGGCTGGGAATGTCCAAAACACTATTTTACCTGTAAGAAATGGTGCTGAATATTTATCTCTGAGAAGCCATTTATGGCATTATTAAAAAAAACGCGCCTAATCTCCATGGTGAGACCGCACCTTGAATACTGTGTACAATTCTGGTTGCCACATCTCAAAGATATAGTTGCGATGGAGAAGGTACAGAGAAGGGCAACCAAAATAATAAGGGGAATGGAACAGCTCCCCTATGAGAAAAGACTAAAGAGGTTAGGACTTTTCAGCTTGGAGAAGAGACGGCTGAGGGGGGATATGATAGAGGTGTTTAAAATCATGAGAGGTATAGAACGGGTAGATGTGAATTGGTTATTTACTCTTTCGGATAGTAGAAAGACTAGGGGGCACTCCATGAAGTTAGCATGGGGCACATTTAAAACTAATGGGAGAAAGTTCTTTTTTACTCAACGCACAATTAAACTCTGGAATTTGCCGCCAGAGGATGTGGTTAGTGCAGTTAGTATAGCTGTGTTTAAAAAAGGATTGGATAAGTTCTTGGAGGAGAAGTCCATTACCTGCTATTAAGTTCACTTAGGGGTAGATTTTCATACTCCGCGAATAGGCCTACTTTTGTTGGCGCTCCAGGCGCAAACAAAAGTACGCTGGATTTTAGTAGATACGCGCGGAGCCGCGCGTATCTGCTAAAAACCTGGATCGGCGCGCGCAAGGCTATTGATTTTGTATAGCCGGCGCGCGCCGAGCCGCGCAGCCTGGCCTCGGAGGGAACTTCCTTTTGCCCTCCCCTCACCTTCCCCTCCCTTCCCCTCCCTTCCCCTACCTAACCCACCCACCCGGCCCTGTCTAAGCCCCCCCCTTACCTTTGTCGGGGGATTTACGCCTCCCAGAGGGAGGCGTAAATCCCCGCGCGCCAGCGGGCCTCTTGCGCGCCGGGCCGCGACCTGGGGGCGGGTACGGAGGGCGCGGCCACGCCCCCGGACCGCCCCGGGCCGTAGCCACGCCCCCGTACCCGCCCCCAAACGCTGCCGACACGCCCCGAAAACGCCGCTGCGCTCGGTCCCGCCCCCGACACGCCCCCTCCGAAAACCCCGGGACTTACGCGAGTCCCGGGGCTCTGCGCACGCCGGTAGGCCTATGTAAAATAGGCCTACCGGCGCGCAGGGCCCTGCTCGCCTAAATCCGCCCGGTTTTGGGCGGATTTAGGCGAGCAGGGCTCTTAAAATCCGCCCCTTAGAGAATAGCCACTACCATTAGCAATGGTAACATGGAATAGACTTAGTTTTTGGGTACTTGCCAGGTTCTTATGGCCTGGATTGGCCACTGTTGGAAACAGGATGCTGGGCTTGATGGACCCTTGGTCTGACCCAGTATGGCATGTTCTTATGTTCTTATGCATGAAACATGGGGCTGTGCATGTAAATGATGTGGAATGTAACACTGAATAAATAAAATAAATAATAAATATAAACTTCAGAAGGTTTGGGCACATAAAGGCACTTGCAAAACCAGATTTCATGCAACCTTTGAGATACACAAAAGAGAGGTACTCCAGGGGGCTAAGCGGAGATTTATCCACACACTGATGTTAAATATCATATGCATAGATTAACACACACACACACATTACACCGTGCAAAAAGCAGGGGTAACTTTGGGCAAGCACGTCTGTGCAGGTTATTTCAGATAATCTTCAAAGTGGACTTAAGGTACATAAATCCGATTGGAAAACCGGTGTAACTAATGTGTGTTTCTGCCAACGTCCTTATGAGAGCTCTTTGAGAATTACCCTTCCTCTCTGTATGTATTCATGGCCTCTGGCGACACTCTGAATCTGTGCCTCCCCCTGATCCCTGGGGATACTCTGAATCTGAGGGGTCATCTTTCAGAGCTCACGGGTACTTTTGACAGGTGCATTTTGCAATAAGTTTGAAAGGGAACATGCCCACGTGCTTTCCCCTTTGAAACTTGTCTCAGGAACTTCTGCAGCTGCTTTGCGTGCAGGGATGAGTTTGTAAAACAAATTGCGCGCAGTGTAACCTTCAAATAACTCCGCATAGCCCTGTATGTGTGTGTGTGTCTTATGGCCATGCAGAGCTCTATGACTATTTTATAACCCACATGTATCAAGTACACACAACACACACACTTATGTCTACCCCCAAGATATGTATGTAGGCTTATGCGCAAATACCCAAAATGCATCGAAAGAGCATATATCAATACACTGAATCCGCATGCTTTCTCTGCCTATCTTAGAATCACATGTGCATGTTTTAACATGTGAAAAAAAAAAAGAATTTACTTGTATAAAATCCTGATGTACTTGCACAAGTTGGTATATATTTTTTTAAAACCTGCAGGTGTAATTTAAATTACCAGTTCGCCCGCTTCTCCTCCTAGTTCTTCACCCTCAATCCACACAGGTCACCAAGACCTCCCACCCCATCAGTAAATGACAACACACCCCATCTAATATACTTTGTACGAGATAATTAGCAGGTGTAAAATTGTGTGAATGAATTACCAGGTTCTCATGGCCTGGATTGGCCACTGTTGGAAACAGGATGCTGGGCTTGATGGACCCTTGGTCTGACCCAGTATGGCATGTTCTTATGTTCTTACCACATGTACTCGTGCAAGTTTCTTATAAAACAGCAATTTATTTATTACTACATCTTTTAGTCCGCTAGATCCATTTTGTACAATGCGGATTAGAAACTTACACACCCAACCCTTGGCCCTGCCCTGAAATACCTTAGTCCACCCCTTTTTCATGCGTGCAAATGTGTGTGTGTTTAGAAAATAGCATTTACACGGGCTCAAGTTATTTGCACACATATATGCTAATTTTTACACACGTAACTCTGAAAATTCACCTCACAGACTTGAAAATATAATCTATGCATGTTGCTTTCCCATACTGGCTAAAACATGTCCCTTTTGGGAATGCCTTTCCTTAAAGTCAGATAAAAATACTTTCAGCAGCATTGATAGAGGGCCAGTAAACGGGTAAACTGCCATTTAACTGCACAAATGGTTTCGATAATTGTCTTAAAACAGTCTGGAAATATCTTGGTTGTATACGCTACATCTGCCTGCACTTCTCACAGCAAAGGTTTAATTATTTTCCAGTCAATGTCTGCACTAAAAGGGAATAATCACCCCTCCAATTATTCATCTGATAACCTTCCAGTATACTTTCGGTGCATTTATTTGAAACAAATGGTAAAATGGGACGACTAAGCCTGTTTTTGGTTTATTTAAAAAAAAAAAAAAAAAATCTTGCTGGAAGGTAAGATGGTTCTGTACAGCCCTTTCTAAAGATCAATATCAATTTTACTTACTGGCAATGGAGGGTATAGTGAACCTGAGTCAAGGGCGCCCTCTTAAGTACAGCACATGTTGCAGCTGAGATAATAAACTGTACAAACAGCACATCATGGGCCATAGCTTCCAAATTAAACATACAAATATAAGATTTGTCATACTGGATCAGACCAAATGTCCATCAAGCCCAGTATACTGTTTCCAACAGTTCCTAAAGCAGGTCACAAGAAACCTGGCAGTATCCCAAAAGGTAGATAGATTCCATGCTGATTATCCTAAGGATAAGCAGGGGATTTCCCCAAGTCCACCTTAAAAATGGTTTATAGACTTTTCCTCCAGGAACCTGTCTAAGCCATTTTTAAACCCAGCTACACTAACAGCTTTCACCACATCTTCCAGCAATGAATTCCAGAGCTTAGTTATGAACTGAGTAAAGAAATATTTCTTACATATTTCTAAAATGGAAGGAAACCTCCTTGGCTTATCAGTTTCCATATCTATCCAGAAACAAATCTAAAGGATTTGTCCATGATCAGAGATGGAAAATGCTTGGTTGCCTAAAAATTGGCTCCTACCAATGGGCCCTGGGCTGAGGAAACCCACCACTGTGGCAGTCCTGGTCCTGTTTCCCGCACCTCTCTAAAGAGAGGCTGGAGGAAGGGGTAGCGATGTTAAAATAATAACAATAATGATGACTAGACCATTTAAAATTGACAAAGGAAAAAAAAATGAAAAAGCAAGAGGCTAAATGATAATGCAAGTTTATTGTATATATGATTGTTTCATCCAGTGCTTTTTTATTTGTGTATTTTTTTTAGAGTCAGATTTTAATGTTTTAGGTTATGATTCACAGCTAGTCTACATTTTTGTTTTGTTTTAAACGTTTATGTTGCATTTATGTATTTGTTATTTATTATGTACCGTATGTATAGTTGTAACTTGCTTAAGAATTACTTTAGGCAGGTTATAAATATTACAAATAAACCATAAGGACCATAAAAAATACAAAACTTTGTGTGTCCTTTTGCTTTTGGCAAATAGTATGCACTAGTTGTAAATAACGTGTGTCATTCACAAACAGCGTGCACTATTTGCAAACAGTGAGCGCTATTTGCTGAATAAACAAAACAAAAAAAAAAACCCCAGCAAAAACTTCAAAAACAAAATTCTAACAAAATAATTGAATATAGAAACAGAAATGAAAAAATTGAGTGTGCATATCCCTACATCACACAGACATTAATTGCATAGAGTTTCTGTGTGTTTCGAAATAAAAATGAAGGCCTATTAATGAGGCAACTTGCACGATTATGAATGGACGTATCGCAGCGTGCATGGATGCTGATCATATCTGCCTCCTCGAGCGTGGCGCAGTAAAAGCCAGTGTGTAATTAGTCTCAGAGGAAAGAAATCAGTGCTATTCTCAGACCCGATGGGAGCTTGGGACTTAAAAACCACAGAAACCGCAGAGCCTTTCACAATCACCTGCTGCTTCCTTTCGGCTCATTTGGACCTTACAAAAATGGATTTCTCCCAAGCAGCATAGCAGAGGTCATTAATCCTGCAGGAGCAGGGCTTCATTACGTGTCTGCCAATGATTTTCTCAATGCCATTATCTTCCTGGTGCACTGAGACCGGCTATAAAGAGCATTTTGGTTTCAGCGTTTGGGCCCTCATTTTTCAGATGAGCTGCTTCTTCTGCCTGAATAGTAAAACAGCATCCCTCCCCCACCTCAGCACCAAACCCCAAAACAATACAAGTAGTTAGCCTTTATTCAAAGAGGCGCCTGCTGATTTCACACAGTGTGCAACCTGCTCTGGACTTTACTGTAACAGCACCTTCTGCCACAAGTAAAGGCCAATTCAAATTCCCAATGGCCAGCAAGCATCTCCCATACCCAGAGAGATGTGTGTTCAAATCCCCCAACTCCCAAGCTGGTCATTTAGAACGTAGGCTCTTTTAACACGAGAAACGCAAATGCCAATATAAATTAGTCATTGCTCACTCACCAGCTCTTTGTTTAAATCTCCAGGCACAGATCTGCTTCTTATGCTGATGGTATCCTCCTTCCCTTCCGAATATGACCCACTCAAGTCCAGCTCAGATCTACTGTGTTCTATCAAAATAAAAGTATGGAGACCAACTGTGACCCGTAAGTTCTTCTATTCCTTAAAGAGCGAATGCCGTTTTCCCTATAAATTCTCTCACCTGTTCTTATACGGTCTCTGGCTGTGGTAGAAAACCCAGATGATGCCTGACGGAACTGTTTCTGATACAACATAACCCTGGTTTACAACGATGTAGGAGCAGAGTTGTGGGTCGCCACTTCGAGGGACCCACAACTCTGCTCCTCCGGGTACCCACAATGCATGAGTATGAGATGCATCTACCTATGCCAGATCTAAGAGTGAAACTAATTTACATATTTTGGCTACTCTGAAATTCAAACTTGTTGCGGTGCTCAGGGACCAGAGCCAGCCATTCGTGATGTTTGTGTGAAATTCATATTAATTTTAGGACATGCATTATATACTATACTGTACCATACAGGCCATGTTCAGGGCCGAGAAAACAAGAATCCAATTTCAAGTGCTCCTTTTTGGGTCATGTGGGTGTTGCCATTAGAGCACTACTTGGCTGAACCTTCTCCCTAGAGAGCAAGTTCTACTCCTCTCTCTTTTTGGCTTGGTAGTTTCCTCCTGCCCCTTCGAGTTCCCACCTCAACCAGAACCAGCCTATGTTGGCAAAGGCACAACGAGCTCCTCACTCGCAACTTCCCCTGGTTTCTCCTCGTTTTATAACCCAGCCTTTGCAGTAACAGTCCTTGGCCTAAGGCGCTCTCCAAAACTCAGGATGCAAGGGCACAGAGTCTGGCCAGTGGGTGTCACTGTTGTGCCATGGCCAAGGCTCTCTCCCCCTCCCGTCCCCGGCGGTCTAGCCCAGTATGAATTATTAAAATCTTGTTACCCGCTAGCCACAAAGTTCACAGCAGATTATACCAGAAAACATCCATAATAAAAACAAACATTACTATTTTACTTCCACAGCTCTCACAAGCCTTCCCAGACCAAGAAGCAGGAAAACACAGCCGAGAATCAAACCCAGGTTCTGCCATCTGGAAACAGACAGTCAGTGATGGGCACTGCAGCGACCCAAAAATCAACGCTCTTATCAATATTTGTGCACCTGGTCTCGTAATTATTTGCAGAGAACTGCGAGTAGAGCATGCATTTGATGTGGAACGTGACCTCCCCGCTGACATTACAGGCTACGGATCAGGGGTTCACGAGGACCACCTGGTTTTGTCGAGTTTCAGCATAGCCATAATGAATATACATGAGATTAATTTGCATGCAGTGGAGGCACTTCATGCAAAGAGATATCTCATGCATGTTAATTTGGGACATGCTGAAAACCAGACTGGCCAGATGGTCTCATTGATATAGATTGTGTGTCTGTGTGTGTATATATATTTTTTTATTACATCTAGCAAACAATAAGAAACATGCATGTAAAACTGCTCAGCTTCCATTTCTGCAACAGCAAAACAAAAAAATTATCCAAATGGAGGAAGCTGGAGGGATATGGCCATGGCAAGCAGAATAAAGACAAGAGGAGGCAAATAACTAATATGAGCTTCAGCCATAAAGTGCAACAGCTTTGTCTCTCATATTCTTATGAAAATTACATCAATTTAAGTGCATGGCTCATGGAGAACTGTCCCACGAAGCGCCAGGCTGCAGTATCACACACACACGTGAGAGTTTGGCTGCACGTGTCCAGGTATGATTTATTTCACACAGCGAAATGTAAATGTTTATATAAATAAGGTTCCCCTTCCTATGGGATTTTCTTCAGAGCCACTTGCTGTATGCTTCTTTCAGCCTGAAAAGCAAAGGTGCAGAAAAGGACACTTGGCTGGCTTTGTGTGGGTGAGGCCAGGCACTAGTCAGCTACACTTAAGTGCTATGTCGAGCTGACAATTTTCATTGAAGGGACTCAACGAGCCCGACGTTCAATAGTGCGGTTAGTGGACAAGTTATAGCTATATGTAACTGGGTAACTTGAAAACCTAACCGGTTATGTTTAAATATGTCCGGGTAGGTTTTTAAGTAAGCCAGCCTTGTGTGGTCGGATAGCTCGCTACTTTATCTGGATATCTGTAAGACAAATCTGGGTGAGTAGCACTGTGACATAAGGGGAAAAAAAACCTCTGTGGGGTCCTGCTGGGCCGAGTATCTCCAACCCCCCCCCACCCCCCAAAAAAACTTCTATGAATGATAGGAATTTGATTTTTGAGGGGAGAGAGGGTGTGTCGCTCCTATCCCCTCCCTTCCCATTCTGGCTGCTATTAAATACTAGAGATGCGCTTCGGGTTTAAATTTTGTGTCGGGCTTCGTTTCGGGGCACCTCCCCGCAAGAATTTCGTTTTTCCCCACGGTTCGGGGTTATTTTTTTTTCGGGAGCCCCAATTTTCGGGTTAGTGTGTGCTAACTCCCAATAGTGCGCACTAACCGGAAAATGAATTTTTTCCAAAATTTCAGAAAAAATTCAATCTTTTTTGGTTCCCCCGAACCATTCCGAATTAAACGATTGCACATTCCTATTAAATACATCTTTCCAGCCACCCCCTCTCCCCACCCACACTCACAATACTATGACCTCCCCGTACCCCTAGAAACCCTGCTGGGAGCAAGGTAACTTCCTACTGCTTCCAGTGCTTGTCTCATCAGATCACCTTGGAAGCACCTGGAACAGGTAGAAGGTTACCTTGCTCCCGGCAGGGTGGGTTGGTGGGTGTGATTTTATTGGGACCATTGAAGCACAGAAGTGTCTCTCTGGAACATCAATCGGCTGGAAGCCTGGGCAATCCGTCTGGCATGCTTGCAGTTCGGCCACAGGTTGTAGAGTCAAGTGGTCTGGATAATGTCAGACAATGCAACAACAGTAGCCTATATCAATAGGCAGGGAGGAACCCAGAGTCAGCAACTATTGCAGGAAATAGCCAGGCTTATAGAAGGGGCGGAAGTGCATCTTCAGGAGATCTTAGCCTCGTATGTTGCAGGAAAAGACTTTCTCAGCAGGCAGAGTTTGGATCCAGGAGAATGGAGTGACTAGGTACGTGCAAATTTTTGTGTGTGAGCAACAATTTTTTTTAAACCAACAGTTTTTGAGTGCCTCTGGGTTGGGTCGAGTTGTGGCATCGAGCCTGGTCCCAGGCCGAGGCTCCGGCATCAGGACCCGATGGATCCCTATAATTTACCCAATAGGCAACAAAGAATTTCGGTGCATGGTCAATTTATGCTTTCTCATGAGAAACAAAGTCCAGTTTTTCTGTCATCCTACAGAAAAATTAAGTAAGAGGAGCTTGGTAAGGATCGGAGAGGGGAACTAGAAAGGGAGGGATTGATCAATCGATAAAGTTTCTTTACCAGCTTAATCAAGTATGTGTAGCGTGAATTAAAGTCGTTCCGCTCCTTGGAGCGACTTGCCCACCCCTCCATCGCCTCAGTCACAAACTTAGGGCCGGATTTTATTAAGCATTTTTCCCATAGATACAGAACGGGGGAAAACCTTTAGCAAACAGGTCCCTAAGATTGAAAGCTCTCTGGGGCAGAGAACTACCCGCTGTATCTGAATGTAAATCGCATTGAGCTACCAATGGAATAAAAAAGCACGGGAGAAATCTAAACAGGAAAATCTCTCTGTGCAGGGCGTTACATACGTGCATTTAACTCATTTAGAACAGGCCGCATATGTTTTCCCATGTTACAACAATTTTTAAAGCAAACCTACCCCGTACAGATTCACTGCAGAAAATGTATCTCAGCAGCTCTACACGTGCCACAATTACAGCCGCTATTTGGTGGTGCACAATTTTGCGGCGGGAACTCATGCCCAAGGTTTTTAAATGAAGAAGTTAATGCATGCAAGCCCCGGCCTAGACCAGTCTCCTGTCTCGCCTGGAACCCCTCTCCTCCTGTGCGTAAGAAAGCACGCACATGCAGAGTGCACACGTGTACATTTTATATGTGCGCTGGCTGCAGTTTTTCTAAATTTACACTTCTGTGGCTAAAGCTCTGCTTTACCCGGTGAAGTTCCTTTGAAAAATTACTCTTATAAACGAGTAAATGAATGTCATGAAGTTCCTCACTTTACAGAGTCATTTCAAAGGGATTTCTTCAGGTAAAATAGTGTTTTACGCATAAAAATAGCTCCTAAACTGCCTAGCTGATATGTGAGGGCAAACTTACCCTCCGAATACCCTGGTCATGCACAAGTTCACCCGAGCTGAGTGGAGGCATTCCCTGGGGAAGGGGGGGGGGGGGGCGGGTTTGCACTTATGGTCATATTTTTTGATTTTTTTAAAAAAATGTATTATTCTAAATTTCCCCTATAAGTTTCCGTGCACAATGAAGCAGGTGTAATCATAAATCTGGTGGGATAATTTTCAAAGCAAGTTTTTGCCTACTTTCTTATGCAGGCTGTTACAGAGTTACTCTCTCCCCCCCCCCCCCCCCCCCTTTGGGCCTTATATCCACGGGTAAAGCACTGGTAATGCTTCTGAGAAATACCCTTCCCGTGACTGCTTCTCATTTACAGAGCATGCCAGGGGTGACTGGGGCTGGAAATGCACTGGGTGGGTACCTGAAGACAAGGATGCCTTGGAGACGGAGCCCGGTGGCGTTTCCGAGCCTTTCCTTTCATGCAGCCCGGCTGGCTCTTTGGACGTGCTTTCGCCTGCAGGAGGTACCGCACCGTTTCCACTGCTCGCGCCCTGTCCGGGGAGAATCAAAACTCCATCACTTTCTTCAGACTTCACACTTCAAAAACGACCTGCTCCCGCTCAAACTGGGTGCCAGACATGGGAGGCACCTGCTACTGGACTTACTTCTGCAGGGCGAGGCCAAAAGTCTGGGTGGGGATGGGGATGGGGACCTGGGGAGAGGCAAGGGGTAAACTCGGTACCAACCTACTTTTAACTCAAGTCTGTCATGCTATTTGTGGGAGGTTGCCATGGACCCAATCTAATCTTTTGGTGGTTGGATTGCTGTCAGATCCAGGATATAAACATAAATAGATATATCTAAAATTCTAAGGCATTTCCAAACGTGCTAAGGTAACCAAAGAGTTAACACGGGCAGAAGCCAGCAGTCCCCATGAGTGCAGCGACTTCCAGCTGTGACACGATGTGCAGTGTATCAGGCTAAAGTCTGAATCATCCAGACAATATTTATAATCCAGAGAGGATGGTCCGGGGCTCAATGCTCAGCAGCCATGTGGCACCGAGTGGTACCTGTGTTCCCTCTGTATCACGTACAGTACAACCATGCAGATAGTATCACTGCTATTCTGGGAAGCTTGCTAGGAAAAGCTGCAGCTACGGAAGGCACTCAGTACTCGTGCACGATCCCTTTCTAATGCAAATATGTGAGGGGCCTGATTCTGCTGCTCATGGATTTTCCCTGATGCCTTATCACCATCACCCCGAATTAAATGTGACAGCATCACACAGAGGGCCAGTAGCTGCTCTCCAAAAATCCCTGCAGCAGGATGACTGGAACTGACTTGGTTCATTAGCGATGAGATTTTCTGCGGGCTGTTCCTGGCAGTTTAAGTTTATGGCACAGCCACGCGGCAGATAAAACCACCTGGGGGGGCGGTGCAACGGGTGCTCGGATGTAGATGTACCGTGCGTTTTAGGGAGGAGAAGCAGCTTGTTTACCACCTGAAACCCCAGAACTGGGTCTTACGTAGCAATGCAGACTTCACACACAGAAGCTGCTGAGAGCCTGGAGACACACACCAGCACATCTGAGTTGCAGTTTTAGACTGTCATGTTACAAAAAAACCCCAAACAAACAAACAATGGCAAGCAACTTTGTTCAAACCTAGGATTCATAGAATTTCCATATTCAGAGCCTTAACACTTCCTTCTCTTTTTAGCAGAAAAGTGACAAAACAAAAATATTAGTAGTTCAAGCTCGGTGGGGAACATAAACCATAGCTAAACCATAATCCTACCGTGCATGATCTGCTTTACCCGTTGTTCCCTGGTTGACCATCAGGGCAGGCGAACTGTGTCCAAGCTTAGATGCCAGAGTCACTATGGGATTCCTTTAACTGGACCTTTCCAAATCCCTTCTGCCCCCCCAAAGTGCCATACACCCTAGGTACAAGCCTGAGATGCAGCATGCTGGTCTAGGACGATGCAATAAAGTGCGTCCAGGCTAGTGCACAGCTTAACATGCAGTTGGATGTGCTAAACTAGAACCCGATGCAATAAGGGGATTAGTGCATCCAAAATGCACTTCCAAACAACTACCTAGCCCATAGAGCTCATCACATGTAAATTCCATGCAGATGAGGCTATTAGCTATTCAGGGGCGGCTCAGGGCAATCTGCTGCCAGAGGCGAGGAAAAAAAACCCCCACTCCCCCGCCCCCCCAAAGGCATGGCGCAGGTCAAATCACAGAGAGAGCGGGGGCGGGGGGGGGGAGTGGGTTATCCCACTTGGAGTCTAGCCCTCTTGGTGATTTGAAATGCTGGGGAAGGGGGGATGCGAGGGTCAGGGTTCCCAGAGGAGTGGCAGGTAGAGTGCTAGAGATATTCCAGGAAAAATCCCATAAAAAAGCAAGATACATGCAACCCATTTGGTATTAGGCCTATTGTAAAGTGCGTTAGGTGTGAGCTTGGCCCTCAGAAAGCTATGAATAAACTGAATTACAAATTACAATACAGTAAATCTCCCATACCAAAACAGCACTAACTGCCAGAGCTCAAACTGTATCAACCCTACCCATGAAAAGCAACACTGCATATATTACATCAGGCCCTAAAACACCAATACACCTCCTATTAAGAAAGCAGAACAAGCCAGGTACATAAGAAGTTGCCATACTGGTTCAGACCAAGGGTCCATCAAGTCCAGCATCAAGTCCTGCAGTGGCCAACAAGATACAAGCACCTGTCAAGTACCCAAATATTAAACAGATAACATGCTACTAATGCTGGTAATAAGCCGTGACTATTCCTTAAGTCAACTTGACTAATAGCAGTTTATGGACTTCTCCTCCAGAAGCTTGTCCAAACCTTTTTTAAACCCAGCTATGCTAACTGCCTTAATCACTTCCTCTGGCAACAAATTCCAGAGCTTAATTGTGTGTTGAGTAAAAAATAATTTTCTCCAATTTGTTTTAATTATGCTACTTGCTAACTTCACAGAATGCCCCCTAGTTCTTGTATTATCTGAAAGAGTAAACAACCGATTCACATTTACCTGTTCTAGTCCTCTCATGATTTTGTAGAACTCCAACATATTCCCCCTTAGCCATTTCTTCTCCAAGCTGAACAGCCCTAACCTCTTCAGCCTTTCCTGATAGGGGAGCCGTTCCATCTCCTTTATCATTTTGGTTGCCCTTCTCTGTACCTTCTCCATCGCAACTATATCTTTTTTGAGATGCGGCGACCAGAATTGTACACAGTATTCAAGGTGCGGTCTCACCATGGAGCGATACAGAGGCATTATGACATTTTTCCATTTTATTCACCATTCCCTTCCTAATAATTCCTAACATTGTTTGCTTTTTTTCACCATCACAGCACATTGAGCCAACAATGTCAATGTATTGTCCACTACGACACTTAAATCTGTTTCCTGAGTGATAACTCCTAATATGAAACCCAAAATTGTGTAACTACAACAGAAGTTATTTTTCCCTATATACATTACCTTGCCCTTATCCACATTAAATTTATTTGCCATTTGGACGCCCAGTCACCCAGTCTTGCAAGGTCCTCCTGCAATATATCACAATCTGATTGTGATTTAACTACCCTGAATAATTTTGTGTCATCTGCAAATTTGATCACTTCACTTGTTGTTCCCCTTTCTAGATCATTTATAAATAAATAGATCCCTACACAGGAAGTACCTGCTAGCAGAATACTTCACCTCAATCACACATGCTGAACATAGATCCTCACCAAATACACAATAAGGAGGTCAAACTATAAATAGAAACATGCAGACAAAACTGAACTGGAAACCGCAACAAAGCCAGATAAGCAGTACAGAATGGAAAAAGAAAAACATCACCATTCCTTATAAAACATAGAAAAAAAACACAAAATATAAATTATAATACTAAAACCATACAAATAAGAACGTTTCAAAACAGCAGAGTATCCAACAATCAAATATTGAAAAAGTTTTTAAAATTTCCCTAATACCTATAAAATATTTTAAAACAGCAGACACATGAAATACCATCCAATAATTAAAAAGAATAAAGGATAAAAAAAATTCTTTCTTACTTCCCGCAGGGACTGAGGACCCTACGGGCTTGTCGGCAGAGCTGCGCTTGGATGAGCCTGACGGCAGGGTGAGGCGGCCGCGGATGGAGAGTTCTGAAGGGCAATTTTTCTGCCGCCTGAAGCGGCCGTTTCACCCTGCCTCATTACAGAACAGCCTCCTGTAGCTATTTTAACCCCGATGCAGAAAATCCCCCGGCGTCCAACGCGCAACTTGTTAAGGTGGCAAACTTAACTCCAGCCCCCCGGGGCTAGCGTTAAGTCATTCCGCGAGTGACAGGATCTCAGGTTTTCTCGGACCCCCCCCCCCCCCCCTCTGCCATCAGGATAAGCAATGAGGAAAACGACCCGGAGGAGAACGGGCCAAACATCACAGTCACATTACGCCTGCTGATGCACGGAAAGGAAGTCGGCAGTATCATAGGGGGGGGGGGGGGGGAAAGGAGAAACAGTTAAAAGAATACGGGAAGAAAGCAGTGCTCGGGTCACTATCTCCGGAAGGCTCCAGCCCCGAAAGGATCACTACAATCACTGGATCTACTGATGCGGTCTTCGATGCGGGATAAAACGTAATCCCTTATTGACTGCCCGATGCACTTATGGGATCACAGCCATGTGTCCTGGACGCCCGATGCATTCTGAGCGCTAGGGATGCACAATTTTTCCCTAGCGCGTTTTTTGTTTGGTTTTTTTTAACGCAGCAGCTCATTTTACTGTAGCATTGGGCGCCCCGGAGAGGTGGCTGTGCGGGTGTTAGGAAACTGGGCGCTCAATGCAAGTGCCTGCTTTACCGCGTATCTTATTGCATCGGCCCCCCCCCCCCTCAACAAAGTATCATTTCCAACTTGAAAGATGGAACTATGCGTTCTACAACCGAAGTCACCACACACGTAGAGTAACCACAGTACAGCGTGAGCACATCTTCTGTGCGAATACAAGCAAATGATAGCCATTTCATGCTTACTGCAAAGAAGTGTTTCCAGGGGCAGAGTTAGGACAGGGAAATCATTTTACGCGTGTACTTCCAATTTCCCCCAAAGTATACGCGTAAAGGTTTGCATGGACTTTCACACCCGCTCTTTAACAGGCATATATATGTGCGCGACCAGGGCCGTTCTAAGGCCTGCGCAGTCCCGCAAATTTTCAAAGCAGCCTTGCATATTCAAGCCTGCTTTGAAATTACGGCTATTATAAAATTGGACTCACCATGAATGGATGTACCTTAGTGTTTTAATGGGGCCAGATAATGAGTTCAGTATAAGAAAAAGGACAAAGATCCAGGACAGAACAGTAAGAATCAATAACAAACCCATTAATGAAGCACAAGCATCAGATTCCTTGGTTTTGATTCTGTCACTAATTGCAGGGCTGGGGATGGAAACCAACAGGCTCATTTTTTTTGGGGGGGGGGGGCTTGTAGCCTGCTCAGAAAAGACACACACACACCAGGACATCTGGCCCACGAGGAGGGGGCTGCGGTGGCGCTGACGTGCCTTTGTCTGGACTCACCCCGCGGCTGTAGTTGGACGTGGTGCTGCGGATACTCGGTGCCGGGGACCCCTGGGGGACTGGTGTGGAGGTGCCGCTTCGGTTCGCCAGCTGAGATGGTGACTTACGGCTGTCGGGAGAGGGCTTGATGTCAGTGATATCCAGTGAATGGACGCTGCCCCTGAGGAAGGAAGAAGACAGTTACAAATCTTGTGCGGTCTCTTGAAATGGGTGCAACTGCAGCTCTGGAAATCCAGTAATTCTGCATGTTTCCTTTCAGGTCAAATGTAGCCATAAAAACTGGACACTGGAGAGACCATGCTGCAGATTCTTTTTCTTTATTACAGTAATATACCTTTTCCTGGTTTCCATATTTTACAGCTTTATAGGTATGCATACATTTCAATATTCAAACCTTACGGCCCCTGCTGTACATGCACACACACAATCTACAATAATATAACCCAACCCGTGTGGTGCACAGTCCTGCCGAAGGTTTAGAAGCTTTTTTTTTTTTTTTTTAAAACTCCGGATGCATTAGCATAGCATCAGTTTATTTCTTTAAATCCCTGATATAGTAATCTGGGAGTTAAAAATGTGTGCTAAAAACTAGCACACAGTTTTTCTTAATGCCCAGATTGGCCTGTCTGCAACCCGGCGCACACAAATCTACACCTGATTTTATAACATGTGTGAGCAGCCGCGCGCATGTTGTAAAATCCGGGGTCTGTGCGTGCAAGGGGATGCACACTTGTGCACCTTGCATGCGCTGAGCCCTAGGGGAGCCCCGATGGCTTTCCCTGTTCCCTCCGAGGCCGAAATCGGAGCGGCCTCGGAGGGAACTTTCCTTCGGCCCCCCCCCCCCCCCACACACAGCCCTACCTAAAACCCCCCTGACCTTTGTTTAAGAAGTTGCGCCTGCCTCTGGGCAGGCGTAGGTTGCGCGCGCCGCCAAGTGCCGGCGTGCGATCCCCTGGCACGGCTGCTCTGCTGGAGACCTCGGTCCCGCCCCCTCCCCGTCCCTTTCACAAAGCCCCGGGACATACGCGCGTCCAGGGGCTTGCGCGCGTTGCCGGGCCTATGCAAAATAGGCTCGGTGCGCGTAACCCTTTGAAAATCTGGCCCTTTGTGAGCAATTCTCAGCACCACAGGTTGCGTGAAAGTCCATGGGTATTCTTGTACCCGCTAACCTGAGAGCTGACTGACAAAGGACAGCTACTGTCCTGCTGAGTTTTCCTTTAAAAATTAGTCAAGCGAAGCCCACAGGCATTTTCCTTTGCTCCTCCTTCCCTCAAGGGCAAAGCTGGCATGGAAAAGTGCACGAGGGGTATTTCAACATGAAATCCTTGTGCGTCCTTTCCTTCCCTTGCTCTCATCCCTTGCTACTGAGCCGG
The DNA here is from genome assembly GCF_901001135.1 of Rhinatrema bivittatum. Lineage (NCBI taxonomy): Eukaryota > Metazoa > Chordata > Amphibia > Gymnophiona > Rhinatrematidae > Rhinatrema > Rhinatrema bivittatum. Next base: position 218,534,987 of record NC_042619.1, read on the forward strand.
TCTAAAGTCAGCCAGATAACTTTGAGTTAGCCAGATAAATTTATCTGGTATTCAGCAGTGCGGCCACACCACTGAATATTCCGGACAAGTTAGCCGGGGACGGTTATTAAGTTAATTTGTTCAGTCAGATAGTGTTGAATATGGACATCTAGTATGTTAAAGCAAGGTGCTTATTTCGACAGTGGTGGGAATATGACGACGACTTCTAGGCTTCCCAGATCTGTTTGGAAGCATTCCCTCGCGCAGTGAATTTGTAGGATGCATGCGTGCTGCAGTCTGTAGGCAAGAACCCAAATATTGTTGTTACTGTTTGCGCGATATGCTTCACTGGCTAAACCAGCAGTTCCAGAGACGCCCTGGATGGGGCTCTTGGAGGCTCCTGGAACTGCTTGTTAAAGAATTGTATTAAAGCAGAGACAGGGGGTCCCCAGCGAGTGCAGCAGAACTGGTGAGAGGCCCTTGATAAGAAATTGGTTGCACACCACTAGGGGCTCCCCAGAAGGCCCTGAAGGGAGCACTGTGGTCACTCAACTACAAAAATCAAAAGTACGAATAACGATGTGAAAAGCGTAATAGGTCCCGAGCTGGCTTAGAAGAGGATTTCAGCTGGAAAAGTCTTGAAGCGTTGGGCTCAGTAATACAGTGCAGTATGTATCCTGTGCCCTAAGGAAAGGACAGCCTTGCCTCGTTCCGTATCTCAGCAGGTCGTTAGCTATTCAGCATAGCTCTGAGAGTCACTGGGCACTTAGCTACTAGGGCTTCAATCAGCGCCTTCACTAAAGAGCATGTTATTAATTACACAAGAATCCACGGTGCTGGATTCCTTGGTGAGAGAATACCTATTGTCAGTTTCCTTGGTGAGAGAATACTTACTGTCAGAATTATAAGCAGAACATGAAAGCAGAGGGTGTAGCTGAACTGAGCTCTTGCAAGCTCTGCTCTCTCAGAGGGCTAGGAAGGGAGTTACAACAAAGTGGAAGTCACAGGAAGTAAGCATGAACAAGAATGGATCCAAAATCCAGAACGCAAAGCTGGTCCTTTTCATAGAATTAATACTGTACATCTGATGAGGTATTTAAAATAACTGACATGCTGTTTTGTATATGTCCTGTACCTTTGATTATCGCAGTCCAGTAACTATAATGATTCTTTAATAAATGGAAAAAAAAAAGTATTTTGTCTTGGAAGACTGTGGTTACATGCCAAATCTGTTCCCTTTTCCCACTGTCCCGTTTAAAAGTCTTCTGGGGCCAATTAGCCAGTCCAGACCTCCAGTTTTGAAATAACAGATGTCACCTTGTACTGTGCAAGCCTGAAGACACACAATTCCATCTCAGTCACTGCAAAATGAGTTCAGCTATACCTCAAAAAAATCAGACTTGCAGCCCTACTGCAAGATCGTATTATAAAACAGACAAATCAATGTCACATGAGTGGATACTTGTGGGTCAAGTGGGTACACGGAGTCATAACCCTCAAATTCTAGGATGCCTTCCCTCCTCTCAAACAAATTGCACAAAACCATTCTCCTTTCCTTCACTTTTAACAGCAGTTAGGACTTTAAAGATGTGTAGGTTAACCTGGGAGGGTTGAGAAGTCACATACTGCACATGCACCTTGCTTTCATCCCCTTTGGCAAGTGTAATCACAGCACAGTCACACTTAAAAATGACAGAACTGAGATCCCTAAGATCTTTATCACCAGTACAAAGCAGAATGGTCTCTTCCTGTTCTCCTGCACGAAAGCTCAGCAGCATTTGCAATACTCTGACAAGCCCATGATCCAGCTGCCCGCAAGCCCTCTGCTGTCCTCTGACATCCATAAGAGGCACAGTTGGTCCCAGAGCAAGGAAGCTCAGCTTCAGTCTGAGAATTAAAGGCAGAGGCAAACAGCTGCTATGCATGTGCTTGCCTTATGATTCACGGGCACAATTACAATCACGTCAAAGCTCATTATGGATTACAAACGAATGGAGTAATGTGAAAAAAAAAAAGATGAAACAGGCCCTGCGACATGAGCAGCGCATCCCTAAGCTGTAGTAACTGTTTTACACAGCTGCATGCTTTGTTAGCGTATCCATCATGCTTAGCTCTCTTCTGAATGTCCGACAAAACGTGCAACAATTTCTTTGCGGACAGTGAACCTCCCCACTTTACTACTGAAAAAAATCCAGAAACTAAAGATTTATAGCAGTGGTTCTCAAACCGGTCCTTGGAACTCACCCAACCAGTTGGGGTTTCAGGTTATCTGCGATGAACATGCACGAGAAATATTTGAACACAGCAAGTCATTTTCATAAAAGGCGTATTCCACAGTTAAGATGGTGCTTTACTTGCAGAAACTGTAAGTTTACCCAGACCAAGCAGAAGAGACTCTGGGGGTGGGGGTTTGCACTTACGCATGCACTTTTGCATTTTTTCAAAAAGCATGCGTGTAAAATTTCAAGAAAAGTTTCCACACACAGAATAAGCAGATGTAATTAGGTGCGGGTAGCTTTGGTGGAATCATTTTCAAAGGGAGCCTGCGTGCCTTTGAAAATTGGTGTGACTTGGGACAATCAAAAGCGCAGCATCATAATGCATCTGGGTGACAAGTCACGAGCGTCACTCGCCTTGCACTAGTACCCCCTAAGCTAACATTTTATCATCATGTTAATGCAGCGGCGCGGATTATCTGAAGAGCAACGCGTTAGAGAAACTGCATCAATGATTAGGTTCCACCTCTCGGCTTCCCAGCTAGCTCTTTATCATGTCCCACTGGTGACCATCTGATTAATCTGCTGGTTTTCTACTTTATTTATTTGTTTGTTTTTGGCCGTGGGAAAGAAGGGAAGGAGGAGATTTAACCCTCAATTTTTTCCCACAGGTATTTTTTTTTTTTTAAATTTTGCCAGCAGTTGTTGGATTCTTTTTGGGTTGTCATTGTTTTTTCTTTTGTGGCATGCACCAGTACTGTGCGTACTAACAAGTCATATATTGTATTCTTAAAAAAAAAAAAAAAAAAAAATGCAATAATCTCAAACATTTACCAGCACAGACCACAAGGTTTCCACATACAAGATATAAGCATCGGGTCTGGTCTGTGCTAGATGCTCCTGGCTGTGGTTGTGTTAGGACTGTCAGGGTTGGCAGTTCCAGTGCCTCTCTCAAATGTTTGTTTTCGCAATGTGAAAACCCTTTCCAAGGCCCTGGTTATGCATGCTAATTATACAACAGAACAAAACCTGGGAACCACCAGCTCAAAAGATAAAGTCACAAGGAATTGCAATTCCAGAGAATCATAATTCTTGCATATGCAAATATATTCTAATTCCCTTTCATTCTTGTTCAGCCTGGCTGCTGGAGGGGCTGGCGACTAGGCGCGCACACACAGCATGAAGGCAGCTGAAAAAAAAAAAAGTTTGGAAGGTTTGGAAAACGCCATATTCTGCAGCAGGGCCCCTCTCACAGTGACAGACTGCAGCTGTAAAGAGCTCAGAATGACCACTTATGGATAAAGGAACGAAGGAAGTACATAGGAACACGGAAACAGAACAGCAAAGGAGAAACCAAAGCTGCAAGCGAAAAAAGAGCACCACAACGAAAAGAAAAAGCACCATCTGATGAGACTAAATACCAAATCAGACCTCTGGACAGTACAACTGGTGTCACTCAAAGCTTGCATGCCATTGCATTCTTTTCTCGTATCCTAGTCTCATAACACTGTTGTGAGGGTCCCTAGATGGCCCTGTACGGTACTACACAGAGAACAATTCTAGTAACCACACTGGCCCCAGGAAAAAACAAACAAACAAAAAAACCACAAACTGAATTCTTTTCAGGGCTATGATACTTTTCAACATTTTGAAAAATGCAAGAATCATCCACGGTCCATAATGTACACCCGAGCCTTCCAGATTGCATCGGCCCCTGGATCCAGAGGTGGCCAGAGCTGAGCTATTAAGAATTAATTTATTTGTTGGTTGCAGTGTGTGTGAACGGGGGACACTACCAACACCATTGCAGCCCAATCCGGACTCCAGAGAGGCACGAGAGTGTCCCCAGCACCCTCCAGGTGCCTCGCCCGTCAGACTGTTCGTTCCGGAGCGGAGTCGGCTCTGTACACGTGCTGAGTCTCCAGCTTCTTCGCAGGAGGAGGTATTTTGGCTGCGCCTGCTCAAGCCCATCTGTCTTGCATGCAAACTGTAATTAACACTGTTGCACGCTTCCTCTGGCTTAAATTTCTGTGGTATTGATTTTTCCCAGGAGGCCTGCCATTCCTCACTGTCTCAGCAGCTGCTACATGAGGTGATTTTTCAAACTTTTTCTCAAACACAGATTTCTGTTTATGAAATCAGAATGATTTTATGAAAGAAAATTCACTTTGATAAACAAAACTAGTTTCCAGAATACCTAAATACGTGTGTGTGACCTTTATACAGGCAAAGAGCAAAACTATCTTTTTTTTTTTTTTTTTAAACTATTTTGTTTTTGGTCCACCATTTTACCCCCTGCTGGAACTGCGCCATAAGCCTTCATCTGCGGATATGGACTTTCTGTTCAAATGGGTCTCTCTGATCGTTTATTTGTATTTTTATGGTTTTATGCATGGGGGAGGGGGGGGTAATTTTCAAAAGCAGTGTAAAGGCGTCGGCAGAAACGCCCATGATTTACACCAGTTTTCAACACCTACGGCACTTTGAAGATTATAGGAAGTAACGCACACGGTCTTCCCCGTCAGAGAGGCTCCCTAAAACAATAGCCAAGCAGAACCATCCCTCACCTGTCAGAGTTTGACCCACTTTGGATATTAACGTCTGGATTCATCCTCCTTCCATCCTCTCCTTTCAGTGCCAGTTTGCTAGTTTTCTTGTCCAGCAGCAGGCTGCAAATAAAGGAAGGGGGAGGGGGGGGGAAGCAAAGTCCAACAACGTTACCTCAGCAGAAGAATAAATGCATTGAAGCGTTTGCTTTCCGGTCCTCATCTACAAGCATCTCTCTACCCACCGCCACCCACACCCCCCTGCACCCAGGACAGGTTCTGGAGCTGCAGGCCGAGCCAGTTCCAGCTCTGCCCCCACGAGTCTCCCAAGTAAAACAGAACCGCAAAGTCCGAATATGCAGCGAGAGCGGCACAGTACATCCCCTCGCAATCTGGAATTTGGCGGGCCACCCATGTCAGTGAGGTCAGTGCGTGAAGAACTGGATGGCCCGGCCTGGTGGCTCGGGTGGTAAGTGCTGCATGCTGCCATGCCCCAGGACCATCACTGCAATGGCCAGACAGGAGGGGGGGGGGAGGGGGAGAAGAATCCCTAAGTAGTTATGAATGAAAGCTCACAGGTCCAGGCCCTCATCTTTAACATCATAGGAGGAAACCCCACATCAAGGGAAGGAAGAGAGGAGGCGCAGGAGGGACTGAGGGGAGGGCTAGGAAGATAGAGAGCAGCCAATCCCAGGGAGCGGGAGGGGAAGTCACAGTATGGAAGGTAGTGGCGGGGGGGGGGGGGGGGGGGTGTGAGGGGTGGAAGGGCAGGAATATTAAATGAGTAAGCTCACCAGGTTTATACCCCGCCCAGACAAAGCACATGCTTCATGGCAATCCTGAAGCAGCCAAAATGCTGCCAGCGCGGGTTAAGGAACCTCACCCTTTATAATGCTGGGCAGGAGGGAATGCCAGGGGTGCTTTCAGCATTTTGCACCAGTTCCCTGCACGCCTTTGCCTTCACAAGCTGCCCAAGGACAAAGAACCTGCAGATGTCTCAACCCGCTTTTTCCAGCCACAGCTTTCATGGAGGCATTCTGTAACATTCGCCACCCCAGAAATGCCTCCATGAAAGCCCGGGTAAATGCGTGCCCTCTTACCCTGGTAAAACAGGTTTGTAAACTCCCCCCCCCCCCCCCCCCCCCAGGTCCTCTCTGTGTGTTCGGGTCTCTCTGATTACGTTTAGTTTAATCCCAAGAAACTGCAGCACCGGTGCTTTTGCGTTTTGCTTTTATTTTCCTTGATGTCTTTCACAGGTTTTCGGCGAGAGCTTCTCTGCTTGCTTTTACATGCATAAAGCTACTTTAAAACTTCAGAGAGAAGCTGCTGGCTTTGTGCTCAGTGTCTTCCCTTCCAGCGAAAATCGATCTATAATGCACATGAAGCCGTACAATGGTTAAGCAGAGGCTGTTTCTTTAATTGGGACATTTCCTAGGCAACCAATTATTCACAATTCTCTGTAATGGCTGCTCTCACCGGGTTTTGGTTTTTTTTTCAGGATGCATTTAGAGGTTTTGTTTGTGTTTTGTTTTTTTTGATGCTCCAGTTCCTTAATAGCAAGAACAGATAAATTGGGACAGGTATGTTGTGTAACCATCTCGAATCAGATCTGGAGGTTGAAAAAATTTTGAGAATTAGCAGGGCAGGGAGAATGAAATTTTATATTTGTGCTTCTGTTTTTACTTGACTGTTATGGGTTGTATGATGCGTGGTGCGATGTGTCTGTTCCTAAAGAAGTGATGGAATTATTTATTTATTTATTTATTTTTATTGCGCCTTGCCTTGATGGGATTCTATAACACGCATATTATATAAATCAAATGATGCTGTAGAGGAAGTTTCCAGTCCACATAGGGTTCCATCCTTTCTTCAGTCATGACCCTTCCCAGCTCCGTTTGGGTAGGGTCGGCTTCTGCTCGCCAGGAGATTCAGAACCGGCCAATCCGAATGGCCTACCTGACCTTCCCCCACAGGTGAAGCGCCTAAAAACATGGAAACAGGGAAGATGTCGGCTGATGGGGACCTCTCGGTGCACTCTGTCTGCTCACTGGTACCTACAACAGGCAGCATAGTCACAGGTCTTACTTAATTCTCTGGTGTTCACCCTCACACCGCCACCAAGGCCCCTTTGTGTCTGGCCCATGTATACCCGAATTCTGCCTTTAGTTCTGGCTCCTATAACCTCCACTAAAGGTTTCTTCCGGGTATCCAGCACTCTCTCTCTCAGCATAAAGTTATTTCCTCGCTTTCCTTCTGAGGTCCAGTGGAGAAGTTTAGGGGCACTGGTTTTATTTGTCTAAGTGCCTACAGATCGGCAGCAGCCCCTGCCAGAAGATTTGGTCCCTGGGTTTGCTAGAAAGATCAAGACTGAACGGAAAGTCATTGCTGCAGCATTCTGGGGAGAGGTGGTGTCAGCGTCTCCATCTGTCACCTCTTTCAGCTAGACAAAACCATGCCACCACCGATTCATATTCTTACATGTCATCTTTAATAAATAACAGCAGTTCCTTCCTTTAAAAGCCACATGGTCTGCCACTGTACGTTTCGCATTTCTATGCTTCTCTATCACCAGAGCCTGGCTCTCACAACAAGCTCTCCTTAAACCTTCAGAAAACTGAAATAATTCTGAGTCGTTCGTCTCCTTATCAAATTCCATCAACTCTCACATTCGATAATCATATACTCTCCACTGTGAATGTACGCGACTCAGGTGTTATCCGGGACCCCACAGTAAACATGAAATCCCAAATCAAAATCCGTCGTTCAAGCCTCTTACGCCAAACTCAGATTACTTCGACACATGAAACCTCTCTTAGAACCACCAGATTGTCCTACATCTCTCCAGGCCTGGATCCTAACAGGCACTGGTTACTGTAACTCCCTACACACACAGGGATATCACAGTGCACACTCAGAGCCCTACAACTTGTTCAAAATTCTACTGCCTGTCTGCTGACTGCCTCTGGTTTACATGAATATATATATATATCACACCCGCACTTCACTCACTCCACTGGCTGCCTTGTTCAGTAGAGAATATAAGATGGCCTTTATAATCCACATCCTGCTTAACAATGTCACCTCCCCATGGACTAGCTCATCATTACATCTCTACGTTTCTACCAGAAACCTCAAGTCTTCTGAGCAACATCTTCCAGATGCTAGGCACGCTCAGCTAGCAGTCCCACGCTAAAGGGCATTTTTCAGAGCAGGACCCGCCATTCAGGAGCTCTACTCCCCTAACAATTTGTTCTCTCGCAGACTCAAAAACCTATAAGAAAGCTTTGAAAACCTACCTATTTCACATCCAGAATCTTCCACCCTCGATAAAAGAGTGTCCTCAGCAGTCCCATGACTCCCAGCATCTTCTGCAGCATTACTATGTGTCTTGATTTGTAAGTTAATTTTAATCATGTGCGTTTTTATTATAATCTACCCCTAATCTTGGAGGGCCCTGGATAGAAATACTTTCAAATAAATAAACAAATAAATAAAATGCATTTGTTATTTTGAAATCTAGGATAATCTGCTGCTTGTATTTTTAATCCCAGCAGTTTACGCCTGTCCTTTAGGTTTCTGGCTGAATTGGAACCTGGAGCCAGGAGCCTTCGTTTGCAACTACCCAGGTATTTACCCCCTATTTCATATACCCTTTCTAATTTTGCTTTGGTCCAGTCATTGTGGTGAGGGTTCTCTGCCAGGAATCATGTGCTAGGGCTTCTTCTGGAACCCTGTACTTACATGCACTGAATTTGGCCATTAGGGGGTCACCACTTTGCCATAATTACAATGTCCTACCCCAATGGGGGGGCCACACCCCGCTGCCTCTGACCAAGGGAGCACAAAAGATGTGAGGTGGGAATCAAACTTGGCTAGGTGCCTCCACATGGCGGTGTATGGCGCCGCCCCTGAGCCCCCGGACCGGCTCCTGCTGCCTATGTAAGAGCAAAAGATATGCCATACTGGGTCAGACTAAGGTACAACAAGCCCAGTATCCTGTTGCCACAGTGGCCAATCCAAGTCACAAGTACTTGGCAAGCACCCAAACATTAAATAGATCCCATGCTACTAATGCTAGCAACAAGCAGTGGAAGGTTATTCCTTATTGATTAACAGCAGTTTATGGACTTCTCTTCCAGGAGCTTATCCAAACCTTTTTTAAACCCAGCTTCACTAACTGCCTTAACCACATCCTCTGGCAATGAATTCCAGAGCTTAATTGTGCATTGAGTGAGAAGAATTGTATTTGATTTGTTTTAAATGTGCTGCTCGCTAACTTCATGAAGTGCCCTCTAGTCCTTATATTATCCGAAAGAGTAAATACCGTTTCATATTTACCCATTCAAGTCCTTTTATGATTTTGTAGACTTCTATCATAGTCCCCTTCAGCTGTCTCTTCTCCAAGCTAAATAGCCCTAACCTTTTTAGCCTTTCCTCACTGGGGAGCTGTTCTCTGCCCTTTATCTTTTTGGTTGCCCTTCTCTGCACTTTCTCCAGTACAACTATATCTTTTTTGAGATTTGGCAACCAGAACTGCACACAGTATTCAAGGTGTGGTCTAACCTCTGAGCAATATAGAGGCATGATGACATCCTCTATTTTATTTGCCATTCCCTTCCTAATAATTCCTAACATTCTGTTTGCCTTTTTGACCATCGCAGTACACTGAGCCAATGATTTCAATGTGTTATCCACTATGATGCCCAGATCTTTTTCCTGGGTGGCAGCTCCTAATATGGAACCTAACATCGTGTAACTACACCATGGGTTATTTTTCCCTATATGCATCACTTTGCACTTGCCCACATTATATTTCATCTGCCATATGGACGCCCAATCTTCCAGTCTTGCAAGGTCCTACAATTTATCACAATCCGCTTGTAATTTAACACATAATTATTCAGAGTAGTTATCTGCAAACTTGATCACCTCACTCGTTGTACCTCTTTCTAGATCATTTAGGAATATTAAAAACAATTGGTCCAGGTACAGATCCCTGAGGCACTCCACTGTTTTCCTTTTTGCACTGTGAAAATTGAGCATTTAATCCTACTCTGTTTCTTGTCTTTTAACCCAGTTTGCAATCCACAAAAGGACATCATCTCCTATCCCATGATATTTTAGTTTTCTTTGAAACCTCTCATGAGGGACTTTGTCAAACTCCTTCTGAAAATCTAAATGCACCACATCTTCTGCTTCACCTTTATAAACATGCTGTACGTTGGTCATTAAGACGGAAGGTATGTGAGAGCTGGCACGAAGATTAAACGGTGCTGTTCTTACCACCTAAGTGTCTATATAAGCATGTAACGCCTGTTAGATGTGGGCGAGAGATTTTTGCAGCTGCATCCAACAGCTGTTCAGGTACTAAGTCACTTGCATCTGGAGCCATCTCATCATACTTCCCCCAGGACTCGGAGCAGATGAGCGCTGTGAGGAAAATCAGATGGCTAGGGCTCTGCTCCCCGCTAAAAGGGCTGCGTTCAAAACCAGAAACGCAACAAAAACCGGGGCAGCTGTGCTGCTGTGGAGCAGTTGCCCTACTAAGTGCAGCTAAAAGTGACCAAACCTTTTGACAGGAACGACGGAGGGTGAAAAGGTAAATCTGTGAAACACTGCAGTTTGAGATACAATTACAGTGGCACCCCCGGCATCCCCCAGGGACTGGACAGTTCCCATTACTGTAAGTCACATGCTTCACAGCAAAGGAGCAAACACAAGAAGAGCATGAGGCAGCAGAGTAGGAGAAACTATCAGGGGGTGGAGTCAGGAGGAGTGCGAGATGGAGCATGAGGAGGAAAAATACTGAAGGATGGGTTAGAAAGAGGAGGAGAAGACGAGGACAGGTGATGGGGAGGAAGGTGACTTTCAGAGGTTTCTATAGGTTTTTACCACTGAAAAGTTTACTTGGAGAAGTGAAATTCTACCCTTTGCGCCTTTGTGCTCCATCGATGATGGCTTTCGGTCCGTTTCCCGAGGAAGCCGCGCTCTCTGGTTTTCCCTCCGTACTCCCCTGGTCTGGCTCCTTATTCTTGCTTGCATCACCTTTGCCAGAAGCGGCATCTTTAGAAGGCAACAAAATCTGTTCTTAAAGCATGGTATGGGATGTTCAAACGTACATCTGTCAAGGGAAAAAGGGGAAAAGGGAAAGGGAAAGGGAAAGGGAAAGGGAAAGGGAAAGGGAAAGGGAAGCCCCTCCCCCCCCCCCCCGTGCACACATCCCCCCTCCTCCGCCTGCTGGAGGCTGACCGCAACCTGAAATGTCAGCACTGCTTCAAGCCAAATCAACATTAACAAGAATTTCTTGCATACGGTCAGAGCTGCCCTTTCCCCCTAAACACCACTCTTGGCCTGTACGGTGAATGTAATAACCATTTCCTGCATGGACAAGCAGCAGAGGTGCTGGCGAATCCTGCAGTTACTGTGCCGGATTGGGAAGTGAGCGTGTACCCAGACCATGGCCGAGGACCAGAGGCCCAGTGAAGGGAGAGGAGGAGGAGACCATGTGCGACCCAGCTTCCTCATGCTTCACAAGGGACGGAGGAAGAGCATCAGGCCCCCCCCCTGGGAACAATCAGCAGGGCTGCACAGACACTCCTGTTAGTGCAGCTTTGTGGCGTCTTAAATAACCTTTGATTCAAGACCTTTCATCTGGATGCACACCCGCTACAGCATAGAACAAAAAATATATATATTTCTTCTAAAATTTGAGTGTGCCCGGCTGTCCTTTAACCCTACAATGAGCCTATGGGGTCCTGATGGTATTGTCAGGGGATGTGGAGGAAGCAGGGACAGTGAGAATGTGGGTTTCGCCGCTGGCTGGAGTCATTGGTTATTCAAAGTTGGCAAAACGCTGGCTGTCAGCAATGGGCCTGCACTGGTGGATGTGTGTGTGTGTGTGTGTGTAGGGGGAGGGGGAGGTGGAATAAAAGGTGTCAAAAATGAAAAGGAAAAAAGGAGTCCTGCTGCTGTTCTCAGGTGCGATGTGCAGTCCCAGGCAAGGATTTGGCACTCTATGGCTTGCTCTCTGATTGGCCCTATGAGGAATGGAGGAGCTGTGTGTGTGTGTGTATGTGTGTGTGTCTGTGGGGGGGGGGGGGGGGGGGGATGGAAATAAGGGGAGTCAGAGAAATATCAAAACATGTGACAAGTGTGACTTTCAGGGATCGCCAATAAGTTGTCTTTAATTTCTGCAGCCTGAGTATATCACGCCTAACTCTCTGCGTTTGCCGGGGCAAGATGGTTAGTACAATCCTGCATTTTCCTAGCCTTGCTGAACGGCTGCTTTAGATGCCTCCACCACTGCAAGACAGTAGGGTCTGCAGAAGCCTTGGACTCTCCCCACCCTCAGCAGCACACGAGTGCCACCAGCACAGGGAAAGCTCTGGAGGTGGCATCCAGCAGCGGTATCCGTCCAGGCCTGGGGCCATGCACCGCAGCACCTGATCTTGCTGCTGAAAGGGGGTTAAAGTGCCACCAGAGCATACATCCAGCTTATGCCGTTCTTCACTAATCAATCAGTGAAACACATTTTCCTTTTCTTACCTGGAGCCTTCCTGAGTATGGACTGCCTGACAATGTCGCTTCCCAGAATGTTGGCTTGTTTGAAGCGCTTTGCCCTCTGTTCGAAGAACCACTCGCCCGTCACTATCCTCAGTTGTCTACAAACACAGATACACACACACAACTCATTTTCTTTTATCCACGAACACAGCAGCTTCCTCCAGGCACCTTTGAACTGCCAGCTCAGCTGGAGCCAGATCCAGGATCCATGAGCTTTCAACAACAACTGTATGGGGATCGTTCCACAATTTTCTCTCTACCCCCCCCCCCCCCCTTTGACATCCCATCTCCTTCTGGAACCCTGCAATCACGGCCCCTAAATCCAGCCACCAGGTGTCACTGCTGCACAACGACAACTCCCCCCCTCCTCCCCTCCAGGGGCCGTGAACACTGTGGCCCAGCCCGGGGACTGAAAAATCTGACTCCGTAATCAAGCCCGGGACCCTCTGCATGAGCAACTGAACCAGCCATTATTATTATTATTATTATTAACGAGGAAAATGTTATTAGGGGGATTTACATCAATCACTAAAAGTCTTGATTTTTTTTTTTTTAAATACTAAGTTCTCCAGCACAATCCTCTCCGCACCCTGTCCAAAACCCCACCCTTCACCACGGCTTGCGCCAATCTCTTGAGCACCTTAGTAGAGGGGACCAGGAAGGCGGTGGCACGACTCTTCCTGCAGCGTCCGGCTCACTCCTCGCATGAAACGTCTGCCGCAGTAAGCCGTGCTCCTGCCGCTCGGCTCCCACGACCCCCATCGCTGCCCGGTCTGACCCGCCTGAGCGGCAGCGTCCTCCCATTCCACTCATGGCTGCAGCACCACCTCCCACAGCCTTCTACGAAATAAAACCCACCCAATCCCTGAAGCAGTTTTCCCACATTCTCGCTGTTGCCAGACCCCTGTGGTGCGCCATCCACAAGCTTGTGCACGATACAAAGAAATGCGTTTTATAGGTAATGTGACACATAGCCAAAGAAAAAGTCTACAGTACAGGCCAGTTCAGATCATATGACCTTAAACAGAAAATAAAACTGGGAGATAAAAAAAAAAAAAAAAGCCAGATTTTTATTAAAGAGTCTTGGGAAGATACATTTTTTAAAACACAGTAAAAGAAAAGGAATTCCTTCACATATGGACAGGCCGGGTGAGCAGTGAGTGATGGAGTGTGTGTGTGTTTGTGTTGTCTTGGGCTGTTGCAAGGCAGTCTGCATGCAGCTCAGCAGAAATAGGAGAACAAGGCTAAAACCAGAGATCGTCCGATGGGTGTCCACTGCTACAGGAGGGCAAAACAGGCAGACTGGATGGCCCTTGCACTCTGTCTGCCATCTTATTCTACCTTTCTATCTGCGCGCACACACACATGTATCCCGCCCCCACCCAGTACATAAGATAATGCACTGGTAGTCACTCCCAGCTCTCAAGGGCTGCCAACAATTGGGTTTTCAGGATATCCCTACTGCATATGCATGAGATAGATTTGCATACAATACAGGCAGTGTGCATGCAAATCTCTCTCATGCACATTCATTAGGGATAGCCTCTTGGCAGCCCTCAAGTTCTGGAAGTGAATACCACTGAGGTAATGCAATATAATAATAATTCTGATTACAGAAGAACCAGTAATCCAATGATGCTTGTGGTTTAATAGCTCATAAGCATACATTCAGCCACCTCCACGGTGAATGGCTTGGCAGCCCACACCTGAATTTCAGGATAGCTTCAGGAAGAAAACACAGTGTTGTTATTATCGCCTAACAATAGCTGAGCAAAACTCACTAAATACATCGAAAGCCACATAAGGGTAACACGTGCTATTGATACTGTCAAATATGCTACAGTTAACAGCCTCTGCCCCAAAGGAAGACACTAAGGGGCCGATGCAATATTTTGGCGGAGAGAGCGGGCGCTGAGCAGTCAGTGCCCACTTTCTTAACGCGCCCCCCATGGGGGCACCATGCAATGTTTAAATTAGGGGGTCACGTTAGCAAGCAGAGCCCGAGTGTGTCGGCCCTCCGGCAGTTAGGAAAACTCGGCGTCGGTTTTCCTAAACACCACACAGCCGGGGGGGTTCGGGAAACGGACGCTTCTCAGTTGAGCATCCGATTCCTGCACATGACTGCCGGAGTTTATTTTTTTACTTTTTTTTTTTTGGTTAAATTTATTTACTTTTTCCTCCTACTTAATATCGCAACTGTATTGCACCGGCCCCTAAGTGATTGCTATCATCCTCCAATTGCACCTGGATAAAACTGAGGAACAGGAACAGAGAAATGACTTGCCCCAAGGTCACTAGATCTGTGGCCAAGCCTGGACTTGAAGCCTCTCAGCCCCGCTACAGCCCCCGCCCCCGAGAGGCACTAAAATAAAGCATTTTATCTTTTGGGATATAAAAGCTCCTGAAGATGGAGCCTGAATCAATCAGGGGAAGTTGGGACTGCTGCGACCTGACAACTGCGAGGAACCGCCAAGCTGCATTTGCTAATTACATGCTTGGCTGCTCACTAATGGCTGTCCAGGGGATCCACGGCAGCAGCCGGCGAGCAGAATCGATGCACCGTCTGCGGGACCCCCAGAAGTGCGCTAATCCATATCATCACAGGAAATGCCGTTTTCTGGCTGTTTTCCCACAAAGTGAAAAATAGAAGACACCATCCCAGTAAAGAGAGTGTTTAACTGTAGCCTGAACTTTCCGGCTCTGCCTCTCCAATCTCCGATTACCGCACGTCTGAATGAAGAAAGCATCCCGATATGGTCAGTGGTGTTGGAGCTGGAGGGCGACAACAAGAGGCAGATGAAGGAAGCACAACCTAAGCAACGCTGCAGGATCACCAGGTTGCAACCAGAAGGTTGCAGCTCCCCAGAAAGCAACCAGCAGGTTGATGGTAGTCAGGTACTGTCCAGCAAAGCCACAGAGACTTAGGCATCTGGATGCTTGGGAAAACAGCCTCATTGGTTTTAGCTGCTCTTTAGATTACTACAAAGCTTAATGGTAAGACATGGTCGGGGGGGGGGGGGGGAGAGAAGGGAGAAGGCGGGTGGGAGCGGATCTGGGTGTTAGATTAAATATGGGAATTTGTAAGCTCATCTGTCCAGGATAGAAGATAACATCTGACTTGGACAAGGCATGATATCCTGCATGCGGTCAAGGCATGATATCCTGCATGAGGTCAAGGCATGATATCCTGCATGCGGTCAAGGCATGATATCCTGCATGCGGTCAAGCTTCTATGGCCGGCAGCTTTGGAGATATCCTTAGTAGTTTGGACAGGAATAACTGGGCAGACTGGACAGGTCAATTAGCTCTTTAATCTGCCATCGTCTGCTGAGTTACCGTGTATTAAAATTCACACAGGCCAAAGATAAGCGCATTATGCAGACCCAGTATACAGCCAGGCAAATCCTACACTGTTATGATTCTCACTTTATAGCTAAATCCATGCATCCCTGCACGCTCTCTAAGGGCCTGATTCATCAAGGTATTTTCCCATAAGCACAGAATGGGAGAAAAGCCTTAGTGAATCAGGCAGCAAAAGCCAAGAAAAAGGATAAAATGGGCAGGAAAAAAATTACAGTAATCTTGATTTACAAAAAAAAAAAGTAATACTGTTAAATATGAAAAGGAATAAACAATTTTGAGAGCTAAAACAATTAGCAATTTAGAGAATACTTGAAGAATGAGTGGCAGTTTATGCAGATTCAGTTTTATGTTAAGTCTTACAGTTCACCTGCCATCACTGGGATTCTTTCTAGGTTTCTGCAAGCATTGAGAAATGCTTGCACCCCCGCAAAAAAAAAAAAAAAAAAATTTACTAGGGAAGTCAGATTAAGTAAAAAAAAAAAAAAGTGTCTTCTCGTCAACCATGTTCCAGGGTCACACAGGGATAAAGCAACTTTCCTGGAGTCAGAGACAGTGTCTCTGTGCTAGAGGGGACTCTAGAACTCAGGCCCTAGGACAAGTGCAGGTTTTTCAGGACATCCACAATGAATATGCATGGGGGTATATTTGCATGTAAGGGAGGCAGCGCATGCAAATACAACTCCTGCACGTTCACTGTGGGTATCTTGAAAACTGGACCCGTTTGTGGCACCTCCAGGACCAGCATTGCCTGCCTCTGTGCTAGGACGTCCGAATCACAGTCCAATGCTTGAGCTATTCCACCATTCCTCCTCTAACCGGTTCATCTGGAAGCACCTGGAAGCCAAAAGCTTATGCCCATATCTGGAAGCAGAAACTTTCTGCGTGAGCTCTGCAATACACTTTTTTTTTTTTTAAAGAGAAAAAAAAAAAAAGGAAAAACTGTATGAAAACTGCACTCTTGATTTTAGGAATTTTTTGCTTTTAGAACAGGAACATTTATTTCAAGACACAACAGCAATCCCTGAATAGTAAATGTCGTCTCCCAAAACCTTGACTATCTCAAAAGCTATGAAAGCGTTACATGTAGTTTATCCGCTGGGCATAGGCAACCGCCTACAGTGCGATTCTGAAGGTGCTAAAATATCCAGGCTAAAAAGGGGCGCTGCCGTGGCATTCCGCCCGCGCGCCAAAATTTTAAATCTGGCCCCGTGGGCAGGAGAGAGCAGAGTTCTCTGCGTTCCGCCACTGCCTCAGGAGCAACATCCTGCAGAGAGAGAGAGAGAGAGAGAGAGAGAGATTTAGACTAGAGACTAAACTCCCACGTTCATGCCAGTACCATCCGGCAACCATGAGAAGGGAATGCATCATCCCGACACCTCGGAAACCTCCGATCAGCCCTACAGACTTCTATTACAAGCCTCTGCCCTGGATCTGGACTCGGGTCTCTCCTTCACTGGCGTCAGCCACACATTTCACATCCTCATGAGGCTTTTCTCTACAGGGGAGACAGCATTTGCCAGGAGCTACTTAAGTTATGAAAGCAAAGAGGTCGATATGCAGAAGTGTTTTGTGCACGAAAGCTGAGTTTTGAATAGTCGTCGTCGTCGTCCCCCCTCCCCCACACACATGTTTTGTGCACGCAAGATTTGTCTGGACAGAAAAGGGGCATCGGTGGAGGTGTTTCAGGGACAGGGCTAAATTTTGTCTGAGGAGTGCAGGTATTCAGCGCTCCCTGGCTAAAGTTAAGCGCACAAGTCTGGTCTGGAAGAACAGCAGTCCAGACATTACCCAGATAAAGTCACGCACATAATCTCATCTGAGTATATTCAGCGGGAGACTTATGTGTGTGTGTGACCATATGAACAACTATAAGGCAATCGAAGGAGTGCCTATTATGGTCTGATCATTCTAAACTTGAAATATGCTCGTCTAAGGTTTACACAAATTGAAAACCACAGAACAAGTGCATTACATAAGAAGGGGATAGCTGTGTATTGCATGTGTTTCTCCTCCTCTTGTAACACACACACACTGACTTTTGGATGATGCTACTAATGCCACAATAGGTTATATACGATTCCTGTCAGGCAGCTTGTGTCCTCTGACCTGGATATCCCAGTTCCTGTAGCAGGTTATCCTAACTCACAGGCCGATACAGTAAGGAGCGGTAGGAAGAGCTGCGTTAGTGCCGGGCGCACCCGCGGTTGCCGCACGCACAGTCCAGCTCACCTACCGCTCGATACTGTATGTGAATAGCTTGCAAATGCAAGCTGCGTCTATGAAGCGTCCGAGAAGGGTTAGGCCTGCGCAACCCATTTTACTGTATAGAGCGCCTATACAGTAACCTGGGTGCGCTGGCCTAACGCTTCACGGACACGCTGGTATCTGTCATTTCAAATGACATTTGAAATGACAGGTACCAGGAAGTGGACGGTTCTCCGACGCTTGGGATTGCCAGTCCTCTCTCCCCTCCTCCCGAAGCAAGCAACGAAAGTGGAAAAAAATCGAAAAAGCAAAAAGCAAAAAAAAAAAAAGTAGCAAGAGAGAGAGGGGAGAGAGGACGGGCAATCCTATGCTTGGGATTGCCAGTCCTCTCTCCCCTCCTCCCGAAGCAAGGCTGCTTTTCGCGAAGATGGACGCCTGCACGGGCAAAAGCGGCCCCTGTGCGTGCAATTGGGCCGCTCAAGACGTGACGTCACATGCTGTGACGCCAAACGTCGTGACGTCAAGCCTTGAGCGGCCCAATTGCACGCACAGGGGCCGCTTTCGCCCGTGCAGGCGTCCATCTTCGCGGGCAGCTGGAGGCAGGGGAGCCGCAGTCGTCTTCGCCGATGTCCGTCTCCGGAGGGGGGGCTGCAAAAAAAGTAAGTCGCTTCGTTGCTTTACACTGCCAGTCCTCTCTCCCCTCCTCCCGAAGCAAGGCTGCTTTTCGCGCCTTGCTTTGGGAGGAGGGGAGAGAGGACTGGCAATCCCGAGCAAATCCTCTCTCTCTTGCAACTTTTTTTTTTCGCTTTTTCGCTTTTTTCCGCTTTCGTTGCTTCGGGAGGAGGGGAGAGGACTGGGGCTGCCCCGGAGACCAGCACCCATGGACGCGGCCAGGGCAGGTGAGCGGGGGCTGGGGGAAAGTTTGCCGCCTACCCTTACCCCTGCCTCTAACGCAGGGGTAAGGGTAGGCGGTAAGTTAGCAGGTTAAACGCGTGGCAAAATGGCAGAGTAAAAAAGAGATAGTCGGGGCGCACGTTACTGTATGGGAGGGAATAGCTAATTTGATTGTTTATTTATTTATTTATTTATTTTGGGTTTTTATATACCGGCATTCGAGAACGCAGTCCCATCATGCTGGTTCACATAAAACAGGGGTGCATCGTAAACATAACTAAAACAATGGTGCGGAAAATGCAGTTACATATAACAGGGAGATTGGAACTTGGCAGAGAAAGAAGAGAAAGGACAGGTTATTAATTCAAACATGTACACAATAATGGAGATGGTTAATCATGGTGTAGTTGGAGATAAGGATTGGTGAGGATGAGATATATCAGTTTGAGTCCGGGAATGCTTGTATGAATATCCATGTCTTTAGTCTTTTTTTGAAGGTTGAGATGCATGTTTCCAGTCTGATGTTAGAGGGGATAGAGTTCCATAACGGTGGAATGGCTGTAGAGAATGCCCGATCTCTTAGCGTGATGTGTCTGGTGGATTTGGGCGGTGGTACCTGTAGCGATCCTTTGTATGCATCTCTTGTCGGTCTTGACGAGTTATGTAGTTGGAGAGGGATCTGTAGGTCAATGGGTGCCAGTAGATGGATATTTTTGTATGTGGTAAGAATGGCCTTGTATATTATTCTAAAGTGTATGGGTAACCAATGGAGGTTCTTTAAGATGGGGGTTATGTGATCCCTTCTCCTGGAGTTTGTCAGTATTCGTGCGGCTGCATTTTGTACCATCTGCAGCGGTTTGGTGTAAGAGGCGGGAAGACCAAGTAGGATGGCGTTACAATAGTCCAGTTTTGAAAAAATGATTGCTTGCAGGATGGTTCTGAAATCTTGGGCATAGAAAAGAGGTCTAATTCTTTTCAGCACCTGTAGTTGGTAGAAACAGTCTTTGGTTGTTTTGTTGATAGTAGCTTTGAAATTCAGACGATTGTCAATTAGGACTCCTAGGTCTCTCACTTGTGTAATTGTTGGTGTGTCTTGCTGTGTTGAGATGATGGTGCTGTTCTCAGAGGTGATGAGTAGGAGTTCTGTTTTGCCTGAATTTAGTACCAGGTTCAGGCTGGTGAGGAGGAGTTGAATTTTTTGAAGGCATGTGTTCCAGTAAGACAGCGTTTTTGCGAGGGAATCCTTAATGGGGATCAGGACCTGTATATCATCAGCGTACAGGAAATGTTTGAGGTTGAGGTCGGTGAGAAGTTGGCATAACGGTGTGAGGTAAATGTTAAATAAAGTAGGAGACAGGGAAGAGCCCTGTGGGACTCCTACTGACGAAGGGTGTTGTGAGGATTCTTTGTTCTGTAGCTTGACCTTGTATCCTCTATTGCTAAGAAAAGATATGAACCAGGAGAGTGCTGTGCCTGAGATACCTAAGGAGGCTAGCTGGTTAATGAGTAGGGAATGGTTAACGGTGTCAAAGGCTGACGAAAGGTCCAGTAGGATCAGTAAGAATGATTGTCCTTTATCAAGGCCCAAGATGAGGTGATCTGTTAAGGAGATGAGGAGTGACTCCGTGCTAAGTGTTTTGCGGAATCCGTATTGTGATGGGAATAGGAGGTTGTTTTCTTCGATGTAATTTGAGAGTCGGGTATTCACCAATTTCTCCATGATCTTGGCTATGAAGGGGAGGTTGGCGATCGGTCGGTAGTTGTTTGGGTCATTAGGATCTAGGTTAGGTTTCTTGAGTAGTGGTTTGAGCGAGGCCATTTTGAGGTCATCTGGGTAAGATCCTTGTTGTATTGAGCAGTTTATGATGTCTGACAGGGATTTGGAGATGGCGTCAGGAATTGATAGAAGCAATTTCGAGGGGATGTGATCCGATGGGTGAGAGGAAGGTTTCATTTTCCGTAGGATATCTTGGATCTCGATGGAGGAAGTGAGTTCCAGTTCAGTTAAGCGGGTATTGTTGACGGCGGTCTGAGGTGAGGTTGATGTATGAACGGTGTTAGAGGGAAGCTGGGTTAGAAGTTTGCTGATTTTGTTGTTGAAAAATATTGCTAGTTCTTCCGCTTTAGATTTGGCTTGGGTGAGAGCTATTTCTGGAGGGCTTGTTTGTGTGAGGTTAGAAACGTAGCTAAAGAGGGCTTTAGCATCGAAGACTAGGTGGTGGATCTTGGATGCGTAATAGTTCCTCTTGGATCTTAGTGTATTGGATTTGTATTGTTGAAGAGTTGATTTATAGGTAGATAGCGTGGTGGTGCTTGGGTTTTTGCGCCATTTAGCCTCGTTTTGTCTTAGCAGTAGTTTGAGATTTTTTAGCTCTGGGGTAAACCACGGTTGTCTTTTGGATGAATTGGGGTGCGGTTTTTTTGTTGTTAGAGGGCATAGCTTGTTGGCAATGGATTCCGTAATGTTGTTCCAAGATCGTAGAGCTGAATTAGGATTGGTGAAGTCTACTTGAGTGAGGTGTGATGATAAGTGATTGCTGAGATCTTCCATGGAGCATGTTTTTCTGTAAGTGAAGCAGGGGGAGGGTATGCAAGGAGGACTGGTGTCTTTTATTGAGAATGAAGATGTTATGAGGGAGTGGTCTGACCAAGGGACCTTCGTGTAAGTGGGGTGCTGAACAGGTTTGATTGCTGTATTGACGAAGATGAGGTCAAGCGTGTGGCCAGCTTTGTGTGTGGGTTTGTTGACTAGTTGAGTGAAACCTAAAGCGGAGTATGCTGTGAGTAAGGCTTCGCAGTTGGGTGATAGTTTAGAGTTGTCGACGTGGAGGTTAAAGTCTCCTAAGATTATGGCTGGAGCGTCCAGATTGATGAGGGAGGTGGTTAGTTCGACCAGAGGAGAGGCGTCCGTTTCCAGGACACCTGGAGGGGCGTAGACAAGTAGAATTTGTAGTTTGTCTGAAGAGAAGAAGCCAATTTCAAGTTTAGAGTTTGTATTGGTGGAGTGCTGAGTGAATCTGAGGTCCTTTTTTGTGGCTAGGAGGATACCTCCTCCTTTTTTTCTTCCCTGGCGTGGAATGGAGAAGAAGTTATATGACTCTGTGGGTAGTTGGTTAATTATTGCAGAGTCTGAGGGTTTAAGCCAGGTCTCAGTAATTGCGCATATATCCGGTTTCACATCGATGAGATAGTCGTTTAGTATTACTGATTTCTTTGTTAGTGATTGCGCATTGAATAATGTTAACGAAAATAGTGTGAGGCCTAGCAGTTGGGTGAAGGGAGTGATCATGATTGGAGATAGGGTTTTTAGGTTGTGGTGATGGGCCTGTCGAGTTGAATGTCCTTTGGAAGGTGGACAGTGTGGGAGGATTGGGATCGGAAAAGATGGAGGCATTCTGAGATTGCTGTGGCAGGCGATGAATATTGGCCGCTGAGGGTGAAGCGTTTGTGGTCCTTAATGGGACAGGGTGATATGTGATTTTGTTTGTTGACTAGTGAAGCCAAATGTTTGGGGGATGTTTGTAGGTGCGGGAGACGTATTGAAGTGGGATAACGTTTGCCGAGTCCACGGTTCTCCGTCCTCAGGGGGCTGCACGAAGGGGCGCACAAAGGGGCAGGCCCCTTTGTCGCGCTCCTTCGGCGCACGACGCACGGCGCGCGGCGCCTGGTAGAGTGAGGCTTAAATGTCTGTCTGGCTGACCCTGATTGGGTCTCAGGTAGTGGTGTGGGCGGGCCTTGGCGCGGTAATGCGCCGGTTTTGTTTTGCAGGTTTTTCGGCGCTTTGGGAGCGCGGCTGGCGCTAGGGTCTCCCGGGTGTGGAGGGTGGGCAGTGACCTTACCTTCCCCCGGCGGGGCTTTGGCGCCGGTCGCGCAGGTCTGCAGTCACGATCGGGAGCGGCAGCGATATACATGCAATACATGCAATATACATGCCGCGGGCAGAAGGGGTTACCCGGTGATTTAAGGACGCGGTAAGAGTAGGTTAAAGGGGATAGTGTATCGCGGGTTGGACTAACATGGTTGAAAAGTGGGTAGAAAGCGGGTTAGGAGCAGGGTAACCGCAGCCGCACTTTACTGTATTGACCTGTCAATCACAAGACCACAGTTCAGACTATTTATAAAGAAAAAAAAACAAAAAACATTGCTGCCATGGAGCAATCTGCAGGCAACTCATGGGTGCCTGCAGGTTGGCACAAGGAGCCCCTTTCCTTTTCAATGCTGCCATCCACAATCCTCCCGTAGCTGCCCACAGATTATTCACAGGAAGCTGCAACCTTTTCGTGGCCTGCACTGTATCTTGTGTCATAAGTTACTCACTGCAGGGAATTCGGAAGACGAAGGTGCATGTTATCAAAAGCCTTTTCCTTCAATGCATTAAATAACAAGCTGCTGAAATAAGGAGATCATCATTACAAAAACACCCAACAGGCATCCTCATGCCTGCTTACAGAAGTCAGTGCACTTACGCAGTCTTGGCACACACCGTGCACTGCCATGTCTTGGCGGAGTCGACGAGGCGGCACGCACTGCAGACCCGGAGCTTGCACACCTGGCACAGGTCCCCTCGGTCAAAGATCAAGCCCAGGCTCTTCTGACAGCGAGCACAGACCCTGGTCTTGTTCTGCTGTCGCTGCAACTGGCGACTGCCACCCCGCCTGCGGATTTCTAGCAGCTCATTCTTTAACCTCCTGCAGGAAAGGAGACGAGAAAGAGCAACCGGCTGTGAATTACGGTGACCGCGAAAGGACGTCATTCTCTGTACTCTCAAGCCTTAGGCAAAAAAAAAAAAAACCAAACCCTGGTTAAGTAATTCTTTGGCTGCCAAATGACTAGTATGGCTTATTCACTAACAAATCTACATTGGATTTCTCTTGTAAGAACAAATATATTCTTGTAAGAGGAAGCACTTACAGGGGTCAATATTCAAAGGATTTGTCCAAGTTACCCAGACAAACTATTTATTTATTATTTTTATATACCAATGTTTGATCTGAGATATCACATTAGATTACATTCAAGTATTTCTCTATCCCCAGAGGGCTTACAATCTAAGTTTTATACCTGAGGCAATGGAGGGTAAAGTGAAGGAGCAACAGTGGGACTCAAACCCTGGTCTTTTGGTTTGTAGCCCATTGCTCTAACCACTAGGCTATTCCTCCTCCCTACTATTACTTAACATTTCTATAGTGCTATACGACATATGCAGCGCTGTACAAACATACAAAAAAAAAGACAGTCCCTGCTCTATAGAGCTTACAATCTAATAAGAAAAACATACAGGACAAGAGACTTGGTTAAGAGAAAAGCAAGTTAGTCAAGGCAAACCCTGGTGTTTGAAATTTCCTCCTCTTCACCAGCTACATTTTGTCTGGGCCGATCGTTGCCCGCACGGAATTCCACCTGGATGAAAAGCAGCAGTGCCGAGAGCTTAATCCAAGCTTGAGCCCCCCTCAGTGCCAGCGGGATAAAGTTATTACAATAACTCAGATCTGCCAAACAGCTGTCCTACATTTATCCAGAGAACCAAAAGATAGGCCTTGATTTCCCCCCTCCCCTCTCTCCCGCCATCCAAGATGAAAAACTGTAGTGGAGGAGCAGCTACTGACACCTCACGCCCTGCACAGATATTAACCCTCCCCCCCCCAAAGAAAACCCCTAGTGGCTGAGCGGCGCCACCCCCCCCCTTCACCCACATCCCCTGCCTTTAAAAACAACCTGATGCTGCCAATCCCCACACCTCTACCCTCAAACCTCCAAAAATGTCCCCGAAGTCCAGCAGGGATGCGGAGAAGCTCTTAACCTCCTCTTCAAATACCAGAACAGCCCACAGACACCAGCACTTAATATTCATCTATTACCTGCTCTCCAGGATGAAAGGACTGCTGCTACTTTTTTTTTTTTTTTTTTTAATATCTTTGGGGGTGGAGGGGAGGGTTTTGCTCAATGCTTGGGCTGCTACAAATCTTTCAGGTTTTGATATCTTGGAAAGCAAGAGGGAAAAGGATCTTAACGCCGTTTACCCTTTCATAAGTCAAAAAAAAAAAAAGCCTGGCGAGCGGCACAGTTAGCCAAGTACATTCAGCGGCACTTTTATCCGGATTAGTGGTGCTGAGTATCTGGGTAACTCTGGCGCTCCCCGGGCCTTTCGAAGATTGACCTCACAGCACGTAGGACATGCAACGTGGCTTTGCAACAGGAAATGTAAGTGGCATCCGGTGAGCTACACAACGAGATGGTTTCAGGTTCTTGCATTTCTTATGTAAAATAAATGTTGATTTTCAGCTGCCGGTAACGCCGTCAGGAAACATCTGCTTTGCCCAAAAAAAACTGGAGCACAATTTTCTTCCCTATCCCATCTGCTTCAGTGATGTCCAAAGAAACCAAACACAAAAAACGAACGGTTCAAATGTGGGGGGGGGGGGGGAAGAAATTTCAGAATAGAAATCCTTCCAGATCTCTCCCAGAAGGAATGATCCATTTAATGCATGGGAGGAAACAGGATGGTTAGCGTGGGTGTATAAACTCCCCCGGGAACTTGTAATGGAACGTTTTTCATCAACTTTCCATCTTCACTCAGTAAAAGTTAAGTTGGAAAACCACCACTTGCTTCCCGCGTTGTTGTTGTTCACCACAGTGTGATTATTACTGTGGTTTACAATAGACCAACACTGAACCGACTAGAAACCAATGCTCGGGGCCTAGATGGTAAGTGATTTATGCGGCTAAGCAGCGGTTCAATATTGGCCTCAGTGTGCCCGAGTGAAACTCCCGCGTGCCCACTAACCCTTCCCATCCCGTCCCCTTGCCGTGTTTCAGAACGTCTGAAACTACCGGTGCAGTCGTACACCCTGCACAGTCGTGCTATGGAGGGGGGGGGGGGGGCAGGGACGAGGGGCAGGCAATGTTTACCTGGGTAGACATGTCCTTACACATGTACATACCTTTGGAAACTGCCCTCATTATGGGGCTTTTGGGGGGTGGGAGCTGTTTAAAATTTACACCTGGGTTTCATTAGAAGGTTACAAGTTGTCCTAGCTTGCAAACCTTTGGGGTTGCCGGTCGGTGTTCTGCTATTAGAGGTTTTCAAAATCCCGAGTACATTAAGAAAAGAAAAAAACCCAGCAAAACACTGTCCCCCCCCCAAAAAAAACAAACAAGTTAGAATAGGTAACCCCGACTCCAAAGCAATTAACCTTCCACAAGGAGTTCCCCAAGGCTCCTCACTATCCTACCTCCTGCCCCTCTGCCACCTCCTCTCTGAATTTGGTCTTACACATTTCTTACACGCGGACGACGTACGAATCGTTATCCCTATCACTGACTCCCTACCTAATGCAATCAAAACCTGGGAAATCTTTCCCTCGTTGCCATAAACAAACTTCTCATCAGCCTTAACCTTGCACTCAACACCTCCAAAACGGAATTCATGATAATTTCACCCCAGCACAATTCATCCACCTCCACCCAACTCAACTCCCTCCCACCCTCAATCCCTACTATGCATCATATAAGAAACCTAGGCGTCATTGATGACCAACTTAACCTTTAAAAATTCATTAGCACCACCATGAAAGAATGTTACTTTAAGCTACAAACCCTAAAAAAACTAAAACCCCTCCTCCACTTCAACGATTTCAGGACAGTGCTCCAATCAACCATTTTTACAAAAGTTGACTACTGCAACACACACCTCCTCGGCCTTCCCAAAATCACCTTCACCCCCCTCCAAATGCTCCAGAACGCAGTCACTCGCATCCTCACCAACACTTGAAGGAACGAGCACATCACCCCCATCCTCAGAGATCTACATTGGCTCCCAAAACAACAACACATCCAATACAAAACCCTCACCATCATACACAAAACCTTATATAACCAAAATATGCAGTGGCTCAATAACTCCCTCACCTTCCGCAACACCAACAGACCCACCCAATCCCACTATCTAGCAACATTAAACACTCCCTCTCCCAAACTTACCCACCACAACTCCACTAAAGAGCGCATACTTTCCATTGCAGGTCCTACCCTATGGAACACACTGCCCATCGACCTTCGCCAAGAACACTGCCTGCAAAAATTCAAATAAAAACTAAAAACTTGGCTCTTCTTACAAGCGTACCCATGACCCACCCTTTCTCAGCCCTTGCCACTTTCCACCCTATTTCCCTCAACTTCACCGCTCCTCCTCCCCCGTCCCCAGCTCCTATCAAAATCCCCCTACAACTCTCTCTAACCACTTCATTCTCTCATAGCAACCTCCTTGACTCGCTACTATGTATAACGTTGTAAATAGGTAGTGATCTTTATATCAAATTGATCTTTATATACAGCTAATTTAAATCCCACAACCTTTAAAATCCCTACCCAGTCCTCCCCTGGTTATTCCCCCCCCCCCTTAGTTACTGTTCTTTGTTATCAACTTGGTTCCACTGTAAAGCAATTCCGCTGTTGTTATGTTTCAATGTAAACCCATATGATGTCTCCAACGAATGTCAGTCTAGAAAAACTTTAAATAAATAAATAAACATATGAAGTTAGTGCTCAAAGTGACGAAGTATCACCATGGTGCTCGATATCACCGCTAGTCATGACGAATTAACCATGGCCGAGTCATACATGAGCCTTTACTGCCCCTGCAGAAGTTGACCATTCGAGGTGAATGCCAAGAGCCACCACAGCTGCTTCGGCCAAGGCAGTGAGAGTTTGCGAATACCCTGACTCTGTGAGGTCAGCAGGGTAGCAACATTCACATGCGTTTTGACAGCAAGCTGGTAACTGGGATGAATTAGCAGCAAAATTCACACTGGCATGCCATCGACGCGGAGACGAATGTCACCACCTACAGGCACGTATAAAGGGCCCGATTTTCAAAAAGGATTATGCACGTAAATAGGTTTCTCAAAACTGCTCAGGGGAAATTTTTTTGCGCATAGAAATACACGCAGAAGTGATATAAGAAAGAGGCGTCTGGGTTGGGGGTGGAGCGGAGACCACGTTTAAATGCATGCTCTCGAATTTTCAGAGATCTACAAGCACGCCGCTAATGAGCAAGTTTAAGTGCGCGCAGTGATGCCTCGATGGGTCCCGTCCGCTCGTTTTCAAGGCCGGCTTGTGTGCATAAGGACAACTTTGAAAATTTGGGGATAAAAGTCTGCGTGCGCTTTTGTACATGCAGACTTTAGCCCTGCATGAGCCCATTATAAAATCACCCTCCTCGTGCCTGAAGGTCAGGGCATAAGGAGGGTGGCCTTCAAATATCCTATGTAATTTACCCTACAAATGCATGCATTTAAGTTACACCGATTTCAAAATGAACTTGTGTGTGTTATGTTCGTTTTGCAAATCATCCCACATCTTATCATGCACAAATCACACCTGCAATCTGGCGCGCACAAAAACTTTCCCAAAAAAGTGACATGTATAGGATCAAAATTTACGGACGCAGGCGCATAAATCCAGACCCCGACCCAACTCTGCACCCCGTGAACAGCTCTGCACAGAACGGGTAAAC
This sequence comes from Rhinatrema bivittatum, assembly GCF_901001135.1. NCBI lineage: Eukaryota > Metazoa > Chordata > Amphibia > Gymnophiona > Rhinatrematidae > Rhinatrema > Rhinatrema bivittatum. Next base: position 218,563,267 of record NC_042619.1, read on the forward strand.
CCGCGCGAGAACACAATGTGCACATGCAAGCTTACCCCGCACACCGGCTGGGCAATTTTCTAAAAAAGTCATTTCTGCACATAAAACACTGTTTTACCTGCAGAAGTCCCTTTCAAAATTACCCTCTAAAAGGTCCGTCAATTCCTCAGTGCAGATGTTCCTGGTGTAACCCCTGCTTGATGGTTGCCTTAGAAGACGGGAGCACATGGGGGTCCTAGGGCCACTTTTCAGCTCTCTCTCCCACTCTCTCATAGTTCAGTACGGCCCCGGGATAGGGTTCTTTTCCAATGGGGAGGAATCAATCCTCCAAGGTCCAAACAATGTTGCCGCTAAGCATTGGGTTACTGTTTGCAAAACATTTTGCTTGTGAGCAAAACTTTTTTGTTTCATTATCCTGTGAGCACTACTTTTTTTTTTGATGCAAAAAGCCTATCAATTTTATGCTCTCAGCAACCCACTCCTTAGATGAAATGTTGGTAACAGTATGCACACAAAAACCTTTTCACATACACATATCTCAGTACTGCAAACCCTTCACTGCCAGACACTGAGAATACAAACCTCTGCAAAACAAAACAAAATGAAGTAAAACCTTGCCATATATACCATACCAGCACTATCTGAGGCCTCAAACAGCAGCAGCAGCCTTATCTATGACACGGCAACAATGCAATTATAATACCATGCCCTAGAATACTAATACACCACCTACTGGGGTTAACAGAACAAAGCCCTACAGAAAACCTACATGCCAGCAGAAATACTGCACCTCAGTTACACACAAAACACATACAGACCCTTACTTAATACAGAATAAGGGACTACAAATTAAAAACAGAAACATGCACGCAAAAATAAAATGGAAAGCCCAAGAAACCAGACTCTGAACAGTGGAATACTGATGAAAGAACAAAATACAAAAATATAATGCACATTCCTAAAGATAATATATGCCAATCACTAAAAATTCAAACTTTTATTTTATTTTTTTAATCTTTGCTGTCCGATCTTGGTTTTCTAATCGGTTGATCCCAGGCTTTTTTTTCCCCAATTCCTTTGACAGGGTCTTCTTTTTCTGTTTCTTCTCTCTCTACCTGTCTTCTACCCTTCCTCTCTCAAACACACACTCAGGCTCTCATTCTCACACGCTGTCACACACACACATGGCTCTCACTTTCACATAGTCTCTCACACAAACACACACACTCTCACACACACAGAGGCTCTCACATGCTGTCTCTCTGAACATACAGCTACAAATCTACAAATAATCTACAAATCTACAAATAGCTCTCAAAAAACATTCCTCCAACAGACCCATCAGAGAAGCATATAGAGAATATCTACAAGTACCTCACAACAATACCACCCAACATATAACATTGAGAGATCGGGCCTTCTCCACAGCAGGTCCCCCACTATGGAACTCAATCCCCTTAGAATTACGACAGGAACCATGTCTTCCAACCTTCAGGAAGAGACTTAAAACATGGCTGTTCATGAAAGCATTTCCGGACCCTTAATGATTCACTTCCATCAAATGCAGCAACACTGAGCATCTTCTATTAAACTGAAACAGACAATACCAACCAATCACTACAATGTTTTACTTCTTGTTAAACTTTTTATCTCTCCTCTAACTCTAATCCCAGTTAGAATAACCCCTGTTTTATTGTAACTTTTTCTTCTACGCACTTGTTATACTTTTGTAATGTATACTCTTACGTTTTAGCTATGTACGTTATAATGTATTGCTCACCCCTTGTTTTATGTAAACCGACATGATACGAACTGCCGTGAATGCCGGTATAGAAAAACACAAATAAATAAAATAAAAATAAATACAGGCTCTCGTATACACACATTCGACAGGGCCTGAACCTTCCTCTCGCCTCTGGGCCTCCTCTTTGCGGGTTGCCGGGAGATGGGCTCCACGGCGGCCCTGATCTTTTCGGGCGACCGTGAGGTGGGATTCAAAGCGGCCCTACCAGACACTGCTCCTCTTCTGCTTGAGGGCCTACGCTCCTCCTCCTTCCTGCCCGCATATCTCCAGCAAAATTTTACCTCCGGGGTTGCACGGGCAAGAAGAAGGAGCATCTGGAGGTTTGGGGGTCTCTTGTTTTCTGCAGGCTGTGGTGGGATGAGCTCCACCATGGCCCCGCCAATCTTCCTATGCAGGGGGATAAAAGCTGCGCATGGCCACTAGAAAAGTTGTGCGCAGCCGTGCACACACACAGCTTCGAGGGAACAGTGGGCCCAAGATGAAAGGGGGGAAGGTGGGGGAGGAACTCACTTTCACATTCCTGGGGCGATAGCAGTTCCCTTTCACCATTAAGGAATGTGGGCACCAACAAAATACTCTGGAGGCTTGGGCAGAGTGTCCAAAATAAGTCTTTACTATGCAAATTCTTAGACTGCAAATATGGCACTGAACACATCAGATCTAGGCATAACTAGCATGAAGTCACAGTTCTCCACTCTTTTCCTTTTTTAAGTTTCTCAGTAATGGGCCAGGGAAAACTCTCACCCTCTAGGGCTTGGCCAAGTAAGGTTTTGCAGGTGAACAGCAGAATCCTAGATGGGCGGAAAAAATCCCCTTCCAAGTTACTGGTGGAAAAATATAATGTCTTAAGAGCTGCAGTTTCTCCCAATGGCACCACTTTTCTGCGGGGTGAAGACTCCAAATGGGTGTCCTCAGAATGTAAACAGGTCTTACTCACAGTTCTCATTAGATGACAAAAACAGGGTCTTACTTAGGAAAGGTCCAGATAGCAGGGAACACAGCAGCTCTTTTCAGGGTAGGAAGAGTGGCCACAATCTTCCTCCCCAATAACTCAATGTAAAAAAAATATATATATCACAAAATTGGGAAAATCTGGAATCTTCCTGCACAGTCGTCACCCCTGATCTAGCCCAAGGTGTTTGGGATGTAGAGCAGCAGAATCTTCCCAACTCTTGAGCAAATCCTCCAGCCAGGGGTCTCAGGGCTCTCACACAGGAAGGAACAACTTAGAAGTACAAGAGCAAAAACCCATGATCATTTACTGGAACTAGCACCCAGAAGGAACAAGTCCCTTTCCCCACTTCTAGCGGGTTATGCTACGGTATGTAGCTTTGTAGTCTATATTACGCAAACAAACTAGGAGAATAACACTCACTATGGGGTGGATTTTAAAAGCCCTGCGCGCGTAAATCCTGCTGGATTTACGCGCGCAGGGCACTCGCGCACCAGTGCGCCTATTTTGCATAGGCCGCCGGCGCGCGCAAAGCCCCAGGACGCGCGTAAGTCCCGGGGCTTCGTAAAAGGGGCGGGAGAGGGCGTAACTTGCACAACAAAGGTAGGGGGGGATTTAGGTAGGGCTGGGGGGTGGGTCAGATAGGGGAAGGGAGGGGAAGGTGGGGGGACGCAGAAGGAAAGTTCCCTCCGAGGCCGCTCCGATTTCGGAGCGGCCTCGGAGGGAACGGAGGCAGGCTGTGCGGCTCGGCGCGCGCAGGCTGCCGATTTTGCGCAGCCTTGCGCGCACTGACCCCGGATTTTATAAGATACACGCGGCTAAGTGCGTATCTTATAAAATCCAGCGTACTTTTGTTTGCGCTGGTTGCGCAAACAAAAGTACGCGCGCGCGTACTTTAAGATCTACCTCCAAGTCTTTTGTGAAACAATGAAAAGATATTTTCTGTAGTATATATATACACAACAGGTGCTTACGAGAACACTTGAGACAAATAATAAAAGAGAATATATACAATATATCAGCACAATAAGCAAGGGCAATTTCCCCAACTAATAGGACATATTTATATACAAATGTGTAGCAGAAGCAGTCACTTTTTCCTGGAAAAATGTCTCCTGGCTCTCCCCAACTAGTAAATCAGCTAAGCAATCTCTCATCCATTGGAGACAGGTCAGAGCTGGAGATCCCTTACCAATGTGAGATTTGTCATGCTGTCAGCTCGCAGCAGGGAAACTATCTGAAGTTTGAGGTGCTAGAGATTTTATGTCCTTTGGGATAGGACATACGCTGTTTGAATTTCTTTGTATAGTCTTTCTTAATATATTGCCAAATTAACAGATAAGAGAAATTTGCTGCGTATGTTTCAGGACCACTCATAAAGGTTAAATTATGTTTTGTGCATATTCCCCTAGTTTTCATATGTGTTACTATATGACTAGTACCTAACATTCTTTAAACTAAACATAATATCTAGAATAATATTTGTATTAGTATAAATGAAAGCAATCATATGATAGTTCAGGTAGAAACACTACTACTAAATCACTATAAAAATACCTGTAAATACTGTATGCAACTCTATAATATACTTCTCAATAAAAAGTTTTACTGAAACTAATCTGGGTATATGCCAAGGATTTTCATCTTGACTCTTTGCAAACTTACTGATACAACCAGCCAAGGTCAAGGTTTAACTCTTAATATGCTAGCTGGCTTTAAGTAAGTAGCAATCTTATGCTTTTAATTAAGTCATGTTTCCATTTTGTGCTCACTATCTATCTGTTCATGACCTTGAAGCTTAGAGAAAGGGAGGGCAGTGTGTGTGCCAGCCTGCATCTAGCCAAAAGGGAGTGAAGGGAGTGAGAGAGCTACCTAACATCCCACACTGTGTGTCTGTTATCTTTCTTAGCGAAAATATGCAGTACTTCCCTAACAAGCTATGTGCCGGCCTGGTATACAATAATGGAGTCTAAGCTGTACTTTCTGTAATACTTGGGGGTGGGGTGGGAAGCAATTTGTTTCTTAAAATTGCATACAATTATTATAACTATATGACAGTATTTTTCTCTCATAAAGGGCAAAATTACACACTAATACACCACTCTAGGTGTTATTTCAAGTCGTGAAGCCCAGAGCCGGGGAACAAACCTCTAAGGTAAGCATGCCTACTCTCCTGCTCTCTAAACTCAAATGCTGCAAGCTGCTTTTATAAAAAGCATAGGGAGCTGGCCATTCCGGCAACCTCAGTGGAGGAGCTGCTCCAAAATGATGCACCCCTCCCTCTATTACCTCTTCCTATCCTGGCTGAAATGGGATTAGAACCAGAGCCATTCTGGTAATGAATCCCAAAAGGGTCATCACACCAGCGGACCGCTTTGTCACTAAGATAAAGACACATTGACATCTGTAGTCATACACTCACTTTCAGCCTAGAGAAACTGATGGAATGTGTGCAGAAGGGAGAAACAGTTTATATAAAAAAGGGTTTGGTAAAATTAAAAAAAAATTGTAGAAGTGTACACTTTTGGCATCTTTTTGCCTTTTGATAATTTTTATTGAGGCTCCAGTAAGCTCAAACAGGGCAGCATAAGGTGTGGGTATGACCCTGGCTGATTGGGAGGGGCTGGCATGGAGACAAGGTGTTCTACATAAGGTACTCTAGTCTGGCCAGCTTTATGCTTCTTAGCTTGCAATATACAAAAAGCTGTAAGCTCGCTTCTTGCTCTCTTTTCAGCTAACATCTGTGAGTCATGAAATGAGGACAGTCCCTTCTAAGCCTTTTCGCTGAGACTGGAAACCTGTACAGCATGGAGGGGATGGATCTGACGGCCATGCCACCTAATCCCATTAGGGGGGGGGGGGGGGAGGCACAAAACTGTTTGGATGCTTGCCAAACTGGGGGGGGGGAGGTACATTTCTTGCAAATAAAAGAGAAGGAATCTTGCTACTCTATTACATTAATTGGCTGAAATGTAAATATTGCTCTGTTCTTTCTCTCCCCTCTTCCAGTTCCAAGTTAATTTTCCCTGTTTTATTGTAACTTTCTCACATCCTTTTTCTGATTCCCTGTATTTAAAAGTTCAAGGTTCTTATTGAGAATATGGTTTATTACGCTACGTTATGCTTTTCACACTTTGTTAATTGTAAACCGGGTTGTTGTGATGCCTGTCATGAAACTCGGTATAACAAAAACAATAAATAAATAAATAAATAAATAAATCATAAGTTTGGCATTTTAACTGTTTGTGATGTGTTCAGAACATTTATGCAAGGGTAAGAACATAAGAACATGCCATACTGGGTCAGACCAAGGGTCCATCAAGCCTAGCATCCTGTTTCTAACAGTGGCCAATCCAGGCCATAAGAACCTGGCAAGTACCCAAAAACTAAGTCTATTCCATGCTACTGTTGCTAGTAATAGCGGTAGTTATTATCTAAGTCAACTTAATTAATAGCAGGTAATGGACTTCTCCTCCAAGAACTTATCCAATCCTTTTTTAAACACAGCTACACTAACTGCACTAACCACATCCTCTGGCAACAAATTCCAGAGTTTAATTGTTTATTCTTGAAATTGCATGTCTGCGTTTTTTTTAAATGAAGGTCAGGAAATGCATATGGCTCTTAGCACAGCCATTCTCAACTCAGTCTGAACACAGCCAGCAAGTCAGATTTTCAGGATATCTGCAATGAATATGCACAATGGATTTGCATGCACAAACTCTCATCAAGAATGGAAATGTAAAATAGGTCAGTGGATAAATACCTCCAGGCCCATATGATCTGTCCATCTACTTTCATTTTCTTTTTTAATTGGCATGATATGAAAACAAAACATCTGCTTACATTATTACTCGTGTGGACATTACAGATTATGCAATGCCCTCCAAACTTAATACCATACCCAGTACAGGGGCTCCCAACCATTTTGGCTGTGTGGATCCCTTATCAATCTCCAAAATTTTCAGGGACCCCCAGTCCATCACTGCACTCTCTCTGCTCCCCGTCCCCAGTAATCTCCCTCTATAATCCCCATTCTCGAGCCTGTCCCCACCCTTCTCTTTCCTCCCACAAGTCTGTCTGCACTATTCTTTCTCTTCCCCTTCACCAAAGTCCATCCAGACCAGTCTCTATCCTCAGTCTGCCCTCAAGTCCCTTTCTCTCTCCCTCAGCTTTCACCCCCCACCCACGTCTCTGTTCTCTTAGTCTGACCCACCAATGTCTGTCTCTTCCCAAACTGACCCACAAGTATCTTTTCCCAGTCTGACCCGCCAGTTTCTCCATCTCAGTCTTCAGCTCCAATCTTTTCCCATTCGGTCTCATCTGCCACCAGCCTTTCCCCACCAGTTTCTTTCCCTCCAGTCTCTTTCTATCCGATTAGCTTGTCCCCACCAGTACATTTCTGTCCCAATCAGTGTCTCTCTTCCCCCAGTCTGACTCACCAGTATCTCTCTTCCCCCAGTCTGACACACCAGTATCTCTCTTCCCCCAGTCTTTCTCCACCTCTGCCCATCAGTACCAAGCTCTCTTCCCCCAGCCTGTCTCCTCCAGTTTGTGTTTTCTGCCCCTAGTCTTCCCCCACAATCTCTCTTTACCGCCCTTGTCTGTACTCACCAGTCCCTCTCTCCCCTCAGCTTATCCTCACAAGTCTCCCCCCCCCCCACTTGTTCCAACCAGTCTCTCTCTCTCTCCCTGCCAGCCTTATACACTAGGATCTCCCCCCCCCCCCCCCCAACCGCTTGACCCATCACTCTCTCTCCCCCTAGTCTGAAACACTAGTGTCCTTCTCCACCCAGCCATACCCATCAGTCTCCCCCCCCCCTCCCCAGTCTAACCACCAGGGTGTCTCTTTGCTCACTCGGCTTGACCCACCAGTCTCTCTCTCACCCCTATCGCTTCATTCCCCATCTATTCTGTTGAGTCTCCACTGTAGAATTTTAGAATGCTGGCCTTCTGGACTGTGTGCCTTTTCCAAGGCCAAGCTAAACTCACTGCATAGATCTCATGGAATTTGTTTACTGTCGGCAGTAAAACATTTAGAGAAGCCTAGGCAGAAGTTATTATTCAAAAGATATAGAAGCAATAGAAATATAAATAAGTCTTCTATTGGTTAAAAGCTGAGTTTTACCTTATATGGAAATACTTCATGTTGTGAGACAGACCTCCCAAAAATGCAAAGCTCCAATTAACAACTGTATATTAAGTACTGAGCAACTAAAATGATATGTTGATCTGTGTTTCCTGATTTCTTCAAATTTGCATATGGATGTTATGCAATCTCCTTCCATGTAAGTAAATAAAAGAAATATTATCAGAGTCACTAGGTGTGTTTACTATCCCATAAACTTAGCCTGGGAGGTCTGATAGGGCTCCATGGAGCACCCTGATTGTGGAAGTTTTGACACCACTCTCGCCTGCCCACCCCATGAGTCGCATTAGCTCTCTTCCTACCCACCCCACAATTCCCATGGTTCTGTCCCCTCCTCCTCACAAATCTCCATGGCACTCTCTCTCTCCTCTTGAGTACTCTCCTCCTTAACTTGAAGGCCACTGTTCCTACTCCAGCCTGCCTTCCTTCCAGGCTCATCTGTCTTAGCTCTGGCGGAATGGTGATCAAGTGCTTCTACCCCGCTCCTCCTCACAGACTGGCTAATTTTAAAAGGAACGTGTGTATCGGCACACGAGCAGAGATGCGCTTAATTTTATATCGTGCACACAAGTACACACATATCATTTTAAATATCCCTGCCGCGCGTATGTGCATATTTTACGTGCACATTTTAACAACATGCTCGCACAAGTGACCATATGGTTGGTGGGGGTGGGGGGAGGGAGAGGGAGAGGGAGACTCTGTAAGAGAGACAATATGACACTCTATAAACCTCCCACTATAAGAGGAGCACTTTCAACTCAGGGTGGGGATGTTACAAGAGTCTACAGACCCTTGCGCCCTAGGCAGACCAATGTAGCACTGCCCCCCTAAAACCCACCCTGAATGCCCCCTCTAACAGTGGTTCTCTCTCTCTTCCACCCCCTCCATGTTCAGGATCCCTCTGGTTCCAGACTTGCTCCTCTTCAGGACCAATAGTAAAGTTACACAGGGGACATGCCAACGTGCACCAAGATCAGAATTTGTGAAATTCAGGGTTATGCATTTAAGTCTTGGTGCCGCCCTGGAACGCCCATTCCCCACCCCTTTTCTGCCTCCTTATTCTTTTTTTTTTTTTTTTTTTAGTTTTTTTTATGCATTTCAAATTAAAGACAAGAATATCTTGTACAGTAAGTAACATGAGATATACAACAGAATTTGTAGACAATATCATACAAATAAGCAAAAAAGGAAAAACAATCAAGTATCCTCATATGTTAAAAGGAAAATGGAGGGAAGACGAGGAAAAATTAAGCAAATATACTGCACCATGAAATTAAGAAAAGAAGCATAGTGAGACGCTAAACATCAGTTTCACTTAATAAAGCCGGACTATAAGAGTGACTATTGAGGGTGCAAATCTAAGAACGACCGCAGTTGGGATGGTTCAAAAAAATATAATTAGCATAAAGATAATGAATCGAGTACTTATAAGGATATCACAAAACAAATTGACCCCCCTTAGACAACACCTCAGGGCACATAGAAAGACATTTTTTCCTGCGAAGTTCAGTAACTCTAGTGAGAACAGGATATATCCATAACTTTTGCCCATAATATAATGAAGAACGATTACGAAAGAAAAATCTAAGAACATTATTTCGGTCAGAAGAAAAAGCAAAAAGACACCAACAAAGTTCCTCTTTGCAAAATATCTGTAGACTGCGAATTTTCAAGAATATTCATGAGGTCCAAAACAGCGTCCTGGGGCAAATTCCCACCTTGGACTTCTGCTTGAGGTAAATAATATGCCTTTAGTTATTACACGCATTACCGTATTGGGAATTTTCAGGATTTGAGAAATATAATTTCTAAATAAATCTGAAGGGGAAATCAATTTAATAACAGGAAAATTCAGCATCCTCAGTTCGAGAGACTGCAAGGAATTTTCAATATTCTCAAGCTTCCTGGAATATATCTGGTCTGACTAAACCAGATTTTGCTGAATTTTTTCCGAGGTTACCTGAGAATCCAGTACCACAAGTTTAGTTCCCTGGGATGACACCAAATTTGAATTACGAAGAGCTCGATTATTTGTATCCAAATTAACCTTGATTAAAGATGAAATAGAGGTTTCCAAAGTTACTAAGACATTCCATTCGACTTCTAAGGTAATCACAGGGGGTTTTTTTCAGTCCAAGCTGGCAGACCAGGACATTCACCGCATCACCTCCACTCTGAAGAACACCCTCACACAAACCATTGGAAGGTGCCGATATCGGGGCCGAAGGCAAAAGAAAAGCCGCTTCAATGGTTCCTATAGCAGGGGCACTCTCCTCAGCAATATCCAAAGCCGCTCTTGTGGAAGAAGAAACAGGGCTTCCAGTCTCCTCAGCATCCATCTGCGACAAAACCAAGGCTACCCTGCTCGCCTCTGAGGAAATCGATGATATGTCCAAAGCCAGCAGCACTCCGTAGTAAGGGGGAAGATGTTGTAGCCGGCACTCCAGGGCTTAAGGAGATCTCTTCAGCCAGCAGGGGCGATGTCCGCTCATCGTCAACCCCCGCAGCGGCCATCGCAACCGGGGTTACTGCTGGCGTTGCAGCGAAGAACCCCTCAATCCGGGGTTCATACAAGTCCAGCGAGGGAGAACTAGTAGTATTCTCCCTCAACTTGGCTTTTCGCTTGGTGTGAGGCATTGAGGAAGAAGGTAATCCAGGAAAAAGGTAAAAAGAGAGAGAGGCTCTTGGTGTGCTTCTCAATCCTGCCTCCTTATTCTTGATGCACACACAGGTATGTATGTGCATACTTCTCGGCTTCTAAAAACTCGCGTTGCTTATGCATGGCCCACATACGCGTGTATGGGGCCGTGTTTGCGCAACACTTTAAAAATCTACCTGAGAGGCTGGAGAGTGATGGGGGGGGGGGGGGGGGAGAGAGGTGGGGATGGACTGCAGGGTAGAGACTGGTAGGGTCAAGGGAAGGAGGAATGTTTGAGCCAGGCCCTCATTACTAAAAGGGAGAGGTGGAGAAAAGTTTTGATGTAAATCTCTCATCTCCTACTCCTTTGAACAGTAGTATTTCTTACAAAATAAAAAAATAAATAAACTACCTGGCTCCAGTCCTGCTTCCCCTCACCCATGACCCCTTTTTCAAATGCTATCTGTCCTCCTCTTTTGGCTCCTTACTGTGTGCCTTATCTCCTGTCCTGTGCCCCATATCCCCTTCTCTGCCTTCCACCTTCCCTCCTCTGCTCTCCCCCCCCCCCCTCCCATGACCCCTTCTTTCTTGCTCTGCTTCCCCATACCCATGGCCCCTTTCCGAGTGCTGCCTCCTGCCCCCTTGGCCACTTCCCGAGCACCTTCCCTCCTGCCCTTAGTCCTTTATGTCCCCCTTCCACTTCCTCCTGCCCTGCTTCCCTTTACCAAGGATCCTTCCCAACTGCCTTCCATCCTGCTCTCAGCCCCCCCGATCCCTTTTCTCTGTGCTCAGACAATCCTCTCTGCCCCCACCTGACCTCTTCCCTTGCTGGGCCCCCCCCCCCCTTGCATTCCCATACTACTCACTTTCTCCCTCGCTTGCCAGCATGGATTAGGGCAGCGGAACAGCTGCAGTGATGTGTAGGGGGCTATAGTTAAAGCTGTTAAGTGTCTTAATGCTCTCCTCTGTTCTGCACCAAACTGGGTTCTCTGCAGCATCAATTCCCTGCACTCCTCTCTTCGGTGCAGGACAGGGCCAATGCACTGGGCTCCTCTCCTCCTCCTCACCGGACCGGGTCCCGTGCGCTGGCAATTCACTGCACTCCTTTCCTCCACGCCAGACCAGGCCCTCTGCAGTGCTCATGGGCTGTGCTCCTCCCATCTACTCTTGAGGCGTGGGGACCAGGATCCCCATTTTGGGTGATTTCTGCACAGGACTGGGGTCTCCTTCCTTTGCACAGTGTGGCTCTGGTAATCAGTCATGAGCAGCAGCTACTGCCTTAGTGTAAAGCTGGCTCTTTTATTTTTCTGGACGCAACCTCTCCTCACTCGGCGATGGTTTGTGGAGCCCCTTGAGAACCACTGACCTAGTTGTTTATAGCTGTCCCGCTCTGCTTCCAGATTCAAACTGCCTATGCTTATTTATAGGATAGCACGATAATTACAAAAGCTAATACTCCAGCACAATATTAAACTGTTCACTGGGTGCAATCTGTGTCTTTTTGCCACTTTAGGTACAGCATTTTAATGATGATAATAAAGACTTGGCAAGAACTACATTAGTGGGTCTTATATACAGATTCATGAAATCATCTCAGATAATCAGAAGGCTGCTGGAGTAATAAAGCAGTGTGCTCGGATGCATCAACTCTGCGAGGCTTCAAAAGGATTCACAGCTACCTGAGATGAAAGCCTTTAATAAGGCAGGATGGAGCAATAACTTCTGGCACGTCTCGTGTTAAAAGTTACATGCCTCCTTGATAAAAAGAAAAAGAGCAGGAAATGAGTTTCTGTGGATGCCCCCCCATCCCAGTTTCTGCTTTTCTAAGGGCATGCCCTTCAAACGATGGGGTAAAATGGAATCCAAATGCGTACCCAATCCCCCACAAATGCGTACCCAATACCCCTCCCGCCTCCCATAACCACCCCTTTTCTGTGCCGTGGACACAGAAGGTGGGGAGGGATTGCGGCCGATGAGAATACACGGGGAGTGTGAGACAGCATGCGTGCCAGACCCCAACAGCTCAAGTAGCCGTGCCCCAGCAGCGCATGTATAACTCCTCATCAGCACGCCCCCAACAGCATATGTACCTGTCCCCTTCTCTAGATTGCGCGTAAGTTTTGCTTCACAGGGAGTTTTCATCTCGGCAACTGCACGTGTACCCTTTACTGCGATAGTACACATATGTCAGCTATGCCGCCACAGTCCCCATGCTCTTCTGCCACTGCCTACCTTGTCTCCACACCACACGTACTTTCCTATTTCAGGACTCAATCTGTGCCACCACGGCACGCATGCATCACAGATAACGTGTGTACACGCTAGATCAGCCATAACTGCACATACTGTGCGACATCCAGATTGGGGGGCGGGGAACCCAAAACAAAATGCCAAAATCATTTTTCTTGGATTTCTCCCTTAATTCCCATGGGACAATTCTGGGGTGGAAAAGTGTGAGGACAGCCTAAGAATTCCATATTCATCACCAGATGTCCCACAAAATAAGAGTTTTTGAGGATAACTGGCAGAGTGACCAACGCACAAATCTAGCAAATTATACATAATAGGATTATTAGTGGGACAGAGGCCTGCTCCCTGCAGCTTCAAACCATACCAGAGAGGAGGCCGGCTTCAGGAAGGGGAGGAACCATCTACTACTGGATCTGCTGTAGCTGTCTAGGGGAGCCTTTTCACCTTACCTTCCCCTCGTGTAAAGGAAGTTATCTGTCCCTTGCTTGGGACGCTCTCCTGCTGCTGCCGGCTGTGCCCTGGCTCCGCCTCTCCCGCTGATGTCATCACAGGCTATCCTGCCGCAAGGGGCAGGTCGCCACCGAATGAGCAAACCAAAAGTGGTGGTGGATCGGGAGGAGGAAGGGAGAGTTGCACCTTAGGAAAGCTCCTTCAGGTGTGACAGGGGTTGTTGGGTTTTGGTTTTTTTCAGGGCTTGGTGAGGGAGTTTGCATGATCATCATGGCCTCATTCCTCTTGGATGGCTCTTGTTGCTGTTTGAACCAGATTGTGTGTCTTGTGCCCTGTTTGCCTTTCTCCGTGCTGGTGAGACTGGTGTGCTTTTTTGTTCACAAGGATGACAATCTGGCCTGATTTGAGTTTGTGGCTGGTTGGAGCCAGGATGGGACCTTTCTATGTCCCCTGAGACCCTCCTTCTCTGATGCAGAGGCTGTTGTGGGTTTTCCCATTCCTCCAGATTCTATTCTGTCATTATTATATCTAATTGCATTTCATTTTTTAATGTATATATTCCACCTTTTGTGACTGGCCAGCCACCTCAAAGTGGATTACATTCAGGTGCCACAGATATTTCCCTGTCCCCACTGGGGCTTACAATCTAAGGGGGTCATTTACTAAGCATTTTTCCTCCTAGACACAGAATGGGAGAAAACCTTTAGAAAGCAGCCTCTTAAATTCGTACTTGAGGTAATGGAGGCTGAAGTGGCTTACCCAGGATCACAAGGATTGGCAGCGGGATTTGAAACCTGGCTTCCCTGGTTCTCAGCCCACTGCTCTAACCACAAGGTTACAGCAAGAGGCAGGCAGGCAGGCAGCCAGGATGAAGATTTTCAGGAGCCAAGCTGCATTTTTCTTCTTCTCCTTTATATCTTGAAGCCCATGCTGGTGGCATCCCATAGCCTGAAGTAGTGCTGGGGTGCACTTCCATTTTGTCCTTTGGTTTTGTCTAGATCACCTCTACTCTTGAGAGAGTGAAGGGTGGATTGTTTTCAATACTGCAACCTCCCAATCATGTTCCTAATAGTCACAGAATATAACAGCATTTAAAAGGATCATTTGGCCAATCTAGTCTACCCAATTGCACCCTTGGTACAGTGCTATAAGCCCCAGCCAATCTCTGATTCTCCCTTCACCTCTTTGCCGTGAGATATCCTCTGAGCTTTTTAAAATTCAGTTACTGTTTTTTTTGTGTCTCACCATCTCCCCTGGAAGCCTATTCTATGCATCCATCACCTTTTTCATGAAGAAATATTTACCGATGCTGAGCCGGAATTTACCCCTCCTCCCTTCAAAGTCTCATACCGTGACTTGTTCTAAAGCATTTTCTCCCTGTAGAAAGGTTTGCTTAAAATAAGATAAGAATGTGCCATACTGGGTCAGACCAAGTGTCCATCAAGCCCAGCAACCTGTCTCCAACAGTGGCCAATCCAGGCCATAAGAACCTGGCAAGTACCCAAAAACTAAGTCTATTCCATGTTACTGCTGCTAGTAATAGCAGTGGCTATTTTCTAATTTAATTAATAGCAGGTAATGGACTTCTCCTCCAAGAACTTAGCAAATCCTTTTTTAAAACCCAGCTATGCACTAACCACATCCTCTGGCAACAAATTCCAGAGTTTAATTGTGCATCGAGTGAAAACGAACTTTCTCCGATTAGTTTTAAATGTGCCACATGCTAACTTCATGGAGTGCCCTCTAATCCTTCTATTATCCGAAAGAATAAATAACTGATTCACAATTACCCGTTCTAGTCCTCTCATGATTTTAAACACCTCTATCATATCCCCCCTCAGCCGTCTCTTCTCCAAGCTGAAAAGTCCTAACCTCTTTAGTCTTTCCTCATAGGGGAGCTGTTCCATTCCCCTTATCATTTTGGTAGCCCTTCTCTGTACCTTCTCCATCGCAATTATATCTTTTTTGAGATGCGGCAACCTGAATTGTACACAGTATTCAAGGTGCGGTCTCACCATGGAGTGATACAGAGGCATTATGACATTTTCCGTTTTATTTACCATGCCCTTTCTAATAATTCCCAACATTTTGTTTGCTTCTTGTACCTGATCTATCCATTTAATGTCTCTATCATTTTCATGTTCCCTCTGCTCTTCCCGTTTCTCCTATCCTCCATGGCAGCAATTCTCAACCGGTGTGTCGCAGCTCCCGGTGTTCCACTGCGCTGGTTGTGCTTCCCTTCTCCCCAGGGACAGATTGGCCTAACTGTGGATCGCTCATCCCCCGGTGGACCGATGCAGTTGGTTATGGAGGGACACTGCGTGGTGCCACCAGAGGCCAAGCCGACGGCAGCTGAAGAGTAGAGGCCAGGCTTCTTGGCTGAACAATGAGAAGAGGCTCCACGTGAGAGAGGAAACTTGATTGTGTATGTGTGCGCATGCAAGTGTATGCGTGGCAGCTTTTGTGCGTGTGCGCGCGGCAGCTTTTTGTGTGTGTGTGTGTGTGAGTGGCAGCTTTGTGTGTGGGTGGTGGAATGGGAGCAAGAGCATGTATGTGATTGAGAGATTGCTCAGGGAGGTAACTGGTATCTGTGTATGAGGAATGGAGACTGATCAGGGAGGTGACTGGTGTGTGTGTGTATGAGGAAGAAAGACTGGTTAGGGAGGTTACTGGTGTGTGTGAGATAGACTGTGTGAGTGATTGGTTGTGGGCCCTAAGGAAGAGGACTGTGAGAACAGAGCTTCAGCAGCCACTGCTGCTTCTGGTGTGTGCTATTGGCCTGGAAGGGAAAGGAGAAGGAGAGTTGCTGGAGAGAATAAGTAAAGATGGGTTTTTAAGTTTATTTTTCTTGACTGACTGCCATTTTAATTATTGGGTATTCTGTGATGTCTGCTGTTTTGAAATATTTTATTGATATTTGAACATTATTAATAATTTTATGAGTTTTTAATTGTTGGATGTTATTCTGTTCAGCAGCTGTTTTGTAACATTTATTAGTATAGCTTTACAGTTATTTCTGTGTGGGGATCTTTAGCAGCTTGGCTTGCTCTGCTTTCCTAATAGGTGGTGTATTAGTGATTAGGGCCTGGTTTAATATTTGTAGTGTTGCCTTTTCATAGATAGGGTTGTTATGTGTCCATAATGCAGGTGTAACTTTGTGCAGATTAGTTTGTGTGCATTATTGCAGATCCTGGGACTATCAGGCCCATACAGTAAATAGTGCGGAAGAGCCGGCGCTCCGAGGCGAGCACCCGCTCTCCCAGGCACCTCTCCTGGGCACGTCCCTCGCGCCTCTTTATTGGCGGAAGCTGCGGCTGTCAGCGGGTCTGAAAGCCGACGTTTAATTTTACCTGCGTTGGTTGTCGAACCCGCTGACAGCCATGGGTTTAGAACACTGACGCCGGCAAAATTGAGCGTCCGTTTTCCAACCCGCGGGCAGATTTTTTTTTTTTAAAGAAGATTTTTATTTTTTTGTTATTTTTGGGGCCTCCGACTTAATATCGCTATGATATTAAGTCAGAGGATGTACAGAAAAGCAGTTTTTTCTGCTTTTCTGTACACTTGCCCAGTGCCGTCTGAAAGTAAAATGTGCAGCTTGGCCGCACATTTTGCTTTCTGTATTGCAGGTGAATACCTAATAGGCTCATCAACATGCATTTGTATGTGATGAACGCTATTAGTTTCGGGGGGGGGGGGGGGGGGGTTTTGGCCGTGCGTTTTCCACGCGCTATTACCCCTTACTGTATAAGGGTCAATAATAGCGCGTCAAAAACTCGCATCCAAACAGTTGGCCTGATACGGTGCTATATTTCTCTTTCCATTTCTCCAGGTTTGCACTGCATGCAGAGTAGCTGTTTTGGTTTTCCATTCCAATTTGTCTCCATATTTATAATTTGTGGTCTTTCTGTATTTGGTGAAGGTCAGTTCTGGGTGTGTGACCAAGGTGAGTTACTTTACCAGCATGTAGGCAATTGTATCAATCTTATTTGTTGTGTTTCTCAATAGGACATGCATTAGTGGTAAATTACTCTCTTTTCATAAGGAGGGCTATTGTGCCTGGTAGTAAAGGGAGTTTATGTCATCAAAACCAGAATATCTTTTTTTGTATGGTGAGTTGTACGGGTAATGCCCTAATTCTACTCTGCACCCACTATTGGGGGTCGAGGAGGTTCCTGAGGATGCAGAGTGTATGTTTACATTTAGCCCCGTGACGGTCACACGTTCAGTGTGTCACGCATGTGAGAACCATCTGTCAGGTGTGTCCCAGCCGAAAAAAGGTTGAGAACCACTGATCTACGGTATACTTATTTAGATCCTTAAGGCTCATATTAAACATATTATACTCCAATCCCTGCACTAATTTGGCAGCCTCTCTCTCTGGATCTATCCTTTTGGAGGAATGGACTCCAGAACTGGACACAATGTTCTAGTCAAAAATCGCACCAACAATCTGTACAGAGGCATCATCACCTCCTTTACTCTACTGGCTGTGCCTCTCTATTTAGCTCATCTTTCCTCTGGCTCTGGCCATCGCCTTATCACACACTACCTTGAGATCATCAGATGCATTCACCCCAACTTCTTTCTCCTGCTCGGTGCACATCCGTTTCTTTCCCCCATCCCCCTCTCCCCTTTCCACGTTCTGTACTGCTCCTTTGGATCTCTACAACCCACATGCATGATTCAGCACTTTTTTCAACTAAATTTTAAATGTCAAGCCACTGACTGCTCCCCAATTTTTCTTAGAGGACTTCTTATGCTGTCTATTCCCTCAGGGGTCTCCGCTCTGCTGCAGATCTTAATGTCACCTGTAAAAAAGGCAAACATTTCCTTCTATCCTCTCCACAATATTGCTCACAAAAATAATGAACTGAACCAGCCCCAGGACACATCTCGGAGGCACTCTGCTAAATTCCTTTTCTTCTCCCCTCAAAGTGAACTCCACTTACCAGCACCCTCTGTCGTCGATCACTCTACCAGTTTCTAATGGAGTTATATGCTCGTCTCTGCTACAGGAAAGAGGTGCAGAAGGGGAGATGAGCTGAACAGAGTGGTGGCACGACTGCGTCAAGCTTCCAAGTCAACGAGGCAAAGTCAACCAACATGCAGAGGTTACGAGGCTTTGGTACATTCTCAGATATAATCAGGGAGAGATACGAAGGTTCCTAAGTAAAAGAAGCAGGCCAACTTGGCTACACTTTCCAAGTAAGGGTAATGAGGAGGAGTGATCTCCTGCAGGTGGTCAAGCTTGTAAGGCCGACAGCTGAAAGATACCCTCAGCTCAAGAAATGAAGGCAGGGAAAACCGGGCAGACTGGCTGGTACAAATGACATCTGCTGAAATCTACTATATTTGGGTTGTTAATCTATAAGTGCCTCCTCATACCTTTTAAAAAAATTCTTCCATATTTCCAATTGCCTTCTTCTTTACTACAGACCACATATACAATATCAGGTGAATTCTAAAAGTCCTGCATGCGCCATAGCCTTGCGGATTTTAAGAGGCGCCCGGGTATGCGCGTATCTCCCGGTATGTGACTAAACTTATTTTTCATAAAAGGGGCGGGGTGTGGTCTGGATGGGGCACGGGTGTCCCAGGAAATATGAATCAATCCATAGCATAAGTATTTACGCACACCAGCACGTACTGGTGTGCGTAAATACCTCTGCTACACGCCGTCCCTAGCAGAGGTAACTTTACCTCTGCTAGGGACGGCGTGTAAGTCATGAAACAAAAAAAACTAGGCTAGTCAGTGGGGTTTTAAGGGCCAGGGCTAATAGGGTAAAAGGGAGGCAAGTTAGCTAGGGGGTTTAGGAAGTCCTCTCCTTTAATGAGGAAACAGGTAATTGCGTCGGTGCGCGAACCTACTAAAACCTCTCCACTTATGCGACTGAGGCATTTACGTGCATCAATGCACAACTGTGCACACGTGTATGCGCGTATAGCCCATTTTATAAAAGGCGCACATATACGCGCGTATGTTATAAAATCGCCACGTTCTTGTGCGCGAGGCGGCAAACGTGCACACACGTGCTTCTGCAAACAGATCTTAAAATTCACCTTTATATGTTTCTGCAACAATTCAGTGCAGAGTTCCAGTAGCCGTATAGATCCTTGAAGAAACCAAAGTCTTTGTAGGTTGTAATGCCTTTAATTGGACCAACAAACAGATCCAGGGCCACTGAACCACTGTGAAACAGCTGGGAGTCTTGGGCTTTCCTCATTCCCAACAGTTGCAATACGTCTCTGCTAATAAACATGCTGGAGACATTAAATTCAGCATCTTTTTACTAAGTCGTTCCTGGATAATACCAGCAAAATGCATACTTCCGAGCTCTGAGCTGAATTTCATCAATGCACTGTATAGACTACGTGTATCCAGGAGCTGTCAAAAAACAACATGCGCAAATTCCTCTTCCTGTATCCATACGCTGCCAGAAATTCGGTTTCGGTTCCTACAACCTTCTGGGGTTTTTTTCATTTTCTCCATATGCACCATTATAAAAATACAGAAAGTTCTTAAAAAACAAACAAACCATTAATCTAAGCTTTCTTTCTGTGTTCCGTTTAAATATTATATCCTATAGCTGGATATATCTAAAACACTGGAAATGTAGGGGATTTGTATTTGTGTTTTGTTTCCTGTTCTGAAATAAATTTCTTTTTCCCTTACACAGATGTCTGGCATAGTGATTAAGCCTCTCCACCACAACGCTCTGTTTATTACATTCACCATCCAAAGGTGCTTCTCAATATAGCCACACAAGCTCCATCCATGAAATAACCAGACTTTCAGCACCATAATTCTATATGCTCAAGACCAAAATTTTACACGTTAACTGAATCCCCGTATCATGCTTTATTTCTGCTACCAGAAGATTTCTCTGACATGAATGTTTCCCAGTTTGGACTAACTAGGACCACTCCAGTCATGTCCTATCCAGGTCTTCCCAAACTCACGTTACACCCCAGCTAGCCTGTAAGTTTCCTGAAGAAAAATTCAACCTGATACCCTTTTCACACTATTTAGTATGTTTAACTAGCTTAGCCATACTGCAAAATTCTGTGTCAAAATTTTAACTATATTCATCCTCAGACATAAAGTAACATAGTAGATGCCAGTAGAAAAAGCCCAGTTGTCCCATTTAGGCTGCCCAGGTATTCCCTACCACACCACTAAAGACATGTCCCAGCTGCCAGTGGTAAAAGCTTTACCGCTTTTAAATCACTCCTTATCAAAGCTGGTTTCTGTACTTTTCCTCATTGAGTCTCTACTATCCAGGGCAGTGAGCACACGTTAATCCAACAAGTGACGCCAGCCCGACATCCTACCACAAACCTTTCCAATACTGTAAACTCCCATGGCTGCGGCTCCAGAATCCAGCCCCCTAGGTCCCCTTTGACCTTGCTGGCTAGTACTCAGTCAGTGTGAAACTACCAGCACTGACCTGGTTGGTTTCTGGGTAGTTGTGCCAACCCAGCTAACCCATGGCCTGTGGCATCAGTAGGGTGTGCTTTATTTCCCCATTAGGTCTACTATTCAGCACCCAGTGAGCACTGCACTTATTAAACTATAATACTGCAGATCCTATATGACCTCTGGCTTTACCCCCTCGCTTCCCCACCGCTAAGCATCTTCTGTGCTCGACGCATGCTGTCTTCAATTCCAATACAACTTTTTTCCTCCGCCACTCATTCTGTGAAGAAAGGCTTCCCCACGCCCGTCCTGATGCTACCTCCTCCAGCTTTTCATGTCATGACCTTCTTGTCCTAGTTCTTTCTTTTCACTGACAAATGCTTGTGCATTGCTTATCCCCTTAAGGTACATGAATGGCTTTATCATGTAATTATGTCTCTGTGAAGTGATTTGAACAGACAACTAAATTTGCATGACACTAGCTTGCAGGGGCACAATAATACGTGCATACCACGCTGTCTGTGGGACTACAGCCATAAAATGAGGCTCTCTAGGCACGATCAGAGGCAGTACCCCGACTTGCCAATGACTGCGGCTGCAGATTCTGATTTCTGATGCAATGCCACCAATATCCTCTCCATGATTGCTCTTCACTGATGTGGAACATAATTTAACACCATTTCCTCACTCAAATTAGACAAAAAGATACTCGAGAGAAAACGCAGCTTCCCAGTGGCTAACGCTACTCTTAACGTGCCAGTCTGCAAATACAGCCCAAGGGATAAAGTCAGGCAGACGATGGAGAGCTCAGGCCTCCACGTACACAAGCGCGTCTGAAATGGTCAACGCCTTTCACTAACATATTGGCTCAGGAGGGGGTTTGTTTTCACATCTAATCCTTTTGACCGCGTGTGCCGAGTTACTTTTGTCAAAATTCATTTCCAGGAAATTGTTTAAACACGGACGCCTCTGAAATCGTTTCACAGAAGAATGTCACCGACAGTTGCAGAGACTCCCACAAGCTTTCTCACATTATATGCAATTCCTTTTATACAAGCACCTGGTAGTTAAAAGCTTTAATTTCTATAACATCCGCATAACATTTGCATAACGCACGAGGCAGTACTTCGCAATGTTTTTCAGTCAACTAAATCAAATTGTTACAAATCAGAACTCAAGTCTGTCTTCGGTGTTCACGCTAATTATATTGTAAAACTAACACTTTTCTGATTTTCAGAAAATACTCCAGTGCAGATATATACATACACACATCCTCTGAATGCCACTGCGATGCGGCTTATTTGACATTTTGATGGCATACAAGTCCTGACCCTTTAAACCGTTTGGTAATGGGTGACTGTGCTGCATATTCTGACTGCAGGCCACGGACATTCATAGACTTTGCCACTGTCTTTTGAGCGGCAGTCCACAGGCAAGACTTTGAGCTTGAATCAGACTGCCAAGAGATCGGGAGAACTAGCGCTAATTAACATGGAGTCCCATTCATAGGAGCATGCTGTCCTCATCCTAGCCCAACACCAAACAGCACAGTTTCCGTGGAAGATGGGCCACGCTGTGGAAACGAGAGCCACACATGTCACATATTTATATAATGAGCCACCTTGCTTTCTTTCTGTTCTTGGATACTCTGCTAGTCCCACGTGCATTTACAGGTCAAGAGTTTCATCCAGTATTCTAATTGTGAATTCTTCCCTGTGCATGTTGGCCTACACCTGTGACAGATTCATTACAGACTAGTCAAGATGAGTGGATGCCAGGGGGAAAAAAAAACCAAAACAAAAAAAAAAAGCCAAACCCTACATGCAATTTATTTTTTTCACTCAAAAAAAGATAAAATATCCACCATCTAACTTTCTCTAAACATCAGCATTATGAAAGAATTTAAAACTACATGCAAGAAACAGGGGAATAAAATGTTTATTCCTCCCCCCCCCCCCCCGACAAATGCTCTATGTTATGTTATAATGAACTGTGCACATACAGAATCAGGTACGATGCAAACACAAAAAGGTGAAGAGGGGGAGGATGAGTAATAGGAAAGGAATCCACAATTACAGGGCTCCGGGCAACCATCTTCTAGCTGTAATTATTAAACAATGCAGAATGAGGATAACGAGTGCTAGAAAGAAATCCAATGGACTAATAACAGGGATTTTTTTTTTTTTTTTTTGCTTCTGCAGGCGAGGATGTAATTTGCTAAAGACCGGTACAGTACAATATCAGTCCAGTTAATGATGTATTGATCCAGCTGTGCCTACAACTACAGTAAATATTAAACAGTGGCAAATTAACACAACTTGAAGCCGTTCACAAAGGCAGCTCAGGTGCCCAAAGGTTCTCAAATGAACAGCACTGCAGCGCCGATGGATGTGAAAATTTTTAATCTACCGTAAGGACCCCGTTTAGTAAACCCAGAAACAAGAGGCAGGGGTGGCTCAAGGCTTCCTGAGACGAGGGATGAGATGGCGCCCCCTCGCACATACACACACATACATACTCTTATACACACCCACAACCTCTCTCATAGACACTGACATACTCTCAGGCTCTAAGACCCTCTCTCCAAACACCCCCCCCCCCCCACAAGCTCTTACGTCCTCGGATTCTCTTACACACACCATGCTCTCACTCTCACTGGCTCCCTCACACACATACACACACACACTGACCCCCAGGCAGGCTCCCATTCACCCCCCCACCCTCCAGGCATGCACACATTCATTCTCACACACAAAAACCCCTAGGCAGGCACCAATTCATTTTCACACACCCACCCGCAGGAAGGCACCCATTCTCACACAGACAGACCCCAGGAAGGCACCCATTCATTCTCCCACCCACACCCAAGCACTTACATATACACACCCAGTAACAGGGTCTCACCCCCCCCCCCACCCACACACACACCGACACACACAAAGGCAGTCACCCACACATGCCCATAGGGCCTAGAGCCTTTTTTCAGCCATCGCGTCCTCTTCCTCCTCTTGGGTCGCCAGCGATATCATCTCCCGCTGTCGTGGGGGCCAGTCTCGCGGCAGCAGGAGATGAAGAGTCGTGCTTCTCCCAACGTCATCTCCTGCTGCTGCTAGACCCATGGCAGCAGGAGATGACGTCGGGAAAAACGTGACTCCTGCTGCCCAGGGTTGCCACTGAGCAGATCGGGCAGGGGTTTGGTTTATCCATGCCTGATCCAATGTTTGACTTTGGAGACAGGGTGAGGCGGTGGCTGTGGTACAGGGTGTTACAAAGGGGCACTTTTTGCAGTTCCAAAATTCTGCCACCTGAGGCCGCCGCCTCACCCTGCCTCATGATAGAACTGTGTGCCGGCAGGGTCGGGTAGTGTTGATCCTTGCCTGCATCTATAAGTTCGAGTGTTGACTGCTTTACAGAAATTAGAACTGCAAGTCTGCAGATGCAGGGAGAATACCGGAGCTGGCTCAGCCTGGCCACGGTGACCTGGAGCCATGGGCTAGCTAGCCAGAGAAACACGGCACGTGCCAGAAGCGCAGCAGAAGAAAAAGGATCGGCCTAAGGCCAAATTTAAGACAGAAGCAAAGCATTGGACCATGACAGAGTTGCCACTTGCCCTCTCTTCTAAAGGGAGACTCGCTCTTATTTAACACAGAAATTTACCAATTTTATTACTTCCTCTCTCACTTCCAGATCATTTCAGAGCGGGCTTAAAGAAATCTCCCTGCACTTTCCTTCATCTGGGACCTCCAATTTAAGAGATCTCAGATATTGGCAGCAATATGGCATCTTTGCTAAATCATATGGGAATATTAGTTGACATTAGCAACAGATTTTAGATTTTTTATATTTTTGGCAATGACTGGCCTTATAAAGAGGGAAGGACACTGGTGCAGGATCCGAAAATGTAAGAGCCTATGAAGTCTCAAAGAAGGCACCCAGTATCTCTAACTCTTTCTGCCTGGGGAGCCTCATCTGAAGTCAGGCGACCCACTGCTCTCAGTGCTCCTCCACTCCGTACGGCGGTCGCAACCACAGAAAAGCACTACCTTACGAGCACAATGCCTAAATCCATGGATACAATAACAAAATCGGGGAACAAATGCATTTGTCTACCTTCTGTTATGACCGGCCACGAATGCCACTGCCCCTTTTCCTCTTCGGGGTGAACAGCAAACTGTTCTACTTTTCTTTCAGGCGCGGCTGTTGAAATCCTGCATGAATAAAACCATCCATCTGCAGGAAAAACGGCTTGTCGAAGAGGGGCCTGTAAAACTAATCCAGTATTTTTATACTAAAAGCTAATTCAATGGGGCACCTTACAGCTGCAGTTCCTTTATTGAAAACCTCCCATTATACTGAAAAAATGGGCATCAGCTCACGTTCTGATATCTGGAAGGATATCCAAAAATAAGCACGTACTCGATAAAACAGCTGTATTGTGTGTTTCTTGGTTTCGTTTTCAACATATTGGGGGTGGGGGGGGGGGTGGAACTTCCCTTATCCGTAAATATCCACTGTGTGTGACAATTCCTTTCCGATATAGGGTGCTTTGCTACAGATAATAAACTCTTCTGAGAATATCACAGCAAACTGAATAATTTATGGCACAGCTGATGGCCGTCTCAAGCAGAGAACCGGCTTCCTGCATATTCATAATGGGCATGATTTGTAAATAATTATATGCTGATGGAAAAGACAGATGGTTTTAAAAACAAATGCCACACTGCGGGACCTTGTAGACACCAAGAGAAAAAGGGTTTCCAGGGCGTTTCAGCCGATCAGCTGGCGGCTTAGCTTCTCTACGGAACAGTCCTTCGGTGTCGAAGCAAATTAACTTCCCATCCTGCACCCTAACACTTTCTTCTGTGAATGAAGCAGTGATTAATTACACTTTGTGATAAAAATAATTTCAGAAAATGCTGTACAGTAGCTGCCTTCCATTAGTAAATAATCTGTCCTTTGGTTCGCAGAGTTTTTTTTTTATGTTGAGGAATGGGACCAGGAGCTGGCATGCTCTCAGTCTTAATTACAGCATTTTACCTCACTTTACCTTGCTCGTTGCCATCACACAGCTGAGTCATAGCTACTGTACGCTGCAGCCAGCTGATAATCCTAGCGAAGGACACTGGTACAACAATTAGCGGGATCATTCTGCCATTTTCCTTGTTACGAAAACAAACTAAACGCAGGTACCACATGTCTTACTGCCGGCGTGCTTTATCTGATATGTTGTCCGTTTAAGCTTATTTATACTGGGAAGATTAAGGGGGGCTCTCAACGCATTATGGTACATCAGAGTTGTCTTGAGATACAAGGAAATGGAAGCACCCTTGGTCACACATTTTTCAGCCACATTTCAGGTTTCTGAGGATTTTTTTTTTAAGTTTTCTGTACTAGATAAACCCCCAGTTTTAATAGCCACAGAGGTGTCTACAATTCAATTTTTTGTTTAGAGCAAACATGGATTGATAAATTGAACACTGTCCATCCATCAGGATTCAAAAAGAAGTTGCTCGGTCAATTTTTATGTAGCATAGTAATTTGTTTTACTTTTTTTTTTTGTCCTTCCTATCGGGCCGATACAGTAAAAGTCGCGGGAGAGCCGGCGAGCGCCCGCTCTCCCGACGCACGCACAGACCAGTGTCCTGGGCGCGCGATTCAGTATCGGCCCATATGCAAATTAGGGCTCGCGGTAAAAGGAGGCACTAAGGACACTAGCGCGTCCCTAGCGCCTCCTTTTTGACAGGAGCGGCGGCTGTCAGCGGGTTTGACAGCCGACGCTCAATTTTACCGACGTCTGTTCTCGAACCCGCTGACAGCCACAGGTTTGGAAAATGGACGCCAGCAAAATTGAACGTCTGTCTTCCAACCCACAGACCGCGGGCAGATTTTTAATTTTTTTTTTAAATTTTTAATTTTTTTGGGGGGGGGCCTCAGACTTAATATCACTATGATATTAAGTCGGAGGATGTACACTTTCTGTACACTTTCCCCGTGCCTGCCTTTGGGCAGGCATTAATTTCTGAAAGTAAAATGAGCGGCTTCGCTGCACATTTTACTTTCTGTATCGCGCGGGAATGACTAATAGGCCCATCAACATGCATTTGCATGTTGCGGGCATTATTAGTTTCGGAGGGGTTGGCCGCACATTGAAACCGCGCGGCCAAACGGGGGCTAACAGTGCGCTCAGCCTGAGAGCACTTTACTGCATCGGCCCGTATGTAATTTAAGTTGAATGCTTCTGATTGGTTTCTATGATTGCACTAAGGAAGTTCCTCAATGACTAAAAGGTTTGTGCGACGTGTGGTTGAGCTTTTATATCGAGGAATGTGAATGGCCATCTTTAACGCTTCAAGACACAGCATCCTGTTTAAATGGGGCAAGTTGAAGGACTTGCTTCTTTTTATAAATGTTTGGATTTTGAATAGTTTTCCATTGTTTTTATATTGTCTATTGTTTTTGTCTTTTGTAGATGAACTTTGACGCAGGCATTGTGGTCACTGGTGATTTTCTGAGATTGCTATTGAAAAGCTAAGTCTTTTGAGCTTTACTGGTGATTTAAACATATATTTAGTTGCATAGAGAAAAATCTTTAAAAAAAAAAAAAAAGAGAGTGATAGGCGATTTGATGAATGATGCTAGTTTGTGATTCTGTAAAAAGCTCACTGAGGGCACAAGTTAGCAGATTTTGTTCTCAGCGATTAGACTGATACCATTCGGGTTAATGATTGCATTAGAATGTTCTTTAGGATCCCACAGTCCTTAGGAGTCATTCATCAAATCACGTTAGGGCCTTATCGCGGGCATTAGGGCTCTAATGCCCGTGATAATGCCATAACGCATGCAATAAATAATGATGCTTATGCAAATTTTCAAAATTTAGTCAAAAGGGAGGAGTTTGGGCAGATTTTATGAAAATGAAGGGTGTTTAACGTTGCGCAAGATAGTGTAACGCATGCTATCACACGATTTAACACCGGAAATAACCACACCATAACCACACCATAACCACACAGCATGTGCTCGTTTCGGGCACATGCTGTGCATTATGCCCGAAACGAGATTTGCGATAAAAATTGCAAATCCCATTTTAGAGTGGGAGAGGGAGGGGGTGGGGGGAGAGGGGGAGAGAGAGAGAGAGAGAGAGAGAGAGAGAGAGAGAGAGAGAAAGAGAAGGTGTACATATTAGGCTACCTTTTATACCACTGTAAGAGGGGCCATTCTGAACTCAGGGTGAGGTTTTGGTGGTGGCCTAGGTTTTGGGAGGGCAGTTTATTTAAAAATATTACCCGCCTTTCCTACATTCAGTGCGGGGTACATTATGAACATACAAAGTCAAATGAGGAGAAAAACAAGACAATGCATCATTCTTACTAAACAGGGGAATAAAAATTCTTCAGGGAGGGGGAGAAACAAATAAGCACCCAGGGAGTACATTTTTGAGAAGGGGCCAGAGGTGAGGGCTGTAGTCTTCTTTGTAGAACTATCCCAGAAGGGACCTGCTGGGGGTATTCCATTATGATGCACTCTCTACTTAGCTGCTATCAAGCCAGATCGAGAGTACAATGTACAAAATTATTTGGGTACTTGTCATCACTCCAAATCACATCAAATCTTCACTGTGGTCAAATGTGCTGTTTGTACCTCTGACTGGGGATGTAAAACTGCCCCCAAGACCAGGGCCACCACCAAAACCTCACCCCGACTTAATAGTTGCTCCTCTTACAGTGGTATAAATAGTGTACTTATATGAGAACCTTAAAAAGAGTCTCTCTCTCTCTCTCTCTAGCCAGTGGGTGCTATCCTTGCAAAATTTATAGCAAAATGATGAATCTAAGCCCTTTGAACTGTACTTTAGATGAGGGATAGTGCTTTCTTTTTGTGTATAGTTTTCTACATATGTATAAACCTAGGGAAAAGACGAGACCGAGGAGATATGGTAGAGACATTTAAATAGCTCAAAGGTTTCCATGCACAGGAAGCGAGCCTCTTTCAACAGAGAGGAGGCTCATGGAATAAGGGTGAAAGGGGAATGGAGTAATTTTAGGAAATATTTCTTTAGAGAGGTTGGTGGATGCGTGGAACGGCCTCCCACTGCAGGTGGTAGAGACAAGGACAGTATCTGAATTCAAGAAAGCATGGGGTGAGTACAGGGGATTTCTCAAAGAGTGGAAGGGATTGTAAAGCTGAATTAGTGAATGTTGATGGACAGACTAGACAGGCTGTATGATCTTTTTTCTGCTGACATATTTCTCTGTTTCTATGTTTATGAAAACAAACAATGTCTGCACCGGCTGTTTCAAAGTTCTCCACTCCCTTATAGTCTTTCCTTAGGTTCTCTGCACCATCAAGATCGAGATAATCTGATTTTTTTGTATTGAAGCTTAACGATTTTAACTATCAGCTGATTTATATTTAAATAACGTACAAAGCTAAAAGGCAAAATTACAGTGCTGCAGAGACCCTATTTCCTCTGAAAGAAAAGATTACCCCCAGGAATATTGAAATATATATCATTGTTATCATTGCCTATGACTTCCACCAGTGAGTTTATTTACCCCCCTGCCACAGGGCTCGGCAAAATCACGAGCCCTATGGCTGGATCTGCCATTGTGCATCCTGCACTGAGTTTTCACCATGCCCTTCAATCACAAGTTTCTCACCCACAAGCTGGCTCTGCTCTGACTCCTCTCTCTTGCTGCTACAATCTCTCATTACCATCAACTGGCAACTCCTGAAGCCATGGGCACAACAGGAACAAAGCAGGGGCGGGAGGGAGGGGGAGAATGGGAATTAAAGAGACATCGTGTTCATGGGTCAGTCAAAGGAACAGAGATCAGGCATTTAAAAAAGGAAGTCCACTCAAGGTTGCTAGCATCTCACTCTTTCCCCCAAGGAGATTAACGTCTCATCTTACTCAGCACCCAATGACTAAAGGCATCGCTTCTGCAACCAAAGCCAGTTCCAGGAACTTGCCCTTTGCGTGACACACATCACAGTGATTCAACAAGCTGTCAGATTTGTAATATCCCAAAACAGAGGTTTCAGGTAGCCAAGCCATGAATGCACACAGAACTCAATGACCAAGTAATGCAGCACAATGCCCAAAGTACTGATGCTCGTTAGCCACAGCAGTGGTTGCCATCTTCCCTCCCCCTCCATGGTACGTCTGGGCCCAATCAATGCTGACGGACAGGGGCGGGATCCAAACCTGGATACCATATGCTGCAGTGTGCAGCGCTACAGCCAAAAAACACGGGGCCAGCCTCATAAGCAACTGTTTTAAATAAGCAGAACTAAAAAAAAAAAAAAGAGGGGAATAAGCAAGTTACCTTATCCTTTTATCTTCAATTTTCTTTAAGAGTTCGTCTCTTTTTAAAACTCCCAGTATCGTTTCTCTCTCTTGCTCCAACAAGAAGGTCAAGTTGATGATTTCTATGTTTTTGGACATGGTTCTTTGGTAGTGACTCTTTCAACAACTAAGTCTGCCAAAGGGTTGAAATTCTTGCTAAAATTTCTCAAAAGACTCACTCTTACACAGATACAAAAACCGTATCAGTCTGAAAGATGTTGTCCAGAGAACTAGCTGCCACCAGGTTCTAGCATTGTTAGTCAAGCGGGGATTAAAGGTTTCAGCATAAGCTTCCTTTCTTGGATATCCGCATTTGGGTTCTTCATTGTGGAATACTTTTAAGAGGTCTGATAGCGATTCTTCAGCCCATGTCTATATAGGACATCATTGGTGATGCTTTCAAGTTTCTCGAGTGCCGGATAATTTCCTTTGTACTTTCTAAAAGGGCAAAAAAAACAAATAAGAAAGGAAATGAGTTAGAGGCAATGATCAATGCAATTAATAAGGAGACAAACAAAATCCAACAGCAGCCATTTTTTCATGGCTTAGCCCAAGTAAACAATTGGCTAGTGTCAAAGAAAACTAGAGGCCCATCAAATCCAACCCTCCTTTGCCTGATGGTTATCCCCCGAAATATACTCATGGTGATTAATGCAAGTGCCAGGATCCACATCTGTCCCTTACATCCTAGTAACTACTCGGCTCTTTCTCCTTCAATAACTTCAGCAAGTTTGCTTTAAAGTTATTTTGTGTTATCAGGGCAGACATGACCAAACATTATTTCACTTTTCTTTTAGTGAACAATTCCAAACCCTGAAGCCTTAGATTTCCTTTAATGGGTTTTTATTTATTTTTTTTTAAATTTCTGTGGCAGTAAAAATGATGCCCCACAAGATCACTGGAAGATTTGTTGACCTATCTGCACAATATAATTTAACTTCTTCTCAGTCATCTTTTCTAAATAGATTGGAGAAGTGAATGCTTCCAACATAACCCATTTCATATAGTCTTGGGTTTCAATAATTTTCTTTTCTTTTTTCTGACCCTGTAGTTTCCTCCTCCTGCTCCTTTATGCCATCTTTATCCACGGCTACACAGAAATTCCGTCCCTGTTTCTTAAATCTTCCCAATTTACGTTATTCCAGGCATTATGACAGTCCTGAGCTGGGGGCCCTGCAAACAAGCATCGACCCAGAATCCAGTCACTAGGCAGCTGACGTTCAAAAGGCGTTAAGTCCCTAAATTGGCCCTTTTGACAATTTACTGGGGCAGAGTGACTAAATGTAGGCTCCTAGAGGTTGATATTTAAAGGCTTTGTTCAGCTAACGTTTGGAATTAGCAAGACAAAAAAAAAAACCCCAAAGATTTGAATATTTCCCCCATCAAGCAGATTAAATTGCGCGCACACGGCAAGTTGTGTACACAAATTTTATCCAGATACAATGCAACAGCATTGGAGGCATTCTGGGGGTGGGGCTAAACTTTAGCCAGTAAGCGCAATGAGTGAGCGTTGTCCAGCTAGAGTTACACGAGCCTGTGTGTGGTCGGAAAAATACCTGTCCCAAGGTTATCCAGGTTATCATCATGCGTGTAACTTTATCTGGGTGTATTCAGCAGCAGACTTATCTGGATAAAGTTACACGCATAACTTTACCCAGATAACTGTACCCACTTGCTGTCTCGCTGTATATGCACCTCCTAGTTTCACTAGACGCCTACATTTAAGGTCGTAAAAGGTGGGTGGCTACAGGGGCGAGAGTGAGGGCTGGGAAAAATACTAATGGAGCTTAGTACGGATTTTCAGCACCAGGAAGCTAACTTGGGAGCATAAATCTAGGAAAATGAATAGCAGGCCTGAATTTTTTTTTTTTTTTTAAAATTAATACTTTTATTAACTTTCATTATAACAAAGTTATTACAATAGCAAGATGAATACAGAATACTTCCCCAATTCCCCCCTCCCTCCCCAACCCCCACCTATGTAGGGGAGCTCTAATCGTTCTGTTACAGAATCCCCCAAGATAAATGATGAGTGCTTATTCACATCCCCGAATACTCTCATACCCCATATAAATATTTGTAAAGAATAATCCACTCCCACCCCAGTTGTCCAGGAGCAGTTAAGCTCTGAATCAAACAACAGATTACATGCAAGAAATATATTCCACAAACGATTTCCATGAGGCACAAAAGGCGGCCATTCTCCTGTATTTAGTAGCTGTTAATGAAGCCAAACGATAATATAAATGTAATGTATCTATGACCTCCGGCACCTTCGGTACCTGTTCTGTTTTCCACTTTACTGCTATCAAAGTGCGAGCAGCTATAAAAGTATGAGAACAGAAGCGCTGCTGGGTTTTATGAAGGGCATCTGGAAACACATGCAGTAAGGCCATCATAGCGGACGCCTGAAGAGGCACATGAAACAGGTCACTCAGCCAGGCAAACAGAAGTTCCCAAAAGGTAGCAGGCCTGAATTTAGGACACCACGTGTAAAAATCCTAAAAACTTAGCTGGAAACAGGCTCCTAAGTTTGGCTGAAAATAGGCACCTAACTTAGGCCTGGTTTCTCTAAGGTTGCAGACCTTAGGGAATCCGGCGGTAATGGGGGGCAGGGGGGCGAAGCGGGGGGTGAGCCTGCGAAAGCCGGCAGCCATCACACCACTGCGGTGCGCTGGCTGCCGGCTTATGCACTGAATAACTACAGCATAAAAGGTGTAGTTATTCGGTGCGAAAGTGGCGGCGATAAGGGTCCTTACCTTTTGCCGCCAGCAATGTCTCCGCAGCGTCTGCTCCAGTGCCGCCCAGACTCCTCCTCTTCCGGGGCCGACTCCGCCCCGATTTAGGTATCGCGTGCGAAAAGTCCCTTTTCACATGCGATCCCTTTAGAGAATGACCCCCTTAGGGATCTAAATTTAGGAGCTCAACTTTTCTTGAATAAAATCGCCTCCAGTTGTCACTATTGCATGACGACTGTGATGACTATGACTCCGTACACCGCCCATTGGCTGTGAGATTGCTACGTCCAGAATATTCCCAGCCTGGATCGACCTGGGGAGCAGACGACCATGAGACAGGGACTGAACACAGGGACTGTGTGGCAATGCAGGATACTGCCACTAAACCACCAGGCCTGCCCTGGGATTTTAGAATTTTTATTGATCCCCCAGAAAATTCAGATAATGCAGTATACAGGGTGGGCGGAGCTCCTGGCTGAGTGGGAGGGGCTTAGCACTGCTTCATCAGCAGAATGTCAGCAGCTTTGTATAGTGAGATCTACGAGGGTCACTACATGCATTGCTCTGCCTATGCAAAAAAAAACAAAAAAAACACAAAATAAACCAGAACTAAAAAGCAGGGAAATAATTGTTTTAGATCCATTTGCTTAACATGAAGGGTCTTATTTTGTTTTTGCATTTTTACTTATAGTTTACCTTACCAAAACTGGTGCAAATCCACTGAAGCAGAGCACGGCAGATGGGTGGCTAGGGATAAACTAACGAAACTAAGAGAGAGACGCTTCCAAAACGAACAAAAAGAGCCTAGTAAAATAAACCCAGTCATGACAATTTGTCAGCATCAGGAAGCTCTCTTGGTTCCTTTAACCAGCTCCCACTTTTAGCATTTTCTAACACCTGAACATCTTTACTGAAAGGGGGAGGGGGGGGGGTTTTCAAAACTGAAGCTTGTCCTCTGGATGCAGCCTGGGGAAGGGGGGAAGGCGTGCTTGTCCTTTGCTTCCATCCCTGCTCAACATGGTGCATTAACTTCCAAAAAGCCTCACGTTTACGTCCATGGAGTAGATCTGGAGGCCGTGCTCAGACCTGCCCGTTCAGAGGCAAAGCCCGGAGGTAATTTTACACTAAGTACAAGACTGCTTTACCTTGGAAAACTGCCCCAGGGGAAAAAAAAAAAAAAAAAAAGTAAAGTACCCCACCCCTCCCAAAAGAGATAGAAACATAGAAACATAGAAACATAGAAATGACGGCAGAAGAAGACCAAACGGCCCATCCAGTCTGCCCAGCAAGCTTCACATTTTTTCTCATACTTATCTGTTTCTCTTAGCTCTTTGGTTCTATTTCTCTTCCACCCCCACCATTAATGTAGAGAGCAGTGATGGAGCTGCAACCAAGTGAAATATCAAGCTTGATTAGTTAGGGGTAGTAGGGGTAGTAACCGCCGCAATAAGCAAGCTACACCCATGTTTATTTGTTTTACCCAGACTGTGTTATTCAGCCCTTATTGGTTGTTTTTCTTCTCCCCTGCCGTTGAAGCAGGGAGCTATGCTGGATATGCGTGTAGTATCAGTTTTTCTTCTCCCCTGCCGTTGAAGCAGAGAGCTATGCTGGATATGCGTGAAGTATCAGTTTTTCTTCTCCCCTGCGGTTGAAGCAGGATATGCATTGAAAGTGAAGTATCAGGCTTATTTGGTTTGGGGTAGTAACCGCCGTAACAAGCCAGCTACTCCCCGCTTTGTGAGTGCGAATCCTTTTTCTTCTCCCCTGCCGTTGAAGCAGAGAGCTATGCTGGATATGCGTGAAGTATCAGTTTTTTCTTCTCCCCTGCCGTTGAAGCAGAGAGCTATGCTGGATATGCGTGAAGTATCAGTTTTTCTTCTCCCCTGCCGTTGAAGCAGAGAGCTATGCGTGAAGTATCAGTTTTTCTTCTCCCCTACCGTTGAAGCAGAGAGCTATGCTGGATATGCATTGAAAGTGAAGTATCAGGCTTATTTGGTTTGGGGTAGTAACCGCCGTAACAAGCCAGCTACTCCCCACTTTGTGAGTGCGAATCCTTTTTTCCACATTTCCTCTTGCTGTTGTAGCTTAGAGTGATGTTGGAGTCACAGTAACCATGTGTATGTTTATTGAATAAGGGTATTATCTCCAGGCAGTAGCCGTCATTCTGGCGAGCCACCCACTCTTTATTGACGGCCTCTTGATTTTATGGATCCACAGTGTTTATCCCACGCCCCTTTGAAGTCCTTCACAGTTCTGGTCTTCACCACTTCCTTTGGAAGGGCATTCCAGGCATCCACCACCCTCTCCGTGAAGAAATACTTCCTGACATTGGTTCTGAATCTTCCTCCCTGGAGCTTCAAATCGTGACCCCTGGTTCTGCTGATTTTTTTCCTATGGAAAAGGTTTGTCGTTGTCATTGGATCATTAAAACCTTTCAAGTATCTGAAAGATTGCATCTTTCAGATACTTGAAAGATTGCATCTTTCAGATCTGAAAGATTGCATCTTTTTGTTTCTCTGGGTACTTTTCTGATACAAAATAAATGCGCACAGAATTGAAAACGAAAGCTTGTTCTCTCCCTCCCTTACCCAGCTGAAAGCTCACATGGCGCTGAGTTCCCATGCCTACTTTTAGCTGGGTAGTTTTCAGAAGCCATTTATCCAGTTAAGTACCGAAAACCAATGCGCACTACTAATAGGGCTTCAGCTGCATTGGGAATTTCGGAAGTCAAAAAATTGCATAGTTTCAAAACTGGAAACCACTGCAAATTTTTTGTTGTGTTTTTTTTTTTTAACAGACGTTCATATAAGTAACACCACAGATTTCAAAGAAAATAAATAAGAAATCAATCGCATCCATTCTCTTATTTTTGAAGGTTTTAGGTAGGCAAAAAAAAAAAGCCTTTAAATTAAAACGAATTGTATTATTCACCTCCGGAAAAGGCACCCAAGAACCTTCTGGGGGGGGGGGGGGGGGTCAGCTATGCCCAAGACATCAAACTCACTGGCGGGAGGTGAGCAGATTCACCCATGGGAGTGGTACGCTGGGGCACAGGAAGCTGACAGCAAGTCAAAAGCAGAAATTATTTCCAATTAAAAAAAAACAAAAAAAAAACCCCCAACGCCTTCTCATTCCAACCCTCGAAGGACCTCCATTCTCACGACATAGGAGGCAAGTTTCAAGTTGTCCACATTGGGACCAAGCCCATGTCTTTCTCTCAGTTTCCAAAGAGAATACATATACTCTCACTGGGCCGGATTTTAAAACCTATGCGCGGGCGTAGATTTTATAACATGTGCACGCAGCCGCACGCATATTATAAAATCCAGGGTCAGCGCATGCAAGGGGGTGCACACTTGTGCACGCCAAGCCCAAGAGGAGCCCCGATGGCTTTCCCCGTTCCCTCCCCCCCACCTTTCCCTCCCTAACCCACCCCCCAGCCCTACCTAAATCCCTCCCCACCTTATTTCAGCGAGTTACGCCTGCCCAAGGCAGGCAGGCGTAACTAGCGTGCGCCGACCAGCTGCCAGCGCACGAACCTCCATGCACGGCCGCTGTGCCGGAGGACTTGGAATGCCCCCGGCCCCGCCCCCACCCCCGATCCGCCCATTTTTGAAAGCCCCGGGACATATGTGCGTCCCGGGGCTTGCGTGCGCCGCCGAACCTATGTAAAATAGGCTCGGCGCGCACAGGGGTAGGTTTTTGGGGGTTACGCGCATAACCCTTTGAAAATCTACCCCACTGCGAATCTTGCCAGAGGTGCTCTGCATCTGATTTTTGTGCAAGTACCGTACTTTTTAGGATGAATAGATATAATCTTCATGTGTTATTTTCCAGTCCCACGCTACAGACTGCACCCCCCACACACACAAGACGTGGAACAACGCACATACTTTCAGACGCAAAGAGAGTAATGCTCGGGACCACCCATTTACGCATGCAAACAGTTTTGAAAATTGCCTTCTAGAAGAAGAAGAAGAACATAAGGGGTGCCATGCTGGGTCACATCCTTGTCCATTGAGCCCAGCATCCCATCTCCGACAGTGGCCAGTTCAGCTCACAATCACCCGGCAAGATCCCAAGGAATAGGTACAATCGTTCTTGCTCATAAATAGGGATAAGCAGTGGCTTTCCCCAAGTGCACATGACTTATAATAGTGTGTAGACTTTTCCTCCAGAAATGTGTCCAAACAACCTTGAATAATTGTGCGTTTCCTGCAAATCTGATCACCACATTCATCACTCCCTTGTGTGGATCATTTATAAATGTTTTAAAAAGCACCGGTCCCAATATAGACTCCTCCATCACTCCTCTATTTACCTTTTTCCACTGAGAGAACTGACCGTGCAGTCCCATTGCGATTTTGGGCAACAGAAATGCAAAATTGTTTCCCCCCCACAGGCTCTCACCTCTGCTCTTAGTCCTCCCAGCAGGAACTGGAAAAATATCTACTTCTCCAGGAACTCAGAATCCCTGCTGAAGGGAACCCTGCCGGGGAGCTATGGCTGCAAGCAACCTCTTCAGGAGTCCAGACTACTAAAATATTTACCAACTGGGCTGCTGTACACGATTAACATTTAGTGCCCTGATAAAAATGTGCAGATAGACTGCATTAATATTCAGACACTGATTAACCAGGCTGAATTCGATTTGAAACCTCTTCTCCCCTTGGGAGTTCAAGAAAACCCCAAAACACAGATCTGCCAATATTTACCAGTCTGTAAACCATCCAGTTTGTTTGCTTTCTTTTTTTTTTTTTGGGGGGGGGGGGGAGGTGTAACAGCTTTTAATTCAATAAAAATATATATTTTTTAAATCTTAATTTCAGCCATTTCATGCCCTGTTTCGAAATTCAAACCGGCTGAAGCATATTAACCCCGTTGCATTCCCATTAACCGCAGCCTGCTACATGCAAAAAGTGAACGATGCACAGAGATCTCGTTCCTTTCCTATCCTAACCACATCTCACTGGACTAGTGATACCCTGACCAGGTATAAGCAAGCATTTCTTCCCCAGCTCATTTTTCACTGATCAGATGAAAGGATGGCAGAGCTCTTGACAAGCCAGCCACAAACGTGTTGAATTAGTCCAAGAAAACAGTCTCACTTTATAGCTATTTTGCTGACCTTTTTTTTCCAGAACTGTATAAAGGAAATGAACCGACATTCGTCAGACAGTCCCATGGAACAGAAGCATAGTGTAGAGCCAGTTCTGAAAGTCTGAGCTGTCGCCTCTGTCACATGAGCCAATAAAACATCCAATCTCGGAGATCTCACCTGGGGAGTGCCTCAGGGGCTTGGTCCTCTCCCTGATCCGTTTCAATATTTACATCCGTCCTATTTTGTGACCTCAGTCTTTCAACACTGTACGCCGCCTATTTGCCGACGACACCCAACTGTCAGGTATCTTGTTACAGCCCAAGGAGTCCGCTGGAAGCCTAGGGATTCAACCTGAGCTAAACCTCACCATGGAATCTCACATCAAGAAGGTGGTAGGGACATGCTTTTTTGTACCTGATCCCCCAACTAATGCAACTACCTGGATAAACACAACCTCTGCTCTGCAATGTATGTGGTAATCACTAGCCGAATGGACTACTGCGATTCCCTCTTTAATGGAACAGTGCAAGACAGTATGAAATGTCTCCAGCTCCTTCAAAATACTGCCACTAGAAATTGGTTGGATCCAAAGCAACTGACTATATAAAACCCACATTACACCAACTGCACTGGGTCCTAGTCAAAACCAGGCTAACATTCAGAACTCTCAGCTTCACATAAGAACATAAGAATATGCCATACTGGGTCAGACCAAGGGTCCATCAAGCCCAGCATCCTGTTTCCAACAGTGGCCAATCCAGGCCATAAGAACCTGGAAAGTACCCAAACATTAAATAAATCTCAAGATACTATTACTTATTAATTAATAGCAGTTTATGGATTTTTCCTCTAGGAACATATCCAAACCTTTTTTAAACCCAGTTACACTAACAGCTTTAACCACATCCTCTGGCAATGAATTCCAGAGCTTAACTCTGCACTGAGTGAACCTTCAAGTGCGTGAATAAGCAAGCATCCAAGTACCTCTCCAAACTTATCGTCTCTTAAATATGCACAAGAGATCTCTAGTCCTCCCAAATGTGTCTTCTTTCTCATCTCTCCCTCTGACTACAGCACTAGACCTCTTGCCTTCAGCAGTTATGCATCAAAAATCTGGAACAAGGTAGCACTACACCTACCTAAACCTTTATACCTTACTTTCAGGAAATAAGTGAAGGCAAGGTTTTTCGACCAGGTCTTCTCTGCAGAGTCCCCCCTTCCTCCTGCTGTAACTCTCCCGGCTTTTGCCTAAGGCCTTGAAGTTATTTCCCCTGCTCTGAGTCTGCTCACGGCTGTAACTTATGTAAATTGCAACTGTTGATTTAACTCTACTGTCAACCACCTTGAGGCCATTCTTGGAAAGAGGTGGAAAATTAAAGATCTATAAATAAATATTGTATCTGAATAGGAACTGAGCCACTTCATTTGCACTTCTGTTGGCTGCTGTTTTAATTCAGCGACTGCTTGTATTGATTTGTGATATCTCGGCAGCGCGGGTGTTTTGTATTTCCGTGTGAACTCTTAACTACCTCAAAAATACAGCAAGCATAACTTATGGCTCAAATTATTTTTAGTGCTAAATGTGACGATGCAGCCTGTTGGAGAAAAACCTTGATGTCTTCCTCGAATTCCTTAACTAAACAGTTTTGGAGTTTATACCTTAAGGGGAAACTAACAGCCTTAAGGCAGGACACACAATTTGTTTTTAAGTTTGTGGGAAGCGATGGTGCGATGTGAGCACTTGAACAAGTTGTGTACTTAGCTTGCTGCACCATGATGCGAAGACACATTGAGGGTAAAATATGGGGGGGGGGGGGTTATTGAAAATAATTCGGGCCAGTTATGTATAATGGATGGTTTGCACACTATTGTGGGCAAATCTATGTTTGCCCTGTTTTGTATCGTTTTGCTTGGCTCAATACAAATTACACTGGAAAAAATAAAATGAAATAGAAGCAAGCATTTTAGGAGTCTGTCAGCTCCCGTGCAGAAATTCAATTAATGCCGTCAGACGTTTCCCCCACCAGAGGTTCTTTTGATACAGTCACTGGGGAGAGCACAGAGTTGCGCTGTCTTGCTTGCTTGGCACTGAACCCAGCCTAAGAGAAAGAGGGGCCACATACAGCCCCCATCCAACATGGAGGGGGAGGAGAGTGGAGGCAGAGAGGGGAAGGGGAAGCGAGCTGCTGAGAAATTGTTAGAATGCAGTCTCAAACAGAAAAGGCACCTCTCCTTGCTTTCCAAACATTGCCAGCTAACGACAACTGGACTCTGAGGAAAGGAGATAGCCACTGGATCTGTTCCTTCATTTCTTTTTATGGATTTAACATGATCCTGTAAAATATAATTTAAAAAACCCCCACAAACAGCCACAGTGAAACACCAAGATTAGGCAAACTCTCTCTGGGCTTTTGGTATCACCCCACAGGATGCCACCACCACCTGATACTACAGGGGGAACTTGCACTGGGTAAGTGAGAGTGCCAATGGCGACAGAGATTTGCTGGGCACGGGATTGCCTTCCTCCATAGCAGAGCTTCCAGTTCAGTTCAAACATGCACCACTCCGGCCCCCATCCCTTTCACTGTTGCCTTATGACAATCGGGGGGGGGGGGGGGGGGGGAGAGCGTGAGGGAGGAGCAGGATGAGGGCGGTCTGAAGCTCAGATGCCCTGGGCCTTTGTTTGCAGTTGCTGGAGTACTATTTTTTTTTTCCTTAGGCACTGCTTTTCTCCCTCTATAACCTAGGCAGCAGAATACAGACCGCGATTTCCCTTCAGAACTGGGTGATGCATGGACAGTGCTTCAAGCAGTACAAAGTGCAGCAGACTGGATTTTGGGATGAACAGAAGTGGGAACATCTCTCATCAACTCTGGAAAAAAAGACTTCACTAGCGCCCTGTGAGCAGGGCCGGTGCAAGGGGGATTAGGTACCCAAGGCAAACCTTCTGCCTTGCGCCTCCACACCCCCCCTCCCAGTCACGCCACCCCAGGGTCTTGGCCCCGACTCCTACCTCATTCTCTATTGTGCCCGCCGAGTGTGTGGTTTTCTGGGCCGCGAGCAGGTTGGGCCCGCCAAATCGTCACTCCTCTTTGCCGCCACTTGCGGCCCCATATGGCTCGCGCCCAGTGGCACACCAAGGGTCTCCAGCGCCCGGGGGCCAATGCATTTGTGTGTCTCTCCAGCACCCCCAATCCTTCTTGTACTATTGCTTAAGGTCACAGAAAATCAGTGGCGTCTCTAGACAGAAGAATTGGGGGGGGGGGGGGGGGGGGAGTGCCAAAATGACATTTCCCCATCACACCCACCTCTATAGCACACAAACCCAGGCAAGCTCCCAGTCATTCTCACACACACACACACACACACACACACACACATACCCATATACACCCACACAGACAGACCCCCAGGAAGGCATCCATTCATTCTCACACACACACACACCCTCAGGCAGGCACCCATGCATTCGCACACATACAGCCCCAGGCAGAGTCCCATTCATACACATGCACACACTAAAGGCAGACCCCCCTCTTTTTCTTTTGCCAGCAACCTCAGAGCCTCTCTCATTACTCTGCTACTGCTGCCATGTGGATATTTGGGGAGGTGCTGATTGCTGCTACTGACACTGAATCCCATTCTGCTGCCTCCTCTGTGCAGGCCACATAGTATTAAATATTTGCAGGGCTTCCACTTCCTCCATGCTGATC
Organism: Rhinatrema bivittatum; assembly: GCF_901001135.1. Lineage (NCBI taxonomy): Eukaryota > Metazoa > Chordata > Amphibia > Gymnophiona > Rhinatrematidae > Rhinatrema > Rhinatrema bivittatum. The sequence continues at coordinate 218,604,810 of NC_042619.1, forward strand.
TTCTACATTGCGAGATCGGCATAGAGAAAGTGCTACTCTTGCACATTCCCAAAGATAACATATGCCAATCCAGTATAGGATCTTCTTGGTGTTTGGGTAATTGCCAGGTTCTTGTGGCCTGGATTGGCCACTGTTGGAAACAGGATGCTGGGCTTCATGGACCCTTGGTCTGACCCAGCATGGCAATTTCTTATGTTCTTATTTATAATCACTAAAAGGTTTGGGGGGTTTTTACGTTTGCTGTCTGATCTTAGTTTTCTAATTGGTTGGTCACAGGCATTTTTTTCCCACTGTCCCTTTCTTGTTTTTTTGCCAATTCCTTTAACAGGGTCTTTTTTTTTCTATTTCTTTTCTCTCCATCTGTCTTCTTCCCTCAAACACACAATCAGGTGGTTCTCATATTCACATACAGTCTCTCTCACAAACAGGCTCTCACACTCACATGCAGTCTCTTGCATCCACAGCTCTCACTCCCACATGCTCTCTCTCATACATACATACACACTATCTCTCTCATGCACATGCTGTCTCACTCTCAAACACACAGGCTCTCTCGCTCAAGCACAGGCTCACTGTCACATGCTGTCCCTCTCACACAGAGGCTCTCAAATGCTGTCTCTCCAAACATTCAGGTCCTCACTCCCACACACAGCCTCTCAACTCACTCACTCACTCACACACACACACACACACTCTACAGGCCCTCAGCCTCTCTCTCACCTCTGGGCCTCCTCTGCGTGGGTTGCTGCAAGATGGGCTCTGCGACGGCCCTGATCTTCTCTGGCCACCCGCGACATGGGATCCACAGTGGCCCTGCTACCAGGCCTCCTCCTCTTCTCGAGGCGCTGCGACGTGGGATATGCAGCGGCCCATTAACGCTGCTCTTCTGTACGCGGCAGATGCTCCTGCTCACGCAGCTCTGGCAAAGTTTTTCTTCCGGGGCCACACAAGCAGGAAGGAGGAGGAGCACCTGCAGGTTTGAACGTGACTTTTTTCTTCAGCCTGTGGTGAGAGGAGATCCACCACGGCCCCGCCGATCTTCCTGCTGTGTGCGTCCGGCACACAGCACAGCAGTAGTTCCCTGTTCACCCGCCGGTGAGATGAGGTCCACTGCCGGCGGCATGGGCCTTCCATGTAGGTCATCAGCGCCCCCTTATGGCCCTGCGCCTAGGGGCACTGACTCCCTCTGACCTCCCCTCAGTATACCGAGCTCCCTAATGCTCGGCGCTCTAGGCCCAGGCCTAGTGCTTCCACCGGCCCTGCCTGTGAGATACAGGGTACAATTGAAGACCTTAGTGTTAATGTTTAAAAGCTTCAAACAATATCAGCCTTTGGTTTTTTTGGTTTTTCTAGGGGAATCCCTGGCTCCCGCCCAAGTTTTAAGATCAACAGGAGCTGATCCTCAGCTTGCCACCACTAAAAGCGATCAGACTGGAAAGTATGAGGAAGCAAACATTCGCTTATGCTGCACCCAAACTATGAAATTCTGTGTGTAAGGATTATCTTAGAATCCTTTTCACCTTTAAAAATGTAATCAAAGCAGCAGATTTATTTTGCACGTTTTTGTAAGCATTTAATGAGACTTTTAAGGGGTAATTTTCCCAATGGATTTACATGCAGAAACCCCAGTACCTGTACATAAATTCCCATTTGAAAATCAATTTAGGGTAAATGCAGATAGTTCTATGCACACAGGGCCTGATTTTCAAAGGCATTTACATGCTTAAAGCTGGGGTTTTACACCTGTAAGTGCATTTTACCCGTGTAAGTGGGCTTCTGAAAATTGCTACAATATATGCCATTGAATTGTCAATAAATTTTACCCCATTTAAGCGCACTTGGGGGTAGATTTTATAAAACTAAGTACGCCGGATTTTAATAGATCCTTTAAAATCCGGGGTCGGTGCGCGCAAGGCTACCCAAAATCGGCAGCCTGCGCGCACTGAGCATGTTCGTCAATGAGGGGCTATTTGCTAGGAATGTGGGTTTCCCGTGTTAAAAAAAAAAAAAAAATAGAATAGACCACACCTTAGCGAATCGGCCTCTTTGTGATGCGTGACTATGTTTCTTGCCTGAATCATGCTGGTTGCCTTTGATAACAGTTTTAAATGAATTTGTGATCTGGTACCACGTAGGTTTTATGCTGACCTATCTATCGGTTTTGATGTAGAAATGAAAAGGCGGATTGGAAATCCGATGTGTGACATGAGCTTGCTTCTGAATTCGACCTATTCCCTTACCAGGTGGAAAAACAATAAGATCTGCAGTAGGATCACCCTAGTCTTGGTAATCGTGGTTTCACACTGTTTTATACTACCAAAATATCAATTAAACAACAGAAAAGATTAACAAATTCAATGGCTTTGTACTGAACTAACTTAAAGATGAATTTTCTTAAGGTTATGTACAAAAAAAAAAAAAAGGTTAGCATATGTGCATGTAAATGCTGTTTTGTAAATCTCAGATAATACATGCGTAAATAGGGTTTGCGTGTAAACATGGGGAGGTCTAGGTGCATTACCAGGGAGGGGCCAACATTTACACACCTGAGCTGCTATTATATGAGAGACGTCTGAGTGTAGATTTGGCCGTTCATGTGCATATATTTACACCTGCTCCTTATCTGGCACGATATTAAAATGTGTTTATTGTGAGGCAGTGACTGTGTGGGGGGGGGGGGGGTCAGGCTGAAGAACCAGGAGGGTCTCAATGACCTGGAGAAGGACTGGGCAAACTGGTAATTTCACTTACGTGCGTATCTTTAAAAAATTTGCAGGCTCACCTGGGTAAAAAAAAAAAGTGACTTGCCCGGGGTAAGTGCTACTTAAATTTCGTGTGTAAAATCTTCCTGCCCATATTTTTAAAATGTAAAGTAAAAAGAAGCACATACAGTGGTTATAAGTGCCACTTAGCAGGATAAATTACAATTTATCCAGCTTGACGGTGGCTTTGCATCACTTCGCCTTAAAAGCACCGCTCAGCCAGCTAAATTGAATATCTATTCAAATGCTGCCGAGAAGAATTGTGAATTTTATAACTTGAGCCCTCATGGTATGTGTGGGTTATAAAACACTGGGGTAGATCTGCACGCGGCCATTGCGCGTAGGTCTTTTAAAGTTATCCTCTTAATATAGCTTTTGTCAGGACTCCCGGCCGCGGCAACCTGCGGACGGGCCCCCTTACCTCCCCCTGGTGGGCGCTCGGTCCGGCCCTCCTCCTCGGCAGCCCGGGGTGACCTAGCCCCAAATCCCGCAGCAACGTCCTGCCCACGCGGCACAGGACGTACCGCCGACTCAGCCTCTGCACGCGTCTCACTAGGACCCCCCGGGGTCATGACTGGACGAGATGCACTAAAGGGCAATTACTGAGCACGCTTCATCGCTTCATCAAAGCTAGAGGCAGCTTCATCTGCTGTCTTCCCTCCCACACACACACACACACCTAAGAACATGCATGCACAAGGAGCGAGCAGAACATCTTAAGGGCATCGGTCCCTTAATTAAATAACGGTAGCAGTTTCCCCAAGCAGCTATTGCTTACGAGCTGCCTAAAAGACAGACCCGTCCCCCCCCCTTCTGGGAGTCACACAAGCGTACTAAGATGCCCTGTGATTTTACATCACATTTAACACAGCTGCTCTGCTGCAGGCGGGAAACAAATGATTTTAATAAAGAAATACTCCAGCTACGAAGGAATTTTGGCGGAGACTGGTTTACCGCACACGAGACAAAACAAGAAAGGTTTTTAATTACGAGATCAGTATTTGTTCTGCAGACAGCGCCACCAGTACACAGAGCGGTCACTCGTGCGCTTCATGCTGTGGTAAGTGGGCAAGTTTAAAAATCGACGCCCGTGCCTGCCTGAGCTTAGAAAACTGTCACCGACTACCTTGCCATTTTCTGTGCCCTGCTTACACATTCAGAGGGCAGCACTGTCATCTCGGAAGCCAAGGAGAGCCCGAGGACACACATGTTATGTACCCTGTCATTAACAGTTAATCAATTAGAATTAAAACCAGTTTTAAAAGTTCAAAGTTCATTTCTGTTCAAAAGCCTTTGCTCCTATTGGAAGGTGTTGTCCTGTCGATTGCCTTCCTATCTATGCACCTTCACTGCAAAAAAATAAATACATAAATAAATAAAAATAAACATTAACTTCTGCTGGTTTACAGTGGACATTCCTAACTCTATGCCATGGAGGAAACTTTATCAAGAGAGTAAATGAATGGAAGGAAATTAAAAAAAAAAAAATCATAAAAACGCAGCACTCCAGATCTAATTAGCTTCTGCCCTGGCCCGGTACAGGTTTCTTGGGGAGATTTTACAGAATCATAAAGGAAATAAACAACAAAAGTAGAGAGAATAATCTCTCTACTTTTGTTGTTTATTTCCATCCAGCAGGGAAGAGGGCTCTGAAAAAACAAAGCAGGCTCCAGAACAAGGAAAGCCGTAACATGTGGAAATCTCACCTTATTCCGAGAGGAAAGGCTAGCTGGCAGACTTCTTCTTCCGCAGTCAATTATCAGCACTAGGATACTGGGGGCACGAGGGCTTCCAGAGAGCCGTATTACAGAACCTGACTAACCAGACTCGCTGGTCCCCGGGCTGTGCTGACGCACACGGCACACACCCAGCAGTGCAACGCGGTGCATGACAGGCAGCAGTCGGCTCACAAGCCCAGCGGGACCCGCCCAGCAGCGTGCTGCCAAACCAACCTGCACCGGGTGGCTCCACGCCGGGCAGGTAAACAGGGTAGGAGGAGTGGTCAGCGAGTGGCAGATTGTCAAAATGGAACCACCGATTCAAAATCAGTTCCCCGAGACAAGAGGTGCCAAAACACGGCGCCTGTGTGAGCATATAAACATCTGTAGCCCACATCTGGTTCACTTCAGAGCAGGCGGAGGAGACCATGGTGAGGATGATGAGGGGAGGTGGGCCGGGGGGATTGATTTACCCAAATTATCTCTGGTCTCTGGAGGGGAAAAAACAGCTAAAATCCTGAATCATGAAGGACATAAAAGTTGATTTTCAGAAGATAGTCAGCAAAAAAAGGGGAAAAATAAATAAAAATATTTGCCACAGCCTGTAAGAGTTAGGCTTTTGAGCGCAAAATCAGTACCAGAGACAACGAATGATAATTTAATGTTAAAACCTTTAGTTAAGAGAAGTTCAAAAATCAAGTTAGGTTTAGGGTGAGAGTTTACTGTGAGAGAGTGGGAGGGCATGGCGGGTCTTTAAGAATTATTCACAAAATTACCTAATAAAACATTAAAATGTTGTCAACATCTTTTCAAGTACATATGCAATTATCACATTTAAGAAATTTGTTCATTCACTTTTTCTTAGTTCATGTATTTTACTGAAAATTTCAACAGACAAATATAAAAAAGGATATTTGCAGCAGGCAAGAGGAACGATCACAGATTGCTCCATTAATGCCTTCCACTCTGCCTACAAGCTCCACTAAAGCTGGCAATAAACCTTAAATAATAAGTCCTGATTTTGGGTGAACTGAACCCCAGCAATTATTGAATCTGTGAGGTGAATTTTAGGATCACTCAGGTGGTTGCCATCAAGGACGATGGTCCCAGCCAGTCTGGACTTGTACTTCCGACTCCAGCGACTGAAATTCCCTGCAGATAATGCAGCAAAAGCCAGGAGCTGTGCTGGTAACTCTACCTCACCTTCCTACCTCACAGTGTCCTTTACTGAGCTGGTAACCAGCCAGCGCTGAAAGACAGTATTCCACTTCTCAGGACCTTCCTTTCTATTTCACAATCATTTAACGAGTCATTTTCATCTGGGGCGCTTTTGAAACTGCGCCAACTTTCAAAAAAAGAAAGTAAGTGCATACCTTCCCGCCTTAAAAAAAAACAAAACAACAAAAAAAAAAACTTTCCTACCTGTAGACTTTTGCACCTGACTTTTTGTGCAGGTAGATTCTTCTAGGTCAGTAAAGTGCGTAGACTTACAAATACCCATCTATGTGCTTTTTCTGATCCAACAACAAAAAAAAAATAGAAGTGCCCATCCTGTGGTCAGACCATCCGTAAAACCCAGCATTCTGCTTTCGACAGCGGCCGGTCCGGACCACCTGGAAGAACCCGTGAGATCCTAACAGGAAAGTCCATTCCAAGCTGCTCACTCCCAGAAGTATGACGTGGACACACCTAGGTCTATTTTGGACCTCTCCTCGAGAAACTTATCCAAACCCCCTTTTTTTTGTACTCTGCCACATCGCTGGTCTTGACCACGTTCTCTAGCAACAAATTCCGCAGGCTTAGTTCCTTGTCTGAAAAATACTTTTAATGTTACCACGAAAGTTGCTGATCAAACTTGTCCGACTTCCACCAAAGTTCTTCGCCCCTCGTCTCATAACAGAAAACCATGGTTCACCCCAGAACTAAAGGCCCTTAAACAAGACCTTAGAAAGAAAGAACACAGTTGGCGAAAAAAAATGTCCACCACGTCATTAGCTGCCTACAAATCTCTACTCAACACTTATAGGATCGCCATCCTCAGAACGAAGAAAGACTTCTTCGCTAAGAAAATCCACCACTTCATCTTTGATTCGAAAGCCCTATTCTCATATGTGTCGGCGCTCACCAAACCATCTCCCCCCATCATCCCGGATGATTTAGCTCTCAACAAAGCCACAGAACTGTCAATATACTTTGAAAGAAAAATCTCCAACCTAACCACCTCACTCTCCACTCCCCCTGCAACGCCCCCTCCCTTCGCTCTCCCCACCTCGCTACAACAAAACTCAATGCTCGATGTTTTCGAACCAACATCTTCGCTAGAGATAGAAAGTATCCTCAAAAAAATGAAACCAGCCTCGCATCCTCCAGACTCAATACTGACCAACCTTCTCTTCAACATCCCAAACACCATTTCAAAGCCAATTTCTGAAATTATCAACCTCTCCTTAAATCAAGGCCTAGTGCCAGACCAACTAAAGCTCGCCATTCTTAAACCTATTTTGAAAAAAACAAACTTGTCTCCAACGGACCCAGCCAACTTCCGCCCAATAGCTAACCTTCCCATGATTGCTAAAATCATGGAAAAATAGTTAACAAACAGCTAACGGAATACCTTGAGGAACATAACATTCTCTCCCCCTCTCAATATGGATTTCGTAAGACATTAAGCACAGAAACCCTCCTTATATTCCTTGCTGACACCATCCTAATAAACATGGAAAAAGGACAAACATATCTACTTGCGCTACTCGATCTATCTGCCGTTTTTGATACAGTGAATCACGCAATTCTCTTAGAAAGATTAACAGACATAGGCATCAAGGGATCTGCCCTTAGTTGGTTCAGATCATTCTTGTCCAACAGGTGCTTCAAAGTCAGGATTAACAATAAAGAATCCCCCTCCATCCGCTCCAACCTGGGCGTTCCCCAAGGATCCTCCCTTTCACCTACACTCTTCAACATCTACCTTCTACCACTCTTCCACCTACTTACAAAGCTAAAACTATCCCACTTTCTTTACGCGGATGACGTCCAAATACTCATCCCAATCACTGAATCTCTACAAAAAAACTTTTAACCACTGGAACAACTGCCTTCAAGCAATTAACCACCTTCTTTCCACGCTCAATCTGGTATTGAACACCAATAAGACTGAGATTCTTATCTCTCAAGACGATCTCGCCACGCATCCTATCTTTCCGTCCTCTTCCCAATCAGCCAACGCAACTATTAATCACTCTCCTTTTGTTAGAGACGTAGGCGCAATCCTAGATAACCAGCTTAACCTAAAGAAGTTTGTGAACACCACCACTAAGGAATGCTTCTTCAAACTGCAAGTCCTCAGAAACCTAAAACCACTACTTCACCTCCAGGACTTCAGATTGGTGCTGCAATCCATCATCATGTCGAAATTGGACTATTGAAACTCCCTTCTTCTCGGTCTTCCGGCCAACTCCATAAAACCCCTTCAAATGGTTCAGAACGCCGCAGCTAGGATTCTCACCAATACCAAAAAATGGGAACATATCACCCCCACCCTTCAGAACGTCCATTGGCTGCTCATCAAATACAGGATCCTCTTCAAAGTTCTCACGATCATTTACAAAGCTAAAAACAACCTCACATCTCTCCACACATCCACTCAACTAAGACCTCATACCTCCTCTAGACCAATCAAGAGTGCCTACAAAGACACCTTGTATGCCCCCCAAGCAAAAACATCCCTAAGAAAACGCGCCATATCGACAGCAGGACCCTATCAATGGAATGCCTTACCCCCAGACCTCAGACAAGAGCCTTGCCCATTTGCTTTAAAAAAAAAAAACTTAAAACTTGGCTATTCAGCCAAGCCTTCCCGGACACTTAATCTTCCCTCACTTGCAACCTCTCTCTCTCAAGCAAACATTCCAGTCGGACACCATAGTCCAACTCATTCTCTCCGTTGTTTTTTACCCAGTTTTTATCTCTCCTGTTTTGTGATGATTTAATTTGAGTTGTTACGTTATGATCCGTTTTACTGTTAATTGCCACCACTGTTCTTTGTATCGCCCTGAGCGAATGTTGTAGTTACATTGTAAACCGATGTGATATGTACATTTTACAGGAATTTCGGTATAAAAAAAGCTATAAATAAATAAATAAATAAATAAATAAATAATCGGTCGTAGCTCCCTTCAGCCGTTTCTTTTCCAGGCTGAACGGCCCTACCATAGGGGAGAGCCCATCCAACCCCTTTATCATTTTTGTTCCTCTTCTCTGCACCTTTTCTAGTTCTCCTATATCCTTTCTTAGATAGGGGGGGTGACCAAAACCACACAAGGTGTGGTCACACCATCGATTGATAGAAGCATTATAATATTCCAAGTTTTTTTTTTGGGGGGGGGGGGTTTATTCCTTTTCAAATAATTCCTAACATTCTAGTTGGGGGGGGGGGGGTTTCGCTGCTGTCACACAGCTTAAGCTGATGTCAATGTGTTTTCCACAAGCACTACCAGATCTTTTTTTGCTGAGAGGTGGCTCCAAGTGTGCAATCCAGGATTGTGTATACACAGCTAGAAATTTGTTTTCTCTTTCACCCGTGTGCATCACTGTGCCCTTGCCCACGTTAAAAATGTCATCTGCCGTTCGGATGGCAGTCTCCTAGTCTCTCTCTTGCAATTAATTCCTCACAATCCACACTTGCTCTAATGCATTTTTAACCGTACCGAGAGAGGGAGACTATCAGACTGCACAATTTACACTCCTGTAACGATCACTAGTAACCCAGATAAAACGGCTTTGGAAATTCTCCGATGAAACATTAAAGGTACATCCATGCTGCAAGGTAACCCCGTGCCACACTCGACGGCACAAATTATTTCATTTTAGTCCTTTGCTCTAAGGACTGAAATAAACCAATTATCAGTTTTTTCCTTTCCAATTATGCTCCCTCAAAGCTACAGGCAGGTTCCTGTCTTATTCAATCCTGCGCACCCCCCCCACGGGAGCAGTCCTCTTAAAAACTGGGGGGGGGGGGGCAGAGCCAGCGACGCGTCAAGCATCTTGGCAGTATAGATGAGCCCAGACGGATAATAAATGCAATTATTGGCCTGCACTTGTTACACAATGCAAAAATTGGCAACCAAAGGGGCACAGCCCCTTGGGGAGGGGGAAGAAAAGGAAGATAATTATCTAACCAAATAACGAAGGAAGCAAATTTCATTTTGTTCTGCTGACCCTGAGGGATGTCTCCATGCAACGGAATAAATCGCCCGCACGTAGTAGAAGACCCATTGAGTGAGTCAGCGCCAGTCTTATCTCCCTGCCTGCAGCAAAATCATCAGGAAGCATTCATGTGGCGTGGAGCATTTAAGCAGGGCCTTCTCTCACATCACTTTTATTTCTGGGACAATGGGGACAGCAGCGGCAGCGAAGCTCTGAATTACCATGTGGAAGGGGGCAGCCAGCGTGACAAATTCAATCAGGAAAGCTCACAGCAGGGCCTTTAATCCTTTTTTTTTTTTTTTATTTCTCCAACCTGCAATGGAAGAATTAAGACTTCTCTGTTTACAATTTCAAATCGCTGTTATCAAGCCAAATTAATTTAAACTCTCTTCAGAGAGAAGAGGTCTAGAGAGCACGCAGGTAGCCCGTACACGTTTTAATGTTAAGCTGCTGAAGTTTAAATGCTGTCATATCTCCTTAGGCTAAACCCTTGCCAGAGATTTAAGTGTTCATAACTACCATGCCTGGAGCCTGACTCACAAACTGGCTCCGCTGTGCTGCCGGAAGGCCGAGAATGAAAGCTTTACAGGGGTACAAAATAAGGATATTCTGAGGGGGGAGGGTTATTCTGAGGGGGGGGGGACGACTAGATTCTGTGTGGGCCTGGTTGGCCCCTTCTTCAAATGCAACTCAAGACGGGACTTGGTGTGATCCCGAAAGCTCGCATACGAGAGAGACATCTCTGGATCATTTTTCTGTTGGTCCCCACGAAAGAGGGGCCACATTTTGCAAAGGACTCTGTTCTCTCCTGGACTGCTACAGCTGCAAGAATTCAACCCTTGAGCAGAAAAAAAAAAAAAAAAAAAAGACACCTGCGGGGCAGAGCTGCCGGAGTGAAACTGACCTGTTAGGACTGAAAAAAATCAACAAACTGGAAATCGGAACCCTTCATCCCAACAGGTATCAAGCATAAACTATTTGATACATAAGATGGGGGGGAGAGAGGATGGGGCCGTTTCCTGATGGCTGATGAAATGCAGCAGGCAGGACTGTTCTGGTGTTATTCTCACCCTCCCAACATGCTCTGCAGGATGTCCCCCTCCCTTTTCCAGAGCAGCCCTGAGAAAGTAAGAAAGAAAGAAAGGCTGGGCTGGGCAGCTCTCAAGAGCTCTGGGAGGGGAGGGTGTAGAGGCAAATAGGAGAGATGAAATACAGTATCCGAAAACAGCAAAGAGTCGGACAGAAAAGGCAAAGAATGTAAAAAAAAAAATAATAATAATCAAGAAAACTGAAGCTAGAACCACCCAGGGAGAAAGATTAGGACAAGAATGTGTCAGGGCACGATCATTAATGGAAGAAAATTGAAATATATATCTGCCTGCTTGTGCCTATGTATGCAGGGACAAATCATACACTGCTGCACATGAGAGTGAGCATAATCATGGGCACTGGTTGTTAAAAACAAAAAAAAAAACAAAAATCAAAGTCTTCCTCCCATTGTGTGCCCGATCTCCCATACGGCCAAAATGTTCCGGAAATCATAAGCCAGAACCGGGGGTGGGAGTCCCAACTGTTCCAAAATAAATGGTACAGCCTATCGCAGCTGGCAGACTGCAGGCACGCCCTGGAGTTGATGCGTTTGGACTCAACGAGGGGGGGGGGGGGAGACAGGGGGTCCCCAGGAGGTAGGGGGGTCACTGTTGCTGCAAGGATAAAACGCCCCCCCCCCCCCCCCCGTCCCTCTCCCCACCCCACCCCACGCTTGTGTGTCACTGAAGGGTTCAGACCAGGAGCAGCGTTTCCCTTCTAACTCCCAGTTATGAAAAAGACCTCATCTACACGTGGGTAAGCATCCCCTCATGATGGGGGGGGGGGGGGGGGATTAAACCAGAATGTATTTATTTATTTTGTTTTAGTTAAAAAAAAAAAAAAAGGATGCTTACATGAAAAACGTTTTTGTCAACATGGCCCATGCTTTCTAAGGACCTGGAAATGAAGAGAAATCACAATTACCCGCCAGCGGTTGGCAGGGCCACAAACACAGAAATTAATGGTGACCGTGGTTTCGATGCGCTCCTTCTGCAAGCCCATAAAAATGATCACTCTTTTGGCAGGTAAGAAAGCAAAGATCTTGACAGACTTTATCAAAAACAAACAAACAAACAAAAAAATGCCCGACTTCGTTAATGCAAACAGAGCGTGCCCATGACGCCATGAATTTCAAGCTAATCTTGCCTGTAAGCACAGTCCCCAATTTTCCGTGGCAGCTCGGGGGAGATTCTGTGGCAAGTTAGCTAATTCTGCAGCAATTCTGTGGCATGTTTGTATACATTTGCATATATTAAATAATTTTGGATTTATTTTACTTACTGAAAATGAAGTCATTGTCTGATCTCTCTTATGACTCTGGATAATTTGTTTTATTTTTTGAGCGGAGGCAGGAAGGATGTTCATAATCAGTGCAAGGATCAAGGATAGGTTTGAAGGTGGGGGGGAAGGATCAGGGAGGGAGTATGCAGGATCAGGATGGGGAAGGAGGATGAGGAATCCAGGACCAGGGAAGGAGACTGGGAGGATCCCCTCTCTCCCTCCCCACCTGGCAAAGATCTTCTTTCACACATCCCAACACAACACCCCCCCCCCCCCAAATCCCTAAGCCATCTGTCAAACCTTCTCCCCCTCTCTCACACACCCCATGCCCACTCCCTTCTTTGTCAGCCCCGCACACCAATCCTATCTCGCTCCCCCACCCATCGTTCCATCCCCACTTCCCCCCACCCCAGCCAATCCTCCCCCCCAGCTTATTCTCCTGGCACAAAGTTGGCTAGCAGTGTGGGGGAGGGAGGGGAGCAGAAGCGCCTTGGAGCACATCCTCCTTCTCCTCGGTTGCCCAGAACAGGTTTGCAGTTTGAGCTATGAAGGACACTGTATTGCGGTACATTCAACACACAACCGCAGCTCCAGGGCTGGTGTGACCCACTGTGCAAGCTGTGCACTTGCACAGGGCAGCAGCTCCAAGGGGTCATCACACAGCTGAGCCTACCCATGGAGTCTAAGCAGTGCAGAACCTGGCTTGTCCTCTCCACTGCATCCCTCCCCAGCCATCAGGAGTGGCGCTTAACACAGCATCAACTTCCTGTGCTGTGAGGGGCCAGCATCATGGTACGAGGCACAAGATCTATATTTATGCCAGTGGTTCCCAAACCTGTCCGGGAGGAGCCCCAGCCAGTCAGGTTTTCAGGATATCCATAACGAATATGCATGAGATAAAATTTGCAAGCGCTGCCTCCATAGCATGCAAATGTTATCTTATGCATATTCGTTATGGATATCCTGAAAACCTGATTGGATTGGGATCCTCCAGGACAGGTTTGGGAACCTCTGATTTATGCAACTTGTACCATAAGACTGAACCCACAGTCCAGGAAATTAGGCACCACTGCATTTGCTAAGCAGGGAGAATTGGGAGAAGGCCAGGCTGCACTGGGGATTGGGAAGAGGATATGTAAGAAGTTTTGGAGGGAAGGAAAACAAGGAAAGCTTTCAGGGGAAGGGGTGGGATCGGAATGCGGAGAGAGAGCATTCCAAGATTGGGAGGGGGATGTGGAAGAGTTTTCTGGGAGTCAAGGAGAGGAAATGCTGGGGGGAGCGTTCTAGGGACTGAGGAAAGCAGAGACTGGACCTGGGATGGAGGCAAAGAGAGGGGGTCATGGGGTTTAAGGAGAGGGAGAAAGGTCCCAGGATGGAGGTAAGGAGAGAGAGGATTTGAGAGAGAGAAGACTAGGGATGGGGGCAGGGCCCAGGGAGAACTGGGAACTGAGAGAGAAAGTACCTTGGCTAGGGTGATTCCTTCATTTCCACATGCCAAACTGTCCTCCACAAGAAACAGAGCCGTTTCCATCATTGGCCCGAAGTTATGGAATTCGTTACCTCATCACCTGACCGCTCAAGAAAACATAAAATCTTTTTAAAAAAGATCTTAAAGCCTGGCTACTCAGCCAAACTCTCACAGACAGCAATCTCAAAGATTATAAAGGATAAATCCACAGATCTCTCCCTCTGTGTGTCCCTCCATCCGACATACAAGCTCCCACCTACGACTAACTTTCTTTCTGACTCCCAGAATCCTTCCCTTTTTGTTCTATAGCAGATGTCCCCTACATGATCTGAACTCAGATTTTTTCTTATACCTATTTTATTGTATATCTTGATATGTTTATGCTAATGTTCTATACCAGTTTTTACAGTTTTTGCTGTTAAATTACTTTAAATGTATCAGGTTGTTGTAATTGTAAACCGGAGTGAAGGCAACTCTGCTATACCTCGGTATATAAAATATGCTAAATAAATAAATAAATAAAAATAAAAATGTGAGGGAGAGAGGAAGGAGGATGGAAGAAGAGGGAAAGATGACTAGTTACTGGGTACAGGGAGAGGGAGAAAGACCCATGATAGTGGTCATGGTTGGGGTAGTAGAGGGCAGAAAGGACAGAGGATCAGGGATGGGGCCAATAGAAAGAGGGCCGGGGGGAGAGAAATGGAGGAGAAAGCATATGAAAACGAGGAGAGAAAGTAGGAGAAATGGGGAAAGGCGAGCAGGCAGGAAGATTCTGAAGAGGCAACAAAGAGTAAGCGGATAGGAGAAAAGCAGGAGAAGAGAACAGAAAGAGAAAGTATTAGAAGGAAAAAGATAAAGATGGGAGAGAACTTAAAGAGAAAGAAAAAAGGAAACAGAAACCAGAACAGAGCATTTAAGAAAAAGACTAAGACAAGATGAGCCGAGAAATTAAGTCAGAGACAGCAAAGATTGGCAACTATTTTATCTGATACAGAATACGAGCATAAGTTTAAACTATCCTAGGACCCAGTTCAAAATCTCAGACCTGGACACATCTAACACTGAGAATTTAAATGTTAACAGCTGGATTTTGTTGCCTGATGTGGTTGGGGTTTTTTTTGTCTAGTGCATAATTAATTCTCTTGTATGCAGGACATACCCACCTACCAGCCCCTGAGGCTTTTGCACTGGGTCGGAAATATTTTCTGGTGACAACATTTAAGGCGTGCGCTTTTAGGTGCATTTGGATATGGTTTTTCATTCGCACAGTCCAGACAATAACCCCCCTCACCCCCAAATGAACTGCCTGATCACTACGGAAAAAACGCATCCCAGATTCACCCACCAGAAATCTGGCAACCTTACTCTAACCCCAATGCAGCTATGAACAGTGTTCAGACACTCAAAATTACTGCTGGGGAAAAAGGAGGCCCCCATGAAGGGCTCCATTAGAAATCTGTGCGTGTGTTAGGGTGGAGGGGCTTTAAGAGGGGGGGAGCAGCATGGAAATTGTTTGCACAGAACAGGTAGCACTGGTCCTGGTTGGATTCTGCAGCCCTGGCATGGAAAAACCAGGGGGGCCCTGCTTCTAAGCATCAATTTCTTGGCTTTTCTTACAGAACAGTTCTAGCTTTTGAATTTAAATTAAACTCCCCTGCTTTTATGCCATGCTTGCATTAACAGAGAACAGGAACAGTTATGCATTTTTCCATCAAAAGCCGAATAACCATCAACACGAGATGAGCAGCGTGCATGACTGTTTTCCCCCACGACGAGGCCCGGATTTAGGCACAGACACCATAAAAAATTGGGCCAGGGCATCAAATACCCAGGGTCCAGAAAGGAATGTAACTGTTCTAGCAGGCTAAGATTTTCCATACTGGGTCAGACCAAAAGGTCCATCAAGCCCAGTATCCTGTTTCCAACGGTGCCCAATCCAGGTCACAAGTACCCGGCAGGATCCCAAGGGGTAGACAGAATCCAAGCTGCTTAGCCCAAGAATAAGCAGTGGATTTTCTGCAGCTCCATCTTTTTTTCCTCCAGGAACTTGTCCAAACCTTTTTTAAATGCAGCTTTCATCATATCCTCTGGCAACAAACTCCAGAGCTTAATTATGCATTGAGCAAAAAAATATTTTCTTCTGTTTGTCTTAGTAACTTCATTGTGCATCACCTAGTCTTTGTACTTTCTGAAAGTATAAACAGATTTGTGTTTACCCATTCCACTCATTATTTTATAGACTTCTATCATATCTCCCCTCAGCTGTCTCTTCTCCAGGCTGAAGAGCCCTAACCTCATAGAAACATGACGGCAGAAAAAAACTGTATGGCCCATCCAGTCTGTCTATCAGTTCAATTAATTCAGCATTATCAGTCTCATCACTTCCTTAGAGATCCCTGTATTTATCTCATGCTTTCTTGAGTTCAGATACTGATTTGTCTCCACCACTTCCACTAGGAGGCTGTTCCACTCGTTAATCATCATCTCTTTGCTCACAGGAGAATTGTTCCATCCCCTTTATCATTTTGGTCGCCCTTCTCTGTACCTTTTCTAATTCTGCTATATCTTTTTTGGGATGTGATGACCAGAACTGCACACAACACTCAAGGTGCAGTCACACCATGGAGTGATACGGAGGCATTATGGATATTCGCTGTTTTATTCTACATGCCCTTCCTAATAATTTCTAGAATTCTATTTGCTTTCTTGGCTGCCACCACACACTGAGCAGACAGGATTTCAACGTATCAATGATGAAGCCTAGATCCTTTTCCTCCTGGGTGGAATCTTGCATTGTGTAGCTAGAATTTGGATCGCTTTTCCCTAAGCGCATTACTTTGAACTTGTCCAGCTACACAATGCAAGATTCCACCCATCATTTCCAAAATTTTAAAACCAAGGGAGAGAGGGGAGCAGACAAATACCCGAACCCATTACAATAGATTAGCCTTCTTTATGTACAAGTGCTGGAGAAGGGGGGAAAAAAAATCAGTGTGGTGGAGGCAGCTGATTCACAGGCCGATGCAATAAGGTGCCTTCAGCCCAAAGCACAGTTTTACCTGCACTTAAATGCACATTTTTTGTGAGCGTAAACTTTACTGCTGATACAGGAAGAACTTTTAAGTGCACAAAATGTGCATGAAAAATAGTGCAGCCAATTTAGTGGCCTCGCATGGGAATCCCATGCAAATGAGGGTATTAAACATTACCCCCCATCCCCCCCACACACAAACACCTCTCCTCCCCTGTTCCTGCTGGTCCTCCAGGGAGCACCAGGCAGCACCACAGGAAGAAGCAAAGGCTGAGGGATAAAGTCTCTCGCACCATTTAGATGGGATTAAAACCATTAGTTTTGAGTGGCTGGCAAAACCAGGGGGATTTAAAAAGATAGGGAAGTGTAAGAGGATAAAAAGATTATTGCTTTTGAGCAGCTAAAGTTTACTTACAATTTAGAAAACAGAGGAATCTTTAATTGCCTTAAACTGAATTATCCAGATGAAGATAGTATTGGACAGATGGCCTCTGCTGAGTTTCCAGCCTTTCAGGACAGGCTTGCAGAGTCCCCACCTTAAAGGTCTGACTTCAGGGATTTGCAAACCGCTAACCAGCCAGAATAAAGTGAAAATGTGAGCATCTGAAAGAATGAGAGAAAGATTATACGAATCAGGTGTTTCTTGGGAACAAGGGGAGTTGATAAGGAAAAGTGCACCCAAGACACCCAGATGTATAAGGCAAGAAGGGAATCCTTACACGATACTACAGAGATGACGCCTGATGAAATGCACGGCTTGCTCTCAAAAACTTCCAATTTATGCTGCAGAGGTTGCACTCAAACTGGATCATTTCTCCATATTTGTGCATATGCCCCAAACTGAAGCCAAACGGGGAGGAGATAAATTAATTCAGTTATATACACAGGGTTTCTGTTTGTAGGATTGAACCAATAAAACAGCCCTAGAGGGGGAAAAAATGGGTTTTTATTGGATAAACACAGGGAAAACACAACTTCTCCTAATACTCACACCCCTCTCCTTGCCTTTCTTGGTTCCTTCACTGTTTTCATGCCTTTACCACACACACACACACACACACACACCTCAGCATCACAAGTGTTAAGCGCTCCTCTGCTGCACAACTATTCCCAAGGACAAGCACTGGAGTTGGTGGGAGGAGGACAGAATGAGCGAGGGTGGGGAGTTTACTAGGGACAGGGGTGGGGAGAGAGTGTGGTAGGGCCAGGGATGTGTGGGGGAAGAGGTCTGGGTCTAGAGGAGTGATGGGGGGGGAAGGGGGCACAGAGGGGGGCCATGTGCTGGTTACTGGAAGGATTGTCGTTATTGTTTTGTGTTGGCAGTACATTTGTGCTGTGGAAATGTTAAGTATTTGATTCATCTGGAAGAAAAAAGGTACCCAGCAATAGTACATGTGCCATGAAAAAACTCCAAAGAAACTCTAATTAGCTGGAAAATTTACAACTCAATTCATAAACAGCTAGAAACGTTAGTAACAGAACAATAGAATTAAAATCTAACTATGTTATTTGATGCTTTTAACTTTATCACATTGAGATTTCTATGTAATACGATTCATAAATCCAATATAAAAATAAACCAGCTGAAGCTCCCGCATATGTCTGTACAACATAGAGCTTACTATATAACTTGCAGTCGTTCAACTCGGGTGCAACACAACGGTAATCTGGTTTACGCATCAACTGTTGTAGGAGACACCATTGCATCGGGGA
Organism: Rhinatrema bivittatum; assembly: GCF_901001135.1. Classification (NCBI taxonomy): domain Eukaryota; kingdom Metazoa; phylum Chordata; class Amphibia; order Gymnophiona; family Rhinatrematidae; genus Rhinatrema; species Rhinatrema bivittatum. The sequence continues at coordinate 218,623,077 of NC_042619.1, forward strand.
TGAGACAGGCAGGTCTTCAAAGCTGGTAACGGATTGACTGAGGCTAGGCGGATTGACTGGGGCTCGGCGTTACAGTGGTCTGCTGCTCGCATTCACTGGTAGCCTTCCTGAATAATCCATCAGAGTTATCTGCTTCATACAGTTCGGTTTCTCCTTTATAATCTTGTCCTGCAGCCTGCGAGCCGGCATGATTTCCTGCTGGGCTAAAACAGATTTCTGCTACCAGGAAGTGTCAGTCGGCTCATAGTGGATAAAGCATAATTCATTTTCTCTTGCTGGTCAGACTGAATGCCCTCATCTTCACCGTTTGCTACCCTCTTGTCTCAGGATTCAAAACAATATTTGTGATTTCAGGTTTGGTGAGAGTTTGATAGACGGAATATTAAACGGTGCGCTCAATCTGCTTCTCGGCTTCATCCACACCGAGCCTTAGAACAATGCCGCCTCGTTGGGTGTACTCATGGCTGGCTTTAAAGGTGTGCGACCCATGCAATCACTGCGCCAGTGTGTCCTGATGGTGTCTCCTCTCCTGTACTGGTGCTTTAGTTCTGATAGATCATTAGGCTGCAACCAGCAACCTATTACGTCAAACCAGCCCACAAGCCACAAGACGGCCCCTGAGGAAGTTCAGGTTTTCCTCTGTACGCCTCAGCTGCATGTTTCCCCCTCTCTCCCCCTCCCCTTGCTGAAGGTGGCAGCTAAGGCACAAGGCACCTCCTGAAGACAGAGGAGGTTAGCTGCATCGGAGATTGTCAGATTCTGCTATTTGCAGTAACCTCCAAAAGGAAAAAGGTGACACAACCATCCAGGCCACCACTGAATCCAAACATTCGTGGTATCAGCTCTATTTAGTGTACCATGCACAAGCCACAGGCAAAATACCACAGTTTGAGCGCGCTGAACTAATTTGCATTGACTTTTTCATGCCTTCCCCCTCTCCTCGATAGTCAAAGTTCCCACCCTAGTCCTCAAGCTGCTGTCAAGCCCCGGTGGTCTGGTCAGGCCAAACCGGGGAGTTTGTGTTCATCACAGCAGAACCCATGCCTACGGTGCCACTGCGACTAACACTAAGCTCTGCAGGAGCTGCTCTGCTACAGCGGAAGCTTCCCCCTGAGGCTTCTCACTCACTTTCTTTTCATCGTGGTGTGACAGAGATGAGGTATTCTGCTAGTGTGCAGTTTATGTGTAGTGATCTATAGTAGCTTGGCTTGTTCTGGTTTGTTTTTTTTTAATAGGAGGTGTATTGGTGTTCTAGGGCCTGGTGTAATATCAGCAGTGTTGCTTTTCAATAGGTAGGATTGTTACTGTTTGAGTGCTGGCAATTGTAGCTGTTTGGCATGGGAGGTTTACCATATTGCAATTGTAATTCAGTTTACTCAAGGCTTTCTGAGGGCCAAGCCCACACAATGTACATTATAATAGACCCAATACCATATGGATGCCAAATGTCGTCTTTTTCAGGGTTTTCTGGTTGGCACCACAGTAAGGCATATAAACATTATAAATATGTTGTATGTTTTACCACAAAACTCTGCACATTTTCATGTAAAATCTGTTATATTAAATGCATAGGGGCAGATTTTAAAAGTTACGTGCATGGCCTACATTTGTGCGCGCTACCTGGCGCGCACAAATGTAGGCCCGATTTTATAACATGTGCGAGCAGCCACGCGCATGCTATAAAATCAGGGGCCGGCGCGCGCAAGGGGCTGCACACTAGTGCAACTTGTGTGCGCCGAGCCCTCGGGGAGACCAGCTGGCTTTCCCTGTTCCCTCCGAGGCCGCTCTGTACGGAGGCCTTTTGCCCCCGCCCCGCCCGCTTTTTCAATCCCCAGGACTTACGTGCGTCCCGGGGCTTTACGAGCGCTGCCGGGCCTTTTGAAAATAGGCCCGACGCGCATAGGGCTTTGAAAATCTGCCCCATAATTTTTTAATGTATGAGGGAAGGGTGGGGCTGGGGGGTGGAGGGCTTTATTTTTTAAGGGGTTTTCATTATTTCACCCTACTTTATTTTCTATTTGAGATGTTTATTTTGAACATACTGTGCAGAAATGTAAATAAGTAAATACTATTTATTTGTGGTTTTAATGTGGGTGGTGTTTGTGGGTGTAGATTTCTGTTTTTTGCAAAATAACCACTTAGCCTAGAGCCGGCCCTGAGCATACTGCAGTACGATCACCCATTCTAAACTCCACCTCCCTCCCCCCACCAAAAAAAAGCAAGCCACAGAAAAGGGCATCCAGCTGTCTAACAAAACAGCCCCCCTTCCCTTGCCAAAGTAAAATGAAAGCTCGCAGGCCTGATTCACAGGCTCGGATGCAATTCCCGGACCTTAGTGTGAGAATACCACAGGTCTAGTCCAGTATTTTGTAAGTTTATGTGATGCAAAATTCATCCAATAAATTATTGCTTAACCCATTCCTAAAAATTAAAATCCTTTCAAAAGGGATTTCTTCCATGTGTGAATTAAATTTCTGCAAGTGCTAACTCCAGCTATCGTTGCCCAAGGAGCGCGCGTCCAACCAGGACCCTGGGTTTGAAAACCCTCGGCAGGGAAAACCCAGCTTCATAAGAACATAAGAAATTGCCATGCTGGGTCAGACCAAGGGTCCATCAAGCCCAGCATCCTGTTTCCAACAGAGGCCAAACCAGGCCACAAGAACCTGGCAAGTACCCAAACACTAAGAAGATCCCATGCTACTGATGCAATTAATAGCAGTGGCTATTCCCTAAGTAAACTTGATTAATAGCCGTTAATGGACGTCTCCTCCAAGAACTTATCCAAACCTTTTTTGAACCCAGCTACACTAACTACAAGCAACTAGCTTCAAGCAACAAGACAGAACATTGTTTTAAGTGCTGCCCAAAACTGGCTTCATTATATTGTCTCCACCAGCATCTGCTGGTTAAAACCCCATCCGGGAGGACATCCTGCTGAAACTCGCATCCAGTCAAAGAATGGCCACAACACTTTCATCAATTTCTGTCTTCAGACCGTCAAACTCGCAGCAAACAGGAGGGAGAGCAATGCTGCTGATCTGCAAAGGAAGTCTTACCAGAAAGACAAGACGAGGCCCGAGGTGCTGGATTATCTGGTCTACGCTGTGCCAAATTTCAGATGATAGAACTGTTTTCTGGAGAACAGAATACAGCCCCCGAGAACTGGAGACACTGAGAGGGGTAACAGAGAGAAGAGGTGCTGCACTGTAATTATTTATTTATTTTATTTATTTTTAATTTTTATATACCGAAGTTCTTGTAGGGACTACAAATCACTCGCAATTCAAACCTTAACAGGGAAATAGCAAATATGTAACCAACAAAGCTTCCTAACAGTCACCAGAAGGGTAAAACCATTCCAGGGCTTAATACAGTGATTTACCTACACAAATGACCTCTTCTCAAACCGCCCACATGTGCATGCAAATTAGTGCATATACACCGTTTAGATGCGTAAATTTACTCACACATCGGGAGAGGCTTTCTGGAGGTGCAGTTGGGCCCAGTGTTAACATTTTTATGCACTTTTTTTTTTTTTTAACTTTAAAAAGCATGCATGCATAAATTTGGCCAGCAAAACTCCCTGCCCGAAGCAGTTGGTATAACTTTCTGCTGGGGAAAGTTTGGTGGGATAATTTCTACAGTGGATTTATGCATACAAATCTGCTTTGGAAACTGCCTGCAAATTTTGCAAGCTGTAATAAAATTACCTCCCGCTTTCTGGAGAGGAAAAAAAAAAAAGATTGTCTGCATACAGCATGGGAAACATTTAAATGAATAAATTTATGGCTCTTGCAAATAATAAGCTTGAAGTATTTGGAAACACTTGGCATTCGTTCAATAATTACATGAGCACTTGCTGGTTAATTTTCGGATCGGTACCTTAATATTTGCCTGCGCATTTTGCATCTGCTGTTTGCGAGGGAGGCTGAGGAGGGTGGGGGTGGGGAACAGTACGCTTGCTTTTGAAAATCAAACTGTCCGTGTACTGTTTTTCACATGCACTCCTCTTCCACAACCTAAGCATGCCCATGGGAATTCCTCCTCATTATGATCTGTCTAGAAATGTAAATAAATCCACCAGCGCGATGTGGAAGCCTGCGTCTACTTTTAGCCCGGGCAGAGGAGGGCGGCAACTTTCCAGATGGGCTGATTTACCAGAGTTAGCAGTTTCGAAAATAATCCTCATTTACTGAGCCAGCACACACATGGGTTTGAGACACAAACTATCCCAGACACAAGAGCCCGGCTCTAGACTAACCGGAACCACACTCACCCAACCATGGCAAAAAAAAAATACCCATATGGGATAGATCAGTCTCGCCAGAGATATATGGTTGTCTTCTCTGTGTTGGGTGAGTGAGGTCTGGGATGGGGACCCCAACTGAGTTCATATCTCGGAATGTAGCTGGATTGGGAACTCCGGTTAAACATGAGAAAGTATCACAATTAAAAAGACTCAAAGGGGGTATTATATTTTTACAAGAGACATATGTTAGACAGAGAACATCGGAAACTTAGACATCATTGGGTATCACAAGTATTTTCAGCGCAGGGAACCATTAAAAAGTGTGGTGTAGCAATTTTAGTTAACAAAAATATATCTTTTCAAATGGAGCAGGTCCAAATTGATCATAAGAGCCATTTTGGGTTGGCAAATGGAAAACTTTTCAAAAGAGATTCTATTCTGGCATTAGTTTATGCCCCCAATAGCTATCATCATAACTTCTATACTAGACTAGACTAATTACATGTCTGCGGGATATGGGACCAGTCCCCAATATTTTGGGGGATGACTCAACTTTGTAGCAGATCCTGTCATGGATGGATGGCCTACCTTGAAGTCTATGTCAGTTATTTTAATAAAAGGATACATTTTTTGTGTTCAACTATGAAACTTCTAGATGTCTGGCGGATACTGCACCCCAGCAGAACATTGCAAGCACACACGAGACTAAATCCCATATTGATTATATACTAATCAGTGAGGGCCTTTTCCACCAAATTCAGTCATCTACAATTGGTCCTTTAGTTATATCTGACCATTGTCCAGTGACATGTACTTTTTTGCACCTGAATCACCTTTTAAACTCTGTTTTGGCATATGCCTATATGGTTAAATAATGATATTTCCTTTTGTACATATATGGAAGAAAGATAGCAAGATTATGCTAAATACAATCAACAATATAAAGTGACCCCAGTTTTGTATTGGGTAACAGCAAATGCTGTCATAAAAGGGGAGATTATTAGCTATGTAAAATCTAAGCGTAAAGCTCTTAACAGAGACTCAGCACACATTAAAGAGACTTAGAGACGCTAAGGAAAAGGTATGCTCAGATGTGAGGGAGACAGGAAACATTTGCCAGGAATTTTATCAAGAACAATATTCTGCTGATGCTGAGGACATGTCAATTAGGAAAGCTTTTATGTCCAAGGTACAGTTACCTAAAGTGGAGGAGGAGGGGTTGTTGAAATTAAAATCAACCGATTACTGGAGAAGAGATGGCAGGCGATATAAAGGAACAAATCAAGTCTCCTGGCTGAATGGCTCTCATACTTTGTTTTATAAGGTATTAATTGACCAAGTGCAGGAACCTCTTAAATGCCTCTTTGATAATATGATACAACAAGGGAATATGCCAGAATCATCCCGTGCAGCGGTGGCCATAGTCTTACCCAAGCCAGGGAAGGATTCAGAGTCCCACATCTTACAGATCTATTTCACTGCTCAACTTAGATATAAAAATGGATGCAAAGTTACTAGCAAATAGGTTAAAATATATATTACCATCCTTAATTTCTAGTGAACAATCAGGCTTTGTGTTTGGTAGGCTAATATCAAATGTCTTCTATCAGCCATAGAAGGGAGTCTACTCAATAAGGTCCAAGAGCCATTTATTGTTAGCTTTGACGCAGAGAAGGCCTTCAACAGAATCTCCTGGCCCTTTCCCCAATTCGTACTGGGTGAATTTGGATTTAGTGGGCAAATATTGGTTGCCATACAGATATTGTATTCTAATCCGCTAGTGTACATTCAAGTAAATGGGATGCTTTCGGAGGCATTTTCATTATATCCAGGGACCAGACAAGGATGACCTCTCTCACCTCTGTTATTTATATTGACCCTGGAGCCATTGATAAGAAGGATTAAACAGGAAGAGCCTATTAGGGGCATTTCTTTAGGCCCACTGGAATTTAAAATTCTATTTGCTGACAATATATTAATGACCCTAGTGGAGGCACAATACTCCCTTCCAAAAGTTTTGCGGTTGATTACAGACTTTGGAAAAATTTTCAGAGCTGAAATTGAATTTAAATAAATCAGAGGGGTTAGACTTAACAGAAAAATTGCAGGATGGATGGACTGAATTCTCACTGAGGTGGGCAGCAGAGGAAATCAAATATTTAGAAGTTACAATATACATAGAGACCCAAGGCAATGGTATAAATGTAATATACAACTTTTAATTAAGGAAATTAAACATAAGACCAATGCTTAGATGCAATTTCCGAAAATGCTATATATTGTGCAAATGATCCTTATATTGAGATGGAAAGATATCAATCTTATGTGCTAGATTTATATAGAGGTCAAAAAAAGGCAAGATTCCCAATAGCCAAGATGAGCTATCCCAGAGCAGAAGGGGGAATGGGCTTCTCTCATATCAAATACTATAGTATGGCAAGAAACCTAGACACGCTTGCTAGTTGGCTAGGGCGTCATGGGAGCTCTAGTGCTTTGGAACTAGAAGGAAAAGTATGTGCTACCTCTGAATTTAAAGTATGTACTGCATGCCCCTATGGAAACTCTTCCCGCTAAGATTTCTTGTTAATTATATTTTGGAACAATTAGAAAGACGTGGAAGTTTCTCAGGTCTCTTACTCAATCTATTGTGGGAAATGTCTCCTTGCCTCCCATTGTTGCGGTGCCCGGCCACAGCAGCCCTCGGCCGGTCTCCTCTACCTTTTCTTCTCACCGCGGCCCAGCACGGCCTGCCACATGGCTGCTACGGCATCCTCCTTTGTCCAGCGGGGGGGGGGGGGCTCTCCCTAGGTGCTCACATAGAAGGCCCCCCCTTTAAAGGGGCTGCGGTGGGAAAGCTTAGCCCAGCCCCGGAAGATGATGTCACTCGGGAGGAGTATTTAAACCCCATAGCTGATCCCAGAAGTTACCTTTGCAACAGGTCTCCTCTTCCAGAGTGCTAGTTGCTATCCAGACGTCCTTTTGTTCCTGCTTTTGTTCCTGCTCCAGTTCCAGTCCCAGTGATCCTGCTTTCAGTTCCTGCCTGCCTGTCTGTGCTTTTGTTTCCCGGGGGCGTTCTGGAGGCGTGACCGTGGCCTCCAGACCAGCCACCGGACCAGAACATGGCGCGCGGCAGCCGGCCCGGTGCGCGCAAAGTTACGCCTGCTTCGAGCAAGCGTAACTTCTGCGACAAAGGTGGGGGGGGGGGATTTAGATAGGGCCGGGGGGGGTTAGGTAGGGGAAGGTGGGGGAAAGGTGGGGGGAGGCGGAAGGAAAGTTCCCTCCGAGGCCACTCCGATTTCGGAGCGGCCTCGGAGGGAACGGGCAGCGCGCACAGGGCTCGGCGCGCGCAAGTTGCACAAATGTGCACCCCCTTGCGCGCCCACCCCGGATTTTATAAGATACGCACGGCTACCCAAAGGTAGGCGCTAATTTCTTCAGGCACCGGGAAAGTGCACAGAAAAGCAGTAAAAAAACTGCTGTTCTGTGCATCCTCCGACTTAATATCATGGCGATATTAAGTCGGAGGTCCCAAAAGTTAAAACAAAAAAAAATTGAAGTCGGCTCGCGGGTCGAAAACCGGACGCTCAATTTTGCTGGTGTCCGGTTTCCAAACCCGTGGCTGTCAATGGGCTCGAGAACCGATGCCGGCAAAATTGAGCGTCGGCTGTCAAACCCGCTGACAGCCGTGGCTCCGGTCCAAAAAAAGGCGCTAGGGATGCGCTAATGTCCCTAGTGCCTCCTTTAACCTGTTTTTACCATCGGGCCTAATTTGAATAGTGAATCGCGTGCACAGGAGAGTGGCCTGTGCGCGTGCCGAGAGAACTCTCCCGCGGACTTTACTGTATCGGCCCGATATATAGGAGATTGGTCTGATGGGTATATATAATTATTCATCAAGTGTTCAAAGTCCTATTTAGGTTGTTTACTCACTCATTCATGTATTCAGCGAAGATGATGAGCTATATTGTAGAGCAGACCTGGTAGCACAGACCCTCCCATTTCTTTACTACTACCAATGTATCATAGCTAATTCTAGCTTTTTTTTTTCCCACATAAATCTGGCAATCATATCCAGAGAGGAAACATTTCTAAGCTATATGGAAATTTTGATAAAATTAGCATCTTGTCCCCAATAAGGGACAACAGCAATAACTTCCACCCATCTAACAATAGCTTAACCTTATCCAAGAGAGAAGAAAAATAATTTTTTTTCTTTTAACAGTTTGTTTAAACATCCACAACTACAGGAGCGGTATCAACTTCCAAAATTCAATATATCAAACACACAGTATACTGTGAAAGACATGGATATATTAACAGTTTGTGCAGGAACAACAAAGCAGTTTTCCCAGCGATGCTGGCATGACTAGATTACCAACTATAGCATGAGCGGCAATCTGAGATCTGGGCCACATTAAGGAAAGCAACCTATCTACTCATCCCATAGTGCGAGCTTTATGGGAAAGGCTTCAGACTAAGAATTTATTTTCAGGCCTGAGACACTACCAAAAGTGTTAATCTCTGATATAATACTCACCAACGACTTTTTGGGATTGCCCACATAAAGCAACATATCAGCAAAAAGACTAATCTTAGGGGTTTTCTGGTGAATCGGAGTGCCTGTAAAGATTTCCCAGTTCCTTAATTTCATCACTAGAGATTTCAGAGAAAGGATAAGTAATAAAGGTGACAAGGGACAACTTTGTCTAGTACTTCTGGTTAGCCCTACGAGATGGAATCATTAATAGAAAGTTGTGCTCTAGGTTCATTCTCCAGTGTCTTAATCCAACTCAGAAAGGATTCTCCTGCATTATGTTTCCCCAGTGTTGACAACAGAGCTTGAGACATCTTAATATGAAACAGCCCATCGTGCACCACTATGATGGAAAACGCAGAAATTAAGAATAAGGAATGGTCTGGGAGTCGTCGACAGTAAGCTGAGATCTAATTTAATAAAGCATCGAGTGCATCCTTAGCGACTGCTGAACAATGCCGTAAATAATCATGCTGGTAGGGAAGTGCTCATGCAACTCAACCCAGTTTATACTTTTCCCAGGAGTTCACAAAGGCTTTGTGCAGAATAATTCATGGCTAGGGTTACTCGTAGGTAGAGTAAAACAGGATTTCTCAGAAAACAAAAACACAACACTCCAATCTCACACCCACAATTTGATTTCTCACAGCATTCCTCAGCTGTGGCTCCGGGAAAACAAAATTACCGGTAGGGTAACACATTTGTGAATTACAGCATCATCTGTTTCCTATTTCTAATTTTCTTTTGTATTTAAATCCCGAGGGGATATTAATGCAAATTTTTTTCCCTTTTTTTTTAACTCCAACATTACGACTCTAACGCAAATCTGGATGCCGAGTTTGGACCTTTACCCATACAGGTAATGCAGGAATACAGCACGAACAGCTGAAGCAGATCTCCATCAATGATGTACTCTGACACATGTAAAGCTTGAATTTATACTGCTGGGGGAATTCTGTGCAAAAAACTTAAAATTCTGCAAACTTTATATTGGTCAAAAAAACACAATGTACATGACAGCCTTTAAGTAATTACATTATACATTAATACAGAAAAAATTATTACTTAAAGATGCAGAATTTTAAATATTTTGAGAAGAATTTCCCTAGAAATTCACTGTAAGAGTGTCCCTTCCACTCGCTCTCCCTACTCCCCTGGCCACTTTGTCCTCTCAGACCCCATCTCCTACACCTGCCAGTATCTCTCCCCTCCACCTCTAGGCTCAACCCCTTCCACTCTATTGCCAGTCCCAGAGTTTGACCCTGTTAAGAACATAAGAACATGCCATACTGGGTCAGACCAAGGGTCCATCAAGCCCAGCATCCTGTCTCCAACAGTGGCCAATCCAGGCCATAAGAACCTGGCAAGTACCCAAAAACTAAGTCTATTCCATGTTACCGTTGCTAGTAAAAGCAGTGGTTATTATCTAAGTCAACTTAATTAATAGCAGGTAATGGACTTCTCCTCCAAGAACTTATCCAATCCTTTTTTAAACACAGCTATACTAACTGCACTAACCACATCCTCTGGCAACAAATTCCAGAGTTTAATTGTGCGTTGAGTGAAAAAGAACTTTCTCCGATTAGTTTTAAATGTGCCACATGCTAACTGCCCCTCACACAGGCTCCCTCTGTCCCTCCTTCTTTCACACACATGCTCCCTCTCTCTAATACACAAACACACACATCCTCATACAGGCTCCCTCACTCTCTCTCTCACACACACACACACACACACACATCCCCTCATACAGGGTCCCTCTCTCTTGCATATACACCCACACAAGCTCCCTTTCTCTTTCACACATGCATCTCCACACAGGCTACCTATGTTTCTCTCTCATGCACCCCTTCACACAGACTCTGTCTCACACATACACAATCCCTTCACACAGACTAGCACCCTCACATACACACAATCCCTTTTTCATACACATGAGCTCCCAATCTCTCACACACATATACACACCTTCACAGTCTCCTCATATAGGCTCCCTCTCTCTGGCACACTCAAGCATCCCCCCCCACCCCCCCTCTTACCTCCCATGCTCTCTCTCACACCCTCCCCCACCATCCCTCCCCTCATATAGGCTCCCTCTCTGAAACCCACACTCAAGCATCCCCCCCCCCCACTCCCCTCTTACCAACCATGCTCTCCTCTCACCCTCCCCTCCCCCACACCCCCTCCCCTCTCTCACACACACATTCTCACTGGCATCCCCCCCATCACTCTTTACCTCCCATTCTCTCACCCTCCCCTCCCCCACACCCCCTCCCCTCTCTCACACACACATTCTCTCACTGGCATCCCCCCCATCACTCTTTACCTCCCATTCTCTCACCCTCCCCTCCCCCACACCCCCTCCCCTCTCTCACATACACATTCTCTCACTGGCATCCCCCCCATCACTCTTTACCTCCCATGCTCTCTCTCACCCTCCCCTCCCCCACACCCCTCCCCTCTCTCACACACACATTCTCACTGGCATCCCCCCCATCACTCTTTACCTCCCATGCTCTCTCTCACCCTCCCCTCCCCCACACCCCCTCCCCTCTCTCACACACACACATTCTCTCACCGGCATCCCCCCCATCACTCTTTACCTCCCATGCTCTCTCTCACCCTCCCCTCCCCCACACCCCCTCCCTTCTCTCACACACACACATTCTCTCACCTGGCATCCCCCCCATCACTCTTTACCTCCCATGCTCTCTCTCACCCTCCCCTCCCCCACACCCCCTCCCCTCTCTCACACACACACACATTCTCTCACTGGCATGCCGCAAACGGAGCACTTCCCGTGTGTGCCGCAGGACATGCTCCAATCACAGCAAAGATGAAGGCCCGGGAGCGCCGTACGCGGCACATGGGGGCCTTCCCTTTTCGCCGCGAATGGCACGCCCGGGCCTTCATCTTCACCACAAACGGAGCACATCCCACGGCACACGCAGGATGCACTCTGTTCGCAGCATGCTGGGGTGTCCTCTGCTATTTTCTGCGCAGGGGGGTATTCTGCGCAAATTCTGTGCTCCGCAGTAGCGCAGAATTCCCCCAGGACTAAATATAGCACAGAGCTGAAGAATGAATCTTCAGAGCCTCGTGCGGGCATTGCACTAAAACAGGAAGGGTAATTTTCAAAGAGACTTCTGTGGGTAAACCATAGTTTTACGGATAAAAATGGCTTTTTACACAACTTCCCGCCCGACACGCAGGTGAACTCATGCACACGCGTCCTGTTCAGAGAGAAGTTTATCCAGTCTGAGCGAAGACATTCCTGGGGTCGGGGGATGGACTTATGCTCACACTTTGTTTTCTAGAAAGCATACAGATGTATCTTCTGGGAAACTGTATGCAAACATTTTAGTAGGTGTAACCATGTGCAGGTAGATTTGGTGGCTTTAAGCAAATATGTCCACTTTGAAAACTGATGTAAGATTTATGTGTGTTTTTGCTGACTTTCCTGTGCCGGCTTATTGAGAATGCTTTATTGAATCCTCTCATCTATCATGTCAAGAATGACAACATTCACAGCAAGGGTATCTTGACCCATAAAAAGAACACACCACCACAATTACATCAGTACAATATTACTGAAGCAATTCAGATATTCAAACATTTTAATCCCCAAAACACATCCACAACCAAATGCATATCTACTACTATGACTTAACATTTCTATAGCACTACATGACATACACAGCATTGTACAAACACCCACAAAAAAAAAAAAAGACAGTCTGTGCTCAGCATCTATATTCAATCTAGCCCAGCCACCAGGAAGTTAGCACAAATAAATACAGTCAATCACAAATTCAGAAGAGAAGCTCAACATTTTTCTATCACTAAAGATAAGTCTTTTTTAAAAAGATAATTTAGGAGTATGTGCATCTGGAGTCTCATTTCCATAACAGCACACAAGGCTTCATTTGATCGAGCCATTGATGAACATAGGAATCTCATCACTATTCCATTTTTTCAGCATAAATCATGAACGCAGCACAGACAGCTGAAGCACCCCATGCAGGCATCACAACAGGTAAAAGCACCGACTGCAGCGCAGAGCTGATGGGTGCAGTGAGGGGAGCTCAGGTGCACACTCATAATAAAAAGGTGTGCCCTGTTTATTCCAAGAGCAATACAAAGATAAATTATGCCAGACAAATGAGAAAGAAGATCCAAGAAATGGATCGGCCGAGCACTTCCTGGACCGGCCACTGATGGAGGCAGGATGCTGGAGCTTTGGTCTGATCCAGCGTGCCACATCTTATGATCCCACGAGCTGGCGAGGAAGAAACAGCGCCGTGGAATAGGCAAGCTGCCATGCAGAGCGGTCCGGCTTGCAGCGTGCCCTCTGTGAACACTCAGCACCACCGGTTAATTCTTTACAAAGGTTCAATTCTAAGTCCAAGGGATTTACTTAGTTTAAAGATGCAAGGAAAGTGCAAACAATTTTAGAACCATGCAAAGAACCACAAAGTAAAGCTAACTCGAGTCTATCTGACAGCTTACAAGTTGAGACACTGCAGAAGGAATTAGATAAACCATGGTTCCAGAGCAGGAAGGGCTCTGCTCAGCTACCCTAAATGACAAAACAACTTGTAGATAAGAGCAAGTTGAAATTCAAACTTGCTAAGGTGTTTTATAGTAGGGTGGGAGGGAAAACAAATACAGTGAAGCAGGACGGCATGCACCTTTCACTTACAGATCAAGGATCTAAATCTCTCCCACAGAAATGCAGAATGCAATGGCGGGGCCAATCTGGTGACTCGGCGACAGAGTTGTGGTACTGACACGCAAAAGGTCCCTAGGTTTGAGCTGCGAGTCAGGTCTTCCTCCTCCCTGAGTTGGCTAGGGCTGGAGATGCTGCAAAGGCAGCGTCCACAGCCTCCAGAGAGGAAGGGCTCCATGGCCATTACTTCAGTGTGACAACCGGTTCTGGATTTAGGTGTCCATGAGATTGCAAGGTTATGGAAAGATGCTAAAATAAGCAGGACAACGCATTTAAATGAAAAAAAGAAATGTTATCTGCAAATGAGGCATTATCATTTGAAAGGTAAATAACGTGGTATGCTCTTTCCCACATGCTATTTAGTGACTCGGACCGGTGTTAATGTGCCAACATGCACACCATTGAGAAGGCTTGGCTATATCCAAAAAAAGGAGGACATGAAAAATGCAGGCCATGTCCAGGAGTTGACCCTGCACAATCTTAACATGAGGCTCCTGAGGCAGACCTCGCTTCTCTCTACCAAACAAACACATCCAACATACACATTCATATCACAAATATGTCTGCTCAAGCAAAAAAGGAAAATAAAATTACACACATCACAGAAGCTCTTCAAGCACTGTTGCACACTTCACAAGGTACAGAAATGGGCAGGCTCCAAGGTACTGGTATGATTCTCAGGATCATTGCTGTGGTTAGTCTGGCTACTGAGCACAGCAGGCATTCAGAGGCTTCACCCTTAATAGCAGTGTTTGGAGAGGTTGGTTTTTTGTTTTTTTTGTTGGGGGGGGAGGGTAAGAGTAGTCACAAAGCCAGAAACACTTCTTCCAGGGGGGGTTCTTCCCCAGGGGCAAGTTAACTAGCCAGTGTACCTCCCCCAGACCTTTCCCCCACGCTCCAATTAAAAAAAAACAAAACACACACTTCACTGAGCACCACTAGGGCAGGGGAGACACCTGAGCACTTAAAAATAAATCTTACCTTTATTTACACAAGGCAAACGTATTTCCAAGGAACAGGTAACCAGCGGAGGACAAAGGGCTTTTTGTGGTATTAACACTCTAAGAGTGTCCAAAGACCACCGCAGGGGTTCAGAGGCTTGAGGCTTCTATAAACTCACTAGTTGCTGTGGTAGAGTGCCGAACGCTTCTCTGTGGGCTCTGAGGCACTAACAGACTGTGTGGTCCAGCAACGGTGGTGTCTACGTTACCTGGCGGCCATTCAGATGACAGCGGCCTTCTAAGTCAGGGCAGCAAGATCCCTCCCCCGGGTCACCTCCTTCCATGCTTCCTTCTCTCCCCACATTGCTCTTTGGGAGACCCTTACTGACACAGAAAGCGGATGGTTATAGGACACACACTCGTCAGTTTTCTGCTGTCCTTTCACCTCCTCTCATGGAATCTTAAACAGCTCTCCCACGTCTTCTCTCAATACTGACAAACAATCCCCATGTGCCAGGCTTAGCTGTATATCTTTCAGAAGCCGACAGGATGAGCCAAGAACACAGATTGAAGCGTGGTCACGCTGTTTAGCTTCCTGTCTGTAAGTAACTTGGTCACGCTATTTGGCAAATGCATTTTTTGATTTCCATGCACAATAATAGTGTGAGTGCACCATCAGGGACTATGGTTAACCATTGTATACACTAAATCTTTTGGCATCATTTGTTAAGTGGTATTTTAATGTGCATGTTACATTTTTTTTTTGCAAGAGTTTTATTGCAGAGTCCCCAAGAAGGACCCATACACTACAGTATCAGGAAAGAAAAATTTAGCAAAACCAGCTGCTCCTTTTGTTTCTAAATCTGTCATTATATTTCACACACTGAATTTTCCTTTAAAACATGCACATTTTCTTTTGTGGGTTTTTTTTTTCTTAACTTTGATTTATGCATAGGTGGTTACTCAATTTTGCATAGGTGGTTACTAAATGGGAACAATATTTCCAATACCACATTATAGATAAATTTAATAAAACAGATGAGGTATTGTATTGGAACAGGACTACTCAAACCTGTCCTGGTGCCCCCCACCAACGTCAGGTATTCCACAATGAATATAAGCCAGTGGTACATGTGCATGCACTGAAAACCCAGTCTATGCAAATTTATCTCATGCATATTCATTGTGGATATCCTGAAAATCCCATCTGGTTGCGGGGTCAGTAGGGCAGATTTGCAAAGCTCTGCATTAGAAAAATCTGTCCGCCACTAAGCATAGAATACTCCAGCCTTAAAAAGAATAATCTCATGTGATTCTGGATGGCTGGTGGATAAGCTCGCAGCACCCCTGGAAGGGAAACACTGCTCTAGAGGCCAGTATTAATCATTTGCAGTGTTGCCTTTTAAGTTGTGCTGTTTAAAATCCTGAGAGCGCCACTGTTGAAGGAGAGATTGCTGTGCCAGAGCTCCCACCAGTAGCAGGAGAGAGAAATTTTGGGTAAGGAATCTGCAGCCTACTGTGAAGGGCAGGGGGAGGGTAGGGGTGAATGGAGAGAAGGAAATACAGCGCTTATAGTTTTTAATAACATTTTTTTCAGTGTAAACCTATTTACTGCATAGTAGATATTAAAAAAAAAAAAAAAAGAGACAAGGCACCTATTTTATAAAAAAGTAAAAGAGCTGCATAAAAACCATTACTGCTGCCCTGACAATACTTTAGTTTAAACTCATTTCCTTTTACTGTACATATAGAGAAAGCTAATTTAAAACCACATTTTTTCTCCCTCTCCAAACTAAAACTTTCAAAACCTGAAAGGACACTATTTTGGGTTATTTTCTGACAGGCCGATACAGAACGGTACGCTCGGCCGAGCACACCATTTAGCCCCCGTGTTTTAGACGCGCTATTATTACCGTTTATATTGTAAGGGGTGGTAATATCGCGTGGAAACGCGCTGCCAACCATCCCGAAACTAATAACGCTCATCACATGCAAATGCATATTGATGAGCCTATTACTTATTACCCTGGAATACTGAAATACCAGCGAAATACCAGCGAAAACATTCCAACAACCGCCACTGCTGATCCCCGGCCCTGGTCTCCAAGGAGACAACGATTCAAGAATCCAGGCCCCGGTTCAAAAAAAAACAAACCCTGCCAATCGGAGCCTCAGGGGCTTCACCACAAAACAGGAGTTTTGGACACGGGAGAGGCTGAAAGACATTCCTATGCTGAGGGAGGAGAGGGCTCCCAAACCACAACCCTCAGGGTCCGACCAGGAACACAGACCTAGGTCAGTCCGGTGGCTGTGGAACACAACCTGTTGTGTCAGCCCGGAGGGAAAAACAAACTCACAGAGATGCCCAGAGGGCAACTAGAGGAACGAGCCCTCTGCTGTAAAAGCATGCTGAGCAGTACTTGTGCAGTGGTATCCCATCCTATGGATGGCGGCACACCTATGATCCCATGCACCATGCCTATGGGCGGAATCCCACGCCATAGCAAGGACAGTGCACCATGTGCCAGAATTGGCGGCTATACGCTGCCCTACGACAAAGCACAGAATGTACGATGATGCCTCCCTCGCCAGTTCTCCTCAGCACTGTGCAGTGCAGAAGTGATGAGGAGGCTGAGACCATGACGAGACGATGGCAGAACCCTGGTATGGCTAGGGAAAATGCCAGCTCTCATTGCTTGAGGCACTTGGAGTGGATATCTAGCCTTTCCTCACCACGCATGTTACACACCCATGTCACAGTAACTCCAGCAGAATGAAGAAGAGCAGTGTGACGATGGCGTCCCCAGATCCAGTGGTGCTCTGGGTAAGGCATGGTGGAGGGTGGCAATCTATGGCGTCCTCCCCCTCCAGTACCTGATAATGCTGCAAGAGGCGGGCCCTCGAACTGCGTCAGGAATGGCTCAGCTTCGATTCCCTCAAGGAATGACAACAGCAAAATCCCTGGTGACCGAAGGTGCCCATGGGGTTCTGCAGTCATGTCCTTGGCGCCCAAGCCAGTGCAGCGAGACTGCACTTCCACCGATGCTGATTGTACAGAAGGCCTCTACGGCACTGTGGGCTGACATGCACCTTGATGGGCATCAAGGGTGACCATGGTGCACAATGGTGGGCCTGGTCCTCGACACGGTCCTGACATTGATGTGTCAGATGAACAGTGCACTAGTCACAGCTGTGCATGAGCAACTGCTACTGGGCATGGCACCAAAGTGAGGCAGCAAGCTCCTGTTCAAGCTCTCTCCAAAGGAGACTGCACTGCTAAGTCTGGCAAGCAGGAGGGGAGGCTACGTCTTCCAGGGCTCCTGACCATGGAGACTAGCTCCTTGGGATGTGGGGAGGGTGAGCTCTCCTTTCCACAGGAACGGCATGGTCCTCAATCCCTACACGTTCGGAATCCATCGAAACCGATCGATCGTTGAAACGACATGGAACTCCAGCCTGGGTAGAACTCAGGCGAGTCCCCAGGCTCAGTGGTCTACACGGATCACCAACGGACTGCACAAGTCAGTCCTGTAAGCACCGGGGAAAAAGAGAAAAATAAGAGCGATAGATAGAAAACTGCAGAAGCAGTTTTCCTTTTTTTTTTTTTTAAATGGTAACAGACTCTGCCAGGCTGCACAGGGAAGAACCCACCATATGGCCGGCAGACAGTTTGAAAGAAAAAGAAAGAAAAAGAACAAAACTCCCTTAAGGAAAGAAACAGCTACAGCTCTAGAAAACAAATCACTTACAAAAAACTGTGAGAAGAAAGCAAAGCTGAATACCGTGGGCACACAGCTTACATAGAACAAAAGAGACTGAGGAACTCTGCCTGCGGGGCAGGGTGATGACCTCAGCTGCACATGCTCAGCAGGGCATGTTCGAGAGTTCTAGAATCTTTGCTATCAAAGTTCCGTGCCGGGCTCCATCCGATGATGTCACCCATGTGTGAGGACTACCATCCTGCTTGTCCTAGGAGAAAATCTGAAAATCATTTGAAGTTGAAGTTGAACATATTACAAGGGAGAGAGGGAGGAAGCAGGAGAGAGAGGCAAGAGAGGAGGAAAAGGAGGGGGCGTGAAGCAGCGGTAAAGTTTCTAAAATAAAGGTACCAGATTGGGGTCAGCGGCAGCCTCCACCTTCCGCTTCAGCTGCAACAGAGAAAAAGAGAGTTCCATGCAGTGGTATAGTGGGGGGGGGGGGGGGGGGGGGGGGACAGGAGAAAGGAGGGGGCAGTGTGAGGAGGGGGCCAAACTGCCCAGTCGCCAGGCTGTTGGGGAGCACCTGAGGTGGATTTGGGGAGGCCACAGGGAGCGCCACCATGCTGGTGCCAAGTGCCAGCACTTTCATCCCTTCTCTGTCCTGCGGTCACACGCTAGCACCTACTAAGGAATGCGGGAGAGCTCATGGTGCCGCTTCGCTTGCAAGATCCGAGCCCGAAGAGCCTGTTTGCGTGCTGATGCCAGCAAAGGGCCTAGAAATTGATGGAAGGAGAAGGCTCAGAAGGGGGGCCAGGAAGAGGAGGAACGTGGTCTGACCCATGCCAAAAATGAAGTAAGGAGAAGGGAAATCAGAAGGCAGAACAGTGTGATTTTTCTGCCGGGGCATAGTTGGGTTTAAAAAGGGTTTAGGAAGTCCATGAAACCACTGTTACCCGTGTAGGCTTGGGAAAGCCACTCTTTATCCTTATTTATGAGCAAGGACTGAACCTATTCTCTGGGATCCTGCGGGGGGTATTTGTGACCCAGATTGGCCACTGTCGGAGACAAGATGCTGGGGGCTTGATGGACCTTTGGTCTGACCCAGTATGGGCCTTCTAATGTTGTAATGTAACAATACATTTAGAGCGCGACACGACCTGTCAGAAGCTTCCCGCACATCAGAGTCTTCTATAAAGAGAACGGGGAGAAAATCCCACCTAGGAGCAGAATCTCAGAATACATGCGTGACAAAACAGATCACCGAAAGAAAGGGAAGCAAACTTCAAAACCATATGGTGACAATCAGCTACTGTTCTGAAGTGGAATCCAAGCCCTATGCTAGACACCAGGCAGGAAGCATAAAAAAAAACCAAAAAAAAAAAAACAAACATTTCAAGGCGATGTGACAAAGAATGCTAGAGAAAGTGTGGAAACCTTGCAACCTGACAAGGGACACCGTCACCATGCAGGCCAGAGACGGCAGCAGAGGTGCTCTCTTGTCGAAGCCTCGTGCAACATCCGAGGCATGCGGAAACTTGAAGAATTAATAAGCAGATGGGATACGCTTGGGGGGGGGGGGGGGGAGGGAGTCAGAGCATGTGTTAACAAGCCTGAAATAAACCTACAGGGTACACATAAAAAAAAAAAAATACAAAATACTGGAAGTACAGCCTGTGGTGCTGCCTGCTGAAAATTAAAGTCATGCATTAGCTCTATCCTTGTTTTCTCTTGATCACTGTAAGAAATGGCCTGAATAGCTCCTTCATATTCCACTGAATCAAGAGACATGCTGACTCGGACACCTTCAGGAGCAGGCATGGCTCTTGCTGGCCACAGAGGACTGTGGCAAAGCTACCGGGAGGCTGCAGTGTCCATGTTAAGTACAGATGGAAGCTGGCCATCGTGGACACTGCCTGCCTGTCTGCAGGTATCCACACGTTTACAGTGGGGGCAGCAATGCATATAAACAGCACCTGGGGTGCTGTCTGACAGGCGGCTGGATTTGGAAGTGCACTCCTTGGTCCCCACCCTTCATGTGTAAACTTCCCTTTCACACGAAGAAGGGCCACATCTAAGGACTCGTAACTGGCTTTATGAGAAGGCACAAGGCCTCCGAAAATTTTGAAGGATACCACACAAAGGTGATTTTTTTTTTTTTAAACCGGCGCACGGATGCACATTCGTGGGTCCACTCCCAGGGACATGGGTGTTTTATAAAGGTACGCGTGTATTGTGCGTGCATGTTATAAAATCGCCTGGCCGTGCACACAAGTGCGCTCGATTTTAAGTGGACACGCCTGTGCATGCAAAAGCCACTTCTACCGCGCAACTGGGGAAATTTTTTTTTTTAAAAGGGTTGTGCGCCGACACCATTGCCAGTTTTTTCGGTTCCTCCCCAATTTACAGCTAGGCCCCCCAACCATCGCTCTCCCTGGTGTGATAGCCTGCACATCCCCTAGTTACCCCAGACCCTATACACCCCTCCCAAATAGTTCCTTAGTTGCTTTTTTTTTTTTTTAAACTTACACGCCATCCATAGCAAAAGTAAAGTTACTCAGCAGGGGACCTCGAAGTGCATCGAATTGCCTAAGTATTTATGTGAAAATCTCTGGTTAAAAATCGCTAAACGCCCATGCCCCGCCCACTTTTTAAAAAAACTTCCGTGATGTGCATGCTGCGGCATTTGCAAACGTATCCAGGTGGCTTTTAAAATCACTCTGTGCACACAAGCCCAACTTATTCGCACATCAGGCTTTTAAAATTCACCTTAGAGTCTATTCTTCTACCTCTATCTGAGGTCATCTTGATGATCCTTCATTATTTATCAGTAAAGGCTTTCAAGATTCAGCTGCCAAAAAAGGCCAGTGGGGATTAAATGCAAGGCTGTCTGGAATCAGTGTGAATATACCAGCTTGTGATTTGCAGCATAACATATTTAGTACAGATCTGCAAACAAATTCACAAGGTATTCAAGAAATTCCAGAAAACCTAACAATCTCTGATATTTGATGAAAACCACACAATACAAAATGTATTTAAAATATTCCAAAAATATCTTCAAAGCAGATGATAAAAATAAAACATAAACATCAATGAATACACATAACACCACAACAATCACATCACAAAAAGATAATTCAAAGCAAATAATCCGGGTAAGTCTGGTCAGGTGAATCTGATCAATTTTTTGATTGGGTGACCAGAGAGTTGCATCAAAGGAGAGCGCGTGATGTAATGTACTTGGATTTCAGTAAGACCTTTGACACGTTTCCCCATAAGTGACATAAATTGAGCACTCTTGGTATGGGCCCTAACGTGACTCAGTGGGTTAAAAACTGGCTGAGTGGGAGGCAACAGAGGATAGTGATAAATGGAGTAAACTCTGAGGAGAGGGGTGTTACTACACAAATAATTTTTAGAGCCACATGTGCAGAATAAAAAAAAATCCTATGGTTTTTACATGGATTGTCATGTACGCTAGCTGAAAAAAAGCTAAAAATTTCCACCCAAACTACTCACACACACACACACAGTGATGTCCATAAGCTACAAGAGAGCATCAGCTAGCCTCTACCCCTTGCTGAAGATGCTGCAGAATCTGAGGCATTTCAGGTTCACCACTTAAAAGCTGAGGTTTCATCTTGGTGGGCTTCCCATGATTTTGCACAAATTTCTAAAACATATAAATGGAGCGGGGAAGCTGCCACCGCCACCAATCTTGGCTCTGCACATCTTCCAGAGTCCTGAATCTCATTCAGCAGCTTTCTGTAAGTTTTTCCTCATCACAAGGACCTTTGGGGCACTTCTGACTACAGAGCAGATTTGCCATGTAGAGGGTTGCTTCGCATTTCAGGCAGTGAGTCTGGACCTCAGGGCTCCCTCTACCATGTGCCTCTAGGAAGCCTTCTGGATTTACAGTAGAGATGTGAATCGGAACTGAAATCCGAACCGATTCTGGTTCCGATTCACATCTATAGAGATGTGAATCGGAACTGAAATCCGAACCGATTCTGGTTCCGATTCACATCTCTAATTTACAGTATATAATTGTGGGTGGGATATCTAAGTGAGGTCATGCTATAGAAGGGATGAGGGCAGAAAGAATATAAACCACTAACTTCAGTACCCCTCCCCCAAAAAATAAATAAAGTAATGCATTTATAAAAGTCCTGGGATCATAGCTCCCACTTAGTTTCAAATTAAGAAATATCTGCTTTTATTTATTATTTTTTAATTTATATGTTCAACTATCTCAGCTGCCATTCCAGTGAGGCTAGAGCCTCCTGTGATGTGATTAAGCTGCTTTGGGTAATGCCTTCTCTCTCTCTCTCTACTCTCCCTCTTCGTGCACTCTGCTCAGACAAGTCACTCCTATCTATGCTCTTCTCCTCTACCGCCAGTTCCCAGTTCCGTGCTTTCCACTTGGCTGCATCGTGTGCTTGGGAAAAAAAAATAAATTCCTGAGCTGGTGCTCCCTCTCTTGCCTTCCTTAAATCCCATCTAAAACCCCACCTTTTTAAGGCTGCTTCTAAATCTTAAGCCTGATGGTCCGTCTTCAGCCTCATTAACTAATTTTTAACCTGTATATTTGTCTTGATAAGATTGTAAGCTCTATTGAGCAGGGTCTGTCACTTGTGTGCTGTTGGTACAGTCAAGTAGCGCTATAGAAAATGTTACGTAGTGGTAGGAACAGCATTAAAGGGCCAAATCAAGATCTCATGATGCTGTGTGTGGCAAATTCTCAAGGTTCTTCGTGTATTTTATCACGGTCTAGCAAAGTACACCTTGCCAGGCCTTATTCTTACCCCGGAGTCTTTGGGAAGGAAAACAAATCATCGTTCAAAACATTTCAAAAGAATGGTTCATGCCAAAAGAGAGAAATACACTTCAGTTGTTCAAATGATGCAGTCAAAATGGCCCGAGCTTGCATTTTGCCTTCATGAATATTTCACAAGTATCTATAAAATGTTTGATGTGTCTGATCTGAGCCATTTCTAAGACAGATTACACTTTGACTGCTTGGAAGTTAAGTACCTAGATTTCCATGTGCGAAGGCTTACCCCTCATCATGATGCCTGGTATGGCTGAGAAAAACACACAGAAACTGAAGCAGAGGTTCCCCCCCCGCCCTCCAAACCTTGAGAAAAAGCTGATCTGTCCATTAATAAAGAAGCACTAAATCCTGGAGACTGTTTTCATGCTGCCTTCATGCACTCAAAATCTGGGACAAGACAAAGGGTATTCACAGGCACACCTCACTCCTATATAACCTGGTTTGCTTGGAAGATGATGAAAGCTAGCAAGAGGATCAATAGCCTCGTACACAAGCAGAATGCACTACCTCATGCCCTCATTCTGTCGCGAGTGGCTTTAATATTAGTTTTGGGAAAGGGGAATATGACAGAACACTCAGACATCTAGAAAGCTTTCATAAAGTATGAGATGGATGCATTTCCCATACAGAAAGAAGCGCAGGGGCAAGGGACTCATGACATGACCTAGCACAGCAATGGAGGCACCGAGAAACCACTTAGAATCGCCTACCAGCAGAGGTGGCTGTAGACAAAACCATGACAGTATCCAAGCACACTAGGGATGGTAGAAAGGGTGGTGAGATGGGCAAATGGCCAAAGAGACAAGTGGACAGGGTGGGGCCCAAGCGATCCTTATCCGCCAATGTCTGCTATGACACCAAGTTACTAACCCGTAACACTGCACCGTTTCTAGCTCTCCATCACTGCCCAGACCTAACTAACTCTCATTAATAAATCTTGCTCAACAAAATCCATAAACTGGCACTCTACACAATATCATTCCCTCTGTAAATCCCTCCCTCTTCCCCTGCTCACTTGACCTTTTATTATCCTCACCTTCCTTCAGCACAGAAGCTTTTGGGACTGTCTACGCGCTAATAGTCCTTCCTTCTGTCTCTTAAATCTCGACCTTTTCACTTGATACAAGTTCTAGTCTATCTTCAGCTCTTGCAGTGGAGAGCCATTCTCTCTCTGTGTGTGTCCCCACTATCGGCTATCGCTTTATCCTGTCTGTGCCAAAACGCTCTCAGCCTCGGCTTGCCCTTTTCTGAAGGACAGGATCCCTTCTCCAGGTGACAATATCAAGAGCCCTGGAAACGACTTCCATCTCCCCTCTGATTTCTTTTTTTTTTTTTTAATAATTTCATAAAAAATGCATAATACATCAAAGAAATGAGGGAAAAAAATGAGTCAAGTATGGCACACTAAACAGCCATGATCCATCAAAAAACACCACAGGCAGATAAGACAATGCACCAAAAGATCAGAAAGATGTTAAGGCAATAAAAGACAACCAGCAATTTTGCTTCTTATTTTCATATTTTTACACCCCCACCCCCACTACCATATACACCATCCCCCCATCCGCCAACCCGTCCTCAAGTCTCACACAGCCTCCAAGGTCCCACTTACTGACATAACATAACAATAATAATGAACCTCACACAATCACACACCCATCCACTTCATGTACTCTCGCAGTCCCAAGGAAGAAAACACCCCTATACCTAATGCCTAAAAAAATTTCTCTTTTCCTTCATGTCTGATCAGTGCATAAAAAGTCAAAAACGTTTTTTTTTATATTCGCACTCTGCTATGCTCACTGTCAAGCCCTCAACTGTTTTGGAAGATCTTTACTTCTCTCCTTCAGTCTTTCCGAGAGGGGAAAGCAGACTGCGTCTCCTGCCTCAAGAGTCTGGTTTCTGCTCCGCTTCTCTTCCTAGCTTCCCTCTCCCACATCCTTCCGCTTTGCATCTGACCGGCATCTCTCCTCTGATCTCATGCTCCTACACCACCTCATGTCCTCCACCCCATCCCACCTCTTTCTTGTACCACCTTTCCCCATTTCTACTAGACATTCTGCCACGTTGCAATTTGCTCATCACTTTAAATGAATGCTCCCCATTAGCTGTCACAAATAAAATCTAAAATAGGAGTAACGAAAGACACACTCTGTGAGCGCGTCACAAAGGTCTCGCACGGGACTTACTCAAACCGTGACAGTAGCAATGCACATTCTTCCAGAATGCGATTTCCACATGCACACATGGCACCAGGCTTTCAATCTACTACCAGGCTAGACTTGTTAATTAAATTTAAATCCCTGCAGAATGATGCAATTTAATTTGCCACTGCAAAAATATCTGCAGCAGCTAGACAGAGCGCGAGAAGGTAAGGTTATCACGGCAAAACGAACTAGGTGCAATTAGCAGACTGCTGACATGGTGGGTAGATTTTGCATCCCGGTGAGGAAACTTTGTGACATGCCAGCATGAGACAGAAACCCTTGCAGAATTATGTCTGCTTATTCGTACCCTGTTCTCTCCCCATCGTATACCCTGTTTGCTCTGGCTCTTCATCTGTATTTGTCTACCATGAGTCAATTTAAGTCACAATTAATAATCTACTATACTGTAATTGTAGTGAAGCGCTCTACCATTTTTTAAAAAGTTACAGAAACTCAGTAAAGTCATTCAGCTATAAAAGCAGGAACAGTCTGAGACTTCACTAGATGGCTAGAAGCTGGACACGGACTTGTTCTGTATCCATACTGGTGCCAGCATCACAGTTTGGGAGTCGCACCTTTGTTGGCAGCCAAAGAGAATCCAAGGGGGCTAAATGGGGACTGAATTACCCTATTCCTCCAAAAGGTGATTCCTTTAAAACAAATGTGAAGCACACTGGAAAGGCGGGGGTGAGAAAGCTTGCAGTGCAGCTATCCATGCTGTACCTGGACTGTGGGCAAGAAAGAACTTCGACTTCCAACCTTGTTAACCTGGCAACAAGTGCAATAATGTAATACACTTAACCAGGGTCGGTACAAGGGGATTAGGCACCTTCTGCTTTGCATAGACATCCCCCCCCCCGGTCACGCCCTCCTGCCCCCCCCCCCCCCCGGTCACGCCAACACCCCATTAAGGGGCGCGAATCTCCACTCCTCTTTGGCGCCACCG
This sequence comes from Rhinatrema bivittatum, assembly GCF_901001135.1. Classification (NCBI taxonomy): domain Eukaryota; kingdom Metazoa; phylum Chordata; class Amphibia; order Gymnophiona; family Rhinatrematidae; genus Rhinatrema; species Rhinatrema bivittatum. Next base: position 218,649,215 of record NC_042619.1, read on the forward strand.
CTCATGGCCCCACATGGCTCGCGCCCCCTAATGGTCGGTGATCTCAATTCTCCACACGCCTGGAGTGCCAAGTACATTTGCATTAGCAGACCTGTAGTTAGAGAGTGTTAAGCAGATGCTCTCCTGGCTTCTTTTCTTAAGGAGCTGCACCCTATCACTTCAGCCAAAATAAAATATGCATTATTTGCTTTGAAGTGGCAGAAAGGCAGAATATAAATCAAATAAATAGATAATTAAAAAAATCTGTCAGCTCTGGGTTGAGAAGCAGCAAACGGACATGAAACAATGCATTAAATTATTATTATTATTTTGGCAACTGAACTAGCGCCCTATACAATAATATCCTGCTTGCGGCACTTGCGTGCCTGTGTTAAATGGTTGTGCAACTTTCTAGGAACTTCACGAACTGCGGCCACGTTTTGCGAGCCCAAAGCAGAAGAGGCGAGTAATGGTACGCACGTGCAGACATGCGACACGAATGTAACGGGAAAGCGCCAGGCTGGCGTTTCATGCATGTTGGATGATGTGTTTTGTTTAGACACCTTGGATTATACACCTTTTTATATGAAAAAAAAAAACCAAAACCCCCACAGATTTGGACTGTTGGAACAAATGATTAGGCTTCAGAAAGATGGTAATCTGCTCAGTATCCCTGATGGGCGGGGGGAGGGATATTTCTCCCCAGCTGGAAAAACAGGTCTCAAATGATAAGGATGATATCTGTCTCTTCAAATAGACCACAGAGTTTAATGTTTCTTTACAATTCAGCAGGTTATTGTGGTTTCCAGTTTCAGACACTGGGGCATTGTGAAATATTCACTCTTTACAGGTTTAGTTCTCTGAAGCTCTCCGGTGCATTCCTAACCCGGAAGCATGATAAGACTGCATCTCACAGAATCTTTTTTTTTCATTCAGAGCAATTAATATCAGCATGGGGTGCGACAGGAAGCTGCACACAATTACCTGCTAGCTTCAAAAAATAATGGATTGAACCAAGAAAGAATTCAAGGTTCATTCTGGCAGCCTTTAACACCCTCTCCTCTCACACCTGACGAGACACTACCTTCCTTATACTATTCCCCCATCCTCCCCCCACCAGTGGCATAGCCAGAAATACATTTTGGGGGGGGGGGGGGGGCAACGTTAACATGGGTGGGCAGTAAGCATACAGATCTGGGCCCTATTTGTACTCTTATCGATAAATAATGCATTAGAGTGCACCAGTCTGCAACAAGTGTCATGAATAATGAGTGACGCTTTAAAATACAACAAAACAAAAAAAGACACAGAGAATCGACACCTGCTGGCTCTGTTGTATCTCTGCTGCAATGGTTGTTAAAGTGACAGCCCTCTGGCGAGGCAGGAAGGCCTTGGCCTGAGCCGTGTCTAGCAGGGCTCCTATGAAGTCTAATTGAAGTGACGGGCTGAGATGGGACTTTGGTTAGTTGAGATTGAACTCTAGTGACTCTTAACACCCGAATGGTCAAACGCATGGACCTGGTGGCCCCTGCCAATCATCCAGATATGGAAAAACATGCACTCCCAGCCTGCAGAGGTGCGTCACCACCACGACCAGGCATTTTGTGAAGATCCGTGAGGCTGATGCGAACCTGAATGGCAACACCAGATACTGAAAGTGCTGTTTTCCCATGACAAATCGGAGATACTTCCTGTGACTGGGGAAGATCCTGATATGCGTATAAGCATCCTTTAGGTCGAGAGAGCATAGCTAGTCCCCTTTTTGCAAAAGGGAATCAAGGAGCCTAGGGATATCATCTTGAACTTCAGGCCCTTAGGTCTAGGATGGGACAGAATCCTCCTGTTCTCTTTGGAATCAGAAAGTACCTGGAGTGGTACAGGCTCAACTTCTCTGGCCATTAAGAGAGAAGAGAACTCCGCTTATATTACCTCTTGATGCGCTACTGGCTCCCAAAACGGGCAGGGAGGGCAATTTGGCAAGACACCCAATAGGTTCAGTTAGTACCCCTGACTAACGATGGACAGAACCCACTGGTCCGAAGTTATACCTGGCCACTGGTTTGCAAAGAACCTCAGTAGTCCACCATCCCGGGTACAGGCAACTGGCTTATGCTCCCTATGGCCCAGTCAAACCCCGTCCCTGGAGTTGACTGAGGAGCAGGTTGGGACTTTGGAGGCTCTCTGCTGCCTGAGCCAGCCACTTGAACCCTGATGGTGTTCACAGGAGCGAGGTGGAGGAGGATAGTACTTCCTTTGGCGAAAGAAAGACTTCCTTGGCCCCAGTCTCACCGGCCTCCTGGATGAGGAGGACAAGTCCAGAGTTCTGGTGGAGAATTGTAGGAGGGTCTTGTAGTGGTCCCAAAGTTAGGCCACAGCATCCTTCACCCTATCTCTGAAAATGTTCTCTCCATTACACAGCACATGAGAGAGTCATTCCTATACCTCTGGTCAGAGATGCAAGGCCCATAGCTATGCCAATCTGTGGCTGCCTATTCCTGCTGCAGAGACTCTCAGAGCTGTCTTGAAAACATAATAGGTCGCACAGAGCTAGTGTTTTCCGCACTGCAGACCCTTATGCATCAGCAACATGAGGATGTCAGCTACCTCCTGCACCTGCTTCCAGATGTCCCGTGATTACTGGCTCATGTAGAGGTGGCAGGGCAATAATCATGGTGCCTTGAAATACTTTCCTCCCAAAAGAATCCATTGCTCTATGGTCCTTCCCCGGGGGTGCTGAGGAATGAGTCTGAGAGCACTTGGCCCTTTTGAGGGCAGATTCAACCACCACTGACTGGTGGGGCAGCTGATGCTTATTCTATCCAGCAGTCTTCTGGGTGAGGTAAACCCTATCTGCCTTCTTATTGATGGCAGGCACTGTGAGAGGATATTCCCATATCCTCAGCAGCAACTCCTTAAGGATCTCATGTGCTAGGTCTGCCACAATCTCCTTAGGAGGCTCCATGAACTGGAGGATCTCAAGTATTTTGTGCCTGGCAGCCTCCTTTATCAATATCTGAAAAGGGATGGCTTCCGCCATCATCCTCACAAACCCTGTGAAGATCAAGTCCTCAGGCAGAGACTTCCTTCACTCCTTTGGAGGAGAAGGTCTGAAGGGAGGTAGTCGGAGCAGGACTCTGAAACATCATCCCCGCCAAGAAGAGTTCCTCATCCTCACTGAAAGCGACAGGGGATGGATTCCTAGTTGCTCGGCCTACGTCAAGAGGTGCAAGCACCAGTAGAACTGGATGGGGGAAAGAATGCCTCGGTGTCTCCGCAGCTTCTGTGGAGCTTCCTCGGAGGAGGACACTAGGGGGAGGCCTCAGTGCCCCGTCAAGCACAGATGCTGTCCCAGGACAGATGCCAACTGGATTGGTAACGCACTGATAGCACATTGAACTTCTCTAGAAGCAGTACAAGGACTGGTGGCACTAGGTCTGGTGCCGGTGCCACAGGACCAGAACCCTGCAGCGCTTGGCCCACTGCTAGCTGGACTCAATGCTCCAGCTCCTCCTCAAACGTTACTAATGCCAAGACCGACTGGTGGAAACCATCGCAGACCCCTGGCACTGAAGGCTTGGCACTCCTCGCCGCAGGGTTCACTTCAGGGGGCACTGTGGCAAAAGATGGTGCATCCTTGTGCCCAGCACCATGTATTGATGGGGACTGATGCTGTTTCGTTGACTTCCCTCTATGCTCGGTCCCTGTCTTTCCCCAGTGCCAAGGCCGATGACAAGGAACCAGACGTCCTTGGCCTGGAGGAGATAGACTATGGTTGGTCTCTGGTGCTCCTGTCCACCAGAGACATTGATGGAACAGACGGTCCCACCGATATCAATGGCTCGGTGTCCATCAGTGTGGCTCCTTGGTCCTTTGATGCCGATGGCTCTGAATGCTTTGATCTGAAGAGATGCTCCATCTTGTTGAGTTGAAGTCAACATCCCTTCAGGGTCATCTGGGAGCATAAGCGGCAACCCTGGACATCATGCAATGCCCCCTAGGCAGTGGAAACATGTCATGCGGATCCATAATGGGCATGGTGCTTGGGCACCAGGGGCATCCCCGAAAACAGGACCTGGCCATGAGAGATGCAACAAAAGGGCACTAATGGAAGACAATGGCAGCAAGGTGTTAATGGCCAGAGGGCACCGATGCACCGCTGTCACGGGTTAATTGACCGTGAAAGGAAACTTACCCGAATCACCAAATACCCTGACTAGGAGACACTACGAGAGGGACCCGGTGATAGGAGAAAAAAACCTGCAAAAAATACAAGAAAAACAAAGCTTTCCACAAGGCCAAAAATCAGCCAAAGTGAGCTCACTCACAATGCAATGCTTACAGCGCCATGGAAAAAGAGACTAAAGAGGGACCTTGCATGGACGCATGGTATAGGGCATGTGTGCTATTCAAAGTTCTAGAAACTTTGACATAAGTTTTCAACATTGCAGAGATGTCTCCCATGTGTGAGAACTACCATTCTGCTTGTCCTCGGAGAATGATCTTTAACCTGTTGGACTCTATGCCCTCCTGGACACAAAGTGCCTCCTCCCAGCACTAAGTTGATCCTCCCTATCATTGATATAATTTGTACCCTGATATAGCACTGTCCCATTGGTTATCCTCCTTTCACCAGGTCTCTGAGATGCCAGTTATGTCAATCTCATCATTCACTGCTATACACTCTAACCCTCCCATCTTACTTCTTAAGACTTCTGGCATCGGCATTCAGACATTTCAAAGTGTGTTTTCTGTTTTATTAACAACCTGCTTATCAGTTGATAGGGATAATTTGGAATCCTTTAGCTCAGGTGATTCTTTATTTTTAGGTACATGGACTACTTTTTGCTTTTATTGGAACCTCTGTTGGGATTCCCTAACTCTCTTATTTCATTAGTATCCTTCAAAGATACTTCCCTCCGAATCATGCATTGCAGAGAGATTTCTTCCCCCCACCCCTTTTCCTAGTTTAAAAGCTGCTCTATCTCCTTTTTAGAAGTTAGGGCAAGCAGCTTGGCGCCTCCCTGGTTAAGATGGAGCCCATCCCTTCAGAAAAGACTCCCCCTTTCCCAAAAGGTTTCCCAGTTCCTTACAAAACTGAATCCCTCTTCCCTGCACCACTGTCTCATCCATGCATTGAGACTCTGGAGTTGTCTGCCTTTGAGAACCTGCATGTGGAACAGGAAGCATTTCACAGAATACTACTCTGAAGGTTCTAGATTTCAGCTTTCTACCTAAAAGCCTAAATTTGGTTTCCAGAACCTCCCTCCCACATTTTTATATGACATTATTACCCACATGTACCACGACAGCCGGCTCCTCCCCAGCACTGTCTATAATTCTATCTAGGAGACGCGTGAGGTCTGCCACCTTCACACCAGGCAGGCAAGTTAGCAGGCGGTCCTCACGTCCATCAGCCACCTTGCTATCTACGTTTCTAATAATCGAATCACCAGCTATGACGGCCGATCTAACCCTTCTCTCCTGGGCAGTAGCCCTTGGCGGTTCATCTTTGGTGCAAGAGGACAATGCATCAGCTAGAGAGCAGGTCTTTGTTACAGGATCACTTCCTACTACACTAGGGTAAAGCTCTCCAACCAGGAGACCTTCCTGAGCCAAGGCAGCACCAGGGTTGTCAGCCTGGAGTTGTGACTTGGCTTCAATGTCTCTGAAGGTCTCATCTATTTACTTGTCTGCCTCAGCATCTCCAGGTCTGCCACTCTAACTTCCAGAGATTGGACTCGTTCTCCGAGAGCCAGGAGCTCTTTGCATCGTGTGCACACATACAACCTGTCACCAGTGATTTAAAAAAATTGTACATGCGACACTAGATGCAAAAGACTAGAAGGCAACCCTCTTGCTGCTGGACTGCTGACTTCATCTTAATTTGAATTCCTAGTTAAGTTTAGGTTGCTACCGGAGTAGGAATGCATACAATTAGAGTTCTTTAAATTTATTGATGTATTCACTATTAATCTGGGAGTGACCTACAAGGGGATGATTAAACTCTCAATAAGGGCTGGGATAATAATTTAGATAAGAGCCTGATTTAGATAAGAGCCTTATTTAGATAAGAGCCTGATCCATTTTTAATGAGAGTGTCTCTTGCCTATAAATCAAAGGATGAGTTAGGGGTGGGTGGGTGAGTAGAATTAACTCCCTCTGGCTTGTTTATTATCTCAGACATACACAAGTGCTAAAGAATATACTCCACTCTTTCACCTCTCACCAAACTTTTCAAGTCCTAAGATTCCCCAAAGCAATACTTACTGATCCTCTTCAGCCACCAAAGATGATCTTTTCCTCTCAATGCTCCCACGAGATTGAGAGATTTGAGTTTCACCTGCCTAACAGTGCGTGCTTCCGATCCTCTTCTGCTGCAAGCAGTGTGGGATCTGTGGAAGCTTGGGGCTATGAAGTTCAAAGCCTGAATTGCTCACGCTGACCGCTGGAGTCCTCTCCCGGGGGCTGCTGGGAACAGTATGCAGATGAGCCTTCCGGTCCTCTTCTGCTGCAAGAGTAATGATTTTTTTTTTTTTAGGGGTCTCAAATCAGGATTCTTCAGGTCCATGCTCAAACTGCCAAGCTATGCCAGCAGCTTTAAACCTCGTTTTACTCCTTATGCAAATTCTATACTCTCCAGATCTGGAATAAAGCAGGAGCAGTTTCTCTGTGTTTGTTTTTACACCCTGAAATAGGCAAGGATATCATTAGCTGTATGACAGCTTGTTCCACGCTCTGCACCTGGAGTCTCAATATTTACATAAATAAAATATGCTCTTTACAGCAGCAAAACGCAGACAAATCTCATTCCAAAGAAAGCATGATAGCTCCCCTCCAACGGATGGACAAGTCGCTTTACAGCAGGGACACTTATCTGTTCTACTTTTGTGTCCTGGTGCACAGCAACCTGAGTCTGAGATATCCTGAAAGTGTTCCGGTTATTCTGTGGACATTGCTGACAATTTTTTTCTCGTTTGGTATGCAACCCCATCCTGGGAGGCGGACTGCATGCCTATGGGGCCATAAACCTAATTTATAGTTCTTCAGGGCAGGGACACCTGTCTGGCTCTTCTCACTGACTCCTTTCCTCAGGGTGTGGATCCTTTTTACAGGGAGAAAAAGAGATAACTTTCTAGGTCCAAGTTTTAGGGGTAACTTTTTTTTCCCTTTGTGTTGTTCCTGGGAGAGGGGTATATGTCCTCACTATGTGCTGTGTGACACAAAAAACACGCTGCATTCACTTGGATAGCGTCCAAAATTTAAAAAAAAAAAAGACACCTTTACAGCATTGAATAGTCAGATGAAACGGCTCAATTAAATAAATCCCAGCACCACAGTATTTCTCCCTAGATTTACAGTCTTTACCTCTATCTGTGCAAGAGTCTTGCTTGCTGGCAAAGGATCCATCCTCCCTCCTGGATTAGTTGGAATGGAGGTCCACGTGGGCAGGGTAACCCTAAGCCGGTTGGGAAAACCGCTTCCAAAGATGGCCAAAATCCTGTCCTTTCAGAGTCTCTAAACCTGTCTCTCCCCAGGGTAAAGATGCCAGACGAGTGTCCTCGATGAGGTAAACAGCTTCTTACTCACAGTTAGCAGATCTTCAGGATCTTTACTCTTGTTCTTTTCCTTGTTCCTTTTCCTCTGGGGATCCCAGATAGGTGGGATCCTGTGTCCAAACAGCAGCTTGGGCTGTTTCTCGCTCCAGGCAGGAAGGAGGGAAAAAAAAAATCTTCCTCCTGGGCAGCTAACAAAAAGTCTCTCCGGTCTCCAAAAAATACTAACACCCAGAGTTGCTCCTTGCAGTGGATCATCACCCCTGAGGGGCAGGTCTTCCCTATCCTTGGGTGTCCCAAACACAGGGTTCCCCACGCCCTGAATCCAGGAAAGGCCCAGGGGTCTCACAAGGCTCCTACCAAGCAAAAGTCCAAAATTCCCAAAACTAGTCCCAGGACAACCACTCTGCACCTAAGGAGAGGGTGGCAGCAGTGGAGTCCTCGACCCGTCCCAAAAGGTCCCAGGCGGGATGAAGCCCAGGCCTCCAGGCAGTCCAAAAATCAACTGAGGGGAAAACTCTCCAACCTTCCTCCAAAGCAGCAACTTATACTGCCCCCCTCTCCTGAGCTCTCTGTAGAAAGCTATTATATAATCTCCCAGGAGGGGAATGACCATCCCAGCACCCTCAAAGTGTGCATTGCATGGATCCTCCCCTAATTCTCTCTCTCTCTCACTTGCTGCACTGGCTACCCAATCCCAGGGCTTACTGGTAACCAGACTGGCTGTCTGTTACAGGTAATCAACCCCCCCCCCCCCTTAATGCATTTAAAACATTTATAATCCGCCTATCCAATGTATTGCCTAGCAATCAGCTGCTGGCCAAAGGCCGGAGAGGAAGCCCTTGCTGAAGCTGGACACTTCACCGTCACTCATGCCCGTGTTCAGGGGGAGGAAGAGAAAGAGGAGCACCCCCCCCCCTCCTCAAGCCATGCCAACCAGTTAATCATTCTCCCTCCTGGCGCCCATCTGCGCTCACCTCTGCAACACCCCTACTCCCCAACAACCCCCGACAGACACAAGACCCAAACCTGGCTCGTGCTCCTTAATCTTTCATCAAATAAAAAAAAAAAGTCTGTTCCCCTCCTCCTCCGCCTGCCAAGCTCAGCTCCTCTTACTTTCCAGGCCCGAGAAGCATAGCAGCGCAAACTCCTTACGTGACCAGCTCGGCAGCATAATACAGGGGAAGACAGGCACCTCACTTCCTTTGCATCTGCCAAGAGGAAATGCCTCTGTATCAGTAAGTCCAGATGTATAGAACGGCGGCTTCCAACGCCCTAATCTCACGGATGCCCCCTCCCCACCCCCCAAAAAAATGGGCTAGTACACAGGACACGTGGGCTTGTCGTCACGGGTAGTAGATCTAGGTGCAGCCAGGTATTCAGGATGACTCAAGCAGTCTACAAAGAATTTGGTCATCACCCTGCTAAGTAAATCTGGTACAGTGTGTGCAAGGCACATAGGAAATCACAAAATCATTATTCCCTCATTAAAGCTCTGCCTGTGAAACACATCGGAATAATGAACCAGCGTCAGCACAGAATTTATTAAATTAAATTTTTGCTTCAACCACCAGATTGTAAAAACTCAATTTTTTTTTTTTTGAGAAAAAAAATAAATAAATGTCTTGTCCCTATCTACTACACACCAATGGCATTAGAATCCAGAAGAATTAGCATTTGAGTTCTCAGGCCCTCCACTCCATGCATGTGCTGTTACTTAAAGACATATTCAAAGACGATTGGCAGTCCAAGGGTCATCTCACTGCTTGCTTTCATCCACACTCTCACAGCAATGTAAACAGGACGACGTGCCAACAGCAGAGCATGCCTGACCCATGCCCTTTGTACCAAGGACACTTCGCTATTAAGGGCACAATTGCCGGCCCTGACAAAATATTTGGCATCCATTATCTTCCCATCACACTTTTATTAAATATAAGGAAGCACATTTTACTTTAAGAAATTAGCGCCTACCCAAAGGTAGTCGTTAATTTCTGCCGGCGCCGGAGAAGTTTTAACTGCTTTTCTGTGCACCCTCCGACTTAATATCATGGTGATATTAAGTTGGAGGCCCCAAAAGTTAAAAAAAGTAAAAAATAATTTTAAAAAAATGTTTAAAATGGGCCCGCGGCTTGAAAACCGGACGCTCAATTTTGCCGGCATCCGGTTTACGAACCTGCAGCTGTCAGCAGACTCAAGAACAGACGCCGGCAAAATTGAGCGTCGGCTGTCAAACCCGCTGACAGCTGCCGCTCCTGTCCAAAAAGAGGTGCTATGGACGAGCTAGTGTCCCTAGCGCCTCTTTTTACCGCGGACCCTAATTTAAATAAATTAATTTACTGTACTGCGTGCACAGGAGAGCGGGCGCTCGCCCGCTCTCCCACGATTTTTACTGTATCGGCCCGTGTGTGCCTGCCTTTCTCTGGCTTTTCTTCAGAGAACTGGAACTACACAGCACCAAAAGCAATGGTGAAAAAGGGAAGTTACTAAATAGCCTGGTGGTATCTGAAAAAAATTTTTTAAGAAGGTTAATTTAGAAAAAAATTGCAGCATGATAAAAACAAAAAAAAAAAACAGAAGCTTTTCAGAGGGTTTCCGAGACCGCCACACAGCACAGGGCATGTACTCACGTAAAACGCCTGCGAGTTGACTCCAGCAGGGAAGCTGAAGCTTGCAAAAACCCTTTCAAACAGAGAAAGTCCGTTAAGGTGGTGGGTAGAGAAGGGGGAAGGGTTTAACGGCTAGCAAAAAGGATCCCAGCGCTCTTATTTCGATGCTATTTAATGTTAAAATGGGGCCCACGTGACCCCTTTCAAAGGAAAACATCAAAAGACACGAGAGCACAGGGCGTACAGTGCAAGGGATGAACACGGGAATAAAAACAGAGGAAGCCGTAAACAGGTCGGAGACAGCATCGCCTTTCTCTCTCTCTCTCTGGTCACTCTGACACTGGGAGATAGCAAATTCCAACAATAAAAGGAAAAAAAAAAAAGTATAGACCGCATTGACTTCCAAAAATTATCATTTCTTAAAAATAACAAAAGGGGAATATTATCATGACCTCCAAACAAGCGATTCAACCAAACCCCTGGATATTTGCTCAGCAAAGTCTGAACACAATCAGTAGTAACCCAACCCCCCCGAAATACAACCACATAGCCACACCGCACCTATACATAACCTTAGGGTCTGAAACACCCAAACTTCAGGAAACCAAAACTCAGCGGATTTCCACTCAATGCAAACAGATTTACAGAGGATTTGCAACCCGTGGTCTGTTCTGGCTGCTTCCCTTTGTTGAGGGCCACTACGCAAGCGGTGATGCAGACCCAAGTCCTGAACAGCCTGCACCAGGCCAGCCCCCACCTCTGTGATGCTGAACCTCCCTGTCCAAGACCTCATGCCTATCTATAGAGCACATTGGTTTAAAAAATAAAGAAAGAAAAAACAAAATCGGTCTTGCAGCTTAAAATAGCATCGCATCAAAGTGGCAGCCTAAAAGCAAATCTTACAAGCCTTCTTTACCTGTGGGTGTTAAAGCAGCAGCCCCTGCTATTATCACTCACGTTTTATCTTCATCTACCTAAGAGCCGCTAAATTATTCTTTTGAAATAAATGCTTTATCTTTTTTCATGTCACGTATTCTTGTTGCTAACATTGGTAGGCTCCGTCACTAACATGCTCCATATACCATCAGTGACTATAAACTATAAAAAAAAAAGGGGGGGGGGAATCGTTTTCTGTTATTATTTCTAGGGGCTCGTTCAACCTTTTCCAGGAGCCCTGCTTCTCCCCTGCCTCATGTCACCTACAGGAACATCCTCACGTGGCCTCCAGAAAGCCACGGAGGGGCCTGGGACCAGGCCAGAGGCGCTGCCACATGGAGGGACCCGAGTTTGATTCCTGCGTCGGCTCTTCCACTCTCCGGGTCTGCCGGGGCCAAGGATGATGGCAGAGCTGGTGTCCACTGCCCCTGGGCAGGGGGTGGGGGGTCCAAGCCAATGAGCAGCGGCGACACCTAGTGGCTGGATTTAAGGCCCAGGACTGCAATTTTCCCCGAAGGAGCTGAGGTGAATGTTGCTGCGACGGACTAGGGTAGAGGAAGAGGCGAGTGAAGGCCCACGCTGCACGGATCCCGGCCCTGGTTCCATTTCTTCTAGAAACTAAAGAAGCAGGAGGGGGAGGGGGACTGCAAGCCCGCATCTCCACCCCCCCCCCCCCACCAAAAAAAAAAAACAATAGGGGACAGAAGAGTGTGCAGGAGAACGAATGTCTGTAAGGGGACAGCAGGTCTGCAGAAAAACACACAAGATCTTTCCTCCCCAAAGCGTGCAAGTTCATCCAGGCGCATCCTCTCTCATCTCCGCCAGCTGACAGCTCCCCTTTGGCACTGCTGGAGCTGGCCAGCCCTCCCACCTCCAAATTCTCCCCCTCTTTATCTACACAGTGTCTCACACAAACAACCCTCAATCTCTAGTACTGCCCTGCCACGTCACATCCAATGTATCTATTCCACCCCCACATACACCCTACACCTCCAGTGCCCTATACCACCCCCTTTCCCCCTCCTCAGACCTCATGTCTCGCTCATGGCTCTGGGAGACAGCAAACCTCAGCCCCGCGGGGGGCTCAAAGCAGGCAAGTGTTTGTCGAGCACTGGGGAGGCTGGTAAAGGGGGCTAGGTCTCTTGCCCCATGGGAAGAAGGGAAGCCAGAAACAACCAGGGAGGTGGCAAGTCTTCAGCTCCAACGGCTTTCAGGGAGCCAGAAGCAATACGGGGGCTCGGCATATTGTTGGCCCTGCATACCGCCCACAGATATTTGCCACCCTAGGCAGAGACCTGGCACACCCGTGCAAAATTTCAGGCTTAGATACAGCATGAGCACATGACCGAAGCAATGCAATCTTACGATCGAGAGAACACTTAGCATTTTCCTTTTATTTCATGTCTGTCCCAGACTGTAAAAAAAAACAAAAACCCAAAAATAAAAAAACACACAGTCTAACAGACCATCCAAATAGCCTGTGGCTAGTTGCTTGTACTTCTGGCCAAATAATATTAATGAAACCCACAGAAATACTAAACGCGCTTGGGGCAGACACAAGAAATTCCATCCCTTGAGCCCCCGGCAGGCTGATGGGAGGCATACGGTATAATCACATAGCTAACTGCCAACACCACAAATTCTCCGTCAGCAGCAAATATTATGCATTTCACAGCTTGGGAGCCTCTGCTTTATGGATATGCATGAACATGGCAGACAAGCAGCTGTACTTATAGCACAGCGGGCCCGTCACTTCCAACAGCACTTCCCACATCTCCTCAGCGATGCGGGGCAACACTAGGATAAACAGGGATGAGGTGGGCCAGGTCTGAATGCCCGTATCACAGATATATGATAGTTCATCTATTACGCCTACATGTCTCTTTTAGTGTAAAAACCTTTTTTTTTTTTTTTTTTAAACATGCCTCAGAGTATGGATGCCAAAAACAGCTCGGCTCTTCTCTGCACTGACACGCGAGATGATGGGAGTTTAGCTCTTGAGACCAGCGGCTGCTTCTGCTACTTAGGCTGGCCAAAGCTTGGGAGGCTGTGGATGCAGCGTGCACAACCCCAAACGGGGAGGGAGGGGGAGGAGGGATCAGACTCGGGGATGCCCTCGTGCAGGTTCCAGCAGAAGCTGTGATCTTCCTGCTCCTGAATGATCACTATTGCTGCAGTAGGTAGAAAGGGGTGAGCTGAAGGATTCTAACAGCTGTAGCAGCCCTGGAGAAAAAAAACTGGAGTCACCTTTCAACCGGACCAAGACACTGCCTGCACACGAGCTTTCCAGATCATGCATCAGACATGTGGAGAAAGGAGATGAGTGGTCTTGAAGGCTCAAGGGCATCACTTTGGCCTGTACTTACGTGGGTCTAATACAAAGGTCTCGCAGCCCGCAAGGAATCCAGTGTTGTAGAAATGGGTCAATGAAGCACAAAAAAAAAATATACGAGCACGGAAATTGGATTGAATGGGGGGTTTTTTTTCTCTACTCTTTACTTGTCGTCGTGAATAATTTTACACATTTGCTGGAAGAAGAGGCCAAATGCAAAGAACATTTCAAATGTTAAACAGCACTGCAAATGTTTCACATACTACATACTAAACAAATACAACATGCAGACTATGAGAACATTTAACCATCAGCAGAAGGCAAAGTCAGCAACTAGGAAAGAAGAAAAACATTTCAAACCAATTCCACAGCTTTAATCTAACAAAAGGCACCTTAATTTATAAATTCAGCGATTCCTATTTGCATTAAATCTGGGTTATAGGTTACCTCTCACCCTCCCCCACCAGAGCCATTATGGTACATTATCTCTTCCAACATTCACATTCTGCTCTACCTTTAGCTCTTTATAACAGACTCCATTGATTTGCAGCCCATCTCTTATGAGGTGGCTCCAGAGTGAAACAAACTGAAGGTGAAGAACACCTTATTCTTAAACCTCTGTGGAGCTCTTTGGGGGTTGGAATTCTAATCACCTTTTATTCCCTTTCATTGAAGGATCAGCAGTCAAAATTTTCCTATGTAATGTTCTTATTTTTATGTTCTGGTTTTTTTTTTTACCTCATGTCTGCTGTTCTAAACTTTGTAAATCTAGAGGGCTGCACTACACAAAACCTACAAAAAAAAAAAAAAAAAAGAACCTCCCCCCCTCTTTCTGTCAAACACACACAAACGTGACAAATTTGGCTTGCTTATCAAATATATGCATGCCGTTAAGAATAAGACACAGGGGGCAAAGTCAAAAGGGAGAGGCTGTGTGTGTACCTGCAAGTCAATGGCACGCAGAATACTCCACTGTGCAGTGGTCTCCCGAACGTGGAAGGTGTGCCCCTTTGCTCACATGGCTGCTCTGGACCCCCGTGGCCTGGGCTTCTCCCGTCAGCAGTCCAGGCTGTGTTGGTGTCCTAGCAAGGGTCCATCCATAAGGCAGAGCTGAAAGAGGGTAGGATTGTTTTAAGGAAGGCAGGCAGGAAGATGGAAATAAACAAGGCTTGCACAAGCCACGCAGGACCCAGAGCCATAACTACGCATTTTAGTGCCTGGAGCAGGCAAGTGTACACACACACACACACACACACCACCCCCTACTCCTTTCTCCCTCCCCTACCAATCTAGATGGTAGGAAGAGCACCATACTCTTCCTGGCTTTTCAGTCACTGCCAACCCATACTTGCAGTACAAGCATCTTTCTATCTTCATGGGGCTTTGCACCCTGGGCAGGCTGCTACCCCTCTCGCCCACCAGACTGGAGCAAGCAGATCAGAAAGCAACTGCTCATCCCTGGGGACCCTGAGGACTAGGCAAATATCTTCTAAAGAACATTGCTGCTGCTGCTACTACTACTACTTTCTATGCCCCATGAAGCATCCAGTCTAGCCAAGACAAACAATCTAAGAAATACATTTCCTATATACAATAGAAGATTTAAAATTAGCCTCAAAAAGAGAGAAGCGCTAGCCTCTGGACTGAAGTCAACAGAGTGAACTTGTCCACAGGCAGCTGGCCGGTCACAAGTCAGGGGCATTAGCCCCATAGATCCCTGCACAGGGCACTCAGAAATCCAAAACAAGTAAATATCAGAACCAAAAGCAATGACAGGAGGAGTTCAGAAAACAGGTTTGCTCCACTAGGTGAGCAGCCGAAGAACCACTGGCATTCCACTTCCTGCGTCTCATCCGAGATCTGTGGCTCTGTTTATAAAGATAAAGGGCTCTGGGCACGGTCTCTGAAGGATACCCAAAGATGGGATGCAAGTTTAGAGGGGACCGGAGTCTGCACCCTTGGTCCCTGTAAACTGCGAGGATGTGAACACCTGCCATGAAGAGATGGCTCGTATTAGACTGGCTCCTAGCGCAGAAATTTGAACTCAGTTCATAAAAAGTTGCGCACAATAGCTTGCCAAAAATTAGAGGGAACAGTGGTCTGCAGGAAGAGGGAGCATTTTAGAGACCGGGTTTCACGTCAGGACAGTCCCTTACCCCCGAGGCTGCGCTCTGCAGCCTCCTACAAATAAAATAACCCCAAAACGCCCGTCGCCTTTCTTCTCCGCCGCAACTCAAAGAGTGCGAGCAGCGGGTGACAGGAAGAGAGAGAGAGAGAGAGAGAGAGCATCCTCCCCAAAGCGGGAGTCTGGCGAGCTGGGAGAGAAGGGGAAAGATGAAAAGGGGACGACTCACCGCGCGCGGAGAGCAGGAGCCGCCCGCCAGGAGGCAGCCAAGGCGCCAGCCGCCGGTACCGATGCCGCTCCTACTGCAGCCAGCGCGTGACATACGACAGCCCCGCACGCGCGCCCCTCCTCGGCTAGGCGAGGGGAGGAGCCAAGCCGGCCTCCTTTAGGGCTCGTGCTCTCTGGAGTAGACAGAAGGAGGGGCGGGGGGAAACTACAGCGGACCAATGACAGCGCGCAAGGCGGGAACGGCTCACCCGAGCAGCCTATGCGCGTTCTGGGGCGGGGTCCTGCCACTGGTTGCCGGCGCTCGGATAGAGAAAAAGGACGGCTTGCGGGCAGCAGCAGCAGGCGAGGGAGGCGGACGGATGCTCGGGAATAGGAATTACTGAAGGCGCCTGATGTGCAGGATGGATGAAAACAGAAGTCTGACACAGAGCCATAGAGAATCGGAGGCCGAAGTTGTGGTTTTGGTTTTGGGTTTTGTTTTTTTAAAGCAAAATAATATTGAATTTTTTTTTTCTAAAATAAAGAAATCTGGCAGGACTTACTTGCATCGCCTGTATATTCCGACGTCATTCTTTGCGTTAACCTATCTGGCTTGCTTTGACCAGATAAAAGACTCGTTCAACAAGGCTAGGAGAAAAGGCCATGCACGTACATGGGACACCACATGATAACAGACGCCAAAACAGGGGTTGAATTAGCACAAGATTGAAACTTATGAGTAGTAGAGTCAATCGTCAAAGAAGCTACTAGCTACTGACCATTCGTGCATCTTAAAATAATTGTGAAGGTATGAAAGATGCACGAATGGACAGTAGTCAGCAGCCTTGACGATTGGTGCTACTGCTCACACTTGTGCTAATTCAACTCTTTTTGGTGTTTGTCACTATATTTAGGGGCCGATGCAATACATTTGCGTAGAAAGCTGGTGCTGACTGTTCATTTACAAATAATAGGCGGGGGGGGGGGGTGTGCCATGCAATATTTAAATTAGGGGGTTGCGTTAGCAAGAAGGCGCTAGGGTCGCTTACTCGACCCTAGCGCATCCTTGCTAACAAGAACCCGATCGGTTTTCGTGACTCGGCCGTCCGCCGGCAAGGAAAACCGACGCCGAGTTTATCTGCGTCGTTTTTCCTGACCGGCTGACGACAGTCACAAAAACCAAAGCCGAGGGTTCAGGAAGAGAACGCTTGTCAGTCGAGCGCCCGTTTCCTAAACCTGTCTATTTTTTTAAAAACTTTTTTGGTTTCTTTAATTTTTCATCCTACTTAATATCACAACGATATTAAGTAGGAGGCAGTACACAAAAGTAGTATTTTCTGCTTTTCTGTACTTGATTTAGATGTGCTCAGCTATTAATGCCTGCTCCAGGCAGGCATTAATAGGTGACAGTCAAATGTGCGTCCAAGACGCATATTTTTTTTTTCAGCGGGAGTGAATGCCCAATACCCTCATTCACATGCATTTGCATGTGATGAGCGCTATTAGATTCACTCCGCGTTGGACGCACGTTGAATATGTGCTAATCCCCTTATTGCATTAAGGGATTGATTAGCGCCTATTCTACCCATGTCTGACTGCAGACATGGGTATTGCATCGGCCTCTTAGTCTGGGACGCATGTATTCCTAGGATGGCACTTCTGGATAGCTGGGATGATGGATCTGACAGCCACCCCAACAACCAGGTGGTGAGGTCGGAGCTGGAAATGCCCTTAAGCAAAGAAGCTTTTCCTCTGCCTGCTGGAGACCTTTCCCTGCCAGACCCAGCTACCCTGAGCAGCGCAATGGGACAGAGGTTTCAACCAGGAACAGCGTGGCACTGCACCAGCCCTGGCGAGCAGTGCCAGGACCAGGCTACAGATCACTCACAGTTATTTTCCTGTTCGCTTTATCTCACTTGATTAACAAATGGAAGCTGTTCTCTCTGGTACCAAAATCTTTATGAAGTCAGGAACGTTTAGTGACTAATCCCCAAAATGACACTGAAAGCATTTCATCAGGGACACAGGAATGTCACTGACTGAAAAATGATTGAGAGGAAATTAATCAGCTTAGGAAATGGATTAAAACATGTTTATGGATTCTCCAGGGAAGGATGGTAAATCAATTCAGGGCCAGTTGAAAACTTTCCTTTCAAATACATGAAGTCAACTCCTGCCCCCAGCATTCTTATGAAGCTTGAACTGTTAAAAAAAAAAAAAAAAAAAAAGGCAAGACATCTCATCTGTGGGATAAAATATCAAAGCTCTACTCCAGATGCACAAGATGTCTCTCTCTGCGCCCTGCACGTACTGCTATCCAGCTCTCCCTATTTATCCCGGAATGTTTTGCAATCACCCATTCTGAAACTGCTAGCTTCCAAACAAAATCATACTATAAACCTGCTGGAAAGGGCAATCAAAGAATATCAAACACCTCTTGACATCCCCATAACAATACAGGTAATCAAAGAATGACTACACAGAAAAGCCAGTGGCCCTGCTAGGATACTACACAAAATGCTCAAATACTGCAATGTACCAATCCAGGACGCACTAGTAAAACTATTTAACCTGATTCTACCTTCTGGTCAGTTCCCTAAGACATAGTCAAGAGGGGTTAATTACACAAATCTATAAACACGGGGATAGCAGTTATCCAAAGAAATTACTGAGAGATTTGTGTCAGCAGTAATATCAGCGAACTCTTCTGTATACCCTGAAGAAGCCAATACTAAAATTCCTAATGAACAACAAAAAACTGCACAGAAGTTAGGCTGGTTCCCTCCCAAAGCACAGAACCACTAACCACATCTTTACCTTACAGACACTGATCAACAAACATGTAAAGAATGTTTGCATGTTCTATTGATTTTACAAAAGCTTTCAACTCATCTGGCACCCTGGCCTCAGCTTTAGACTACTACAAGCTAGAACTAGGGGGGAAACTTATGATTATAAATAAATCCATGTATTCGTCCATCAGCTGTAAGGTAAAAATAAGCAAACTGCAGGCAAACAGAATTTCAGACAGGAGTGAGGAGCGAGACAGGGACGTAACCTGCGCCTCACCCTGTTCAACGTCTACATTTTTATTTATTTATTTATTTATTTGTATTTCTATACCGGAGTTCGTATCATGTCGGTTTACATAAAACAAGGGGTGAGAAATACATTATAACGTAAATAACTAATAACATAAGAGTATACATAAAAGTAAAACAAGTGCATGGAAGAAAAAAGTTACAATAAAACGGGGGTCATTCTAACTGGGATTAGAGTTAGAGGAAAGATAAACAGTTTAACGAGAAGTAAAACATTGTAATGATTGGTAGATAGAGACTGTTTCAGTTTAATAGGAAATGATCAGTAATGCTGCATTTGATGGTAGTGAATCTTTAAGGGTCCGGAAGTGCTTTCATGAACAGCCATGTTTTCAGTCTTTTCCTGAAGGTTTGAAGACATGGTTCCTGTCTTAGTTCTAGGGGGATGGAGTTCCACAGTGGGGGACCTGCTGTGGAGAAGGCCCGATCTCTCAATGTTATATGTTGGGTGGTATTGTTGTGTGGTACCTGTAGATATTCTCTATATGCTTCTCTGATGGGTCTGTTGGAGGAGTGTTTTTTAAGAGCTATTTGTAGATGGAGTGGAGCCAGTCCATGAATATTCTTGTAGATTGTGGTGAGGGATTTATGAATTATTCTGTAGTGGATTGGTAACCAGTGTAGGTCTTTAAGGACTGGTGTAATGTGATCTCTTCTTCTTTTGTTTGTTAGAATTCCTGCTGTGGTGTTCTGTATCATTTGGAGCGGTTTAGTATGTGATGATGGGATGCCTAGTAGGATGGAGTTGCAGTAATCAATTTTCGCAAATATTATTGCTTGGAGCACTGTTCTATAATCATGGAAGTGAAATAGGGGTTTTATTCTTTTTAATACGTGCAGTTTGTGGAAGCAGTCTTTGGTTGTTTGGTTGATAAACGATTTCAAATTTAGCCTGTTGTCTATGGAGACTCCTAAATCTCTTACTTTTGAGGTTTGCAAGTTGGCTGGCGGATTTGTAGTGATTTTGCAGTTATCTGGAGAGATTAGAATGAATTCACTTTTTGATTGGTTTAGGATTAGATTTAAGCTGGATAAGAGCTCGTTAATTTCTTGAAAGCAATTTTCCCAAAGATCTAGCGCTTTAGTGATGGATTCTTTGATAGGGATCACAATCTGGACGTCGTCGGCAAATATGAAGTGTTTTAGGTTCAATTTGTTTAGCAGTTGGCAGAGCGGGAGAAGGTATAAGTTGAAAAGTGTTGGTGAGAGAGAGGAACCCTGAGGAACTCCTTGTGATGATGGGTATCTGGAGGATTCTTTGTTGACTTCAATGACTCCCCCCCCCCAGTACCGGAGAGCTCCTCAGCTCCAGGACTAAAACTTCATGACTCACAAGTCAAAGGCCTGCTCGGTGCAGGTGATCTGCTCCTACTATCCCCCATCGCAGGAGGTCTACGATAGAATCTAAACCTGCTAGAGATCTACTGCAGAAAAAAAAATAGGATTTTCCATAAAATGCCAAAAAAATCTCCAACACAAACTCAAATTCTTCGTAAATAAAACACGAAACTGAAAATACCTTGGCTTGAAATAAGTGCATCTGGGAGTTTTAAATAGGTTATAAAGGCACTGTAGGAAAAAGCTCTAAGAACCCTATAAACAGCAAAGAAACCTCTGGACAAATATAATCCCCAAACTACTAGAAAAACTATTTGACAGCTTCATTCAACCAATCTTCTTATATGGGAGTGAGGTCTGGGATCTATTATTAACTCTAAACTATACAGAGTGGGACAGATCCCCAAAAGAAATCCTACACCTCCAGTTCAGCAAATAGATACTCCGTGTCCACAGAAACATCCCTAACAAAGGGTACAGAGCAGAATGAAGATGCTTCTCCTTACTACTGACCATGTGAAAAAAGAATATTCAAATTCTGGTGTCACCTCAATAACAGCAGCACAAACTCCCTCCACTACCAGGTACTCCTTAAACAGCTTTTCTAAAATTGAGGAGGCAGGCATTGGAGAGATTAAGATCTCTGATCATGCTCCTATATGGATAACGCTGAGTAACTCCAGTTGTAAAGATTCCTGGCTTGCATTGGAAATTCCCATATTATTATTTGGCCACTGACAATTCTTTCCAAGATTATCTTAGATGAAAATGGAAAGAATATGCAGTAGACAGACAATGCGGTTCATCGAGAAGCAGACCCAGTTTCATTCTGGTATACGGCTAACGGTGTAACAAGGGGGCGACATAATAGCTTTTCTCATTAAATGACGCCGAGATTTGAATAAGCAGATCCTGGCTTTGGATTCCAGCTTGCGAAAGTTGAAGATTGCTATAGCAAACGCTAATACTGCTGTGACTAGGGAAGCGTACATCTCAGTACAGGTTGCCTTGAATACCTTATTACACCAGAGGGCAAAAAAAAAAAGTACACAATACTACAAGTTCCAATTGTATCAACATAGCAATAAAGTGGGGAAACTTAAGTCCAAATCTGATTAAATCTTTTACTGGACCTCGATATAGCTCTCACTTAAAAGGTGGGGGGGGGGGGGGGGGTCGGGGAGAGTAATGAGCATCCACTCAGGACATCTTAATTTGAAGAATATTATGCCAATCTTTACACATCTGAGGTGTTTGACAGTGTCAGGTGTCAGGAGTTTTTAAGGAAATTACCTTTACGCTCTTTTGCTGATCGCCAGTTGCACAAGTTAAACAGACCTAACAGCCCTGAAGAAGTCTCATAGGGTATCCACGCAGCTAGAGTATTAAAGGCCCCGGGGCCTGATGGAGTTTCCAGTGAATGTGATGAGATTCTGGTGGACCAACTATCACCTCTGCTTTGCTCCACTTTTGAGGCATTGATTACAAAGGCACAATATCCCCCTAATATGAATAAAGCAGTATTCGCTGTGAACCCTAAGCCAGGGAGAGGTCCAGCATTAGTGTCCTCATACTGCCCGATTTCATTGATAAACTTTGATCAAAAACTATTAGCCATGATTATGGCAGACTGGCTGGCCTTGATTTTGCCAGACCTGATTGGGCCGGGGCAGGTGGGATTCGTAAGAGGAAGATACGCTACAGTGAATGTGCGTAAGTTAATAGCGGCTATTGCCAAGGGTATCACAGCCAACATTCCCTTCTTGGTGGTCAGCTTTGATGCTGAGGAAGTTTTCAATAGAGTGGAATGGCAGTACTTGTTTGAGCTATTAACTCAGATGAAACTGGAAGGTTTATTCCGGGATGGGTTACATTTATTATACGCAGATCTAGTGGCAGAGGTTACGGTTAATGGGAGCTGCTCCTCGGTATTTCCCATCTTTAGGGGATCACGACAAGGATGCCCATTGCCCCCTTTGCTATTTCTTTTAACATTGGAACCCTTATTAATGGACATTCAACAAGCCCCAGAGGTTCCCTTGAAAACATCCACCTTTACATATGCAGCTTTTGCTGATGACTTGTTGGTATATTTAACAGATCCGGTCATCTCTCTCGCCAATTTATTATGAATAATTGATGATTATGCGGTGTTCTCTGGATTTAGACTTAAGAAAGACAAGTCAGAAGCTATTACATATCCTGAGACAGTTTGGTTAAATGGGCAGGGACTATTCCCCTTGAAATGGGCTTCAGATGCTTTTAAATATTTGGGAGTGCAGATTGCCTTGGGTTTGACCCAATTATACACAATTAATATACTTCCCTTACTTAATTTCACTAAATCCAAACTGAATGTGTGGCAATCTTTAGCACTATCCCTCATGGGCCGGATTAACTTGTTTAAAATGGTCTTCTTCCCTTGTTGGTTATATGTGTTATAGATTCTGCCAATTCGCCTTTGTAACAAAGATATCAGGACCTTGGACAGGCTTTTATTAGAATTCATTTGGGCATGTAAAAAGCCAAGAATTGCACTACAGAAGCTGAATCATGATTGGGCGAAAGGGGACTTACTCTTGCTGATATGATGATATGCAATCTTGCGAGTTTATTGCACATTGTATAGGATTGGTTATATGACGACTCCACATATAGAGATATCGAGACTGACAAAATTATGACTTCTGAAGTGGATTTGCGTTATGTTCTGCCCCTGCTGGCAACCTACCCTCGGGGATGGCTGGTAATGTGTTGATTGATTGCACCATTGCGTTGGGCTTGGAAGCGGCTAGCGTCTCTTATGAAGTTCCATAGTAATTGTTCCCTGTATTTACCTATCCAGGGAAATTGAGATTTCTCCCCGGGATCCCATTCTTGGACATTCTTCAATTGGAGACGACGGGGCAACATTACTCGTCAACAAGTGCTGGCAGGGGTCGGGAGTTTACTATCCTTTCAACATTTGAAGGATCATTTTAGCTTGCAAGACTCCAACCTTTTTTCTTATTTACAATTAAGACACTGTGGAGTCGATTTTTAAAGCAGCATGCGCCCGTCCATGTGCATGCGGTTCCCAAGTGCACATGGATGCACCTATTTTATAACACACGTGCACTGGCGCGTGCATGTTATAAAACCTGATGACTGCACACACATGTGTGCCAAATTTTAAAATCTGCGCCGGCACTAGCAGGGGGGAATTTTCGCTAACTTCACACGGTGACGCAATCGGGCCTCCCCCAGTTCCCTCCCAGTCCACTCCAATTAAGGAGTGGACTGGGAAGGAACTTCTCTAGCCCCCTACCTAAACTTCCTTCCTCTTCCCCTCTCCTCCCCACCCCCTAAACCTATCCTAACTTTCCCATAATTTTTTATTTTATTACTTACTGCTCCCCTGGAGCAGCAGTAATCTCCACGTGCTGGCCGGCTGCTGGCACGTGCTTCCCTGGTTTTTATGTGCATGGACCTTTGAAAATCCGGGCTTATGTTTTTTCCCTGCCTAAAGAGGCTTTAGATTTGACTAAGGTAGAACCAGTAGGCACTTTTTTTCAGGTAGAGCACACAAAGCTCTCGCTTGTGCGTATACTTAAGGGCTTACAAAAGTTAAAGCAGGATAACTGGGTCAAGCCACTTTGGGAGAAATGGAGATTGGAAAGTAATTTTTCTCTTTCCCAGGGGGGCTTGCTTTTCTGTTTTCAGCACTTGAAATCTGTTTCTTCCAATGTGTACCTTAGGGAATTGCAATTCAAATTCCTTCATAGAGCTTATATCTCCCCAGCAGTGGCTCATGAGGCCAGACTTACACTTTCTGCGGATCGCCCAAAGTGCTTACAGGAGACAGAATCTCTCACTCGTATGTTTTGGACTTGTCTAGTTATTAATAACTTTTGGAAAAAGGTTCTAACATACTTTGAGGGTGTTCTGACTTCTAGAATTCCTACGGCACTGGAAGTGGTGTTATTTGGCATAGGCCTTCCCATTAATTTGCGGAAAGGAGGAGACAGACGTTTGGCACGTAAAGCTCTGGCGCAGAGGAAACGTTCTGTTTTGCCACAATGGAGTGAGAAAGGTCCTCCATCCTTCTGGCAATGGAGAAATGCATTGCATAACATGATGCATACGGAATCCATGTCCGCACATGCGACCCCCACTTATAAAAAGAAGTTCTTGATTATCTGGGATAAATATATTCAGAGTCTTTCTGGTAGGGCTAGGAGCTTACTTTTAAATAGTTTATAAACTACATTTTATATGCCATATTCGCGGATTCTGTTTGACTCGGACATGAACGTTCTGTACAATATCTGGGATGGTTGCAGGAGGGTTTGGACGAGGGGAGGCTGGGAGTTTCATGTTGGTTCTTTTTATGAGCCTGTCTGGACCACAGTAAGCCATTCAGGTGGTCTTTTTTGTAGAAAATGATGATATGTTTCGCAAGAGCCAATGTGGAGGCCAAGATTCATTTTAGAGTGGGGTGGGGGGAGGGGGAATGGGAAAAAATGGGAGCAACAAACAGTTGTAACATAGTCTGTTGCCTGCTTCAGTCTCGTATATTGTTTTGTGTAGTTTGTGTTCAATTTTTTTTTTTTAATAAAGAAATTTAATCTAACTGGGCAGACTGGATGGACCATTAAACAGCATGTAACGCGCATTAAACAGCATTTATCGTGCGATATCGCCTTATCGTGGAACTGTCGCATGATATTTTCAATGTATGCCTCCCCTGTGGAAATAGGCTGCTTTGCATGCATAAAATTGCCTAATGCATGCACAGCAGCTCATTCATTGGCAAACCTATGTAAATAAAATAACGTGGCTGACTCAGCTCTTTTATTTTATCGCGTTTCAGGGAGGTGTAGATATACCATCACAGGGACATCGGGACAATTATGCGCCCTCTGATGCCCCTGCAGTGTCAGTTATAGGGCCAAATGTACCACCACTCTTCCCCCATCCTCCCAAAAAGCTAACAAACGTCTCTGGGGCTTCAGTGGGATGGCCCCTCCCTGGCAATAAATTGTGTCTCCTGCGATAAAAATATGGCGGCAGAGTAAATGACCACCCTCTATGTTAGTACAGCACCTTGGCAGGAAGTTCCCCATTGAAAATCAGCTGGCAGGCCGGGATCATTTAAGGGGATGAGTTTCATTTCAGTTATTCAGTAACTCTGCTACACGCCCCTACACACAGGCAAAACCTGTGTTTGATTCATGCGATTCACCTTTTGTGCGAAAGAGATAGAATTCTCCTTTCGTGGAGTAGAGATCATTTTTGTAAGACTGCTTAAAGGGGGCTTGTAAGTAGCCTTTTTTTAAAATTTCGGTCCCCAGACTGTCTGCAGTGGGCAGTGCCTTGTACAATTTCTAGGGACCGATGCAATAAAGTGCGCCCAGCCCAGCACACAGGTTAACGAGCGTCTGGATGCCTGTTTTGGACCCGTATCCATAACCCGCCAATGCAATAAGGGGATCAGCGTGCCCAAAACACCCATCCAAACTCACGCGTAGCTAAAAGCGCTCATGACATGTAAATTCCTTATAGATGAGGCTATTAGCTATTACACACTGCAATGCAATGCAAAAAAAAAAAAATCTCCGTGCGCCCGAGGCGCTCTTTTTAACCCATAAAGTTTTACGCCTGCCCTGGAGCAGGTGTAAAGTCTTCCCATAATTTAAAAACAAAAAAATCTGCTTTTCTGTGGTTCATTCTACTTAGTATCATAACATGCAAAAAAAAAAAAAAGTCTTGAAGTAAACAAAAAAAATTTCAGGGTGCACAATATACACCCACAATATACACGCTCTGGGCCGTGTATACTGTGTGTGCGTATTGTGCTACTAAATTAGCTGCTGCGGGATAAAACGGACACTCATACATTGAGCGTCTGCTCCCTAACCCACGCACAGCCATGTCTCCTGGGCGCTGGATGCCATGGACGTGCGCCAGGGACACACAGCTTATCCGTAATGCGTCCTTGTTAGTGCGACAGCTCGTTTTCTTATTGCATCGGGCGCCCAGGAGAGATGATTGTGCGCGCATTAAAAAAAAAAATAGTGCACCCGGTTTGGATGCATATTTTTAGCATGTCCATATTGCATCGGCCTGTTAGTGAAGAGCTCTGCTGCCTCCAGAGCCCACCCTCCCTGTACCCATTTATTCAGTTTGGATTCAGTATTGGGGCGCCATCTATTGGAATTATCATGAAAAAGTCTGGGAGCACTCAGCATGACCGGATAAACCCACTGCATGAATATGGGTGCTGGATAGTTGCTGTAATAGGCTACAAGAGGACTGAGTAGAAGGTCGTTTCTAGAGACTGGGCAGCTCGGTCTCCAGATATCAGTTAACCTAGGATCCTTCATACATTTTCTGCAAAATGGTTTTGACCTTGAATGGTTACAATAATTGCATCCCTGGGCTGCCCCATAAAATATGTCCAAGACCTCATTATGATCCCCACTGATAACAAGATTGAACTTCTTAGAAAACAGTGGTATTTAAAAAGGCATGGCAAATGCACCTTTAGGCCCTGTTGGGATAGCAACAGAGATGGAACTGCAGTAATCAAATCATGACTTGTGAAGCAGGGCTCATAACCAGTTTCACTCAATCCTATATTAAAGGAAGCAAAGTGGGCTGAAATGGAAAAGGCATCTTGCGCTCTCTCTCTCTCTCTTGGTTGGGACTCTGCCCACTGATGTTGGTGCTATTGGAGACTGAGTTTCTGGAAAATGCATAAAACATGGTCATTTCCATCTTGTCTTGTGCTGATTGTAATTAAAAGCTCTATTTACTTTTACGTTTGAACTAAGGATGCAGAGGTTTAAGTTTATATTTACTTTATTGTTTTTATTTGGGTCTTTTTTTTGGTTGATTTTAATTATGTCTTACCTTGTTGTTAAACATTGTAGTTTTATAATTATATTACTATTTGAATGCTTATTATATTGTATTTTTTGTTGTTGTACGTTGTTACTTGCTCTCTCTGGCAAGAGTAGATGTGAATAGGAATAAACAGTAACTCCTTGATTTTACAGATCAAAACTATTTTAAAAAGACCTCTTTCCTTTGTTTTAAATGAATGGGACTCCTATAATGAATTGAATTTTGGTTTGGATTGTCTTTCTGTGGGTAAACCTATAACCCAATAAGTGCCGCATAATCACAAACATTATGCAACAGAGAAGCATTAAATCCAAATAAACAAAGCACAGAGGCTGCTTTGAGGTCTTGGAGATCCAGCAATATTTTTCTGAGCTTAGCAGCACACTCCATTGATGTTCCACAGGGAAGCGTCACACGATATTCATTTTTCATTTATGTGGTGACAGAGAGGCTGTGGCACTTGAATACAAAGCGTCAAATATTTTGGCAAGGAAAGGGACCTGTCCCAAACTCGTTTGTTCTTTTGTGGACCCCCCGAAAGTGAGTTACCGTAAAGGGAAATTAGGTCTAAGATTTTCCCTACCCCCATCCCAAGTCAATAGATGAATTAGAAACATTAAGCATGTGGATAACTGGGCACCTCCTAGAACATCCTACCAAAGCAAACCAGAAATTAAAGGGGCAAACAGCCAAGGGTTCACGAGAAAAGCTAATTTCATAGTCCTTGCAGGCAGCAGAATAAGTCATGAAGAGCCTCTGTTTTTTAGCTTACTGGGGATTAAGCCCCTGGTGGGCTCTCTCCTCCTGGACCTCCCCATGCCAAGGGTTGCTAATTTCCAGCATATATTAGGATCTCTCAGCCGAGACCTTTAATACAATTGTTGCTCACCCCGATATCCCTGTACATCAGTAAGAATGATTAGGACCTTAAGAGAGTGTGCACACGATTTGAGAAAGAGCCACCTCTGTCTTCACTTATTTTTATTTTATTGATCCGGTTTTTATATATTAAGGAAATGAACACTGCCAGGAGGACTGGAGACGTTTGTACTCTCTCCTCAGTGATTTCAGCAAGGGTCTGGTCTTCTAGGAAAAGGGGTTGTGCTGTTGTTGGCATTACAGAGCTTAGCCGGCAGATCCCAAGCAGTCACCCTGGGCGGGCACCGTACTTTGCAACTGGCTGGAAATACTTGTAAATGCATAAGGCCTTCAGGATCCCTTTATATTTCCAAGCTCAAACTACTGCTTCTCCACAGTGACAGACTGAGGGTTTTTCCACCCCCCTGTAAGGTTAGATAATCTGTGGAACAGCCCCCCCGTTTCCTGTGGCAGCTCCTGGACAGGTACAGTGGCAAAAGTTTGAAAATTCTGAAGCAGATTGGTAAACATTTTCATTATAAATATTAACCTTGCTTGTATTTGTATAGTTTATTTTCATTCAGTGAGAAAAAAGGATCTCAAGTGATCAGTACAAGGAGAAAATCTCAGGAATGATAACAGGAAGTGGGGTTGGGGGTTGGTTCCAGGATCTGGAGATAACAGAGATAGAGATAGGGAGGTTTCAGGATCTGGAGGATCTGAATTGCTTGGGGAAGGGAGGGGGGTAAGGCAGGGAGGGACAAAGTGAGCATCCCTACCATGCTCTGGTCCTGCTCCCCCTTTCATTCCCTCTCTACCCTCCCACCCAGTGTGGCATACACACACACACACACAATCTCTGCCTACCCCAGTGTAGCGCGCGCACACACCATCTCTGCCTACCCCAGTGTAGCGCGCACACACATACCATCTCTGCCTATCCCAATGTGGCACACCCCCACACACATAGATACTCTCTCTGCCTACCCCAGTGTAGCGCACACACACACACACCATCTCTGCCTACCCCAGTGTAGCGCGCACACACACTCTACCTACCCCAGTATAGTGCACACACACACACTCTGCCTACCCCAATGTGGGCGCGCACACACACACCATCTCTGCCTATCCCAATGTGGCACACCCCCCACACACATAAGATACTCTCTTTGCCTACCCCAGTGTAGTGCGCACACATACCATCTCTGCCTATCCCAATGTGGCACACCCCCACACACATAGATACTCTCTCTGCCTACCCCAGTGTAGCGGGCACACACACACCATCTCTGCCTATCCCAATGTGGCACACCCCCCACACACATAGATACTCTCTCTGCCTACCCCAGTGTAGCCGCACACACCCCATCTCTGCCTACCCCAATGTGGCACACCCCCACACACATAAATACTCTCTCTGCCTACCCCAGTGTAGCGCGCACACACACTCTGCCTACCCCAGTGTAGCGCACACACACACACCATCTCTGCCTACCCCAATGTGGCACCCCCCCCCCCCCCCACACACACACACACATAGATACTCTCTCTGCCTACCCCAGTATAGTGCACACACACACACTCACACCATCTCTGCCTACCCCAATGTGGCACACCCCCACACACATAGATACTCTCTCTGCCTATCCCAGTGTGGCGAGCGAGCGAGCGTGCACACACACACACACCCTACCTACCCCGGCCTCTCTGATGCCTCCCTTACTCTGTTTGCTCCAGGCTGACCGCTTCCTCTGAATGACAGGAGGAGAAGGGCTGCATTAGGGGACCAGAGTAGCTTTTCTTTGCTTTGCTAGGGTCTCCTCCTTCTGATCCCTGTGAGTTGCTTGGGAGGGAAAAAGCTGGGTCAGGAAACAGAGGGTTGTTCTCTGCTGAGTGAGATTCAGCGCAACTGAGAGGCAGAACAGAAACGCCCAGAACAGATTTTGGTAATTGGGCGGGGTAGAAATTTTTATAAATAAATATTCGGCAGCCTGTTGCCCCCTAGATTTTAGCCCATGGTAGCCACAAGCCCAGTGTGCCTATTGGCAAATCCAGTCCTGCTTCTCCAGCTGAGCCTTGCTTTAGATATTTACATGCAAGCTGTTTGTCACAGTAGGGAATACAAACTGTGCTGTGAGATAAGAAGGACTCTGGGTGTGTGCAACAGGGCACAAAGGGCCAGAGAGAGATGAGCAGTGTGCTTTGTAATACATTCCAAACACGTATACATTTAACAAGCTCGCATTTCCCAGGCTTCTGGATCCAGCCGGCTGCCTTTCATTTGATTTTCTGCACAAATAACCTTCAAGGGAACACCGGCACTTGAAATAAGAGAAGTATTTATTTGTTCTTATATACATTTAAATAGAGCAAATTAGACAGCAGTTGTGCAATAACAGTAGATTGAATAATTCAGTGCAGAGCTAAAAAAAAAATTTAAAAAAATTATATATTGAATTCTGTACATGGGCTGATGATCCTCACAGAAGAGCTGCACTCATTGAGAGCCAAGGAAAGAATGCTGCCTGCCCTGCCATGAAGGAATCAGTCCAGTAATCCCTGACGCTCCTTCAATGGGCGCAAACAGGTGCGAAACAATGGTTCAAGGAATCTGGAGAAGGTGGCAATTAAGGGGCGACAGGGACAAATTGGATTTTGCTGAATGATCTGTGTTTTTCTACCTATTTTGAGGGTAATTTAATAACAGCTCGCTCAGGGTTAACAAAGTACTTTATACCCTGCAGACTTTAGCCCGAATTTTCAGAGGAGACCTATGTGCGCCACTCTTGCTTTGAAAATTCGCAGGTTGCCCCCTGAATGGGCGTAAACGTGTGTACTGGAAAGTTTCGCCTGCTCCCGAGCAGGCGAACCTTTCTGCGGACATCATGGCATGTGTTTTCAAAGATCAAATGTATGCATGCAAATGCATTCCCTGCCCAGAACACTCCCCGCACTTGCTAGTGCA
The DNA here is from genome assembly GCF_901001135.1 of Rhinatrema bivittatum. Lineage (NCBI taxonomy): Eukaryota > Metazoa > Chordata > Amphibia > Gymnophiona > Rhinatrematidae > Rhinatrema > Rhinatrema bivittatum. The sequence continues at coordinate 218,680,109 of NC_042619.1, forward strand.
GGCAAAAGCACACACACAAATCTGGTTTCACACATACTTTTTTCACACAATGCCACGTGCATGCATAACACAGGATTTAATGCGCGCCAGTCGTTTCAGAAATCAAGCCCTGAGAAGTCAGTGACAGCTTCACTTGCAAGCAGTGTGCTCTGAGGGCCGGATTTTAAATGCCCTGCGCGCGTAAATCCGGCCGGATTTACGTGCGCAGGGCCCTCGCGCGCCGGCATGCCTATTTTGCATAGGCTGCCAGTGCGTACAGAGCCCCGGGATGCACGTAAGTCCCGGGGCTTCGTTAAAGGGGCGTGTCAGGGGCGTGCCGTAAATAACGCAGCGTTTTGGGGGCGTGACGCGGTGTTTCGAGGGCAGGCCCGGGGGCGTGGTCGAGGCCTCCGGACCAGCCCCCGAGTCGGGTGATGGCGCGCCAGCAGCCCGCTGACGCACGCAGATTTACGTCTGCTTTCAGAAGGCGTAAATCTGCCAACAAAGGTAAGGGGGGGTTTAGATAGGGCCGGGGGGGGGGGGGGGTTAGGTAGGGGAAGGTGGGGGGAGGGAACAGGCAGCGAGCGCTGGGCTCAGTTCAGTTACTCACCTTGGAAATGTGTTCAGGTAGTGTGATTTGGTTTGATTAGGTACCAACATTTGATAATCAAGAGAGCAGTGAGTCACTCTGGCTGACTAACTGAAGTTAGACTGTTTGGATTTCCCAACCTCCCACCCCTTGCCCATCCTTTAATTTATAGGCAGGTGCCACTTTCACAAAAAAAACCCAACAACAACAAAAACTTTATTGAGAGTTTGTAGGCCACTACTAGACATATAGTGAATTCATTAATATATTTAAAGGACATTAATTAGACACATTCCTACTCCCATAGCAACCTAAAACTTAACTAGGAACTGAACACAATTGAGATGAAGGCAGCAGCCCAGCAGCAAGAGGGGGGCTTCCCAGTCTTTTGCATCGAGTGTTACATGTATGACTTTTTTCCCGCCGGTGAGAAGTTGTACATGTGCATGCAATGCAAAGAGCTCCTGGCTCTCAGAGAACGAGTCCGATCTCTAGAGGCTAGAGTGGCAGACCTGGAGGAGCTGAGGCAGGCAGAGAGGTTGAGACCTTCAGGGACATGGTAGCCAAGTCCCAACTTCAGACTGGCAGCCCTGGTGCTGCCTTGGAGGAAGAAGGTCTCATGATTGGAGAGCATCAACCGGGTGCAGCAGGAAAGGATCCTGTAGCAAGGACCTGCTCTCTAGGTGATGCATTGTCCTTTCGCACTGAGGATATCTCCCCAAGGCCTACTGCCCAGGAGGGAAGGGTTAGGTCGGCCGTCATAGTTGGTGATTTGATTATTAGGAATTCTAGACAGCTGGGTGGCTGGTGGGTGTGAGGATCGTCTGGTAACATGCCTGCCTGGTGAGAAGGTGGCGGACCTCACACGTCACCTAGATAGGATTTTAGACAGTGCTGGGGAGGAGCCGGCTGTCGTGGTACATGTGGGCACCAACGACATAGGAAAATGTGGGAGGGAGGTTCTGGTAGCCAAATTTAGGCTCTTAGGTAGAAAGCTTAAATCCAAAACCTCCAGGGTAGCATTCTCTGAAATGCTCCCTGTTCCACGCACAGGTCACCAGAGGCAGGCAGAGCTCCGGAGTCTCAATGCGTGGATGAGACGATGGTGCAAGGAAGAGGAATTCAGTTTTGTTAGGAACTGGGGAACCTTTTGGGGAAGGGGGAGTCTCTTCCGAAGGGATGGGCTCCACCTTAACCAGGGTGGAACCAGACTGCTGGCGCTAACCTTTAAAAAGGAGATAGAGCAGCTTTTAAACTAGAACAAAGGGGAAAGCCGACAGTCACTCAGCAGCACATGGTTCGGAGAGGGGTATCTTCAAAGGATACTAATGATGCATTAGAATTAGGGCATCCCGACAGTGAGGTTCTTATAATTAGAAAAGTAGTCCAAGTGCCTGCAACTAAAAACTCATCTGAGCTAAAAAATTCTAATTTATCCATATCAATTAAAAAGCAGAATGAAAATACAAACAAAAAACAAACTTTGAAATATTTGTATGCTAATGCCAATCTTTATGGGTAGAAATCCCTTGTGTGTCGGGGAAGACTATAGTGATAGGAGTATACTACCGTCCACCTGGTCAAGATGGTGAGTCGGACAGTGAAATGCTAAGAGAAATTAGGGAAGCTAACCAAATTGGTAGTGTGGTAATAATGGGAGACTTCAACTACCCCAATATTGACTGGGTAAATGTATCATCATGACACGCTAGAGATAACGTTCCTGGATGGAATAAATGATAGCTTTATGGAGCAATTGATTCAGGAACCCATGAGAAAGGGAGCAATTTTAGATCTAATTCTCAGTGGAGCACAGGATTTGGTGAGAGAGGTAATGGTGGTGGGGCCGCTTGGCAATAGTGATCATAATATGATCAAATTTGAATTAATGACTGGAAGAGGAACAGTATGCAAATCCATGGCTCTCGTGCAAAACTTTCAAAAGGGAAACTTTGATAAAATGAGAAAAATTGTTAGAAAAAAACTGAAAGGAGCAGCTACAAAAGTAAAAAGTGTGCAAGAGACGTGGTCATTGTTAAAAAATACCATTCTAGAAGCACAGTCTAGATGTATTCCACACATTAAGAAAGGTGGAAAGAAGGCAAAACGATTACCGGCATGGTTGATAGGGGAGGTGAAAGAAGCTATTTTAGCCATCAGATCTTCATTCAAAAATTGGAAGAAGGATCTAACAGAAGAAAATAGGATAATGCATAAACACTGGCAAGTTAAATGTAAGACATTGATAAGACAGGATAAGAGAGAATTTGAAAAGGAGTTAGCCGTAGAGGCAAAAACTCACAGTAAAAACTTTTAAAAATATATCCGAAGCAGAAAGCCTGTGAGGGAGTCAGTTGGACCGTTAGATGATCAAGGGGTTAAAGGGGCACTTAGAGAAGATAAGGCCATCACGGAAAGATTAAATGATTTCTTTGCTTCGGTGTTTACTGAAGGGGATGTTGGGGAGGTACCCGTACTGGAGAAGGTTTTCATGGGTAATGATTCAGATGGACTGAATTAAATCACGGTGAACCTAGAAGATGTGGTAGACCTGATTGACAAACTGAAGAGTAGTAAATCACCTGGACTGGATGGTATACACCCCAGAGTTCTGAAGGAACTAAAAAATGAAATTTCAGACATATTAGTAAAGATTTGTAACCTATCATTAAAATCATCCATTGTACCTGAAGACTAGAGGATAGCTAGTGTAACCCCAATATTTAAAAAGGGCTCCAGTGGCCATCCAGGAAACTACAGACCGGTTAGCCTGACTTCAGTGCCAGGAAAAATAGTGGAAAGTGTTCTAAACATCAAAATCACAGAACATATAGAAAGACATGGTTTAATGGAACAAAGTCAGCATGGCTTTACCCAAGGCAAATCTTGCCTCACAAATCTGCTTCACTTTTTTGAAGCAGTTAATAAACATTTGGATAAAGGTGAACCAGTAGATGTAGTATACTTGGATTTTCAGAAGGCGTTTGACAAAGTTCCTCATGAGAGGCTTCTAGGAAAAGTAAAAAGTCATGGGATAGGTGGCGATGTCCTTTTGTGGATTGCAAACTGGCTAAAAGTCAGGAAACAGAGAGTAGGATTAAATGGACAATTTTCTCAGTGGAAGGGAGTGGGCAGTGGAGTGCCTCAGGGATCTGTATTGGGACCCTTACTTTTCAATATATTTATAAATGATCTGGAAAGAAATACGACGAGTGAGATAATCAAATTTGCAGATGATACAAAATTGTTCAGAGTAGTTAAATCACAAGCAGATTGTGATAAATTACAGGAAGACCTTATGAGACTGGAAAATTGGGCATCAAAATGGCAGATGAAATTTAATATGGATAAGTGCAAGGTGATGCATATAGGGAAAAATAACCCATGCTATAGTTACACAATGTTAGGTTCCATATTAGGTGCTACAACCCAAGAAAGAGATCTAGGCGTCATAGTGGATAATACATTGAAATCGTCGGTTCAGTGTGCTACGGCAGTCAAAAAAGCAAACAGAATGTTGGGAATTATTAGAAAGGGAATGTTGAATAAAACGGAAAATGTCATAATGCCTCTGTATCGCTCCATTGTGAGACCGCACCTTGAGTACTGTGCACAATTCTGGTCGCCGCATCTAAAAAAGATATAATTGCGATGGAGAAGGCACAGAGAAGGGCAACCAAAATGATAAAGGGAATGGAACAGCTCCCCTATGAGGAAAGACTAAAGAGGTTAGGACTTTTCAGCTTGGAGAAGAGACGGCTGAGGGGGGATATGATAGAGGTGTTTAAAATCATGAGAGGTCTAGAACGGGTAGATGTGAATCGGTTATTTACTCTTTCGGATAATAGAAAGCCTAGGGGGCACTCCATGAAGTTAGCATGTGGCACATTTAAAACTAATCGGAGAAAGTTCTTATTTACTCAACGCACAATTAAACTCTAGAATTTGTTACCAGAGGATGTGGTTAGTACAGTTAGTATAGCTGTGTTTAAAAAAGGATTGGATAAGTTCTTGGAGGAGAAGTCCATTACCTGCTATTAATTAAGTTGACTTAGAAAATAGCCACTGCTATTACTAGCAACGGTAACATGGAATAGACTTAGTATTTGGGTACTTGCCAGGTTCTTATGGCCTGGATTGGCCACTGTTGGAAACAGGATGCTGGGCTTGATGGACCCTTAGAGTCTGACCCAGTATGGCATGTTCTTATGATCTTATGTTCTTATTGTATTAAGAGCATTTCCCTTCATAAATTTGACTGGTAGTAGTTGATACTGTGCATGTTAGAGAAAAAGCAGCCGATATGGGAACACCATTAGGACTTTATACCTCCATGTTGTTCTGTGAAAGAGCAGCTTGCACAAGGTAATGCACTACGTACAACATGAGATCTCTTGCACGACCCATTCGCTTCCATCACAGAGAAAGGTAAAGGACGCTGGAAATCAATGGAAGAACAGTAATGCCCATTCTTACTTCTTTCTGCAGCTCTCAAGCTCATCTTCATTTATTTTTAGAAACCTCAGCTGACATTTAGCCGACACTTTTAAAAGCAGTGTTTCACCATCACCCACTAAAAGCCAACATGGACTGTCAGGGGTGTGCAATACGAGGGGAGCGTTTCCACCATCTCCTTCTTTTGAACCTTGTGGCAAGCACCGGGATCTCAGAACTGAGGTGATCAAGGCAAATACACCTTGCCAGAGGTGCGTGAAGCCCAGACCTATTAGGACCTAACATACGACTGAACAAGGCTTGACAGATCTTGCCTCTTACATAAATGTGTGCTGGTGAGGCTGGGGCAATGCGTGATGTCAGCTTGCTGGCCAAGTCAGAGACTATAGGGCATCAGCCCAGGAGTGGGCACAGAGCACCAGCTTGGGAGGCGGAGGGCCGAGCTGTCTTCTTGTCCTGTGCAAGCAATTTTTAACTCATTGGTCCGGGAGCGAAAGGCAGAAAAGGAGTGCAGTAAGAGGACTGTACAAAGCTCTTCCAAAACCTTCATTCATTTTACAGGAAAGAGAAAGAACGGTGAAGATTTTTCAGGGAAGCGCCTGCTGCTTCGCAGTGTCCCAGATCAAGGGCTCTCTGCGCTCTGGGGCCCATGGGAATCTGGTCTCTCTCATGGACAGAGGGAATGCTTCGTGCTCACGCACATCATTTTCCCATTCAAACAGGTCTTGGTCTGGAATGGGCATCTGTCTTCACAGCTGTTTAAAAAAAAAAAAATAAGATTAAACAAAATTTCCCTCCTTAAACAGCCTTTCTCATTAGCTCAGAGTGTAATTGCCCATTGTATGGAAGGAGCAGCAACACATCAGTGAAATGAAACCAAGATAATTTTCCATTTTTCAAGATGTGATGCAATAGACTGTCCCACACACACACACACACCAGGAGAGCCATTTTGTTTATTAGTGATGTCACTGATGATATACAACACGGCCCATGTCAGTAATAATGCCAATGATACTAGGGGGGTGTGTTGCAAACATTTTATTAGTGATGTCATCGATGACACAGTATGGCTCATGTCATTATAATGTCAGTGATTCTAGGGGTAATGCGCTGGAAACATTTTATTAGTGATATCAATGACATACAGCATGGCTCATGCCTGTATAATACCAGTGATACTAGGGGTAAGCGCTGGAAAAAGTTGTTACATTTTGTTTTGCGTCATTTATCCAAAACAAAAACCAAAAAATCCCCCCCCCCACTTAAAAACAAAAGGAAACGCCATCCCTTCCTCCTCCCCCAGACCTCCACCCACCCCTCCAACCCCCTTCTTACCTCATCTGTGATCTTTGCATGAGCAGAAGGGATCCCTGGTCGCTTCTGCCCCACAGTTTCTGGTTTTCAAAGTAGCTGCCTGTGCTCTTATGCTGTTCCATTTGTGGAATGTACAGGACGATACTGGCCTCAGGTTGACCGGCGGCCATTTTGAAAACCAGAAGCTGAGGGGCAAGAGCGACCGGGTATCCCTCCTGCCCCTGGAAGACCAGTGGATGGATTAAGGTGGGGTTGAAGGGGTCTGGCAGGCCAAGGTGGGGGTCCTTTCATTTTTAACTATGTATGTTATAATGTTTTGCAGGTTTAGCGGGCGGGAGGAAAATACTTAACTGGGAGACTGGTTTTATATATTTTTTTTAAGGTGGCAATTTCAAGAAACAAAACAAAATGTTTGTTTTTCTTTTGTTTTGAACAGCAGTGTTTTACTTCAGATGATTTATAATGGTGCACATTCAAAAGAAATCATAAGAAGAATGAGACAGAAGGTGCTGGTCCAGCCATGCATATGGAGAGAGGAGCTGCACATCGTTCATGACTACATTTCTCTGCTGAAAAATAATTACACTGTATGCTAATTCCAAGACTATTTGACACTCTTGGCTGGTGTTAGAATATCAACCTCTATACTTACAAAACATACCTTGTGCCCGTGCAATAGAAGGACAAAACCAGTAATAACCTAATAATCTAGAGAAGACAAATACGATGACATCATTCATCATGGTTTTGATACAAGAACGTCTTACATTTTTGTTTTTCTTGATCTTTCTGCCACCTTTGACACCATAAATCATCAAATCCTGCTAACTCATCTTTCTAACCTAGGAATATCTGGAAAGTATATAGTTGGTTTCAATCAGTCATAAAAAAAAAGATTTCAACACATTTTCATCAATCAAACCTCTTCTATTCTTTTTCTCTAAACACAGGTGTTCCACAAGGGTCCGCATTATCGGCTGCTTTATTCAACATATATCTCACACCCATTTGTCAGTTATTGTCCACTCGAGGCATAACATACAGGATATATACCGATGATATTCAGTTCTACTTCCCCACTGTTAAAAAATGGTTGTCACTGAAATACTGATACTAGGAAGCCCTCAATTTGATAATATCCCCACTTCTATTCACATGGATAATTCTACCATCAACATTGTGAAACAAGTCCATAAGCTTGGTATTATAATTGATCCAAAATCAGACTTAAATGAACACATTAAAGCATTACTCAAAACATCCTATTACAAACTATGTCTTCTCAAACACATAAAATCACTACTTGACCTGGACCCACTTCCATACAATACTCCAATCACTAATTCTGTCCAGCCTGGATTATTGTAATTCACTATATCTAGGCCTCCCTCAATCTACCATCTGGCCACTTCAACTTCTACAAAATTCTGCAGTTTGTCTTCTTTCCAACAGCAGGCTCTATGATCATATATCCCCAGTACTTCATCGACAACATTGGCTTCCTGTTAAACGGCGCATTCAATACAAATCCTTGATTATTCACAGTCTGATTTACAACAATAATTCCACCTGGTTATCCGCAACACTACACGCGTATACCCCTTGTATGAACCTCAGATCAAAAAATAAACTTCTTTTGCAAATTCCATCACCAAGAACAACAAGATTAACCATAACGAGAGAAAGAGCATTCTCAACTGCTGGTCCCATTCTTTGGAATACTTTACCCCTTGACATAAGACTAATTTCTGACAAAAAAAAAAGACTTCAAAAAAGCTCTTAAGCACTATTTCTTTCTACAGGCCTTCCCAAAATTGTGCACTCCCTGATTACCTCATTCAGTCACTCTCATTTCTGATCTTCATATGGTTTGATTTTACCCTTATTTATACCTGCTTTCCCAAATTATTGTATCATTTCTTTTCATTTTAATATTTATGTTGTCAAAATTCCATCTTGATTTTATGCTATTCTGTATGTTTTATTTGTAACCCGCCCCAAACTTTGGAGGGTGTGGGAAATAAATACTTCAAAATAAATAAAATAAATACAAATGAAGCTCACAGATAAGATTACAGAGGTGACACTCTACACAGTGAAGAACTTCCAAAAGCTATTTACCTGGGTAAAATCAACTGAAAAGTGCCCGCTCTCTATGCGAATTGTTCCAGAACGTGCCTACTGTTACCCATATTTCTGTGGAGGCATTCCCAGAGCAGGGATAGATTGGGGGGAGGCAACAACACGCCTACTTTTGCATCTTCCAAAAATTATGTGCCTTATTTTGGCTGGGGGAAGTATCTACAGAAAAAGAAAGTGACAATCTCTGCGAGGGAACTTTTCCTTTGAACCCTGACGCACAGCCTGGAAAGACGGACCTGCAGGTGTCGGGGTGAAATATCTTCTCTTTGTGGAAGCAGCTGTCCAGAGTCTCCCGGCACTCACAGGTGCAGTTCTCCGGGTTCAGGACGTGGTTCCTGGGACAGGCGCGCCTACAAACGCACTCGCAGGAGTCTTCCACAAACTCCATGTAGGCTCCGCAAATGGCCAGTTCTGCAAGATAAGACAGAAGGGGAAGGGGGTCAAGCGTAAAGTTACAAAAAAAACAAAACAAAACATTCTGCAGAAATAAATTCTGTGCTCTTGAAAGGAGATTAGGAATCATTAGAAGGAGAGGAGACTAGGGCTCTTGTTTAAATGCAGATGTATGTATTTGCATTATCCTGTGTTTATGATTTGCTGGGTTTGTGTGTTAGTCATTCTGTCCGTCATGCCAAAAAAACCCCAAACCCAGCTATTTACTGATACCAGGGCCTCCAAATGGGTTTGCTTTGTGCAGAGCAGGCTGGAAAGGACTTCAGTCTCTCAAATGCACTCCTAATGCTCTTTGTAATACTTGCCTTGGGCCAAAGAGAGCCTCCTTCTGGAGCTCATGAGATGTGCACAGGCAACGTATCAAGGCGCGCGTGGAAGCCCTTTTTAATCAGACCGCTGGCGACCAACACAACTGGGCCGATTTCAGGCTTCTTTCTGCCGTATTTTCTGGTACCCGAGGATCTTCTCTCTTTCTCCATACGTCAGGCAGAACAGTCGTGTGAAACAAACGCTTCTATTAGCCACGCTGTCCTCGTGTTTTTCTCCTTTACCGTTGCCCTTTGGCATTCTTGCGGCTGGGTGGGAGGGAAGGGACGGGGAGGGGGGCAGGCTGAGGTTTTAGTTTTTAAAACCGCGTGACAGGGGGCCTCTCTGCTGCACATTGAGAGGGGGGGGGTGGGGAGAGGATGGGCCGACAGGGCCTTTATGTGATATTTTTTGGGGGGGAGAGAGAGGGAGGGGATTGTCTCGCTGGCCCCTTGATTTGATAGTTTTTGATTTCATAAGACATAAGTAGCACTTTATCTGGCCACACAAGGCTGGATAACTAAAAACCTACCCCGCTCGTTTCAAATATAGTCGGTTAGGTTTTTTTTGTTATCTGGTTACACGTAGGCCTTTTCTCCTGCTGAATATAACTGCCCTTCTGAATATGGACCTAAATATTTGTATTGATCCATTATTTTATTTATTTTTTAAAACGCATATCCTGCACCATCGATACTACTAGGCGGGTCAAGTGTGCGAATCCATTACTTATGTACTCAATGCCTTGTTTCTCTACATAATTCACCTCGAGCCTCCTTTAGTAAAAGGCACGCTAGCAAATGCTTACAAACGGTCAGTTATTACCTTCCCTTCGTCTGTTCATAGGATACTCCCTCTCTGCCAGGCACTCACATCTTCTGCTATCCCATATCCAGCCAATGGGGCAATGTTTATTGGCACGTGGGCAACTGGAATGAGAAAAAAAAATTCAGTTTAAAAAAAATATATATATATTACACTCACAACAAAGCCTTCACCCCCCACAGTGCGGGTTCCAGGCAAACAAAAAGCTGACACAGCCGAAAAGAGATGGAAACCACATACGAATATTACAAAGAAAACCATCTCGCCTACAAACTGTTCCAAAGCCATATTGATCTACGTCTGGCAATCACAAAAGAAACAGAGATGCTACAACAGGTAGATCAATATTTTGGCACCTTGCCTGTGTCATGCTTCAGGGTTACGAAACGCTGAGATTTAGTTTTATGTTTGTAAAAAGAACATTCCTGTTCCTAAAGAGACATTGCCTTTTGTTGATTTAGCCATCGTGCCAAGCCTAGCAGCTGTGGAGAAAAGCAAAACAGACTTACTTACAAAAGTCCGATATTTAGAAACAAAGTAAAGTCCTCATTACGTTGTAAAATCTCTCTCTATATATATATATTAAATAGTTGAAGACACATAGGATGAGAAGGCTGCAGATGCTGAATGCGCACTGCTGTGATTGGACGCCCTCTGCTGGGTAGACAGAGGTAGCTGGGAGAACAAGAGTGACAGGAAATTTGCATAAAATGCTACCTTTAGGAATTCTGGACAACTGAAATTGCATTTTATCAAGAATATTTCAAGTTCTGTTTTCCTCCAAATGTTCGTTTTGCACTTGCATGAGCCTCACACATGCAAACGTTTTGTCTAGCTGCTCTGAAACTTGTTGTTAATTTGGCCCTGTGCTGAGTTACCCCACTTGTTAAATTCAAATTTGAGATGACAAATGTTAAGATAATTGTTTTGTTTATATGATTCATGGTTTTCTTTCCTTTCTAGTTTCCCTTTGAGTCACTCCTAACACCTTCTTACAGCATCAATTTTTTTGGACTGGATCAAAGCAACTGTAGATAGGAGTGAGGCAGTGAGAAAAAGTGAAAACATTAGTTCTCCTAGCTTTTCAATAAAACCAGAGATTAAGAAAGCATATATTATATACTGAATACCTCAGGTTAAAGTGTAAAACTATTATTTTGGTTAAGATGCAATACTGATTTACTTTAAAACTTTCAGCCCTTCTTTCTCTGCTCCCAGTTTTATCATCGCACTGATTTAGAATGCAATGAGCCTTGATTAGCCAAATGCAACAGAGATGCCGCATGCTACGATGAACACAACTTTGTCAAGTACTAGACTTGCAGCAAACTCAGCACTGACCGGCTCTGAAATTCAGAACATCCTCCTCCCATATATTTCACGAGTCGTTAAAAACAGCAGCAATATGGAATATGGCAGCAGATAAGGCCTATTAGGGTCCATTCTAGTCTGCCCAGTTTCATGCTTGCTGCAATAACATAGATCCCAGCTGATTTTTAGCTTTTCTTTCACATACAAATGTTTCAGTTCAGTCAGCAGTTAGAACAAATAACATCTTTAATATGACTTATTTATTATTTTGTTTTCCTGAAGCAAAATAAGTATTTGAAATGTTTGAAGGCTTATAGCTCTTCCCACTCCTGTTAGATCAAACACCAGCACAATCCTCCTTCCCTGGATGCTGTCTGAGTTCCTACCCCATTTACTCCAGGATGTCACCATGGAATACATTTCAGTCTCATCCAAGGATAAGTTACATGAAAACAGGCCTGTAAAATCGGGGTGCCACTGGGCCAGCACCATCCTGATGGGTTACGAATGCCACATGGGAGACAGATATAAATATATGCAAAGAGATGCCAGACACGGTCTTCAAAAATTATGCAGAATTTGAATTACTGTCCAAGTACAGTTGAGGGAAAACCGAGGCATAACTAAACTGCTGAAGGTGAGACACAGAGAAAACAGGAGAAAGACCAGTAATTCAGCTCAAGAGCTCCAGTAACTTTCTTTTCTACCGTGGCTCTGCTCTGCGCTACCCAGTTCTCCAGGCCACCTCTTAAAAAAAAAAAAAGGCACCTTGGGACTCGTCTAGAACCGTGAACAGTATGGCCTTGTTCTAAGCAAAAAGGCAGTCACAAGACTGTGCCTTACCCATCCTCTCCTGGGAACAAGGCGGATCTTCGGATGATGGAGTACGGGTGGCGCAGGATGCTCGGCAGGCATTTACAGCTTGTGTGATTGGCAAACCTGTGGCTGACGGCTACTGGCGCATGCGTCAAAGGAACCAAAATCTCAAAAAGCTGCGGGGGGAAGAAAGGTTTTTCATCAGTATCCACTCTGAAAAGCAAATCAAGTTTAGCCAAGATGGCCAACTGCAAACCTCCAAGGTTAGCCAGCCGGGACTCAGGGAGATGAAAGCACTGTTGGGCATTAGAGACTAACACAGTTCTGAAGTTGTCTCAGTTAATCGTGGTAAATTCTCACACTTTGGAGATTGCTTAGATATGCAGACTTTGCTAATGCCATCGTCGATGTGCTCGTTGGGAGCAATACTTTTTTTTTTTCTGAAGTAATTGCTTCTTAAAAGAAATGCGTTGAAAAAAAAAATGATGCACACCGAGTGAGAGGCATGGACTGATGGAATTCCATTTGCTTTCAGTTATTTGACCATATTTATTCTCTTCTTATTCCCTCTCATGCTAAAATGTCAAATTTCCAAAACGGACCAGCAGTTAAAGAGCATTAAATCACGAGTCAGTATCAGTAGAGATCAAGAGAAAGACAACTCTCAGGATGCTTTACAATCTCAAACCCTAACTCATTCCAAACAAAGCATCCAACCAGACAAATTTATCAAGCGCTAGGCAACTTTCCAATTTCCTGCCACTTCCAGTCTTGGCTTCGGGACAGTACTAGGGACCACCCCCCTAACATAATACAGATTCCTGAGGTCCACGGGCCAACCGTGGCCAGCCCTGATAAACTGCCAGCTAGGCAACTTTATTTACAATGATGGCACTGCTGTGGTTTTCCCCTGGCCAGTGACGGAGGGAGCATCATCACTTTAGTATATGTTACTAACCCCAGGCGGCAGAGACCAGTACGGGAACCCCATTAGAGCATAAGGCCTCCAATCTTTTTGTTTTCCAGAGTAGGCTGCACTCTTGAGCCGCTACCATTTAAAGAGGCAGTAGCATTGGCATTTCTGGAAAAAATAAGTCTCTGTAGTTTTGATTATTTTAAACAGTCTTGTTTGGGCTCTCCTTTGAACATTATTGTTGCCAAAATTACTACTAGTCAGTTTGTCAAATCGGCTACTTAGTAACACAGTAAATATAAATATTTTAAATAAATAAGTGAAGGCAGTAAAAGAGCAAGTGACTTATCTAGTCTGCTCAGTTATTTCTTTTTTATTTGTTTTTTATGGATGTTTTTCAAGGATAACCATTGTACAACAGCTGGGCCAAGTCCAAAACTATAACATAAACACAAAGATATAAAGGTACAATCAAGCCATAAGCAATCTAATGTACACGGATCCAAGGATCCCGCTATGATATCCCACATTTTGTACTGCTCAGTTATATCCTTGACAGTGTAGACAGAAATATCTCAGCTGTCAGCCCTGGGGTGTGTAGGATAATCACTCCTTATTCAAGATAGGTTTATCATCTTCCTCCTTTGTCATATACCCACCTTTTTGGGTGGATGAGCATGGAAGACCTCCTATTTAGTTTACCCCCAGTACCCCTCCCATGTCTAACACGGCACCCACAATTTTGATCCAATTTGCCTGATCAGCTTTCTCCAAAATGCTTCTCTGTGTATGGCGTCACTCGAGGTGTGTTAAGTTGCAAGAGCGAGAGTAAACGGGTGAATTGCTGATCACGTCAAGCACATTGACATGCCCTTGACCACATCATTAGCACAGGACATTTTGCTGCTTTTTTTGGGGAGTTTGGGGTTCCGTGTTGCGATTTTCATCATTTTCCTGATTAAAATATGATTTCATATAGGTGTGCACAAGGGTGGTGGTGGGTGGGGAGTGACCGGAAGCATGTCTTACGCTACAGCCCGAGCGCTCTCCATCTTAATGCCTGCCATCGTTGCTGCTCCAGAGCTTTCAGAATTTAATAAAATAGCAGGGGAAATTCTAAAACAGGTAATTTAGGCTGCTTCAGGAAATTCTCCTAATATCAGATATATCTGCATTTTTAAATGTGAGAACAAAGAAAGGGAAGAGGGGTCAGAGAGGAAAATAAAAATAAAATCCAAGGACTTAGCTGCATGCATGTCATCAGGAATGATAATTATGTCACAATCAGTGAGATTTAATTTCACTTCTTACTTATTTTCCACAATTTTTTGAACAAATTTGAACAAAGTGGATAACACTCAGTTACATAAAAACATTGAATCCTTCTCAGTCTAAATAAGAAATAGATCTGCTTCATGGGATCTGCCAGGCACTTGTGACCCAGACTGGCCACCGTCAGAGACAGGATGCTGGGATTGATGGAACGTGGGTTAACCCAGCAGAGCATTTCTTATGTTAATCTTAAAATGGACTAAACTATAATTGTTAATATAACAAATTCTCCATCACACCCTACATCACAAGAGACTGACGTATAGACAGCTCTAAATTATTTCCTCTTTAAATTGACAGAGAGCTTACGTACATTCCATCTCCTCCCCCTCGTTGATGGGTTCAATGTTCCCGGTCTTACCGCCTTGGAGATGTAAGAGGTGCTGGTGTTCACGCAGCTAAGGCTCTCTTCATTGCAGCAGCCTCCGCACCTGAACACAGATACACAGGGAGGCTTGAAGAACATGTTGGTGCTGGTTCCTAGGTCTTTGGCCACGTCCACGCAGGTTTCCCTGGGCAAGCACTGCGTCTTCTGCCATTCCTCATCAATTTCTGGTTCAGGGGAAAAGGTACAAATCAGCAGTAGTACAATCGAATCCAACCCAATGCTGTTGTGTGGTTATGAACTAATGTATTTGGAGACTACGATGGCACCTAATCTGCCCATTACCCCTTCTTGTTACAGTACTGCAGACCCTTGTTACAGTACTACAGACCCTTAGCAACAGACTTCCCCTCAGTACCTTTCCCAGGCTGCCTTGAATTCTGTTACCTCTCCTGTACCCACCACCCTCTCCTTCAAAGAAACATTTCCTCATATTACTCAAGAGTCTATCGCTCTCCAGCCTCACACCATGACCACACCCTCTGCTCCGGAACCTCCCTGCCACTGAAAAATGCAGATCTTTGGTGTATTATCAGAGCGCTGAAATAGCTGAATCTTTTAGCATGGGCAGCATAATTTAGTAAAACAAAAACAACTTATAAAACATAATATGTACAATTTCTAAAATTAAAAAAAACAAGTCATCTTATTAGTTTATCGTCCATGTACATCATTTGTTAATTGAATCCAGGGAACAGCTAACCTGAGAGACCTTATTTGAAGTTCGTTAGTCAAAAATCTTGTTAGTTTTTGTTAGTGATTTGCAGTAGGGGTGAGGTGCACCTGCTGACGACCCTGAGTTATCTGCAGTGGCTCATGCGCAGATGTCTATGGCAAAGGGTTAGAAAAATCCCATGACGATTCCGAGACAGATTCAGGTATATTTACAGATAGCTTTACCTCACTTAGGGCCTGATTTTAAAAAGCATTTACTCGAGTAAAAACCAGGTTTACTGGAGTAAATTCACTTTACTTGAGTAAGTGGGTTTTTGAAAATTGCTACAATATATGCCATTGACTTGTCTATAGGATTTACTCACATAAGTGCACTTTACTTGAGTAAATGGCTTTTGAAAATTGCTACAATAGTAGCTACATTTACGCATGTAACTCCTTTTGAAAATTAGCCCCTTAGTACGCATAACAAATACAAAAAAATAAACAACATTCCATTTTTTTTTTTAATACTTTAAAACAGAATGAAATCAGATAGTACTGAGGAAGAGACTGTCATTTCACACCGTTTCTGGGGGACACCAGGGATTAGATCGGGCGGGAAATCCTGAGGCAGCTGCAGTAGCTCATGGCAGAACTTCATGGAAAGAACCTGCATCTTGTTCAAATGTAAGTTTACCTGGACGGCTGGTTACTGCTGTGATTGCTTAGATCTCTTAGAGAGCGTACATTTACTTTCCTATATTCACCCCACTACCACCAACTATGGGCTTGAACAAGTATTTATGCTATGATCATCTTTCTTTTATCCTTCATGGTCTCCCGGCAAACTCTGCTGCTGTTAAAATGGTCTGATACAGCAGAGAACGAACCACAGCTTTTCTTCAATGTTCCCACTGAGCTGAATGATCACTGAGGGCTGCTCCCTGAAGCGCACCCTGTGTAGCTGCGCAGATATCTACCAGGTGGCGCTGCACGGCAAGGAAAGATAGCAAGGATCTGCCAGGAATAGCCTCAAGCTCCAGACTCAACCCAAGGCTTGTCTCAGGCCTACAGACGGGACACATCCACATCAAGTCATCAGTCTTGGAGGCTTCTCAGGTCTTTTCCCAGGGTCTTCTACGTGTTTTCTGTTTTATTTTAATTCATGTGTTTGTTAATTTTAGTGCTTGAGAGGGGTGGCAGACTGGCAGCAGGAGAAATGTGAGTTCTTTCATGTGGCACGCTGAGCCTGGGAAGCTGCACAGAGAAAGCTTTCCCACAATGCCCTATGACCTGCTGCGCTGACCCACATTTGGAGGGGAGAGGGTACCTGTTTCCATAACTCTTCATACCCTGACCTCTTTGCTACCAAATATTAATACCAACTGTGGTTACAGCAAACATTGCTGACCCTTCTGTGCTTCTGGCTATCTGCCAAGTCTAGGGCTACCAGATGGTTCCAGGTCATTAGGGACAGTCTGAACCAGTCCTGGTTTCCCGAAGAAAATCTGAACTTCAAGTCCCTGCATGCAATGGGGTAAAACCAGGACTGGTTCATTCTGTCTGTAATGACCTGGAGCCATCGGGTTACGTTACCCATGTCCCTTGGTGACCAGCCACT
Organism: Rhinatrema bivittatum; assembly: GCF_901001135.1. Lineage (NCBI taxonomy): Eukaryota > Metazoa > Chordata > Amphibia > Gymnophiona > Rhinatrematidae > Rhinatrema > Rhinatrema bivittatum. The sequence continues at coordinate 218,697,210 of NC_042619.1, forward strand.
GTCTCTTCTCCCGCCAATGAAGCGGTAGTAGTTGAGTTGCCAGGTCAGCCCCTGGCCAGCCATGGAAGTTGCCGGAAGCTGTACATGCCAACATTTGAAAGCTCTTGAGAGGGAAATTTGGGGATGACAAGGGGGATATCTAACTAAGCATTGAAGCAAGTGGACCTTTAGGTAGTTAAAATGATCATTCTTTAGATAAAATTTCACATAAACCACAGACTGGTTACCAGATGGTAGAGTCTTATTGACTTGCAAACGTCATTGAATTGGAATGCATTCAAACTTTTAACCTCCTGGGGAAAAGTGAAAGATCAGTAGCTTCAAATCCATCCCCTGAGCCACATCGGTTGATCACTTCTGTGGTGGAGAGAGCTGCCACGTTTAAAATGAATTCAAATTATCATTTGTTAATTTCTCCTCACTCTATTTGAGCATTTATGCTGAAGCACAGATATTGCTTACCTGTCCAGTGCAATTTAACATTAAGATTTAATAGAGTTCAATCCTTTAGATTTAATTAAATGTACATATGATTATGGTACATAAGATTTAAAAAACAAAACAAAACAAAACAATAAGAGTAGAATGGGAACAGTGTTGGTACTCTTCATTCCTGTTTTGAAGTAATGCCTCATGCGCTTGATTGTGAATGGAATATAGCTAGAAGGAAGGAGCAGGTGGTCTACATTGCTTATTGAATCACTGAACTATGACACATAAAATGATCTTCAACAGGGTAATCAGGTTATAGACTAGGTCTTTGCAAGGCACATACAGGAAGTGCACAAGAGAAGTGGGAATATCCCATGATATTAATCTTACCCTAGCAGGTATTATTGACAAGTATGAACTATATTCTTAGAAACCATCTCTAGGCCTTCATTTTTTAAAATGCAACGCTTCTGAAAAGTATGGCACGCAACCAATAATGCATAGTGGAGGAATAAAAATATCTGCTGGTGAGACCTCATTTGGAATGCTGGGTACAGTTCTGGAGACCGCACCTTCAAAAGGACATAAACGGAATGGAGCAGTCCAAAGGTCCTAAAATGGTCAGTAGTCTTCTTTCTAAACTATATGGGGATAGACAAAGATCTAAACATGTGAAACCCTAGAGCAGTGGTTCCCAAACCTGTCTCGGAGGACCTCCCACCAGTTGGGTCTTCATCATATCCACAATGAATATGCATGAGATAAATTTGCATGCAGTGCTTCCATAGCATGCAGATTTTATGTCATGCATAATCATTGTGGATATCCTGAACATCTGACTGGCTGTGGGGCCCCCAGGACAGGTTTGGGAACATCTGCCCTAGAGGAAAGGCGGGATAAGGGAAATATGATAGAGAGATTTAAATATCTCAAAGATTTCCATGCACAGAAGGTGAGTCTCTTTCAACAGAGAGGAGGCTCATGGGATGAGGATGAAAGTGGGCAGACTCAGGAGTAATTTTAAGAAATAATTCTTTACAAAGAGAGTGGTGGATGCATGGAACAGTCTCCTAGTTGAGGTTGTTGAGACAAAATCGTATCTGAATTCAAGAAAGCATGGGATAAACACCAGGGATCCGGTGTTTATCCCATGCTTAATAATTAATGGCAATTATTAAGCAAAATTAATTGGGTGGATGGGCAGACTAGATGGGCCATACTGTCTTTTTCTGCTGTCATGTTTCTAACTGTTTCCCACCTGCAAAGAAATACAATTAAGAAGAGTCATTTCCCCTCTTTTCTCCCATCCTCAACTCTAGTATCACTGTTTCTTTCTCCCATCAAGTCTCCTTTCTCCCTCTCCTCCCTTTTTCAGTATGAGTGCCTCCTCCCTTCTTCCCATCACTGGCAGTCACTCTACCAGTCTTACCATTTCTGCTTAGACACTCTTCCAACCATAATATTCTTTCACTCAGTAATGGCAGTCTCTCTGCGCCAACGTTCCCAGCATGGGTACTCTTTCTCTCTCTCCCTAGCAATGGCAGTCTCTTTTCCTTTTCTTTTGCATTATTGATACTCTCCCTTCTTCATGGCATTGGCTGCCATTTCCTTCTTGCCTGGTGATCTCACAGTGGTTCACTGACACTGGCCAGGCTTCAGGAAAAATTGCTGCTAATTACAAGTCAAACAAAAACATGCATTGTTTTGCTGGGAAATTCTAAGGTGTATGTTCCCAAGATGGCCTTGCACCACTATGGGGAAATATTCAGCAGGGCTCAAATGACAAAGTGGGAGCTACCATAGCCTTAGGAGAGCCAAGAAAGCCAACCGTGCCAACGGCGCTATGCATATGATTATGGAAAATCCTCTCTGGGGGATGTGAGCTGCAAAATATAAGTCTAATTTAAAGAGGATACCATGGTTAAAGAGAAAAAAGAAAGATGAAGTCGCAGCCAAAAAAGTAACTGGAGGAGAAAGAATGGCTATTGAAAAGGGACATCTCGCCCCAAATGAATTGTTGCAATTTAGACATTTAGCTGTAACGCATAAAACAAAAAGGGTGAAAATGTATTTCATCAAGGCAAGCATAGAGAGAAAATAAATATACACACATGCTAGCAACAAATAAACAGGAAACAGACACTTGAACATTATTGGTATTCAAATCATAGCCGAGACTGAAACAGGAGATTGTGAGAGGAGAGAAGTAGGAAACCAGGAGTACTCTTGCCACTGAGGTTTCTGAGCAGAGCAGAAGGAACATTACCACCATAGACAGAGCACTATGATGAGCCAGGCTGAGCATCCAGAGAGTAAGAAGCAGGAGAGTTATGTTGTATCACAATGCCAAAGACAGCCAGAGCAAGAAGAATGAGGAGGAGCTTAGATCTTCAAGTAAGAGCTCTCTCAGCATGATGTTCAGACATCTTAGCAGACATCAAGCCCTGATGGCGGCACTCACTGTTGACCAGCTGTCTCATATCAGGGCATACCTCATAAAGATAGGAATTCCAATGCAAGCTTTAATGTTCATTTGTTTCACCCACAGGCTGTTCTCAAGAGCTAGCATACTCCTGTTGGCAGTTTCCTAGCAAAGTAATCCAAGTAGCTCCTGCACGTTTAAGCCTTTTCTTATTTGTCTAATGTTCAAATTGTTCATATGAAGTATGCTTAGAGAACTTTTGATCATCGAAAAGACTTATGTACATGCTTTATCTTCAGCTGTTGTCCCATGTACACACAGTGATAGATAGAGCTAAAAGGGACCCAAAAAGGTAATTTACATCAGCTTTCCATCTCCTATCCCAGGTGGACGTGTGTCTAACCTGTTTTGAAAAGCCTCCGACAGAGATTCCCACACCTCCCTAGGTAACGTGTTCCAGTGTCTAACTGCAAATTCTTCCTAGTGTCTAACCTCAATCTCTCTGCTGCAGTTTAAGTCCATTACGTCTTGTCCTCTCCTCCTGATGCCCATCCTCTTTATAATTCCTCCCTTTTATATATTTAAAGATTGCTTTCAAGTTATCCCTCAGTCTTTTCTAGGTTAAACAAACAACGCTCTTCATCTTTTCCTTGTGGGTCATATGCTTGTTTCTTTCTCGGCGTCAGTTAGACCCACACCCCTCCTACTCTAAATATGCTGTGGACAGCTAACAAAAGACTATGGAGTCACATCTGCAGGAAAATAGTGAGAGACCCAGTGGCATAGTACCACAGCAGAAAAAGACCTGCCAGCCCACCTCTCTGCCCTGTTATTCTGGTCTATACTACTAAGGATATAGCCCAGCCGCTTGCAGGATATTGCTCCTTCAGCGAATCAGCTTTAATGTTTACTTCCTCACTGGTTCTCTACCATCTTGGGTTTTCCAGGAGGCTTTCTCCGAGCATGCATGCGAGGCCTTGCTCTTTCTTTTTGTGACCACCATGCAGTGTAAGAGATTGATATTCAGCACGTTTATGGCATGCCTACCCTCATCCTTGGTTATAAACCCCCACACCGCCAATGAGGAACCAGGGTGCATGCTGCAAATTCCATGCCAAGCGTATCCCTACCTTTCAGGAGGTCTATTCCATAGAACGCTGCCGCAAACCGCGTGGAGCGATGCGATGCCGAGCGGAAGTCTTGGCTGGCAAGGTTTTTGATCTTTGTTCTGCATCGCCACAGCTTCAGCTCTCTTGACTGAATTATCCTGAGCAGCTCCTCAAGACTGGCAGCAGATCTGATCCGGTATTCTAACTCTGCTCGAGAGAGACCCTACAAAAAAACGTGGATGACAGAATGACCATGGATGCATAGGTTATTCTCTGAAAGAAACCAGTACTCTAACAGAGCCATAGCATGTAATATAATCTTCCTCTTCCCCCTGCCCTGTGCATGGCTATGGATGGGTTTCTCAATAGAGATTTGGATGCTAGATGTCTAAAGTGTGAGCAATTCTTTCCAGTGTGCAAAGTGAATTTCCTCCCTCTCTTTTCTCTCCTTTGCTTTGGATGTCACCCGCTGGTTTGTTTTGCAGGCAGAGCACAGCCTGCATCTCTTTTTACAGATAAGTAGCATATAATTAATAAATACATAGTTTAATTGGTTGACTGGGAAAGCCAGATTAAGCCAAATGCCTTTAGTTAATTTGTTTATATTCTGCAAATCCATAGTAAGTTCATTGCGGTTTCCAATGAAATATTAGAGGTAGGGTCTGGAGAGTATGGGTGAGAGCGTTAGAAGCAGAAGTAAGTATTTGAACGTATGCGAGGATGTCTCCTGAATCATGGACCAGTGCTCTAACCATTAGAGCAGACTTTTTCTCCTCTCCAGATGCAGTAAGGAGAGTGGCAGTACAGAAATATTCATAAATCCTGCCTGAATCACTACCATCATCTCTGGCAGTCCTGCAAGCCAGAGGGTGATTCGATTTCCAGGATGACTTTGTTAAACAATTAACAATGAATCAGAAGTCCAGGAAATCATGACCATGAATTCTCCTCTTCTAATGCCTCGCTACATGACCTTGGACAAAACATTGTGCTTTTCCTTTTTAAAGTGCAACTGGGTAACAATTATTCCCTCTTCCCTCTAGAAACCAAAATTATTAATCGATTAAGACAGAATTGAAAGGCATAGGAGGATCCTTGAGGATATATAAATGCATTTATTATTACACGTCATTCAATTCTGGTCTTTTTCTTTAAGACAAGATTGTTAAGTTAGTTCCTGTGCAAACCGGGCTGGGTAGGTGATGACTTTTCATGGTAAACTCTGTGAAGTGAGGTGAAGGAGTTATGACTTATTTAATACTGAACCAACCTAGATCCACAGCTAGGAGGGCTAAACAATCACAAGTTCAACAAAACAAGTCGTCCCAAATGCAAAACTATCAAAACAAACAAATCAAGCACAGCTCCTTGTACTCAAATATCTTCATACTGGAGACTGGAGTAATGAGAAGAGCTCTGAACTCCTACCTAAAGTGCCTGTATAGTCATATAAACCTTTTTTTATTAGTTCAGTTTTGCTACTGTTTTTTTAATGCAGCAAAAAGTTCTTAAAATAAAAATCTTATCTGCTTACAGTCCCCAAATACTCAAGGAGGTTATAATCCCACTGCTCAAACATGACAAGAAGCTTGCAGAAGACGACACAGGCATGGTCCCATGTTTCAAGAAAAGACCTCTGCCTCAGGGTAATTCCTCAGCTTCTGTGCATCCTGATGAAAACCCTCACTTGATCTGCTAGGTGCATCGAGCAAACCCCTTCAGCTTTTACTGGAAGAAATAGGGGAAGCATAGAGGCTGGTGGTTAGAGAAGAGCATACGCATTTCTCTGTGTGATAAATGGGAGGAGATAAAGCCATATTGCACTAAGGCAATGGAGCTCCCATGCACATCTTTAATGATAGCAAGGCATAACAAAACTGATGGATATTGCCAAGTCTTCATTGCTTCAATTTTCATCTTTTGCTCCTGCACACAGGTGTAAATCAGCATTATCCCTTGCTGAGTGGCACACTGTGGACTTAAAATGTGCAGTTAAAATTAAAAAAAAGCACAAGAAAAAGAAATGCAAGGTGTAAGTAAACAGATATCAAGAAATAACAATGGGTTAATGTTAATAGTACAGTCCCAATCTGAACAATATTCAGCCATAAACTAGAGATGAATCAGGTTTAAAGGGTTACAATATCCTCTGCTGAGAGTGCCATAGGGGATACAGGAGAGAGGCTTGGAGACATGACACTACTTTAGCATCATTCTGCCGTCAACTTAAAGTTAATGCACTACATGAAGCACAAAAAATGTACAATACTAAGTCATGCATAAATCTAACCATAAGCTTAAAAATTCTTCATACAGAAGCAGGCACTATTTAGTCAAAAACACACAAAAGACAAACACACTGTGGAATCTACAGTGGCTATAGAAAGTCTACACTCCTTCCAAAATATTCACATTTTGTGGCTGTATAGCCTGGAAGTAAAATGCATTAAAAAACACTTAGTTCCACACATCTTATTCCATAACTGCCAAGTGAAAAATACATTCCAGAATTTTTTAGAAAATGAAGTACAAATAAAAATGTGGAATAGCTTAGTTCAGTGACGGCGAACTCAAGTCCTCGAGTGCCACAAACAGGCCGGGTTTTCAGGATATCTGCAATGAATATGCATGAGAAAGATTTGCATGCACTGCCTCCATTGTACGCAAATCTATCTCATGCATATTCATTGTGAATATCCTGAAAACCCGGCCTGTGTGTGGCACTCGAGGACTGGAATTCGCCATCACTGGCTTAGTTGGATAAGTGTCCACCCTCCCCTTGCACTTCTGTACCAATCCTAAATACTTAACGCTCTGGTGTAACCAATCACTTTCAAAAGCACATGCCAAATGAATTGTCCCCACCTTTGTTATACTGTATTGATTTATATGACGACAGGATAAGTTCAGCAGTTCCTGCTGGTTCTCCCTGCTGGGAAAATGCATTTCAAAGCAAAGACTTAACCATGAGCACCAAGAAACTGTGATTTTTTTTTAAAAGGCACAGATCTGGGGATAGGTATAAGAGAACTGCAAAGTCCCTGAATAGCCTTTAAAGGACAGACAAAATGAATGGTATATGGCAGCACCAAAACCCTGCCTAGATCAGGCCTTCCCTTCAAACTGAATGACTGAGCAAGAAGGAAACTGAACAGGGAGACAATTAAGAGGCCAATGGCAGCCTTGAAAGAGCTAAAGGCTTCCATGGCCGTCATTAGTCAAAGTGTGCATGTGACAATAATATCACACGCACTCCACAAAGCTGGCCTGTATAATAGGGTGGAAAGAAAGAAGCTATTACTCAAGAAAGACAACTTTGAAACCCATTTGAAGTATGTAATGGAATACTCAGGGGACACTGTAGCCATGTGGCAAAAGGTTTTGTGGTTTGACAAAACTAAAATGCAAAACATGACGTTTGGTGCAAAGCCAACACGGGATATCATCCAGAGAACACTATCTCCACTGTGAAGCATGGTGATGGTGGCCTCACGTTATGGGGATGTTTCTCATCAGCAGGGCCTGGGGCACTTGTCAGGATAGAAAGGACAATGAATGGAGTCAAGTACCAAAAGGCCTTATGGAAAACCTGCTGCCTTCTGCAAGAAAGCTGAAACTGGGATGGAAGTTCACCTATCAGCATAACCACCTGAAGCACATGTATTGAGGTCAGGCTAACTGGCTGGGACTTTCCAATCTCTTCTCACGGCACCACTCCCTTTTCCAAGGATCTCTTGAACAGGTCCTGCAGCAGACTTGCCAGTACCTCTCTGAGCTCATTTAGTATCCTGGGATGTATCTCATCGGACCCCATGGTCTTGTCCACTTTCAGTTTTGCTAGTTCTACTCAAAGTCTCTTCCATAAATGGTGTGGAACACATCCTCCAGTGAATTAGTCAATCCAAAAGCCCACTGGACCCTATTCCCCCTCAGTTATCTGTAGCCTAAAGCAAAACCTAGCTCCTTGGCTTTCCAATATAATTAATGGCTTCTTATCACATAGGACTCTTCCCCCAACTACTAGACTTCCTTGAAGAGAGGAACATACTACATGTCTACCAATCTGGCTTCAGGAAAGGTCACAGAACTGAATTTGTCCTCTTAGACATTAAAAATGAGATTCATCAGAACGCAGACCAAGGGGGCAACTCAATCCTCACCTTACTCGATCTCTCTTTAGCCTTTGGTTAACATTTTTTCTGTCGAACAGAACTCAGTCTGTTTTGTGGGCACACAAATCATCCACCTCTAGGAGTCTGACTTGTGGTGTACCACATGGCTCTGTTCTTTCTCTGATCCTTTTTAACATCTGTGCTTGTCCAATCTGTGACCTTATTCAAAGCTTCAACATCAAATGCCACTTGTTCACTGATGAGATATAACTTAACATAGGATCTGACCAAGCTACCCCACCATCTCCAATCTCAACAACTGTCTCATAGCAGTAGCACAATAGCTTTTCAACCAAGAGCTTAAACTTAACCATACCAAATCTGAACTCCTCTGGCTAAGATGCCTTGGCCACCTCAAACTTACTCAACCATCCCTACCAGGAACCCTTCTCTATCCCAAAACAGCTATCCAGAACCCAGGGATCCAACTGGACCCTCTTCTGTCTAGCTGGGTTCAAAAAAGGTTTGGATAAGTTCTTGGAGGAGAAGTCCATTAATGGCTATTAATCAATTATACTTAGGGAATAGCCACTGCTATTAATTGCATCAGTAGCATGGGTTCTTCTTAGTGCTTGGGTAATTGCCAGGTTCTTGTGGCCTGGTTTTGGCCTCTGTTGGAAACAGGATGCTGGGCTTGATGGACCCTTGGTCTGACCCAGCATGGCAATTTCTTATGTTCTTATGACCTCTCACATCCCCACAGTAGTGAGAGCTTCCTTCATGCATCTCTGCTGTATCTGGCAAGTACACAACTACCTCGATCAGCATAATCTGGCCTCTGTCATTCAGGCTCTTATCACGGGTTGCTTAGACTATTGCAACTCCCTGCTACATGGGATCTCCATGACAACCCTGAAATGGCTACAACTTGTACAAAGCACTGCGTCCAGACTCCTGGTAGGCGACAAATATTCAGACCACATTATGCCCATCCTTCACAATCTTCACTGGCTGCCTATTGAAGCTAGGATAAAATTCAAAATTCTCTGTTTCACCTACATATGCATGTACAAACAGGCCCTGGAGTTTCTCTCGCCTCTAGTGTAGCTGCATTTAAAAACGGTTTGGACATGTTCCTGGAGGAAATGTCTATTACTCCACTGCTTATTCTTGGGATAAGCAGCTTGGATTCTGTCTACCCACTGAGATCCTGCCAGGTACTTGTGACCTGGCTTGGCCACTGTGGGAAACAGGATGCTGGGCTTGATGGACATTGATCCGAGCCAGTATGGAAAGATTTACGTTTTTCCTCCCTATATCCTGTCAAGAGAACTCCAGATCTCACAGAGGGCTCTCCTTGCCTCCCCTCCTCTGATATCCACAAATCTAACTTGCACAAGAAGGCTTTCAGTTGCTTTGCCCCCAAACTCTGGAACAAGATTCCACTCCCCATCCACCTTGAACCAAGTTACTTCACTTTCAGAAAGAAAGCAAAGGCCTGGCTATTTCACCAGAACTTCTCTCAGTTTGTTTGTTAAATTGACCTTGTCCTGCTACTCATGAGCACTTACCATGGAGGGCAGGTAGAGCTATTGCTCTAGACCAGTGATGGCGAACCTATGACACGCATATCAAAGGTGACACGCCAGCGTCCACCAACACCCGACAATATTATAGGACCCCTGTAAGCCATTGCGATCAATACTAGGCCCCACAGCAGCTGTGGGAGAGCGGGAGCCTCCCTTGAGGCTCTCTGCTCATTTCTCTTGCTTTTCCCACAGCTTCATAGGCTTCTCTTCAGGCCACCCCTCTCCCCCCATGGCTGCGATCACATCTGCATTTTTTTTTCTTTTCCCCATGGCATCACTGATAGCTGTGGGACTGCTCCGTCCTCCCCTCACCACCGCAGTGGTGGGAAACGCTCCCGCGGCCTTCCCTCAGAGTAGCCTGTGTCTCTCTCTCTCTCTATGCTGCGGCAGGCAACAGCAGACCTCCCGCTGCTACCTCACCACAGCTGAAGGCTCCTCAATGATTTCTGCAGACGGCCCCCTTATGTTGGGGCTGTGAGAGAAATATAACTCTCCCACCCATCCTGCATCAGGCCTTTCGGCCCACTTCATCCCACACTAGCTGGTAGCTCTGCCTTGATCTCTACTGACCACCAATGTATGAACATTTTATTTCTATATATTAGAGACTGCATAAGAAGAGAGATAGTGGGAGTGTGCAAGGGAGCATGTGTGTGTATTTGTCAATGGGTGCAAGGAAGTGTGTGTGTGTGTCAGCAGGTGCAAGGGAGAGTGTGTGTTTATGTTAGCGGGAGCAATGGAGCATGTGTGTGTATGTCAGTGGGTGTAAGGAAGTGTGTGTTACCCCTGGGAGAATTTTGTGCAAAAAATTTGAAAATTTTGCAAAATTCTGCATACTGTATTTTGGTCAAAATAACACAATATACAAGACAATCTTTAATTAATTTAAAATGTAATACAGAAAACATGTATTAGTTAAAGATGCAGAGTTTTAAATATTTTGAGCAGAATTTCGCTAGAAGTACATTGTAAGAAAGTCCCTTCCTCCCTCTCTCCCTGGCCAGTCTCCTTACACATTGCCTTCTCAGGGCGCCTCAACTCTTTCACCCTCCACTATCTCTCCTCTTCCACTCTAACTCCACTCCCAGAGTTTGACCCCTCTCTCAGTATTTTCCCTCACACAGGCTCTCCCTGTCCCTCTCTCTCACATTTACAGGCCCCCCCCCCCTCCTACAGGCTTCTTCTCTCTCTCACACACGCACATTGGCTCCCTCTCTCTCTCTCTCTCACACACACACACACACACACATACATACACATATTCCCCTTCACACAGGCTCTCTCTCTCACAAACATGCACCCTCACATACACAGCATTTGTCACGCACACCAGCTCCCAATCTCTCACACACATACATATTACTTCACAATCTCCTCACAAAGACACACACACAACACACACACTCTTTCTCATTGATGCTCTCATTACACATACACACCAGCTTGCAGTCTTAAACACATACCTCTACACACAGCCTCTGTTCCTCACACAAACAACCACCACACACAAACTCATCAGGGACTGCTCCGCTCGTGGCATGCCGGAACTTGCATCTCCCTCTTCACTGAGACGTGGAACACTGGGCCTCTTTTGTCTTCGCTCCGAAGCGGCACGCCGGGGCCTCCTTCCTCTTTGCTGCAAGCGGCATGGGGTCCCACTCAAGGCATGGCGGGGTCTGCTCCAAAATCTGCGCAGAAACTGAAATTTCTTTGCGGCAGGAGGATGGGGGGGGAGCAGTAGTGCAGAATTCCCCCAGGACCAGTGTGTGTATGTCTGCATAATTGCTGTTTTGATCCTGTTTGATTAATGTGCTGTATGAAACTGTTTTTAATAATGAATCTGTTTCGTTATTAGTTTTACTCATTTTTCATTTTTGTAATTATTTGATGTTTTTTATATAATAAATAGCACCAGACATGATGACACTGTATTTTTTTTTTGTAACTAAATGAATCTGTAAAGCATAGTGTCTGTTTTGTTTGGGGAGGGGGCGTGACATACCAGCAGAGTCAAGCTAGACATTTTACAAATTTCTGACGTGCCGAGCCGAAAAGGTTTGCCATCGCTGCTGTAGACGCCGATTCTGATAACTGCACTTTTACTCCTCTCCAAGATATTGCTATCTGTCGGCTTTGTTAAAGTAACTAAATTCCGCCACACGTGCACGTGCCTTGGAGGTCAGAGTGTGCAGACAATTCCGGTTCTGGTATCAACCTTATACTCTACCTTAATTAGTTCTGGTACTGTTTGTCAAACCTCGCGAGCCTGTGCAGACACTGACTTGATAAGCCATTTCTACTATATTGCAATCTGCTTCGAGATCAGTCTGGGGAAAAAAAGCAGAATCTCCAATGTTTGGAAATCTACAGTACACAAGTCTACCCCCCTCTCCTATCTGCCCTTGCTAACCAGCGGCAGTCCTTCTCCAAGGTCGCCTTTCTGCCTTTTCCTCATCCCTCGCCACACGCTGCCCCGGTCTCCTTTAGATCCACCTCCTGAACTTCCTCTTTCCTCCAACAGACCTGAAAGACGTTTTGTCACCTCACCTTTCCTCTCTCTGGTCCACCTGATTTCCTTCCTGCTCTCTTTCAGCTTTACCAGCACTTGTCCCCCACCTTCCTCTTTTAGAAATCCTTTGTCCTTTTTGAATGTTCATCTTTTTACTTTATTTTCAGCCACCTCTTTAGAGAACCAAATCTGTTTCCTTCCCCTCTTACTTATTTACTTTTCTCACATAAAGATTTTTTTTCTGCCACGAGGTGGCAGTTTCTCTTTTCCCCTTTATATAAGCTGTTTATTGGCAAACCTGATTAAAAAAAAACAAAAAAACTTTAGGCGTTCAAGGATATTTTCAGATGCAATTCTTTTAAGAAGCTGCCACGCTATTTTTTCAAAATCTTTGAATCATTGGCGGTGCCAGTACCTTTATGCAAATAAGAACCTTCTTGACTGCAACCCCACTATAACGTCTAATTAATTTGTTCACTCTTGTGGGCATTAAATACCATTTCATAACTTTATAACTATTCTCTCATAATGGTGCTGAGGTTGCAGATGGCTTAGCATTCGTCCAAACTGCATTAAATTGATCTTCAGCCACGGACTGCTCTAGTTCAGGGCTTCCCAAACCTGTTCGGGGGACCCACAACCAGTCAAGGTTCAGAGGAGAGCCACAATGAATATGCAGGAGATAAACTTGCATAGATGCAGTCTCCATGATATGCAAATTCATCTCATGCATATTCATTGTGGACATCCTGAAAACCCGATTGGCTGTGGGAAAACCAGAACAGGTTTGGGAAGGCTTGCTCTAGCTTGTCTTCCCATTTGTCAGAATAATTCAATCTGGAATCTTCTGGTGTCTTTAGCTCCAGTCCTCAAGAACCACAAACAGGTCTGGTTTTCAGGATATCCACAATGAGTAAGCAGGAGATGGACTTGCATGCACCCCCCCCCCCCCCCCTGCATTGTACGTAAATCTTGGTCATGCTTAAGTTATTATGGAGATCCTGAAAATGAATGGACTGGAGCTGGGCAGCCCTGCCCTAGGCTATAAATGGAGACCAGTTTGCTGGATTTTCCTCTCAGCCTACTGCAGTTCAGTCATTGCAGTCTGGCCCTGCACCAGCTCTCCCTTCTGGAGCCCTGTGCTCATGGACCCTAAATCCGGACACTAGTTGCCACCATCGTGCAAGAGACTCCCCTTCCTCAGGATCTGCAAATGCTGCCTTTGCAGTATCCCTGGCTGACTGCTGGAATGGAAGCCTCGAGCCCAGCACTGCTACTGGGCCGGCCTCCCCCTTGTTCTGATTTTATAGCTTATTTATTACATTTTAAACTGTTCCAACTGTATAATGAGCATATAGTCAAGTATTTGGAAAGGGCTTTAGATTTAAAAACAACGTTTAGCTTTAAGTCGCAAACATTTTCACTTTAGCTGCCCTTATTTGAATCGTGTTGAATGAAAAGCCAACCTCAGCCCACAGACGTTCATGCAGAACCAGACACGACAGATTTTATTACAGCGTCGTTGGTTATAGGTCGGAGGATTCATACATTAACTGCTAAGAATTTTCCTATTTGCTAAGCATTTTCTTCAGTATGAACCCAAGAACAATGATTCTGTAGGAGATTTCAAAGCATTATCTTAGCTTGGGGCCAGTAGGGATGTGTATTTGTTTTAAACAAATGGTACATCTAAACCAAATTGACCTTGCCCCCAAATACCTGAAAGTATTAGGGTATTTCTGGTTCGTTAAGAAAAAAAATGGCATCTTTGGCGCCAGGCCCCTCCAATCTCCAAGGAACCTGCAGGGACCAGGCCTACCCAAGCTGGGCTGAGCCAAGCCCAGCCTAGGCCTACTGGGCTCTTCTGACTTCCCTTCTCATCCTCTGATAAATCTTCCAGGGCTAAGGACCTCCCTGGTCCCCTAACCCATTTAACCCTGCCGTGAGGGTCCTTGAAAAAGGAAGGGCAGAAGCAATACCCACTTTCTCCTACTCTGCCGGCATCTCTTTAAAAATGGTGCCTACTAGCTCTGAGGCTGGTGTCAAAGGGATATCCAGGGCTGGCTAGTGCCATTAGCTGTAGACCTGTATGGCTGGACAACATAAGGGCACTGGTTGGTTCGGAGACCAGCGCCATTTGGAACAAACCAACAATGGCCTTTTTCAGTTCAGATGTGCCATTCATTTATTTATTTTATTCCAAATACATATGCTTACTGGCTATGGGATCACTAGGACAGATTTGGAAGCCCTGGCTTAAGATTACACTCTAAAATGTTCCTCAGCGTCCATCATCCTTGCACTCACACTGAAGAAATTTCAGATGCTTAACAAACAGGAACATTCTTAGCCGTTAATACAGGAATGCTCCTATAACCAACAAAGTTGAAACACACAAAGTCTGCATCATGTCTGGTTGTGCATGAACTCCTGTGAGCGGAGCCTGGCTTTTCATTCACTGCAATTGAATAAGGGCAGCTGAAGTAAAAATGACCTTTCTAAAAAACAAACAAAAAAAAAAGAGAATAAAACTGAAAACATTTTGATGCATATGCCTAATTGCCAGTCAGGTTTTCATCATCTACCCTCTGAATATGCATAAGATAAATTTGCAAGCATAGAAGATTCTGAATATGAAATTTTATTTCATGCATATTCATAGTGGAGATCTTGAACAAGTTGTGGGATCCCCAAGACAAGTTTGGAAAGTTCTGCCTTAAGCAAACCAGTATAGCAGGACTTCCCAAACCCGGTCTCGTGATGCCCTCACAACCACAATGAATATGCATTAAATACATTTGCATACATTGGGTTTCCAATGACAAGGGCCCTGATGTCTCCATGATGAACATTTACCCTGGTCACTCACGGATGTGGCTATTTTGGCAATCACTTAAGACAAGCAGGATCCATTGTGCTGTCAAGTGAGAGACGACATTAAGGCCACAAAGCATGTGCACAGGTCCCAGTCTGGCTGCCCTGAGGGGTGGCGTAGAGGCTCCCATGCACTGGGAAGGCTTGCATGTGGAAGATCTGTGAAAGCCCCTTCCTTTTCTGCTGTACACCTGCATCAGGAGGTGCTCCAATTCTTCTTACATTGTACAATACATATAAGCTCTCACCTAGTGGGGTTTGTTTTTTTTTTTTTTTTTAAATATAGTGACTATTGAAAGTCTACACTCTCTTGCACATTTTTCACATTTTGTTAGGACAGGCATCAGATTTACATGCATTTAAATGAGGAAGGTTTCTTCCCTCAACAATGCATCATACTCCATACTTTTTAGGGACTAAAACGTTTTATTGGTGGATAGAGCATATATATCCACCCCCTATTCAGGACTTGGGGAAAGCACCTTTACCAACAGTTATACATATGAGTTTGTTAGATGGGTCATGTATTTTCATCGTGGATATTCTGAAAACCAGGCCCGTTTATGGTTCTTGAGGACCAGAGGTGGCCTTCTCTGTGATAGAAATTTATAAAATCATGTGTGGGGTAGAACAGGTAAAGGACAGTTATTTACCCTTTCAAATAATACAACAAGGGGACACTCCATGAATCTAAATCAGATTAAAAACAAATCCTACAAAGTACTTTTTTTTACGCAAAGCACAATCAGCCTATGAAATACGTTGCCAGAGGACATGGTCAAGGCAACTAGCATAGCAGGGGTTAGAAGAGGTTTGGACAAGTTCCTAGAAGAAAAGTCTGTAAAACATTAGCCAGGCAGACTAGGGAAAACCACTGCCATCCCTTGGATTAACAAGAAACTGATCTACATTGTGGGATCTGCTGGCTATTTCAGGCAACCCAGATTGGTTAAGTTAGGATACTGGGTTTGATGGACCTTGGTCTAACATCCAGCATGACTGTTCTTCTTATGTTCCTTAGCTCCAGTGCGTAGACTCAAGAACATCAGGAAATATTTTTTTTTTCCACAGAAGAATAATGCTAACAGAATTTTAAAAAAGGCATAGAAGTAAAAACACAGACAATCCCTAGTTACAAGTGGCTGGAAATGAAGAACACGGGGTAACATTTCTACATGATGGTAACCTAAGCGAAGCAGCAATTACAACCCTAAACACAACGCAAGGTCAATAATAACCTGCATAGGAAGGCAGTTACAAACCTAAACATCTTGCGTCTTTATCCGCGGTCATTCACTATCGCTCTGCTTATAGCCAGAGTTTTGATAGCGACAAAACAGAAAGCTAGCATTCACCCACACTTGATTGATTGTCTAGATAAGAGCGGAATGTGGGTTGCCATGGAAAAATTAACCTTATCTTGTTTTATTTTGACTGTATAAATGTTTTGAGATAGAAAATGCTACCATAAAATAATCCTTTGTCTGTTGGGAAAGGCAAGATATAAATCTATTGAGTAAAATAAAAATAGATAGGTTAGGAAAAGGAGACAAGCATCTAGATATATGGACCACTTTCCTAAAGGCTTTTGGGAGACTTAATATAGGCTGAAGAATTGGATGGGATTAAAAATTGTAATACATAACTTAAAATGATGAATGGCTCCTAACAGCTCCTAATGGATACTAAAAACTGACCTTAAATTCTAGGCTATGGGAACATAACTTGATGGAGAGCCAGAGAGAGATACTGTTTTCAATTCCTGCATTAGAGGCAGTAAATGGACCATGCCCTATGGGAATTGCTGGGTATTGAAAGTATACAAGTTGTACCATGGTGGGTCACACCGAAGGTCCAGACAGTCCAGTCTCCAAGCATGGCCAGTCCTGGTCATTAGGAAGTACTCAGCCACTGCTAAAGAATAGATTTGATTCCTTAGGGCCGGATTTTAATACCTACACGCGGGCGTACATATGTACACGCAACCAGATGCGCACAACTGTACGCGCATGTTATAAAATCCAGGGTTGGCGCATGCAAGGGGGTGCACAATAGTGCCCCTTGCGCATGCCAAGCCCTTGGGGAGCCCTGCTGGCTTTTCCCATTCCCTCCGAGGCCGCTCCGAAATCGGAGTGGCCTCGGAGGGAACTTTCCTTCTGCCCCCCCCCCCCCACCTTCCCCTCCCTACCCCTACCTAACCTGCCTCCCAGTCCTACCTAAACCTCCTCCCCTAACCTTTATTTTATAAGTTGTGCCTGCCTCCGGGTGTAGGTTGCGCACGCCAACCGATGGCTGGCCCGCGATCCTGGGCACAGCAGCAAATGGCCGCTGTGCCTGGAGGCTCCGGCCCCACCCTCCGGACCACCCCACCCATGCCCCACCCTTTTCAAGCCCCGGGACTTACACACCTCCTGGGGCTTTATGCGCGCCGCCAGGCCTTTTGAAAATAGGCCCGGCGTGTATAGGGCTTTGAAAATCTGCCCCTTATTGTTCACTCCCAGGGAAAAACTGTAGGTTTACCCAAGTGTGTGTGACTATTAACTGTTTATAGATTTTTCCTCTAGCAACTTATACTAACACTTTTTAAATCCAGATATGCTAGGTGTCTTAAGCACATGCTCCAGCAACACATTCCACAGCTTACTCTCTCCAACTTGTTTTAAAGCTGCTACTCCACCCAACTAATCATTTTAGAAAGCTCCATCATATCTCCTTCTCAGTCATCTCTTCTCTAAGTTATGCTTTATCATGAAAAAGACAAGTTAATTTGTGGTTTGTTAAACACATTTTGATGTACATATAGTATTGCCTAGTAGCATGTTAAAGAGGGAATAAGTAAGAGCTGCAACTAATACTAATAAATTTTATTAAATCTTCCAATAACATAGAAGGGGGATAAAATCCCTGGCTATTTGTGAATGAAGCTCATAGCACCAGATCCCAGCACTGGTTGCATTTATTTTCTCTTGACATTACAGTTTCCAGCTCAAACAAAAACACAGAACAATGGAAATCAACTTAGCTCAATAACCTGCATTACCAATTCCTCAATTCAGACATGTGCAATTACAGAAAAATTTCCCACTGTATGGCCTCTTCATTGCATCCTGTTGGAATCCATAGGAGGGGGCGCTAGGGAGTGCTCCCGATTCCAGGGAGATGTGTGCCCTTGGACCATGACGCGACTGCAGAGAGGAGCTCCGTGGAAACGCCACGGCAGGCGAGACAGGTCCCAGCATGGGCGGAACAGGCTGACCACTACCCTAGCCTCTGCTAAACCTGCACGCACCAGTAGAGACTCAGCAACGCAATGCTGGTCTCTGGGGTAGCCCTCCGGCCACTCAATAGCCCTTTCAGACCTGCCACTGGGTAGCAGCAAATGCGGCAGGTCGGAAAGAGGTCGAGGACAGGCGATGGTACTGGAACTAGAAACAAGACGGGACCTCTGACTTAGACTAGGTTTGAAGACTCGAGCAAGGCAAGGATACTTGGAACTCAAATGAGATGAGGACGCTTGGAACTTGGAAGGACTCAGATAAGAACTTTTAATTCGGATGGGACAAGACGAGGATTCTTAGAACTTGGAAGGAGCGAGGACAAGGACTCAGGAGACTTGGAGGCTTAGACAGGCGCCCTACACACAGCTGATGTGGGCTGGTCATGGATCACACTGTCCCATGGCGTGCCCTACACAACCTGAAGAGGCTGGTCAAGGACCACGCGGCGAGCGGAGCGAGCACAAGACTGAGGATCAGGACAAGGAAGGAATCCAGGCAGTGCTCGAAGACAATCCTGCCGGAATAGGACTCCAGCCACCAGGAAACGGACACCGAATAGGACAGATTTACTCCTAGGAAAGGTCAGCTGGAGTCAAGGACCGGGGCAAGCAAACAGAATCCGGAGCTGAGGACTGACGGTGCTTCAGGGTAGGACTCGGAACATCAGAAGCTTGGAACTCGGAACTTCGGGAACTTGGAGATGTGGACGTCAGGACATCTGAAGGCCAAGGGACGTCAGGATATCTGAAGGTGGGAAGGTCTCTGGCTATCTGAAGACGAGGAGACGTCAGGACATCTGGAACGAGAGGGCGAGGTCTGTCGAGAGACCAAGACATGGAATGAAGATCAAGCAGAGGTTCAGGAACTATGGACAAAGACAACGAGGAACAGAATTGCCTTGAAGAAGTGGAGAAGGACATCATTGGAACTCCTGGACCAAAGAGCTGGAACGGAGGATCCAGGAGCAGTCCAACTCAGGAACTGACTCCTTGCAAAGGCAATGCTGGAATGAAGGCTCTCGTTATAGGGCTGAAGAGGAAATGCCCTGGATCGTCAGCAGGAAGAGCCTGGAAGGACAGCACACTGCTGGCCCTTTAAGAAAACAGAGGAGGCATGGCCGTGCACCTAGGAGGAGGATCCTAGAGAGCAGCCATGCTGAGAAGCAGGCCCGAAGTGGAGGCGGCTCCTGCCAATGAAAAGAGAAGCTGATGGTGGCCTCCAGGCCTCATGAAGAGGAGCTCTGGGGGTGGCCTCCTGGCCACAAGAAGAGGAAGTCATTGGTGGCCTCCTGGCAGCGGAGTAGAGGAGCTTCAGCGACGGCCTAGCCACAAAGAGGATGCTGGAGGCGGTGGTTCTGGGCCAGGAAGAGAGAAGGCAGCAGCGGCTCCCAGGCCGCAAAGAGGGCATCTGTGTCATCAGCATCCAGGTCGCAGGAAAGGCCTCATCAGCGGCGGCTCGTGCCGAGTGGAAGCTGTGCTGTCGGTGGTGGCCTCTAGGCCATGGAAGGGACAGTGTCTGTGGCTCCAGCCGCAAAGGCAGTAAGATGACGGCGTCTCCAGGCCACGAAGAGGCAGCAGCGGTGGCTGACCCACTGCGGAGCATGACAGCAGCATCGGGAAGTTGGCTGGCAGATGGTGGAGAGAGGTGAGAGGCTGCTTGTGGGCTTGCTCCCACAGGTGGAAGCGTAACACACCCATTCCGGGCTGAATGCAAAATTACATGTAGCCCTTTGTATAATACAAATTCTGAAAGTCCAGTTGTATTTGCATCATCATTCCTAGACTGCTCCCATAAAGCCCTCTGGGCCAGCCACATGGTGAAAAATGTTTTGACAGCACTAGACTGTAGGTTATAAGCTAGGGCTTTCCAAACTTATCCTAATGGTCCCTACAATATGTCGTTTTCAGGATATCTGCAATGAACGTACACAAGATAATCTATAAATCCTACTGAGAGGGTCACTGGGACAGTTTTAGGAAGACTATGAGAGTGTCCACATCAGATCATAAGAACATAAGTGTACTGCTAGACTAGACCAAGATCCATTGAGCCCAGAATTCCTTCTCCAACAATGGCCAATCCAGATACCAAAGTATCCATCAGATCCCCAATAGTTAATCTACTTATTGTATCACACTCCCAGGAATAAGTGTTGGCTTTCCCAAGTTTATCTAGTAAGTATCCATTATGGATTTATCCTTCAGGAACTTGTCTAAGCCTCTTTTGAACTCCACTATGGTAGTTGCCACATCCTCTGGCAACAGACTCCAATGCTTGATTGTGCACAGAGTGAAAAATGGCTTCCTATGATGTTTTAAATCTGCTGGTTGCTAGTTTCATGGAATATGTCCTAGTATTGCTTGAAAAGGTAAATAACTCTTGAATAAATAGCTCTTGACCTAATTCGCTCAAAGTTATTTTTAAGGAAAAAGAATTGGGTTTATCCCCATCCCTTATTATGCTTGTCAAAGCTAGCCTTAATCAGTGTTTCTCCCTCATTAAAGCAGGCACTAATAAGGCCAATTTTTACAGATCGCAAACTATCATAATTCTTTACAAACTATAGACCTACCTCCATCTTACCTTTTCTTTCTAAGATCTATAAAAAAGTTGTTTATAACTATTTAATTTCTGATCAAAGTGAATGCTCTCCACTCTAGACAATCCAACTTTAGCATAGAAATTGCGCCGGCAGCCCTACCCACTGAAATTAGGGTTAAAACAGATTCAGAATGGACGCCTTAGGAACTAGACTGGACTCAAAACTATCAATGAAGGAACACATTTCGGCAGTAGTTAAAATGTTTTTTCTACCTGCGGTATGTGTAGCAGATTAGTGATTTGAATAAGAAAGATTACAAACCTAGGTCCACTCCTTTCTCAAGGCTTAATTACTGCAGTACCTTTTCTCAATGGTGCACGACTCATTTTCTTAGGGGCCGATGCAATGAATGAGAAAGCTGGCACTGAACAGTCAGCGCCCGCTTTCTTAACGTGCCATGCAATATTTAAATTAGGGGATCGCGTTAGCAAGGAGGCACTAAGAGTCGCTTGCGCCCCCATAGTGCCTTCTTGCTAACGAGAACCCGATCGCTTTTCCTAACTCAGCAGTCCGCCGGTTAGGTGAGTTTTTTTTTTTGTTTGTTTTTTTAAATGTTTAAGTTTTTCCTCCTACTTAATATTGCAATGATATTAAGTAGGAGGAAGTACAGAAAAGCAGGGGATTGATTAGCACCTATTCAACCCACGTCCCACTGCGGGTTAGACAGTGCACTCGGCTGAGTGCCCTATATTGCATCGTCCCCTTAGGTAGCTAATAACTTATTCAAAATACTGCAGCTAAACTATTGCTTGAAGCTAAGACATTCTGACTGTTTCACCTCTTTTGATCAAGCTGCGTTGGCTGCCCATAACCTACTGTATTGATTTAAATTTATACTCGGGGTAGATTTTTAAAAGGAGCGCATGCGTGCACATATACATCCAATTTTATAACATGAGCGCGCAGGCGCACGCATATTATAAAATTGGGAGTTGGTGCGCGCATCTTGTGCGTGCCAAGCCGCACTGCCTTCCCCCGTTCCCTCGCAGGCCGCTCCGAAAACGGAGCGGCCTCGGAGGGAATTTTCCTACCCCCACCCCACCTTCCCTTACCTCCCCCGCCTTTCCCCTCTACCTTTTACTTAGTTTTTTGTTTTTTTTTTTTATCTCGAAACAGCCTGGGGCTGAAGTTGCGCGCGCCTGCCGACTGCCGGTGCGCGATCCCCAGCACAGCGGCAAATATGGCTGCTGTGCCGAGAGCCTGACCCCGCCCCGGCCCGCCCCTCCCCACCCCTTTTTGCAAGCCCCGGGACTTACACGCGTCCCGGGGCTTTACAAACGTCGCTGGGCCTTTTTAAAATAGGTCCAGTGCGCATAACCTTTTTAAAATCCAGCCCTTAGCTTTTAAAGCACTATCCTCTGGCAATCCTCAATTAGCCAATCTTTTGTGCCCCTACAAGCTGGTTTGTCTTCTGCTCTCTTCGCAGCAGGATCTGCTTTTAGTTCCTCTCCCTTTCAAGACCAAACTAGAGCACATGCACACTAAGCAGCTTTTAGCTATGTAGTTCCATCAATTTCTAACCCTCTGGTCATCAGGAAGGAAAAAAAAATATAATATTCAAAAACTGTCTGAAAAGTTTTCTGTCAAGCATTGGATCTTTAGTTATACTGCCTGGTTTACTTTGCTTTATTTGCTTAAGGTTTTCTTTTATATCTTGGTTTTTTAATATTGTTTATAATATTTGTCTTAATTTTGAACTTCTGTGTATATTCAGATGATCCTTGCTCTTTAAGGGAAAAGCTTAAGTGAACACGCCTGCACAAACCCTCCGGTCATCTGGAACAAATCTGCTACAGGTCCTGTCTCTTGGGGATTACAGGCTCATTTGAACTCAAGCAAGGGCTTTTCCATGGCTGCACCAACGAAAGGGAACCTTTGGATACTGTAAACCACTGACAGGAGTCAGGTGGCATCTTATAGACTAACAAGCATAGGCTTTCAAGGACAGAGTCCACTTCATGCATCTGATAAAGTGATGTACAAGAGAAGGGCAAAATATATATAGAAGAAAACACATTGGATTAGGCAGGATATGGTAAACCATAAGAACATGCCATACTGGGTCAGACCAAGGGTCCATCAAGCCCAGCATCCTGTTCTCAACAGTGGCCAATCCAGGCCATAAAAACCTGCCAAGTACCCAAACACCAAGAAGATCCCATGCTACTGATGATAGTAATAGCAGTGGCTATTTTCTAAGTCAACTTGATTAATAACAGGTAATTGACTTCTCCAAGAACTTATCCAAACCTTTTTTAAACCCAGCTACACTAACTGCACTAACCACATCCCCTGGCAACAAATTCCAGAGTTTAATTGTGCGTTAAGTGAAAAAGAACTTTCTCCAATTAGTTTTAAATGTGCTACATGCTAACTTCATGGAGTGCCCCCTAGTCCATCTATTATCCGAAAGAGTAAATAACCAATTCACATTTACCCGTTCTAGACCTCTCATGATTTTAAACACCTCTATCATACCCCCCTCAGCCAGCTCTTCTCCAAGCTGAACAGTCCTAACCTCTTTAGTCTTTCCTCATAGGGGAGCTGTTCCATTCCCTTTATCATTTTGGTCACCCTTCCCTGTACCTACCTTCTCCTTCTTTTTGAGATGCGGCGACCAGAATTGTACACAGTATTCAAGGTATGGTCTCACCAAGGCGCGATACAGAGCATTATGACATTTTCAATTTTATTCACCATTCCCTTCCTAATAATTCCTAACATTATGTTTGCTTTATTGGTTGTCGCAACACATTGAGCCAACGATTTCAATGTATTATCCACTATGACGACTAGATCTCTTTCCTGGGTGGTAGCTCCTAATATGGAACCTAACATCATGTAACTATAACTTTGATGACTAAATTAATTAGCAATCAAAAAATAGAGTTTTGGAATCAGACTGGCCCCAGCGAGACCTCACGAAGTTGATATAAGAATAAGAACATAAGATAAGATATACCATACTGGGACAGACCAAGGGTCTATCAAGCCCAGTATCCTCTTTCCAATAGAAGCCAATCCAAGTCACAAGTACCTGCCAAGTACCCAAACATTAAATAAATTTCAAGCTAGTTGCTTATTAATAAATAGCAGTTTATGGATTTTTTCCTCTAGGAACTTATCCAAACCTTTTTTAAAACCCACTTACACTAACTGTGGTAACCACATCCTCTAGCAATGAATTCCAGAGCTTAACTATGTGCCAAGTGAAAAAAATTTTTTTTTTAATTTATTTTAAATGAGCTACTTGTTAACTTCAAGGAGTGCCCCCTGGACCTTCTATTATTTGAGAGAGTAAATAATCGATTTACATTAACTTGTTCAAGACCCTTCATAATTTTGTAGTCCTCTATCATATCCTCCCTCAGTCGTCTCTTCTCCAAACTGAACAGCCCTAACCGCTTTAGCCTTTCCTCAAAGGGCAGCCGTTCCACGTCCCTTATTTTGGTCGCCCTTCCCTTACCTTCTCCATTGTAACTATATCTTTTTTGAGATGTGGTGACCAGAATTGCACACAGTATTCAAGACGTAGTCTTACCATGGAGCATACAGAGGCATTATGACATCCATTGTTTTATTTTCCATTCCCTTTCTAATAATTCTTAACATTGTTTGCTAATCATTACAGCACACTGAGCCGATGATTTCAATGTATTATCCACTATGACACTTAGATCTTTTTCCTGGATGTTAGCTCCTAATATAGAACTTAACATTGTGTAACTACAGCAAGGGTTATTTTTCCCTATATGCATCACCGTGCTCTTGTCCACATTAAATTTCATCTGCCATTTGGAAGCCCAATCTTCCAGTCTCACGAGGTCCTCCTGCAATTTATCACGATTGGCTGGAGATTTAACTACTGTGCATAACTGTCATCCACAAATTTGATCACCTCACTCGTCGTACCCCTTTCCAGATGATTTATAAATATATTAAAAAGCTCCTCTACACCCACCAGCTAATCTATAAGAACCAAGGTATGCCAAGACAAAGTATGGGCCTTACAGAAACAGATATATGTACTCTAGAAGCTCTACACTATAATATCAGATTCAAATGCTCAAAAAGTACTAAACAGCCATGAACACTATACAAAACTTGGGAGATGCATTCCAAAGAATAGAAGGAATGAGTAAGACACCACAGGCAAATGGGGAAGCAGAAAAAGAATTTGCAAAACAGAACGAAAAAGTTTGAAGCATTAGACCAAGAATCAAGGAAATACAAGTACGAAGAGCACAAATACACCAGGTAATGCAAGGCAAACATATGTAGATCAAAACCTGACAAATTAAAACTACAGCTGAGATATTGATAATTGTAGCACAGGAGAGGACTATGCACAAGATAGTTTACATGAAGCATAGGGGGAAAAAACTTGGAAGAAGAGGTAAGTGCAGATTCTACAACAGAGAACTAGACTGTTTTTCATCTCTTGACTAGGTGCAACATGCTGTTAGGAATCTGCAATACAGGTCTACAGCACACCGCTGGAAACTGCATAAACATTAACACAGGGATAACAATCCTGGCAGAAATGCACAGAATGAAGACAACATGATCATAAGGGACATTCCCATTCCAACTACTAAAAAGCTCAACGAAAGAAAACCGGACATAGAGGTAAAGGAGAAACACAAGAATGGCAACTGCTAAAGTCACAAAGGAGTAGTGGAGTCCTAAAACCACACATGCATACAATGTCGTCAGGAGAAATGTGTGAGAACTTGTAAAGGCTGTTCAATGTTGCATGATACACTTTATTCAGTACAGAAAACAATTCATTAACAGTACAGTCCCCCGACATGGCCATGTTTCATCAGGAGGGACCAGCAGGAAAAACTGCAAATCATTTAGATGAACTTAGACATCTTAATTATTGTAGCACAAAAGTGTCAGTACAAAGTGACTATTTGTACTATGTCCAGTTTTAAGAAATGTAATGAGCAAAATGTGGCAGAAAGATACAGAACTGTTTCAGGTGTGACCCGTCTGATTGTTGTTTTTTCTTTTTTAATCTTTCCCTGCCCTCTTCAGTATCTATTACACCTTACAAATTCCAGGACCCGCTTTGGCACCATATAGGTAATTAAGAACACAAGCAATAAATCTGAACATACAATACCATACCTAACATAACAGGAATGAGTGTTTTTAAACCCCAGGTTATGTGGCCTGCGGAAACAGTTTGGGGACACCGACAACAGCCACACTGTGCAAGTCTGAAAAGGCATTCGTAGCCTCCATAGCTTCCATCTACCAAGATCTGTGACAGGAGGAAATTAAATGAGCAAGGAATGTTTGCTCCACCAGGTGACTATTCAGCTTTTAGCACACTCGCCTGCAAGGTCAGAAACCAGTAAATACTATTCAGGCAGCTGGAGTGAAGTTGCATATCAGTGCACTTGTGTTAAACTGCTCAGCACTGACTGATCCTATGTTACTTCTGTCACTTGACCTTTCCTGCACCGCACTCTTTCTGGAAGGCTCAGAAGGGCTTGCAAATCAAGTTTTAAGTTACAATGTTTTGATTATTTGAATGCATCATGATCAGGGCTGGTGGAAGAATATTAGGCATCATAGGTGAAACCTACAGCTTGCTGGCCCCCCCCCCCCACCCCCATCACACCCAATTTAAAATGATGCAATTATGATAATAGATTTTATATGAACAAGAATATTTAAAGTGCAGTCACTTACAGCATGTATATTATATTTACAGGCAGTGATGTAAAACCCTGAAAAAAAAGTCAAAAAGACCTTCGGACCTTAGTTCTATTGTAATGTGTGCTGGGTATGGGCTTAAACCTCAAAAAGCCACAAGTAAACAACTACAAATTTCAATATAGTAGATCTCACATATCAAAACTGCAATAACTGCCAGCACTCAAACACTAACAACCCTACTTATGGAAAGGCAAGACTACAACTATTACACCAGGCCCTAAAACACCCATACACCTACTATTAGGAAAACCGAAAAAGCCAAGCTGCTATAGATCCCTACCCAGAATCTACACACTAGCAAAATACATCAGCTCAGTCACACATGCAAAATATAGACTCACCAAATGCAGAATAAAATAACCGCAAAGTAATACAAACGTGCAGACAAAAACTGAACTGTAAACCACAACAAGCCAGATTATGTATGCAGTACAACAATGGAAAAACAGAAACCCAATTCCCCATAAACAAACAAAATCAGGAAATATAAATCAATAAGGTAAACCATACTAATAAAAAGAATATTTCAAAACAGCTGACAAAAAGATCATGATCTAGTAAGTTAAAATTCAAATTTTCCAAAGACCAATAAAATATTTTAAAAGACAGACAGACACCACCCAATATTTAGAAAAGGATTAAAATAAAAATATCCTTCACTGCGCTACTTGAACTTGAGAGTTCTCAATTTCCCAAGACATGACATGATTACACCGAGAGACATGTTTAAAGAATACCTTAGCGCTATATTAAAAATGCCAGAAAATGCTATCCCTCCCATAACAAAAATATATTATGTGGAAAGAAAACAGAAGGGAGTAAATCTTGAGAATAAGATCATAGAACCACAATTGAATATTTCAGAATTGATTGAGTCATCCTTAGAAACAGAAATTTCAACTAGAGCTACATTGCATATATCTTTTGTATTTCCGGCTGATAGAGATGCAGTACTTCGCATGTTTATGAGAAGTAGGCTAGAGAAATTTCACGGGGCCCCCATATGGATTTACCCAGACCTATCACGTCAAACAGATAAGAAGGAAGAAATTCCTTGAAATGAAAAATGAGGTGGAACGTATGGGAGGGAAAATGCTTGTAAGGTTTCCGTGTAAATGCGAAGTTATGTGTCAAAATCAGAAATTTATCTTTTATGATATTACCCAACTAAGAGTATTTTTGGATTCACGAGCCCAAGATTCTTTGGCTATGGGTTTAGAGGCATAAAAGGAAAGTTTAGATGCTACCTTATTCTTTTCAATTGTTAAGTTTCCTTAATTCCGCTTGATTTCCTTAATTAAAAGCTCCTAGTGGATTACTGCTTAAAAGTATGTAGATACTAAGTACCTATTTCTTAATGTTATGGAGATTGTTATGAGTATATGACTTATTATCAATGTATCTTTAACTTTTTTCTGTTTATTGAATATTGCATAAATAAAAAATTATAATAATAAAATAAAAATATCCATGCTGTCCATACCTGGGATCTTTTGATTTCCAGATGCCCTGAGATTGTCATGAATTAGCAGAGGAGCTATTGCTCATAATCTCTCTCCTTGCTTTCGAACATATATGCATGCGTGATCAAAGAACTTGCGCTCTCACACACATACAAACACACACACACACACACACACACACAGTCATGCTTTCATAGATACACACAGACAGGGGCGGATTTTAAAAAGGTTACGCACGTCACCCTTTTAAACCCGCTCCTGCACGCGCTGAGCCTATTTTGCATAGGCCCGGCGACATGCGCAAGCCCCGGGCTTGAAAAAAGGGGCGGGGGCGGGACCAAGGCCTCTGGCACAGCAGCCATGCCAGGGGATCACGCGCCGGCACTTGGCCGGCAGTTGCAACTTATAAAATAAAGGTGATTTAGGTAGGGCTGGAGGGGGGCAGGTTAGGTAGGAGAAGGGAAGGGAAGGTGGGGGGGGGGGGGGCAGAAGGAAAGCTCCCTCCGAGGGAACGGGGAAAGCCATCGAGGCTCCCCTAGGGCTCGGCGCGCACAAGTTGCACAAGGGTGCACCCCCTTGCACAAGCCGAACCTGGATTTTATAATATGTGCGCGGCTGCGCGCGCATGTTATACAATTGGGCCTAGATTTGTGCGCGCCGGGTTGTGCGCACAAATCTACGCCCGCTTGTAGCTACAAAAATCTGGCCCACAGGCTCTAACAGGCACACAAACTCTCTCTCACTTCCTCCCCCTTCCCACCAGAAGCATAACGGCAGCCTACTCCTTCAGCCACACAGCAGACAGGATTTCATCTTTTTTGAGACCACAGGGGCTGATGCTGGTCTGCTTCCTGTGCCTGGGGACGGGATGCTGCTGCTCCTGCTTCTATGATTGAATGCTGTGCAGGCCAGGGCTGATGCTGCCACTTCCTGCGGCAGCCCGGGGTAAGCGCCCATTTCCTCCTGCTTCAGGCTGCAACAGCATGACTCCTCCTCCTTTTCACCCACGTGGACCCACCACTTCCTCTTCTGGGCCGTGCAGGTGAGAAGTAATAGAAGCCATGCCGTTGCCACCTCCAGACTGGTGAGGCTCTAGGCAGCCACCTACTCCTTCCACTGGCCCTGATCATGGTGCGATTTAAAATTACTCGCCTTTCCAAATTCATGCTCAAAGCGAGTTACAATTCATGTAAGGTAAGTAGGTAGGTCCCTGTGCCAAAGGGCTTACAATCTAAGGCCTGGATTCATCATTCTATCGCAGAATGGTGAATCCAGCGAAAATGGGGGCGGGCCTGCGAAATCCGGCAGCCTTCGTACCACTGTGGTGTTTTCACTGCTAGCTTTCACACCCAATAGCGCTACTGGCGACAATCCCGTTACTAACCTTATCGCTGCCAGTGAAGACACTGCCGAATCCGCTTCCTCGCCTCCGCCCCCAGCATGCTATGGCACACGATAAGCCTTTGAAAATGACCCCCTAAATTAGTATCTGAGGCAATGGAGAGCAAAGTGACTTGCAGTGGGTGAAGCAGGATTTGAATTATGGCTTCCCTGGTTCTCAGCCTGCTGCTCTAACCACTAGGCCACATCACCATTACTCCTAATGACTAGAATATATTATCTTCGGGATAGAATTTGGTCAGCAAGCTGGGGGTGAATAGCTAGCTCTACATGCCTACATCCAGAGACGCAGTCAGTCCCCCTTAAGTAATGCATAAACATTCTACAAAAATCCTTCTTTTGTTTCAAAATTGAGAGCTGTGTTACCAGGATTCCTACCTAGAAGCCTGGATTTTTAGGCATGCTGTAAAACTATTCTTGCAAAATCACCAAGAGAAGCCTGGGAACAAAATTAATGTGTTTCTAATTAACCACTATCAATCTCTGAAGCAGCAGCCATCCATCGAATGTCCATTCTTGTTACTTCTCTGACAATGTTTATGCTTTACTGAAACTTAGCTACTTCAGAATCCACATGAAACAGAAGACAGAAATTCTGGTCCTATCCCATATGGCGCATGTGCCGCACACTGGGCTGCTTGCAGTTGAGTTGTCCTAGAATAAATTCTCTAAAATCTACACTGGAAAGACATCCACATTGGTCAAAAGAGCAGCTAGCAGGATACAATCAATCAGTGAAGGAGAACTTAAGTTTAAACTAAGCAGAAAATACATTTGAACTGAGTCCCAAGGGAGATTCAGGGGAAAAGGCTTTTTCCTTTGTCGTGCCAGATAGCTTATTAGGTCGCCCACAAAAATTCTTAAGTTATTGCAATGGTTTTGCAATCTCCTTCAAAATGAAACAAATAGAAGATTTTATAGTTTTTTAGAAAAAAAACCCCCAAACATTTTCTACGTAGGTTGGAGTTTAGTTGGTCATCTGTGCTGTACGAGCAGGAAGCTTAAGGCAGAAGTGACCGAGGAGAATTACCAGATGTATGTTTTATGAATCTGCTTTAGAACAGAGTGAATTATAGCTTCATTACACCGTGCCTGAGTTTCTGGGGAGTAACATATGTAAAGCATGATTGTCTGCAGTGTAGAATCATCTAATGCAAAAAACAGTATTATAATCTGGTAACTCAGTTTAATCAAAAATAATAATTTTAGGACCAATAATGCATTGTCCTTGCCTCTAGTGACTAAAATCATATAATTTAAAAATGAGGTTGTGTCAATTTCTCTCATGTACATTCTCTCCTGTTCTTTGACAGTGTGAGTTTTTAGTGTGGGCTTTCATGAAATACTGCAACACTACAATCAATTTGCACATAATTTTTACATATCTAGGTTGCTCAAACAGGTGGATCTTGTTCCCAACTGAATACATTTTACCGGAAAACTCTCAGCTTGAAATCTTTCCTGTCTGGTAAGAGATCCAGGTCGACGTGGTTAATGGTACAGCTGATTAAAACATTCCAAATGAAAAGGATACCTGCTAATCTAACTACCTATTCATAAGATTAATTTGAGCATCATATTGTGATATTGATATGATGTTTTTATATTCTGCTTTTTGCACTTTTTTCAGCACTTCAAAGTGGATTACATTCAGGTACTGTAGGTATTTTTGTTTTGGAAAACCAGTTGCCTCATTCCCCCTATCATATAGCAATTTCCCAGACAATGTGTACAAGGGTTTTTGCAGTGTCTGGTCCCATCTTGTGGAATGAGCTGCCCATGGAATTGAGAAATCTCACAGCTTTTAAATCCTTCAGAAAACAGCTGAAAAAATGCACTTATTGTGATTGGCTTTGTCCTGATGTCATATGCTCTTTTTATCAAATAGACATGTACTCTGTTTTGTCAATCATGTCGATGTACTTGGAATATTTATTTATTTGTATGTTTTTTATACCGAAGTATTGGTGTCGGCCTTCACTCCGGTTTACAATTGTAACAACAATTTACATTAAAAAGAAAAACATCAGAGGAACAGTTATAACAACGAATAGCATTAGAACATCAGGGGAACAACAGAGAAATAATTAATCTAAAGTGACATTGGTAAAGAGCTTGGTCACAATGCTAAAATAACAACGATTAATATTAGAACATCAGGGGAACATTAGAGAAACAATTTTGTGTGACATTGGTACAAAAGTTTGATCTCATTGTTAATATGAGGACATTAAGTCACGTTAAAGATTATGATATTGTATTACCTGTGTTTTACCTTTAACCATTTAGCACAGTTTTTCTGCTATAGGCGGTATTAAATGACTTGTAAATAAAATCTATAATCTATTGCAATGCCCTGTAGTAATTAAAATGATTTACTATGAAAGTACCTCTGAAATTTGTTAAGCAGCTTAACATCAATTACATTGTTTTCCCAGGAGCCATTCTACCAGTAAGACATCATACGCCATGGATTAGATTGATCTACTCCGACCAGAATTTCTTCCTTGGTCTTTTTAAGCACTGATTTGGATGTTGGCAACCAGTACTCTACTCCCCCCACCCCCCCCTTCCTTCTGCAGCTTCAAATTTTTCCAGCGTGTAAAATTCCCCTCCGGGAGGTAGAAGCACCAGGCAACAAGCTTAGAATCTGCCCCTCAATATTAGATATACTACTGAAAAGTATCATAGCCTGTGTTGAATATTAGATTTTTAAAATGTTCTTTTAGACTGACATTGTATCTGCGTCTTAGAGCAGGGGTACAGCGCTATGGGCACTTCATTGTCATGCTCTGCTCTTACACAGTACATTCAAATGTCAATGTGCTATAAATGTATGAGCTGTGGGCTCGTGTCCAGTACTGAAAATCACTATTACATTACACGACTGCACGACGTTAATTCTACAATAGTTCTGGTAGCAGAGTGCTCTAAGTTTGGAGGTCCATGATTCCGTTCCCTCGGCCATCACTCTCTGGAATGCTTTAAGCAAGTCACTTCATCTCTCAAGCGCCAGCTTAGATTCTAAAAAGCCTTTGGAGCAGGGACATTATAGTCATTGAAACGAGTTTTTACAAAGGGACAATTCATAGCTAGGTATATATAACATTTGTTCACTAAAAAGGTTATACAATGAACAAACTACAAAATTCAGTTGGCCTGACACAGGGAGTATTATGGTTGAAAGCTAGTCACAGATGTATGGTTAGTCCAATAAATAAGTCTCACCTAGAGCTAGTTTGTTGACACTTATTGCTACATATTCGATTGGACCAACATGGGATCCATAACAGTTTACTCAAGTTGACTTAAAACAAAAAAATGGATTCCTACCATTTAATCCAAATATTTATAAAATCACTTTTCAGGGCTAAATTTTCCCACACAAAAGCACTGAACAGTAAGGATGCAGAAAATTTCTGAAAGGTCTCTAAAATGCAGGCAATAGTCATGTGACCCATATGTAGGGCTCCAAAAGTTCTCATTAAGAAAACCAATAGTGCATACTATTTCCTTTAATACAAATAATAGTACTACTAGTGACCAGAATACTGGACTGAGACACAAAATAAGCAACCTGGAATCCATCTACTCTGAACTGTAATAAATATTTCTTCAAACAGAACATCCGGTGCACAAACTAAAGCTCATGGCTACAGCATCTAACTGGCTGCAGACAATAAGCTGACCATCATCAAAATGTCAAAAAAGCTCGCAGACACATTAGTTCCAGGAAGAGCAGAGGCCAGGCTTCAGAGTTTATCAGCACTCCGCAGTAACCCAGGGCACACAGAAGTAATGGTCATCAGAAAACTGAGCAGGCATGACCTCACTGTTTTAGAGAAAGCACAAAAACAAAAAACCAGACAGACCTTTGTCAATGCAAGGACACCAGTTCTCACATGAAGGCAAAGTCCTACTTGGAGCAGACTTAAGATTCCTCACCACTAAAATGTTACCATTTGGGCCGATCCCTGCTGCCTTCTTTCACTGGAAAATCTCCATGCAACTCAGATTCATGCCTGGATTCTAGGAGGACCAACCTTGTTCTGCACGGTGCCACCAGTATCGGTCAGTCCTGTCTCCTTCTCAACTGTTCCACCTGCAAGGCTCTTACTGCTCCCTTACCCCACCCTTCTGTTCATACATCTGTATTTTATATGGTGGTATTGAACACTTGGTGTTAGATGGAATACGGGCTGCCATGCATATTCTTCTCTTAAGCTTTGCAATGTGCATACAATGCTCTACAGCCTAGTTTCCCTGTTAATGTCGTACCTGCTCGGTTCCCCATCAGCCTCTCCATGCCCAAAGTGCTTCCGATCTCAGCTGGAACTTTAATGCTCCAGTTAAGTTGGGCTATCAGCTGTGGCAGGAATAGGAGCAAAGCTGCTGACCGCAAGTGGAAAAGCTAACATGAAACCATGTGAAAAGAAATAACCATGCAGTCTTAAATAGAAAGAAGGACTATCCCCACACAGTATGCTCTAAGGAAATGATTACTTAAGAGGAGGCAAGACCTTTCAGAATAAAAGAAAAGAAACCCACTACGGCTGCATGTAGGTAAACCTGCAGTGCTATGACCGATCTAAAAAGTAAAATGTTTTGGTAAAAGGGGGGGGGGGTCACTTCATTCACTACCATTTCTGTGCACCTGGAACAAAGACGAAGGAAGTACCATAGCACTAAATGGAGCAGAAAATAAAAATGAGAATCCATGTTTTAAAAACAAACAGAGCTGACATTTTTGGGTAGCAGCAGAAAAATCCCACCTACCTGCATTGATCCATAATCATAATCCGACCCCTTCAGGAGATGCAGTAAGGACACCACAAAAACATTTACAAGAACTGCCCCCAGTTTATTCATTTTGATGTTTAATAAAAACAGGTGATTACACAGTTAAAGAAGTTTGACACGTCTATTTTGCAATACATGATGCTTCCAAAAAATTGTTTAAAAGAGGAGAACAGGCCCCACACAGAACGTATGCCAAAAATGTCCATGCACACAAGAGATCATAATTTGTAACTTGAAAGTCAGGAACCCAGAATAATCCTAATTCAGTTTGTATGGTTGCATATCTTGGTTTGTTTTTTGAGTAAATCCCAATGGTTTTTGCTTCATTCTCAAATGCTACGCTTTTAAAAATAGTTCAAGAATTAGCTACAGCAAAAAGCTCAGAAAACATTGCTCATCCAGAACTGGAAAAAAACCCATAAAATGTGTTTCCAGTCTTAATGTTCAAAAAAAGAAAAAAAAAAAAAGAAAGAAAAGAAAAAGAAAAAGAAAAATTCAACCCTCAACTATTCCATGGCCCATTTCTTTAAGATGTAACGCAGCAGTTAATGTTTTGAGGCAGAGAAAACTGTAATCCAAACTCGGTATTAAAACTTTCACAACCTTCATAGAAGACTGCAGACGCATGTGTCTTCAATCTGATACAGACCTTGGCAGAAAGTGCAGTCCAATGTTGGCTCTTGTCCCATTTTTCCTTTGTGCAATCTCAACTACCAATAGCGTGGCAGGCTTATGTTAGCTGAAGACCCACAGCTAGCTAGCCATTGTGTTTCAAAGATTATCCGATGCATGAAAACCCCAGCCATGCAATCTTACACAGGACAAGAATTCCAGTATATATATATATATATATATATATATATATACTGCAGCAAGCAAAGCCTTTGCAGCAGAGATCAACATTTTTACAGTTCTATTAAAAAAAATAAATAAAAAAAGTGTATATATATATATATATATATATATATATATATATATATATATATATATATATTTCTATACAGTTCTATTAAAAAAAATAATATATATATTGTTTTTTAATAGAACTGTAAAAATGTTGATCTCTGCTGCAAAGGCTTTGCTTGCAGCAACTTCAGAAAACATTTGTGTATGTTTCTGAAAGCTTGATTATAACATATAAAATGAAAAAGATCTCAAAATAAAAACCTTTTTTGGCAATAGCTTTAGACAATTACCATGCTCCAACAAATTTTAGGTTTAATATATGTTTGCTTAGGAATGCTTAAAGTTATTGGAGACATCTACACAGAATATTGGTTAGAGCTGAAATAGATGCTAAGAAGATTTCCCCATTTACAAGTGGAAGCCCACGCTGACCATGTCTGGAAAAGAAAACTGATTTTGCTGGTTTTCATTTGTTTCCGATCTTTGATTTCCAAGTTTTGGCTCCTTCAAATCCATTTTTTGCATTTTGAAAATCATCAAAAGTTTTCGTAATTTCCTCTTGAGTGTTCATCACAAATGGACCTAAACATAAAAGAGCACACACTTAAAGGACTATTCCTCTAGTCACGGTTTGTAATTGCACTTATTAACTTGCAAGCAGTGTTTTGGTGATTACAGCGGGCCTCAGACTTCTGTCGTTCCTGCCAAGCTGCTCAAATGTGTTTCCTATAAAAACTGTGCCTATATGGTACAAGTATCTTTTACTGTCAACATTACACTTAGACTAATCAAAAAGGGTACAGCACATGCACCATTACATAACTAAGGCGACGTGCTAGCTGTATCAATATTCATTCATTTCTGGTACTTATTTTATAATTTGTCCTGCACCTCGGCTGCTTCAGCCTGAAATACAATGCAATTGGAATAACTTAAGGCTTTCATGAGGCTCCCGCAATCATTAACCCGTCCTCAGGATACAGTTTTCTGGAAATATTGCATCAAGGGAGAGGCTGGCTTGCGTAGTAGCACTCTTACAATTGCTAAAGGTCACTGTACACAGTTAACAGCATTAAGAATGGCAATGAAAGGCAGAACTCAAAATATCAAACCACCCCAACTAGGCTGAAGCAATCTGGGTAGATGTTAATGCACTGAATTTTCCCTGCTGTCTGACAAACACTTGCCTTCAATAGCAGTTTTCTACCCAAGAATTCAAAGCTGAGAGGTGTGGGCTTTCAAGACCACAAACACTCCTCCTTCAGATCTGAAGGACGGGATCAATGCGGTCTCAAAAAGAAAACTTGTCTGCAGCATCCTCCAGATAATTTTTCTGTTAGTCCAACAGGAGGCATCACGATTTACCAA
Source organism: Rhinatrema bivittatum (assembly GCF_901001135.1). Lineage (NCBI taxonomy): Eukaryota > Metazoa > Chordata > Amphibia > Gymnophiona > Rhinatrematidae > Rhinatrema > Rhinatrema bivittatum. Next base: position 218,733,808 of record NC_042619.1, read on the forward strand.
GAATACTGAATCTCCACATCAGTATGGCTTCTATCAAGAATACAGAATCTTTACCTCACTATGGCTTCTAAAATTCTGTCCTGTTACCAGGGGGCAAGGATACTCAACCACATGTAGATTTTTAGGACCCTTCCCTAGGCTTTTCCTACAGAATTTTGTTATAAAAAAAAGAAAAAAATGCCATAACAAATCCACAACTTACATTTTAAGATTAAAAAAAACAAACCAACCACTGAATTTGCCCAGTCATGCCACCATTATTTTTGCAATGGACAGCCTCAAAGGAGCAAATTTAGTTACACCAAGAAGTCTTGGGTTACATATTCTGCCTTTGTAAAGTCTTGATTTCCATTTTAAATGGCACACTGGAAAAAATGTTAACGGTGTTCCATTTTTTAAATGCGACAGTCCTTGGGTTTAGTGATGAACAGGATCAGAATGTCTGCGAAACAGTTTTTGTCTCCAGGCTTGTCAAGATTTCATATGTAAAGATTTTGTAATATATCAAAAGGAAGGAAGTGTACCATTTAGAAACGGAATGCATATTTTCAGCCTATTTCTAAACAAGACATTCCATACAGCACCATGCACAATGCCTGAAGTCCTACTCATACAACTCAAGCAGTTCATGCAAGGCAATCAGGAGGCATTACAGAGCTAGGTTCAAGTCCTGGTCTAGGTTCCTCCTTATCAGACCAACAGAGCCTAGGGATGTTGTGAAGGGCAGCGTTCACAACACTGAAAGGGTAGGGAATGCAAGCCATCTCACAACAGTGACATCTACAGATGGGATTCAGGATATATATGTAACCATCTTCTGAAGGGAGCGCTGCCAGACGACTATCAGGAAGGACGGGAGCACTGCAATGAAAATGGAGAAAAGCCCCCAGGTAGCCCTAGCTAGGGCAGGCAGTTTCTGAGTTGAGGCGCAAGAAGTTGTTGGGTGGGCCCAGAACTGCACCACCATTACAGCAAAAAAACATTTAAAGCAAGACTTCTGGCCTCATAATTCTTTTTGTTATTTATAGACTGATGTTTCTCCATTGGGCTCAATCAAAGAAAGTCATAGAATACAGGCCCAATGATTGGGATCCCAACATGGCGGGGTCAGAGCTGCTAGCAAACATGAAATAAAAAATTCCTGAAGCTCTGACATGCTACACACACACACACACACCAGCACTAAACATGTCCTGATTAAGCCAGATCTCAAACTAGCTTTAAGTGTCTGCCTCGATACAGAGATTCTACCAAGGGAAAAAACAGAGCTTTACTCATGGAAATGGTTGGTTACCTGATATGTGGGTAAACCCCTGCATGTACAGCTTTCATCCAGGTCCATTTACCTGCAGTGCGCAGAGGCGCTTCTGAGGGTGCAGTTGGGGGAGGGGTTTGTACTTGTGTGCATACTTTTGTGTTTTCAAAATTATATGCATAAATGTCCCCGTCCCCCCCAAAAAAAAATCTGCACACAAATTAGCAGGCAGAATTGTGGGGAGGGGTTAATCTTCAAAGGGAAAATCCATGCATACTTTGCCTTTGAAAAATGGTGTCATTTGGGCATGCATGATGGAGAAATGCATGCGGGCTGTTGCAAGCTACCCCCATTAAGTTCTGTATTCAGCTGCAGCATCCCAAGACCTTCCCAAGCATAAGGTATTACAGTATTAGTGTCCAGCAAAAAAAAAAAAAAAGAAACAAAAAACGTTGGTGGTCTGAGACATCTTGTGGTTTTGCTGCAAGCAGACAATGCAATTCATGATAGTTACCAGGCCCAGATTTATGTATAGGTCACTGGCCAGGGCGCCAAATATGCAGACCATAGAGGAGTCTGCCTCTGCTTGATTTAGGGCCATGGGCCGGCACAGCTTCAAAGGGGGCAGCCGTAGCACTCTGCCTATGGGCAACAAAATCTTAAATCTGGCCCGGACTGTTACATGTGCTAGGCTGAAAGGAAGCTAGAAGTTCAAGTTCAGCATTGTAAGAAAAAGACTAAGCAGCTAGCTGTTAGGCCTAAGGAAGACAGAAAACCCAAGACTAAAACAATTCAAAAGCACACTGCATCTGCAGGATGAGCATGCTGTCTTGTTACCTGCATCAAGAAGACAGGCGAAGTTAAGTACATGATATTACTGCCTGATACCTTTGGAATATAACCAAAAGTTCTGTGTTTGCATTGTGGGAGTGTGAAGTATTAATACTGTAACTTAGCAGTGAAAAAGGAGGGACAGAAGTAAATAATTAAATAATTCGGCTTGCCTAACAGCAAGCAGCCTGTCTGGGGGAGGGGCTGTTTCTAGGCTAATAGCAGGCAGATAGTCTACTCTAGTGAATTGAAGGGTCTAGTGGCAGTCTGCTTACTGGATAGTTCCTGTCCACATGAACTGCCAGCTCCAAAGCTATGATATTACTGCCTGGTATCTTTGGAATATAACCAAAAGTTCTTTGTTTGCGCATTGTCTTAGAGGACTGCTGCACTGAAGGGCAGGTAATGTGGAGTATTGATATTTAATCTTAGCAGTGCAAAGAGAGGATTAAATATACGTACCTCACTTTAAGTAAACAGAGAATCCTACAAAATCCCTATAGCTCCATGTAAGCTAAAATTAGAGTAGCTAATGCCAACTGTTTAATTCCCTCCCACCCTACCCCTCTACTCACCAACCCCAAGGTTTCTTCTTCTAATATAGCCTGACTTGAATAATAATTGGTAACGATAATTTACTAATTTGGTAATTCTTTAGGTGTTCTCTATCAAATCAATTGAGCAAAATGAGGACTATCCATATCCAATGTAACAATTGTGGAGCCTTTAACTTGAGGCAAATCATCTGGAAACTTATGGCTTGCCCCATTTGTTGAGATCTCTCTGCCCTGAAAAAGGAGTTGGCTCACCTTAAAGCTGAATTAGCTGCAATAAAGAAAGTATCAGCAACCACCAAGAAATCATCACACACTTTACAGTATTCAGGAATCATTTCCCCATTACCACAAGAAAATTCAAAAGCCCAGAAAAAGTGGCTTACAGTGGGCTCAGGTAGGATAAGGCCTGTGACCCAAAGACACCCATTCTTCACAACTGTGCAGTCCACGTCTCCCTCCCCCCCACTTACACAGAGCGTACAGGAACCCAAGAACAAATGGATTATCATGGTAGAATAGAAGACCTGTAATGCGGAGACACCCCACTCTCTAGTGACACAAGTACAAAAGCCCTTCTCTAGCGATGGGAGATGTAATTGGTATCTGAAAGGAAATGAAGAGCCAGAAGAAGAAACCCCAATACATGCCAGAAAATTTAAACCAAAAAACATAAGAAAAAGATCATGTGCTGGGTGACTCAGAGGCACTAATATGGGATCTCTTTTCAAGGGAAACCCCTATAGTTAAAAGCCCTTCCTGGATCATCAGCGGGGTAGGAAATGCTATTCAGATAGTCAATGCTATCCAAGAAGAAAGTAAGGACTCTGAAGGTGATATCATCCGTCTGGGGAACCAATGACCTTGCTAGAAATAACATCCAAGTGGTACAAGATTTCCAGACTCTGGCGAAGCAGATTAGTCACATGGCGAAGTTTATTGCCTTTCCAGAAGTGTTACCTGTTCATGGGAAGGAGGAATGAAACGCTAAGCCATTTAGATAACTTCAATGCATGACTCAAAACTTGGTGTAAGGAACAAAGTTTTGGTTATATTGGAGGCTGGGGCCCATGTATGGAACAGTAAAAGGCTCTATGTTAAAGATGGCTTACATCTGTCTGTGGCAGGAAAAAGGGATCCTAACAGTTAAATTCAAATCCTATGCCATAAGGCATTTAAACTAGATGACTGGAATGGCAGAAGGAAATTGGAATGTCACCCCCCAAATCTCAAGGAAATGGGTTGAAGGGGATAACAAAAGTCAGCTGACTAAGGCACAAACAAAATTCAAGACAAGCAGTAACCTGAAGGAGAGAAGCTGGAAAGCTATGAGCACAAATGCTCATAATCTGGGCAAAGGAAAATCCAGACCTACAAGCCCTAATGGTGGAGGGCGGACTTGACATTGTTGCTGTTTACAGAGACCAGTTCACCTGATTCTCATGATTGGGAAACGACCATACTGGGCTATAACTTGTTAAGGAAGGACAGAGATGTCAGAAAAGGGAGAGTAACAGCTCATTATTGTCAAAAAACAATATTCCAAGCAACTGAACTGCAGGAATGCGTGGTAAAGAAACCAGCATTAGGGCCATCATATAAAAAGATGGAGCATCTATTTTAACTGGAGTGGTTTACAGGCCTCTGCCTCAAAGTGGAAGAACTAGACAGAGATCTGGTTGAAGATATCAAAAGGTGGAAAGAATGGAGAAGTGTTGATTGTTGGAGATTTTAATCACTGGGAAGATGGAGAATCCCTTCTGCACAATGTAACAGTAGTAGGAGAGATAGTGGATTCCCTCCAAGGGGCTCTGTCCAAACAAATGGTAATGGAACCCATGAGGGAGGGAGCTACACTCGACTTAGTGTTCACTAACGGGGATAATGTCTCTAATGTCCAGATGGGTGCCCACCTCCGCACCAGTGATCATCAACTGGTTATGTCTGATTGATCTGCAAATAGGATATGGAGAAGTCACACGAAGACCCAAGTTTTGAATTTCAAAAATTACAGACTTTGTTCAAAATGGGGAAGTAGAACTAGAAGACTGGGAGAAAATAAGAGAGCTGGAACACCAGCTGGACAAACTAAAAGGAGCAATTACAAAGGCAACAAATCTAGAAAACAAAAGCAAGAGAAATAAGAAATCTATCTGTTCTCAAAGGAGGTGGCTGATAAAATAAAAGCAAAAAGAACAGCATTTAAGAACTATAAAGGATCCCAAAAGAGGAAACATCAAGAATATCTGGTGAACAGGGAGGCATAAGGAAAGAAATCAAGAAAGTATAAACGTCAGGCGGGGAAGAAAAGAGAAAGGATGCCAAAGAGGTAAAGCAAGGTGATTAAAAACATTTTTCAGTTACATCAGAGAAAGGAGAAGAAGGTCCTAAAGTGGTATAGGAAACTGAAAGGTGCAAAGGATCAATGTGTAGAAAGAGATTGAAAAAATGGTGGAATATTAAAACAAATACTTCAGTTTGTGTTCACTAAAGATGATCCTGGAGAAGGACCATGCTAGTTAACAAGACAGTGGATGGGGTGGTGGAGTAGACAAAACTCCATTTACAGAAGAGAATGTATGGGAACAGCTAGGAAAACTGAAAGTGGACAAAGCCATGGGCCTGCAGAGATTCATCCCAGGATTACCGAGGGGAGCTCAGAGATGTGCTGGCGGGTCCGCTGCATGACCTGTTCAATAGATACCTGGAAACGGGAGTGGTGCCGAGTGATTGGAGAAGAGCAGTAGTGGTCCTGCTTCACAAGAGTGGGAAACAGAGGAGGAGGCTGGAACTCGGTTGGTGGTGGTGGGAACACTTAATGGAGACCCTGCTGAAGAAAAGGATAGTGAACTATATACATTCAGGATTGCTGGACCTGAGGCAGGCATGGATTCACCAGGGGAAGGCCCTGACAGGACTTAATCTGATTAATTTTTTTGATTGGGTGACTAAAGAATTGGAGCGAGGAAGAGTGCTCGAAGTCATCTACTTGGATTTCAGCAAAGCTTTTGATATGGTCCTGCATAGGAGACTTATGTATAAAATGAGAAACTTGGGAGTGAACGTCAAGGTGGTGGTGTGGATTACAAACTGGTTGACGGCGATAGAAGACAGCGTGTGATGGTAAATGGAACCTACTCTGAAGAAAGAACAGTGTTAAGTGGAGCACCGCAAGGATTGGTGTTGGGACTGGTTCTGTTCAATATCTTTGTGAGTAACATTGCGGAAGGGACAGAATGTAAAGTTTGTCTTTTTGCGGATGATATTAAGATCTGCAACAGAGTGGACATGCCGGAAGGAGTAGAGAGAATGAGACATGATTTAAGGAAGCTTGAATAGTGGTCAAAGATATGGGAGCTGGGATTCAATGCCAAGCAGTGCAGAGTCATGCATCTGGGGTGTGGTAACCCAAAGGAATTGTATGTGATGGGGGTGAAGGGCTGTTGGGCACAGAGCAAGAGAGGGACCTTTGGGTGATAGTGTCTAGTGATCTAAAGATGGCAAAGCAATGTGACAAGGCAATAGCTAAAGCCAGAAGAATGCTGGGCTGCATAGAGAGAGGAATAACCAGTAAGAAAAATGAGGTGATAATGTCCTTGTACAGGTCCTTGGTGAGACTTCACCTGGAGTATTGGGTTCAGTTCTGGAGATCTTATCTCAAAAGGGATAGACACAGGATGGAGGCAGTCCAAAGAAGGGTGACAAAAATGGTGGTGGGGGGGTCCCTCCATCAAATGACTTATGAGGAGAGGTTGAAAAATAAATATATATACCCTGGAGGAGAGGAGGAGCAGGGGGGATATTTATTTATTTATTTAGCATTTTTCTATACCGACTTTCCAATAACAAAATTATTGATCAATTCGGTTTACATTTTAAACAATAACAACAATGACAAGTAAATGTCTTACAATGAACAGGTCAAATTAACTTGGATAAGATATATGGGGGGTAATAACATAATTAACATGAGCGGTGCCTAATATAGGCTAGAGGCTGGGTTTTAATGATAGACTGCCAAAGATAATAGTCTGCCAAAGATAATAGACTGCCAAAGATCATGTGATTTCTAGAGAAGATCTATATAGTTCTCTAGCGTGTTACCACTGAGGGGATATTGGCAGGGATATTTCGCAGGTTGATGTTATGGGAAAGCTTGGTTGAATAACCAAGTCTTGAGTCTTTTTTTAAATGTAGTGGAGGCATTGCAGTGATCTGAGCTCTGATGGGAGAGAGTTCCAGAGTTTAGGCCCAGCTGTGGAGAAAGCTCTTTTACTTGATGCTGACTTCATCGGTGGAATTTGAAGGTTGTTTTTGTAGGCTTGTCTCACTGGTCTGGAAGATGTGTGGAGTTGGAGAGGGAATGTGAGCTCGAGTGGTGCCAGGTTGTGTATTGCCTTGTGGGTTAGTGAGAGCACTTTTGAAGTATTCTGAATTTGACGGGAAGCCAGTGTAGGCTTTTAAGCTGGGTGAGATGTGGTCTCTTTTGTTGGACTTGGTTAAGATCCTCGCTGCAGCGTTCTGCAGCATCTGTAGCGGTTTTATGGCGTTGGCAGGGAGACCCAGTAGAAGTGAGTTGCAGTAATCTATTTTCGTGAGAATGATTGCTTGTAGCACTAATCGGAAGTCTTTGAAATGTAGGAGTGGTCTCAGTCTTTTTAAGACTTGTAATTTGAAGAATCCATCCTTTACGATGTTATTTATGAGTGATCTATAATTCATTTGGTTATCAAGTATAACTCCTAGATTCTGACTTGTGGGGTTATTGTAGTTGAGTTGACATGATGGTACTTGGAAGTGTGTAGGTTCCGTTTTGGAAATGAGGAGGTAATTCTGTTTTGGTTTGATTAAGGATCAAGTTGAGGTTAGTGAGTAAGTTGTTGATGGCTTGTTGGCAAGAGTTCCAGAAGTCCAGAGTTTTTTGGAGAGATTCAGTAATTGGAATCAGTATCTGAACATCGTCTGCATATAAGTAGTGGACGAGATTCAGGTGTGATGAGGAGCTGGCAGAGTGGCAGAAGGTAAATATTAAATAAGGTTTGGAGAGAGTGATGATCCTTTGTGGGACTCTAAGTTGCAGGTGACTGGTTGAGATTCTTCCTTGTTGATCTTGACCTTATACTGTCTGTTCTGTAGGAACGATTTGAACCAGTTGAGGGCCTTATCTCTGATGCCAATTTCTGCCAGGCGATCTATTAATGTGTTGTGATTGACCGTGTCAAAAGCTGCTGTTAGATCTAGGAGGATGAGAAGACACGGTTGTCTGTTTTCAAGTTTAAGTAATATAGAGTCCGTTAATGAGATTAGGAGGGTTTCGGTGCTTCGAGATTGGCGGAAACCGAACTGCGATGGGGAAAGAATTTTGTGGTCATTTAGGTATTCTGTTAGTTGTTTGTTTGCAACTCGTTCCAAGATTTTTGCGATGAATGGTAGATTAGCTATTGGGCGAAAATTGGCTGGGTTTTCAGGAGAAAGATTAGGTTTTTTTATGAGTGGTTTTATGATTGCCATTTTTAGTGGGTCAGGTACAATCCCATGAGAGAAGGAGCAATTTATGATTTGTGCGATGGGCTTGGATATGATTTTAGCACAAGAGATGAGGAGATTGGTGGGTATGGTATCCTGAGGGTGAGAAGAAGGTTTGAGCTTTTTTAGGATATTTTCGATCTCTAAGGATGAGGTCGGTTCGAACTCCTTAAGGCTAGCCTTTTGTGATGAGACTGAAGCTCGAGGTATTACTGGCGTAGTGTAATTATTATTGTTATTATTAATGGACTGAGTTAGTAGATTTGGTATCTTGTTTTTGAAGTAGGTTGCCAGTTCTTCTGCTTTGCTTGCTGCTTTATCATCTGGTATGGATGTTGGTAGGGGATTAGTGAGGGATGAGACCAGAGAAAAAAGCGCTCTAGGGTCGAAAATGAAGTGGTGGATTTTTTGTGAGTAAAAGTCTCTTTTTGCTTGGAGGATGGATATTCTGTAATGGTGCATCATGGTTTTGAATGCTGTGATGTTTGTGTATGTTGGGTTTTTCCGCCAGTGTTGTTCTTTTTTTCTGAGATCCTGTTTTAAGGATTTTAGTTTTGGTGTGTACCAAGGTTTTCTGTTGTCCTTGTTTGCTTGAGGAGCTTTGGTAATAGTTGGGCATGTAGTATCGGCCACTTTTTTGGTAATGTTGTTCCAGGACAAAATGGCTGAGTCCGCGTTAGTAAGGTCCAGTTGGTTAAGTTCATCCGATAGGCTGTTGCTGAGAATTTCCTGGCTGCACATTTTTTTGAATTGGATTGTGTTATTCTGCTTTTCTGGGAGTGTAGGTAGGTTTATCTTTAGTGTTGTGTTGATCATCTTATGGTCCGACCAGGGAACTGGAAGGCATGTAGGGTGAGAGGAAAGAGTAAGTTCCTGGTTAATGAAAATGAGGTCCAACGTATGACCAGCTTTGTGGGTGGGTTCCTTAATTATTTGTTTGAAACCCATGCAGTTTAGTGTGCTTAGGAGAGTTTCACAGCTGTGAGAATGGGGAGATACATCCACATGGAGGTTGAAGTCCCCCAATAATATCGCTGGTGTGTCGGCGTTGATGTGTTTTACTATATTTTCGATCAAAGGTGATGGATCGGTTTCGAGGTATCCTGGGGTGGCGTATGTAAGCCCGATTTGAAGGTGAGAGGATTTAAATACGGCAAATTCTAGAGAATGTGAAGATATTGAAGTTTGTAGTGATATTCCTAGTGTTTTTTTTTGCTGCCAGAAGAAGACCTCCTCCTCGTTTTTTGAGTCTGGGGATTGAGAATATGTTGTACGAGTGAGTAGGGAGTTGGTTGATTGTAGCGATGTCTTCTGGTTTTAACCAGGTTTCAGTGATTGCAAATATGTCTGTGTTTGCTTCCAGCAGATAGTCATGAAGCAGGTGAGTTTTCTTAGTCAAAGACTGTGCGTTCAGCAGTGATAAGGTGAAAAGTGACAGTCCCAGTAGTTGGTTTAAAGGTGAGATGACAATAGGGATGAGTCTTTTTTGTAAAGAGTGTGGTAAGGCTTGTTTTTTTGCTGATGGTCTCTTGAGGTTGTGGATGATGGGGATGGATGAGATCGCCATGATTGGTTTCGTAACTGAGCGCTGGATGGTTGCTAGTTGAGTGAGCGCTGGATGGTTGCTAGTTGAGTGAGCGCTGGACGGTTGCTAGTTGAGTGAGCGCTGGACGGTTGCTAGTTGAGTGAGCGCTGGATGGTTGCTAGTTGAGTGAGCGCTGGACGGTTGCTAGTTGAGTGAGCGCTGGACGGTTGCTAGTTGAGTGAGCGCTGGATGGTAAAGTGCAGACTGGGCACTGGGTGAGATCTGGATGGCTGCTTACTAAATGAGCACTGCCATGGCTCACCGAGATGAGTCGGAGTAAGAAAGAGTTACTGGAATTCTTTGGATAGATTTGGTTTAGGGGCCTCACAATGCAGGCACAGGTGCTGCTGTTCTAAGGCGTGTTAGAGATATTAGTCTTTTGCCTGGGAGAAATAGAGGCTGACTGCTATAGGGATAGGCCCTGGGGCACTCCAAGGGGCTACACTAAGGGGCACACAAAGGGGCAAGCCCCTTCGGCGCGCGGCGTTTGGCGCGCGGCGCTGGGCTGGATAATGATTTAAAACCCCTCAAGGGCTGGCTCCTATTGGAGGAGCTGTATCGGTGGGCGGGACTTTTATTCGCTCACCTCGGGGCCTCGCGAGAGGCTTGTCCCTGGTCCACCTCCCCTGGCCCCGATGGGCCTACGCCGATCGCGCGGGGAGGGCCGACCCGGATCGAGGGGGCAGTGCAGGGCGGCGGCGCCGGAGAGAAAGGATCGCCTGCAGTCGTTTTCGGCCCTTTAAAGGGCTCTGGGGAGGCGTCGGGGCTTCCGGGAGGGCTTAGCTGTGCCCTTCCAAATGCGGCGGCTTTTTTGTTTTTTGAATTCGCCGCGTTTTTGCAGCTGTTATTTCCTCACCTCGGGGCCTCGCGAGAGCTTGTCCCTGGTCCACCTCCCCTGGCCCCGATGGGCCTACGCCGATCGCGCGATATGATATGATAGGATATGATATGATACAGACCTTCAGATAACTGAAATGTTTTAATGATGCACATTCGATAAACCTTCTCCGTTGGAAAGAAATCAGTAGAACTAGAGGTCACAAAATAAAACTCCCTTCCGGAGGAGGTGACGAAGACAAAAACAGTAAAAGATTGCAAAGGAGCATGGGATAAACACTGGGGATCCCTAAAGGCTAGAGGATGGAAATGAGGAAAAGAGTGCCTAGGGGTAACTTGCTGGTGTGGCAGTTACTATCCTTAACCAACAAGCTTTCATACTGTTGATGCAACTCCATTATTGCTCTCTGTTTTAACAGCAGGGGGAAAAGAGGAAAAGGGGAATTAGTTTCAGACAGCAATCAACAAAGACATTGAATTTTATGGTCTGGGAAAACAAATAAGCATGGGGGAAACTTGTTGATGAAGCTGTTACTTACTTACCCCCTTAACCAATATGCCTTATACTTGTGATTCCACCCTCAAAATTGCTCTCTGCTGCAACAGCAAGAAGTAACGGGAATTGAACTCAGACAGCAACCAACAAGGGCCTGTCTTTGACTGTTTGGGAAACTAAGTATTGCAGTGCTTTGTATGGCGCAGCTGATGCCACCATAAGCTTGCTGGGCAGACTGGATGGACAGTTTGGTCCCTTTTCTGCGTCCTTTCTATAAGATTAAAAAAAAAAAAAATTACTAAAGAAATCTTTCAAATCTCAAAACACTTACCATGTTGCACAACTGGTTCCTTGATGGGCTTGCCAGCAATCAAGACAAAGTGGGCTATTTCAGGATCCTAATTAGGAACGGAATGCTTAGAGACAAACATCTCCACCAGGAATGTCCTGAAGCCACTACAAGAAACAGATTAACATTAAAAGCATACCAGCTGACTTTACACTCAGGTAAAGAGGAAAGCCAGTTCAACTCCTCAGCAGCAGTAGTAGCAGCAGCAGCAATGGCTTAAGCACAAAGAAAACATCTAGACCCATCTCTTAACATTGCAGACAAACGAAGCAGAGAAATACTTAACAGTCACGAACAAAAACATTAGCTTAGCCTAATGGGCCTTCTTTCCTTCACACTCTTATCCCAGTCTGCTCACACCCCATCCCTCCCCTCTTTCCTCTGCCTTTTCTTCATTCCAATCTTCTATCCTCTTCCTCTTCCACTCCCATTCCCAAAACTCCCTTGCTTCCCACCTCAATCCCCGATCCTCCTTCCCCGCCCTTATCCTCCCATAATCCCCCATCCTCTTCTCCTCCTCCACCCCTTACCTCTCTACCCCCCCCCCCCCATCTATGATTCCTTCATTTCTCTCCTCTGCAATCTGTTTTCCCATTCCCAGACCCCTTCCCTTACTTCCTCCTCATCCACAAGATCCTTTTTCTGTAATAAAGAGCCAAAAAAATTAACTGGACACACAAATGTCAGAAAAAGGACTATTTATATAAAGTAAAAAACAAAACAAAACATTTAAATTGCAAATACTTGCAAAATTATGCTTTTACCACAAATGTAGCAAACTTTAGAAAAATCTGCTACATAATTTGCTAACTCTTGCTGCAGAATCTTGAAACATCTGCTACAGGAAGAGTGGATCTGGGGCACTGTTCCCTCTAAACTGTGAGCATACAGCAAAGCATAGTGGGCCCAATATTCAAAGCATGTTCAGCTTCATTTAGCCGGATAAGCAGGACTTATGTGGCTAAGTAGCGGCTGCTGAATATGCGCCTGTGTTCAGCGGCCACAGCATAGCCATAGAAGTCCCTTATACAGCTAAATGTTACAAGCACAAAAAGCAGACCTGTAGTGGGCGGATCGGGGGGGGGGGGGGGGGGTGTGAAGCGAGTTACCCATACAACTTATACAGCTAACTACCGATATTCAGAGTTAGCCGCTTAAAAATACATCTAAGTTTAGATGCCCCAGAGAGCAGGTCTAAGCTTAGCTGGGTAGATTTGTCCAGCTAAGTGCGTACATACACACAAATATTCAGCAGCTTGGCCATGCCACTTGAATATACACTGTAACTGAGCTGGATAGGACTAATCCTGCTAAGTTACTTCAAAACGGCCAGCCTTCAATTTTGGGCCCAGTATGCACAAGAAATCTTGATATTATTTGCATAAGAACATAAGAAATTGCCATACTGGGTCAGACCAAGGGTCCATCAAGCTCAGCATCCTGTTTCCAGTGCACAAATTTGAATTTGTTTTATAAAAAGTTGCATGAACAGAACAGTTTTGCGTATGCAGTCTTTCAAAAATGTGTGATATCATTGATCTGGGGGTAATCATATTTGATGATCTTAAGATGGCCAAACAGATTCAAGCAATGGCAAAAGCCAGAAAGATGCTTCTGTGCACAGGGAGAGGAATGGTCAGCAGAAAAAAAGGAGGCAATATTGCCCCTGTGTAAGTCCCTGGTGAGACCTCAATTGGTATCAATGCACTAGAGGCATGACGCTTAATAGAAAGGATGGGATGAGGGTGAAAGGGATTACACTTTGGAGTAATCTAAAGAACTATTTCTTTACAGACAGCGTACAGGATGCATGGAACAACCTTCCAGTGCAGGTAGAGGAGACACAGACAGCATCTGAATTCAAGATAGCAGGGAACAAGTAAAGTGGATCTCTGATTAGTAGTGATTGTAAAGCTGAGCAGTTGATGTGGATGTGAAGTCTGGATAGGCCGTATGGTCTTTCTGCTGTCACTTTTCTATGTTTAACATAAAGTTGTGTGAGTACCTAGAGTAGGGGTGAGCAAACTTAAAAAAAAAAAACAACAAAAAAAAAAAACTTAGGTGCCAGTCAACATTTTTTAGGACCTGAGGAAAAACTCCATCCTACCCTGCTCAACTTAATTTTTTGTTACTTTTTTTTTTTTAAAACCATTTTCACTCTCAGCTTTTTCTCTTTTTTTTTAAATTTTCTTAGTGTGCTCATCTTTTCCTATGTTTTAATTTGTGTATTTAATTTTTTTAACACACTTTTTGCCTTTATTCTCTCTTTCCCCACCTCCTACCTCTCTCCCCTCCACTTCCTCATTCTCTCTGACCTCTTTGCCCATTTGCCTCCCTCACCTCTTGTCCCCTGATGGGCGTCAGCTCTGATCTCTCTCTCCCCCTGGGTGAGGACCCGGCAGCAGCAGGAGCTCTTCTTGGGCTGAGGCCTGAGGGCGGCAGCTCTTCCTGGGTTGTGCATCACTGCAGTTGCTATTCCCATGTCCAGTTCTGCTGTAGTGTAAGCAACTTCCCCACCTGGGCCTGCCACAGTGGAAGTAACTCTTCTTCCCAGCCCCAATGAAAGAGGCACACAAAGAAGCTGTGGCATGCTTGGAATGTCATCGCTATGTTCTGACAGCTCCCTCCCTCTTCAGCTTGCGGTGCCCCCCCCCCCCCCCCAAGGCACTCAGGCTCGACAGAAAAATCTTTTTTTTCCTCTAATTTGGCAGCCCCTGTGCCCCCCTTTCAGGATCATGCGAGCCCCCAGTTTGCTCACCCCTGATCTAGAGCAGTACTAAAGTATTCCAATACTTCTGAACTAGACCCTAAGTCATAGTTTTGTAAACTGAGAATGAAATATTCAGTGACAAACATGTAGTAAATGAACGCTACTAACAATTCCAGGAATGTAAAAATGTCCTAATTAGAAATCACAATGTGGCTACTTGCCTTATTTTCAAACTGCGCACAGTCCCCGCCTTCTAACACTGCCGTGTGATGGGGCTCAATCTTTTGCTGTGCATCAGGAGGCCCTTTAAGAGAGAACAGATACAGATAAGCCAAGTGACTCCTTCAAAGCTACACTGAAACTTGGGGTCCTTTTATAACTCCTTGCACTACTGCAAAGTCTGCAGACACTTTTCACCCAGGGAAAGCTAACTGCTGATTTGTGCAGGCAGTTTTTCCAAGAAAAAATTATGCATGCACTTTGAAAGTTCAAAAGTATCCATGCCAGTGCAAACCTCATGCCCTGCTGCAGGGAAAGTCAGGCATGTAGTGTGACTAGGTGTGTAACTTTATTTAGATTTGTTTTTATTTTAAAAATAAATAAATGTATGTGTGCACTAACATTCATAGCCAATCCAATTCCAGCAGGATTAGAGTATACAAAGATTTCATGGCCCAATGAGGCTCCTGCACTACTAAGCATTTATCACTGCAAAGGATCAGCCTCATCACCAACTAGATACTGGGGCTGATGTAATAAGACGCATAGTAAAATCAGCTTTACTTTTCTGTGTGCACGGCAAAAGCAGGCGCCTCCATGGAATATAATAAGGGGTTGGCATGCAAAAAAACACACAGAATACCTAATATCTACGCCAATACCCACACAGGCCCCATTACAGATAGCTGTGAGAAAAACATGCACTAAATTATAGGCGTTATTAGAACTGTTGCAGAGTTTGTTTCAAACCTAGAACACAAGCAAGTGATAAAAAGACAACAAAAGATGAAGTACATGTGGAACGTTATTTAGAATTAAAACTCCACCCCCAAAAGTAACTTCACATTTTTGGGATCTTTCGAGATCAGGGTACACAGGGCACCTTCCACATGGTAAAGCGCCTGTTCGTTCCTCATAAGTGGTTGGCGTAGGTAAAGGCAAATATGCAATCCAAACTTTACAGCTGGCATGGCTTACTACTCAGGTATATGCAGCAGAGGTTGCATGTTTTATGTATCTCAGACACACTCTTAAAATTTAAATCCTGCCCTGACCCAGATGCTAAAAAACCTGTGTTAAAAAAAGCCCCATGCTAACCTCCCTCTTTGCATTGACCATGAATAGTTAATTACCTCCTTTGCATGCCATTTGCATGGACTTGTGCTAAACCAGCCACAGCTTTTTGCACGGTTTGTGCGAGGGTTTTTTCTGTGTTAAACGTTATTACATACGTGCATAAGATTAGCACAGTAAAACACGCATTACACTGTGCGTAAAAATCCGCAGAAGGTTTACCGTAGCTTATTACATCGACCCCACTGAACCAGAACGCTGCAGCTAGTTGGCTTTCTTCCCCCTCCCCAAGAAACCAGGTTTATTAGGAAGCTTACCAACATGCACGTTGCCAAACAGCGTGTAAATAAATGCAGTCCATCCTGGAATACAATTAACAAGAAATTAGTGCACAGTAAGCATTTTGATTTTTGGACTGGCTACGGATTTAATGTACAGGAAGTTCTACGGCAATAGCCACCAAGTTATTTACTTCCACAGTTTAGGGCAAAACTAAATGCAAGCTTTAAACCTGCAAGCTGGAACTTTTTCTCACCAAGGTGTATATACTGTTTGAGATGCACCACGTGCATGATTCTGTGGAAAGAGGATGTTAAAGATTCTGGCTGGAAACAGTAGCCACAAAGAACAGCTGCAGTCTGTGTTCCCTTCAAGCTGTGCACTGGGGAGTGTGCGCTACACATACCAGAGATCATCAGCAGATGTGCAGAATAGTGGGGGGGGGAAGAGCGAAAGGAAGGGGGGTGGAGACAGAAGAGGTCAGGGAGAGCCTGCCAAAGATGGTAAAAAAAACCCAAAAAAACAACAATTTGAAAAAGCTTCAAAAGTAAGGCTAATGCCTTGATAACTGGTTAATGCTCCCGACTTCCAAAACATCCATTTGTGTGAAAGGCAGGAGACCTGTGCGATGTAAGAGCGGAAAAAAAAAGTAGCAAAGAAAACCTACAGTAAAAAGCAAAATGGAGACGTGAAAAGCAGAAAATTCCAAGTTAATACAGTGAACATAAAATAGAGAAACCCAATTACATTTCTGAAAAATTCCGCTTGAGGTAAGCGACACACTGACAAAAGCCTGAAAGATGTGCACGCAAGCAACCCCTCCTCCCCCACACTCAACACACTGGAGAGATCATGGGCTGCAGACAAGGGGTCCAGCCAGCAAGCTCCCTGCCCATGAGTTGCCATTTCCAGCAAGAATTCTCTCAGCTTCACAGGTCAGTGACATGCTCACAGCACATCCCTCCCTGCTAGTAGTGTCAGTCTGAAAAGAGATTATTCTAACCACATCCATGCAAACAAAACTGAAAACAGACAGCACCAATGACAGCAGAAGTAGATGTAACATCCGTGCCAATTTGCCATACTAATATTTCACAGGAAACATGCTGTACTAGTTTTACACTCTCACTGAAACACCAGGGCCATTTAATTCTGCATTTTATACCGAAGGAGACGCTCCATAATCAACCTTACCAACAATATACAAAAAAGAATTATTCCAATCATGACGTCACCACTGAACCAACTTCTTGGCCTTACACTACTCTCAGTCTCCCTCTTTAACGCACAATCCCTAACTAAAAAAACACACATCCTCAATGATTACCTACAGGATAAAAACCCAGATATCTGCGCTATCACAGAAACCTGGCTAAAAAACACCGATATTGCCCTGATCAACCAACTTCCTACTCACTCATATGACATCTTCACCTTCAACAGACACAAAAAAAGAGGAGGTGGCCTCCTTCTAGCTGCTAAGAAAGAACTCAATCTATCTGCACATACTATCAAGAATGAGTCCAAACTGGAATTGGGTCTTGTTAAATCAAAACAGCTACAAATTCTGCTAGTATACGCCCCCCCAGGAATTCTTGAAACAGAACCTTCATTACTCATAGAATCCATTGTGAAGCATATCAACTTAGACCTCCCAACTATGATTTTAGGGGACGTCAACCTTCACACGGACGCCATTCCTCGCTCATCAAACTGTGAAGCGCTCCTGTCCACCCTCAGTGCTATGGGACTCATGCAGATCATCAATAACCCTACACATAAAGCAGGACATACACTGGATCTAATTTTTATCAATTCCAAACTCTCTTGTACCTACGAACCTTCATGCTCCCAGATCCCTTGGTCAGACCATTTCTTGATAGAATCAGCCTTCTCCATAGACAAACAGACACTCTCGTCTCCTCACCTCTCCACTATTCAATTCAGGAAATCATGCTCTTCCGATATTCTTAGTGACCAGATCGCCAAGGAAATTACGAACCTTGACCTTTCCAATCCAGACTCAGCGCTATCTTCATGGCAGAAGATCACTGAATCAGTGGCAAACAAATGCTGCCCAATAATCTCCAAAACAATTAATCCTACAAAAAAAGGAAATCAACCTTGGTTCACTCCCAAACTCAAACAGATGAAACAGGAACTACGACACAAGGAGAACTTATGGCGTAAAACCCCCAATACAGCGTCCTTGGCAAAGTACAAAGGTTACCTACATCATTACAGGACCTCTATATTATTAACAAAAAGGGAATTCTATGCCAATAAAATACATCATCTCCAGTATGATGCCCAAGCCCTCTTCTCATACGTATCTCAAATCACGAAATCTACGCCTCCTATTCCAGACGAACAAGCACTTTCCAAGGCCAATGAACTTGCCTCTTTTTTCCAACAGAAGGTTCTGAATACCCTCGCCCTTCTCCCTCCTAACACTGCTCCTCTCACATCAGAAGAGAACCCTCACTCCCTCATAAGTGCCAAACTCGATAGTTTCGAATCAATTTCCACCAAAGAGATTGAATCCTTACTAAAAAGACAGAAACCATCTAGTCATCCAGCAGATAATATTCCATCGAAACTTCTTCTCCTCATTCCAAACACGATTTCAGGTCCTTTGACAAGTATCATTAATTGCATTCTAACCCAAGGGAGTTACCCTGACAGCCTAAAAACCGCAGCACTCAAACCTCTTCTTAAGAAACACAACTTAGACCCTGATGAATTAGCCAACTTCCGACCCATTTCCAATCTTCCGTTCCTAGCCAAACTGACAGAGAAACTGGTAAACACCCAGCTTTCAGAGTACCTTGAAAATCACAATATATTATACCCCTCGCAATATGGCTTCCGCAAATCGCGCAGTACGGAAACCCTCCTCATCTCACTTACAGATCACATCATGATGGGTCTTGACAGAGGCTACTCCTTTCTATTAATCCTGCTAGACATCTCGGCGGCTTTTGACACCGTCAACCACTCCATTCTCCTGGACCGCCTAGCAGACATTGGTATCTCAGGAGCAGCTCACAGATGGTTCAAGTCCTTCCTCCGTAACAGAACCTTCAAAGTCAAAATTAATAATAAAGAATCACCCTTAACTAAATCCAATCTTGGTGTGCCTCAGGGATCCTCCCTATCCCCAACCCTCTTCAATATTTACCTCCTTCCCCTCTGCCAACTGCTAACTGATCTTAATCTAATTCACTATCTGTATGCAGACGACGTGCAGATTTTAATTCCTATCACAGATTCTATTTCAAAAGCGCTCGCCCACTGGAATAACTGCTTTGTATCCATCACCAATCTACTCAATAGATTAAATTTGATCTTGAACGCTGCAAAGACAGAGATCCTCCTCATCTCTTCAAATGAAGAAAACTTTCCCTCATCATCTCCCTACAACTCGTACTTCTCCCACAAGCATGTGAGAGACCTTGGAGTATTTCTGGATAACAGATTAAACCTAAAGAAAACAGTTAACACCACAGCCAAAGACTGCTTTTACAGACTCCAGATCCTTAAACGACTCAAACCACTACTATTTTTCCAAGACTACAGGACAGTCCTCCAAGCGTTGCTATTTGCCAAGATAGACTACTGCAGTGCACTTTTTCTAGGCCTCCCTAAATCCACTATTAAACCTCTGCAGATGATACAAAATGCGGCAGCGAGACTACTAACAAACACCAGCCGCGGAGAGCACATCTCTCCCATCCTCGGAAAACTTCATTGGTTACCAGTGAACTTTAGAATCCTCTACAAATCAATCACTCTTATACACAAATCCATCCATCATCAACTCCAACTCGACCTTGAAATTCCCTTAACTCTATACTCCTCCAACAGACCTATTAGAGATATTCATAAAGGCACTTTAAATTTCCCCCCCATGAAAGCCACACGCCTTTCCTCGACCAAAGACCGAGCATTTTCAACAGCTGGACCATCCATTTGGAATAACATCCCTTCAAACTTCAGACTGGAACCCTGCCTCTCAACTTTCAGAAAAAAACTCAAGACGTGGCTTTCACCAGGCCTTCCCCGATCCCCCAGACAATCACTAATCGCCTACACTTTCTGGGCCAATTCGGTCCTCTATCCTTCAAAACGATGGACCTTGGCTCCCTTAAAACGATGAACCTTGGCACCTTCAAAACGGCAGACCTTGGCACCTCCAGTTTTAATCATCTTTAGCTTTAACCCACATTGATATTGCACTGTATACAATAATCTGTATTGCACTATTGTACCATGTAGCAATCCCTTCCTACATGTTTTCTTTTTCTTATCTGTTCTTTCTTCCAGCGTTAAGCTTCCAAGTTTTTTACTCCTTGTTAATTGTAACTTTGCCTTATTCTCCTCTATTGTTATTATCCTCAGTTATTTGTCTTAGTTATCCCCTTGTTCTTTGTAAACCGATCCGATATGGTTTTACTATGAAGGTCGGTATAAAAAAGTGTTAAATAAATAAATAAATTTTAAGTTTTCTTCTTACTCTGGATTTCAATTAACAGCAATGAATAAGTGAATGATCCCACTTAGTAGAAAAATCTCTGCTGAAATCTAGTGATCTGTGGCTTTCCAATTCCATGTAAATAAAATAAAAATACTTTACTGCATTTTCAAATTGTTAGATTGAAATCCATTCAACAAAGGCAAGAAATGTATACAAGAATATATCAGCACATCCATTATGTATGCACAATCTCCTGTTCCAATATAATAAACAGAAACCTGAAAAGCAGCGTTTTCAAAACATGAGCAACTGGAGTCTTAACACAGAAACAAGGACATTCCCCTGTCCCATTATCCCAACCCTACACGTCCCTACTCAGCAGTGTACAATGGCAAAACACTAATTATCCATATCCACACCCGACCACCAGCACAAATTGTTCTAAATCATAAGTACCTTACTATATGTCGCATGCAATAAGGAAAATATATAATCACTCCAAATATTTGAAAATACCCTTTTATGTTTGCACTTCTCCATCAGATGACACAGCTCTTTCCTTCATATAAAAGAGGGGGTTATTCCCTCCTAACAAAACAGATTTCTTGGCAAACAGAAAAGCTTTTCTCTGCTACAATTTCTGGGATATAAGAACTGTAAGCTCCGCCATATCAAACAAGCAAATCCACCCATTTTGGAATATGGCACATCTAGTTCCCAGGAATTTCAAAACTGCATCCCAAAATTTCTGAATCATTAAACATTCCCAAAAAATATGTCCCGAGATGCTAATCTCTATACCACATTTAGAGCAAATATTGAATTGTGAGATTGCCATTTGAAATGCTCTTCTATGAGAAAAATAAAGTCTCATCAAAAATGTATATTATTTACTCTCAAGTTACTACTGACCAATACAAACAATCCATTTAAAATAATTCTAATGCCTGCATTGTCATGGTTGTCACTTTTCTATTTTTATAATATACTAAATATCATACCATTATTCTGTATCAATTCAGAATAAAAATGTCAACAGCGTGCATATTACTTTTATTCTATGTTAACCACTGATTTAAGATTAACAGAAAAATGCTGTTGATGATCCACCAAGCTTAGCAAATTAATACAAAACGTGCACTGGGAGATACTCATAGAAATGGTGACTGTCCCATATGTATCTTAATTCTTGAATTCCACTTAAACTACTCTAAGGAGTGAATAAATAGGAGATGCAGTGAATAACCCCAGCTCTACTTTCCTGGTATAAAATCCCTATTTCCAACTAGGGGTAGATAAGGTGAAAACCTATAAGACACCCCTCGAACATTACATAGCCATCTCCAGGATTTTACCATGGGTTTCATCAAAAGATGAGAAGACAAGGCATGCAGCAAATACACTACCAACGGACATTCCAGAGGAGCAGCCTAGTGGTTAGAGACCAGGAGACCAGGGTTCAAGTCCTGCTGTCGCTCCTTGTGACCTTGGGCAAGTCACTTTACCCTCCACTGCCTCAGGTATAAAGTGAGATTGTAAGCCCTCTGGGGATAGGGAAATACCTACAGTCCCTGAATGTAATCCGCTTTTCACACTGAAAAAAGTGCGAAAAGTGGAATATAAAAATCTAAATAAATAAGAGGTACTCTACAACCAATCATCCAGACTGTGTAGACCCACACTTCCCTGACCCATAGGCTTCACTAAAATGTACATATTCCAGCCTCCCCAAAAATATATTTTTTGAATAACTGTCTGGAACTACAGGAGCACCCATCTTGGTCACATAAAAGGAAACAAATTGAAACACTTACCACCACTTTGTTAAGTATCATCATGTGGAGTAAAGATATAGGGAACTTCCCCCCATTACTGTAACCAGAGTTTAGTGGATGATAGTAAATTTAAGATGCTCTTACAACTGTAAAGCCAAAATATTCCTAGGCACTTGTCCTAGGCACTTGGATCCTAAGATATTTAATCTCCAGACCATTTTAATGGAAATGCATTTTTCCAGAATAATTTAACATCATCCAAAAGCTAAATAGCCTCAGACTGATTAATTTTTAATCCTGCTAAACTCAAAGTTTTTTGCAAAAGACAGGAAACATTTCACCAGGTCTGCTACATGTACAAGGATATAATCTTCAAATGCAGTAGTCAAATCCCATCCGCCCCCATCTAAATCCCCAGAAAATTTTGATCCGCTCTCACACTTTGAAGGAAAGGTGCCAAACACAACAAGAATACGAGGGAAAGAGAGCTCCAACCTTGCCTGGCTCCTCCCCTCTGCAATTCAAATTCCTCAGAGAAGACCCCACTACGAAAACTGTTGGCAAAAAGTTTATAATGTAAGGCTTGGATAAGCCCGCACAAAATTCCCTGCAAAACCAAAACATGCCAAGGCTTCAAACAAACTGCCAGTCAACCCTGTCGAACACCTTCAGCGCTGAAACTAACCAAGAGAGACAGGATCTTTCTCCAATAGTAAAACTCCATGGAAACCAGTACGCTCTACGTTGAGAACAGCATGTTGGCCTTTCACAAAACCTCGCTGTTCTTTGGCTATCATTTTGAGGAGTATCCTGGCCAATCTGTCTGCCGTTATTTTAGCCAACAATTTTATATCAAATGTAATAAAGAAATCAGGTGGTTTCAGGTACCATAGGGTCCTTACCCAGTTTAGGAAGTACCACATTCACCGATTTATTATGGCCCTTAATCCTCCTCTCTGTTATCCAAGAATCATACATCTTACCCAAAGGCTAATAAAATCAGATGACCCAAGAGCTTATAAAACTCACTAGACCCCAAGAGCCTTTAAATTCTTGGCTCCCATTATACCCCTCTGTATTTCTTCAGGAAAGGACTTACTTATCAGAGTACTCTGATATTCCTTCATAGCATCCTTATCACTATCTTTTGCCTTATATAATTTGGTATAATACTAATGAACTATGTCACACAACCCCTTAATATTCTCCACTTTCCCTATAGGAGATTTCATCACTGCCACAAAGTTTGGCCGAGAACTTAAAACTTATAGTACAGGAAACTTTTGCATATATTGATGAATCAGAGTTAAGCTCTGCTTGTGTCGCATAGGCCATTCTATTACTCTGAGTAATTGGGCCTCCAACCACACCAATTCTCTAGCAAATGTCTTTCCTCTTATTGGAATATCATTTAATATCCTCCCTTAATACCACGCTTTGTAGTGTCCTAGAACAAGGTTGGGTAATCTTGATGATCCCAATTAAAAACCTCGTACTCCTTCCATTTTTTTTTTATTTATATAATCTTTAAATATCTGATCATGAGAAATACAGAGGAAATCTCCACCTAGATCCCCCCCTCCTCTCTGGGAAAAGCCCTCCAAGTCACACAACACGAGCAAGGTCTGAAATACCTATATCCTTAATTTTTGCCTCCCCCTCCCATTTTACAGAATGTTGATAAATAGGCAGTCCAATCAAGACTGACAATCATGCGCTCTAGATGTGTATAAGATTTCTCCAGAGGATATAAAATTCTCCAAATATCAATCATATCTAAATTAGACACAAATAAGGGATACCTTTATCTGATAGAAAAAGTGCTATAGCACAAATTTGGGAATACTCTTAATTTTGCCAGAGATATATAGTAGAGATGTGAATTGGGTGCTGGAATCGGTTCTGGTTTCGTGGACCCGCGGGAAATTCCGTTTCCCGCAGGTCTGGATGTTTTTTGTTTTCGGCTGTCCCGAGCCGAAAAAAACCCCCCAAACCCATCCCGACCCTTTAAATCTAATTATTTAGAATCCCTCACCCTCCCGACCCCCCCCCCAAAAAAAAAACTTTCCTAAAGTACCTGGTGGTCCAGCGGGAGTCCCGGGAGCAATCTCCCAGTCTCGGGCCATCAGCTGCCAGTATACAAAATGGTGCCGATGGCCCTTTGCCCTTACCATGTGACAAGGGCTATTGGTGCCATTGGCCGGCCCCTGTCACATGGTAGGAGCAATGGATGACCAACCCGACCGAGTTCCTGCAGTAGGTTCTTGACTCTGCTAGTCACCTGCCGGCTCTTTTCCGAAGACTTTGTCCTGATCAGCCAGTCGTCCAAGTAAGGGTGTACCAAGATCCCTTCCTTCCTTAGTGTTGCCGCCACGACCACCATAATTTTGGAGAATGTTCTGGGGGTGGTTGCTAGGCCGAAGGGTAGCGCTCTGAACTGGTAATGGTGTCCCAGTACCGCAAAGTGTAGAAAACGCTGGTGATCTTGATGGACTGGGATGTGAAGGTAGGCTTCGGAGAGGTCCAGGGAGGTTAGGAACTCTCGGTTGTACTGCCATTATTACAGAACAGAGAGTTTCCATGCGAAGTGTAGTACCCCACAGATGACGGTTGACGTTCTTGAGGTCCAAGATGGGTTGGAATGATCCTTCTTTCTTGGGAACGATAAAATAGATTGAACAACGCCCCATATTTTTCTGGTGTGTAGGTACCGGAGTTATAGCCTTCAGATGGAGTAGTCTTGCCAGAGTGGATTCCTCTGCCAGTCTCTTGGTGTGGGAGCGGCAGGGTGATATCATAAATATGTCCCGAGGGATGCTGCGAAACTCCAGAGAGTAACCCTCTCGAATAATGTTTAGTACCCATTTGTCCAACGTGATTTCGACCCATCGTTGGTTAGAAGAGGGAAAGCTGACCCCCTATTTCCTCTTCCTGTGGATGGGTCGGCCCATTCTCATTGGGAAGCATGGTTCAAGCCTGCCCCAGAGCCTGTTCCTCTCTTGGTTTGTTGGTTCTGAAAGGGCTGGGACCTTCCGCAGGGGCGAGGTACATGGAATGAGTTCCTGTAGGGTAGAAAACGTTGGGAGCCTCTGCCCCTAGTTCTTCTGGGGGAGGGGCATTGGGATCTTTTGCCCCTGTCTTCCGGTAGCCAAGGCACTGGGGATTCACCCCACTTGCTGGCTAACTTCTCTAATTCGCTTCCGAATAGGAGAGATCCCCTAAAGGGCATTCTTGTGAGATTCACCTTAGACGTTGCGTCTGCCAATCAGTTCTGCAACCATAACTGCCTTCTGGCCACCACTACAGAGGCTACTCCTCTGGCTGAGGTACGCACCAGGTCTGAGCTTGCGTCTGTCAGGAAGGCTGCTGCAGGTTCGACTGTTTCGCCGGCATACGTACCGGAATTATCTGCCTCTCTCGATAGGAGCAAGCAGGAATGTGCCACCAGCGCGCAGCAGAAAGCTATCTGCAATGTCATAGCTGTTGCATCGAATGCTTGCTTAAGGATGGATTCTAATCATCTATCTTGAGTATCCTTCAATGCCGCCCCTCCCTCTACGGGAATAGTAGTTCACTTCGAGATGACGCAGACCATGGCATCCACTTTCGGGAAACACCGGCGTTCCTTGGTCGCTAGGTTCCAGAGGGTACAAGGCTTCCAAGGCCTGACCTCCTTTAAAACTTGCCTCCGGGGCATCCCACTCCAAGTCAATCAGTTCCCTGGATGGCTTCCATCATTGGGAAATAGCATGAGGCCTTACGAAGGGACACCAAGATGGGGTTCTTCTTTGGTTCCACCATAGGGTCCGTGCCTGGGATCCCCAGAGTCTTCAGAGTCTGTGAAATAAGGGCCGGTAATTCATCCCTGTAGAAGTAAAGCATTGTTCTGTATGGTTCCAGGCCTGGAGGGATTTCCCCTTGCTCCAGTGAGGCACCTTCATCGTCTGAGGTTTCCAGGTCCCTGTCAGTAAAATTCTTGGTGAGGCGAGGCATGTCTCGTGGCACCCGAGCAGGGCCGGGTGGGTCAGGTACTCCTGGCTGGGGTTGGACCTGGGTCGCAGCCAGGGCTGATTGCACCTGAATGGAAGCTTGCAGTCCCTGGAAAAATTCTAACCAGGAGAAGGCCCCTGGGTCCATGTTAGCCCCAGGGGGAGTTGGAGCAGGAGCCCCTGAAATGCCCTCTTGTGGAGATGCCATTTCGGAGTTACATAGGTCTGGGGTGCTATCGTATGTAGTAGTTCTGGACCCATTCTCAGACTGAGGGACCAGGCTTTGGTACCCCTTGGGCTTCTTCGCAATGATGGCACAGACAGGACTCTAGTTCAGGCTGCGCAGCTCTGATGTGGCAGGCTGTGCAAAGAGAATGCCTTCTGAGCTTCTTGGATGCCGGTGCCATTGCTTCTGTATATAGACGCACAGTTAATGCGTTTCAATATGCGCAGTTATGCGCGTGAGCACTGTGCGCGCGTGTAGTTATCAGCGTGGTTGTGCACGCAGCTGTGCGTGCATCTATATTGGATGCACCCAAGTTGGGCGCATCAGCCGTCCGGCCTGCCACGCACATACTGCTGGTCGAGAAGGGAAGATGGCGCCCCCGAGGATCTCCACGTGTCTGGACCCCTGCACCAGATTGGGGCCTAGCCCAGTCAAGGCTGCTCAACCCGATTGGTGCTCCCTTTTTACCTCGCCGGAAGAAAAATGGAATCGGTACAGGCAATCCGAGCCCCGGAGACCTTAATTTTAAAGTTTTCTGCTTACCTGGTCTTGGCGCTTACCGATCGCGTGCCGGGACAGTCTCCAGCTGTGGGGGGAGAGGGTTTTACCTTCACCGCCGCGCTCAGTTGTGCACCCGCTGCTTTTCAGCCACTCTGGGGGCTAAGTCCATGCTGGGAACCAGCTACCGGACCAAGGCACACCTCTGAGGGATCTTGAAAATCACCTCAGGAATTCGCAACTGGGGGAGGGACCCTCAGGTATCACCGCAGGAGAGCGGGGCTCAATCTTCTTTAAAGTAAAAAAAAAATTTTTTCTCTGCTGTAATTCTTAACACTGTTCTAGTGAGTGGGATAGTGTCCGCATCTGCTAGGAGACTGAGAGATACTGAAGAGCTGAAGTCACTGCAGGAGTATATCTAGGGTGACGTCAGCTTTGAAATCTGACTCAGTCTCCCATCTGCTAGGAGAAGAGCACATAACCCACTGGTTCTGAGTCCATCTGGCTACAAGCTAGGAAATATTCTTTTTATGAGTTTGGCAGCAGCCAGAATACTAACTGGAAAAAGGAGGGACCATATAACAAACTCTAGTGGAATTACATTGGCTACCCATAGAAAACAGAATAAAATACAAAGCCTTATGTACCATATATAAACTAATACATGATGAAAAAGCAGACTGGCTAAACACAGCATTACGAGTACATGTCCCACACAGAAACCTTTGATCTGCAAACAAAGCACTTTTAACCATTCCTTCAGTAAAGACAGCGAGATTAACCCAAGTGAGAGAAAGAACCTTATCTTTAGCAGGCCCTACACTATGGAACACAATGCCCCTAGAGATCAGATTACAAAGAGATCTCAAAACCTTTAAAAAAAAGTTTAAAAACATGGCTTTTTAAGCAAGCATTCTACAAAGAGAAAGGAGAATAGAAAAATATACAGGAATAGGCAGAAGAGCACCAGCACACAGCACTATTCTCAAAATGAGCATGATAGTACTAATAACTATTTCACAACTAACGTAGTAGTAAAACAGAGACTGAATATTTACCTGTGATTAGTACCGTACTGGTACACATGGTCAGGACCTACATCACTAATCAAGCGATTGTCTTTTATGATATACTGTAACCAAATCTATTTGGCACCTGTTAGAATGTTATAGTGTATGCATTCACCTACTTTAATTTATGTGCCTACATGTAAACCATTGTGATGGTATATAACTTAGTGATGGTATAGAAAAGATTTTAAATAAATAAATTGTTGATGTTTAGCGAGGAACGATATTTGTTTTTCCATTCCATACAGAGTCTAGCTTGTTGTGCTTTCAAGTTCAGTTTTTGTTGCATGTTTCTATTTATACTTTATAATCGCTTCATTTTGAATTTGGGGAGGGCCTATATGACTAGGGTGAGGTATTCTGCTAAGCAGACTTGTGGGAAGGCCCCAACTGATTTGCATGCATGGAATGGGGGTCTACAGCTTTTACTCACTGCTGGTCTAGAGTATGCTCTATTTCTTAGTAATTTAGGAAAAATGTGAAATTTATTTTGGAGATATTTGGGCTTACATTCTGCTGGGTTTCAGAGTTGATTTGGCGTGTTGATGCATGTGCTGCAGAGAACGTGCACAAGGGAGTAAGATACCTCATGGACCGGTTTTATAAAAATCCCCCGGGCTGATATTTTCCTGCAAGCCTGGTAGTAACTGACACTCTATGCAGTTACCCCCAAGCATTATGATAAGGCTAGTAATATTTCCAATCAAACCAAGCAACTGTCAATCCCATAAAAAACTACTGCTAGCAACATTTTTACCGAGTAAGAGGCCTTCTTGAAAATTCAGACAATGCTGCTTGACGTGATCTCTATGGACTTGGCCATAGACATGTGAAAAAATCATGTGAAAACATATTTGGAGCATAGACACTGCACATAGCTATCGGGCGCCCATATAGCTTACCCTCAACCAGCAAACATTTTCCATATGGGTCCTATATCACTTTTTGATGCACGAATGGACCAGACTTCCCTAGTAATACGGCCATCCCTGCAGTTTTGGTCCCTGAGCAAGTATAAAAATCCGCCCCTGCCTTTTCAACTTGAAATTTCCAGTTCATCCAATCTGTTTTCCTGGAAAAAGGTCACATGTCTCTTATGCCTATTTAAAGCTTGTAAAATTTTACATTTTTTCATAACCAAGTTTCTCAGACACATTCTATGTAGCACACCTAAAAGAACCAGCCAATCTGTTGTATATTGGATCTTATTCTTTCAAGCAATATGCATAGGCTAAGACTGCGGCCCCCAGCCTAGACCACAGCCCCAGTGAAAGAGAAAAGCCAATGAGCTAGTGAAAATTCTCTAAACCATATACCTAGGCTGCCACCAACTAAAGTCTAAAAAATGTTTCTCATCCCTCCATCCCTAAACCCTTAACCCCACTGCCCTAAACTCTCTCTCATCCCTAGCATATCCCCAAAACGCTCAAACACAGATAAAGATCACATATCTTGCGAGGCTAGTCTCCCCCCAAAAATGATGTTCAAAATGAAGTAAAAAATTCAAATAAACAGTACTTTCCAAATTGCAAAATAATCCACTAACATTCAAATGCTTCAAGTTAGGATCTCAAACGGATCCAGAAACCCAAGAGAAATAAACCAGCGCGTGATCAAAAATAGTGTGATGCTCATTAAAAAATAAATAAATAAAATTAAATAAAATAAAAAAAGGGGGGGGGGGGAAATGAAGACTGAAAAAATCTCTATAAAACAAAATACCATAGGCCAGTTACCAAATGGACCAGTTCCTACATAAAGGCCCCCCCATCTCTCATACAGCGAGAAGACAGCCAAGCTCAGCTGCTAATTATTAGTACAGACAGAATGAGAAGCTACCTTAAGTCAATGCTCATGGGGATCCTAGCACCTGCAATTAAGTTCTAGCTACCTCCGATGTTTTAAAAAATAATCGATTTGCCATTGTATGTTAGACTCAGACGTACTGGGAACTGCAAGGTAAAAATTGTATGTTTTTCTTAGCCAGCTGTACCCAAATAGGCGAAAAGACCCTCTGTTTCATGGCCACTGCAGCAGAGTAGCCCTGAAAAAACAAAGTCAGAATGTTGTTTTCATTGTAGAACATCTTCCTCTGATATGTTCTCAGAATCTCCACCCTATGAACAAAATTGAGGAGCCTGGCAATCACCGCACGGGGTCTGGTTCTCGGTCAGGCTGGGCCCGTTCAATCTTCAGCTCACCATACTCAGAATTCAGCTGTAAGAAGGTGACTAACCAAGACTCCAACACAGCTAATGGCTCTCCATCCCGAATAGTCTCTGGGAGCTCCATGAACTGCAAATTATTGCAGTGGGATCGATTTTCCAAATCTTCCTCTTCCTCTAGCTTCCTTCTAGCCTCTTGTAACTCCATGATCTTATAGTACTTGGGCAGCCCCTCCACTTGCGAGACTTGTTATTCAGCCTCTGAGAGCCTTTCTCCAGCATCCCCTATCTGTGACTGAGTTTCCCCAAATTTTTTATACGCTGGCAATTTTTCCTCAAGCGCAGAAACTATTGCTGCTGCTTCTGCTGCTATGAGTCCTGACTGACCTTGCTCCAGGCTCTTTGTCCTCTTGGAGTCTAGCAGCTTCATCTTATATTTTTCTCTTAGCAATTTTTGTGGCCATTTCACAATTAAAGTCTTCCAAAACTGCACTGATCAATGAAGTAAGGTAAGTATATGACCACCAAGGCTAATAAAAAAACAATTTGCCAAGTTTTTCCACTGGTTTATATGAAAACAGGGGGGGGGGGGGTGGGGGAAGAGATTCCTGGAGCAGAGAACCACATGTCTGTCCCGGTTCAACACAATACATGACCCCCTGTATTTTCACAAATTTTTTTTTTTTTTTTTTACAGTAACCCCTCCACCCCAGCCTCTCTATTTACATAGACTATTATTGGGTTTGGTTAATTTTAGTGAGCCCAGTTTTTTCTGATTCTATGTATAAAACTCTGCCAACAGAAATGCAACTTGATGTACAAACATAAAAGAGACAGACCCTGCTCAACAGAGCCTACATCTAATCAAGGCAAACATATAGGTCAAGAGACTTGGGGGAGCTTCATTATAGTAAGACAGTGGTTGAAATTAGTTAATGACATTGAAGGTGGACCGTCAGATTCAAGATTTAAAAGTATCCTCAATAAGATGGGGTTTCTAGATGGCATTTACACAAGGGGAGAGAGGAAGCTGGATCCACCAGTTCAGGAAGTCTATTCCAAGCACATGATGCAACCAGGTGGAAAGTATGGAGTCAAGAACAGGCGGCAGAGAAGTGCACACAAAGATGAAGCTGCATAAACAGACTGCAGAGAAAGACAGCATTATACAAAATCTCGATGGAGCAACTGCACACCCGTGTATACCCTGTAATTAGTATTTACACGTTTGGAAAGGTTTACTGCAGAGTGTACACAATTTCCCCAAAAGGTGTTCTTTTCACCGTGCAAGCACTTATTTTCCCCAATGCCTTAGAAATTCTGATGTAACTGTTGTCGAAATAAGTTAAAAAATGACAGACTGATGATAGCAGGAACATATGGCACACCAACAGTACTTACTGTAAAGAACACAATGTATCATCATCTCTCTCTCTATATATATATTTAAAGTATTGTACCTAGGAATCCAAATGCATCTTCAAAAATATTTTCAAAGAATAAACTTCTCCAAGTAAAAATATTTGGTACATTAGTTTTATCTAAGTCTGCTAATATACAGGATAATTACAAAATCTTGCATCTCCTACATACACTGCCTGGGCAACAATCCCAGAACACACTGATAGTCCAGTCTGTTGACAATCTGTAAGGATCTGGCATATAAACCCCCTGACATGAGATCAGCAGCTTTCTATAAATAGCCCATAGAGAAATCTCTCTCAGGCCCAGGAAGACGCTGGTTACTTAATCACTAGGACTGTTACAAATTCCAGTGGGAGAAAAGACAAGCAAAAAGCACCATCTTTCTCCTTTTCCCTTTTCAATCTGGGTTACAGGTAGTGGTTGTAAATGATTACCTCTGTAGCATGGACTACTCTCAAGTTTTGAGATGACATGATTTGCAGTCTTTCCCTATGTTATTCTACCAATACTTCCATCCCCATCCTTTCCAAGGCTACCAATTGTGCAGAACCGTGCAGTACAGAGTCACAGCGACGCATAACACTACTCACAAGCATCAGAGAAAGCCACACATAAAGCAGTCGTGCCATTTAGATTGTGCAGATTTGTCTGCTTGCTTCTTGGTTGCTTCTCCTTTTGGTTTTACAGCATGGTCCATAAAAATGTGTTTTGTCTAAAAGAATGCCTGTGTATTCTGCTCATTACCATATTAGAGAAATTTATTTCAAATCACCACAATCACGCAAAACGCCAACATAATTAATCTATAAAAAAAACAGAGGCCTAGGATGCTTTGTTTGGCTATTGATATAGGCCTTTATTTTCAAAGCTTGATAAGTCACTGCCTTTAAAGCAACAGTGCTTACCAGAAGCAGCCCAAAAAAAGCTATAGTTCCTTTTTCTGTATTTTTCTCTTTGAAATTAATTTTTAACTTTAAGACAATTCTCTTCCTGGGAGTCCTCTAGTGTTTGGTTGACTCTTTTGTACCTTTCTGCTTATCCCATGATTTCTTGAATTCTTCTATCCATCGCCTCCACTGGGAAGTTGTTCTATGCAGTCACCACACGAACCATGAATAAATATTTTATACTACTACTCCCTCATGTTCCAGAATATCCTTTCCACTGATGTTTGCATTATACCTTTCAGGAATTTGAATGTATTATAGCCAGTTAATAGGTATATGTAGATTATTATTTATTTTGTATTAGTTTCATTTTTTTTTTATTTGGGGTTTTAATTTTATTTTTTGTGGTTTTCATTTTGGGAGGTGGCAGCTGACATGCACTGTATGCAAGCACTGCAAGTTACCTGCAAATGGAACACATTGTTGATGGATAGTGCACACTGTTTCTTAGTGGTGTGTTCTGTCCTCGGGTGGTGCGCACTATTTCCCAAAGTCAAAAAATTCAAAATGTATTTTTGGACTCGTTTGAAAGGAAACAAAAATGGACTCATTTGTCCCGTTTTTTTTCTGGGAACATGCTGCCGAATAACTTTGGACCTGTTCCTGAGGCCAGCTAGAGTTGGCCATGGAATATTGTGAGATATCTGGCTAAATGCCTTTGAATATTGGTTTCTGTTACGTAGGTATAGCTATCCCACATCATCCTGCTGGTGCAACATTTGCTTTCATTTGTATTGGAAAGGACTTGTACAGGTTAATGTAAACCAGTTATTTATTCTCTTAGATAACAGAAAGACTAGGGGCACTCCATGAAGTTAGCAAATTGAAGAAAATTCTTTTTCACTCCGTGCATAGTTAAGCTCTGGAATTTGTTGCCAGAGGATGTGGTTACAGCAGTTAGTGTAACTGGGTTTAAAAAAGGTTTGGATAAGTTCCTAAAGGAAAAATCTATAAACTGCTATTAATCAATAAGGAATAGTAGCTTGAGATCTATTTAATGTTTGGGAACTTGCCAGGTACGTGTAACTTGGATTAGCCACTGTTGGAAACAGGATGCTGGGCTTGATGGACCCTTGGTCTCTTCCAGTATGGCAAATCTTATTTTCTTATATTATGTATGTATGGGATGGAAATTCCTATTCTTTCAATAGAATTTTAAATTAAAAAATGAAGAGCAACGGGAACTAAAGATTTTCTAACCCATAATATCTTGGTTTTCTGAGGGTTTACCTTAATTTATTTGCTCTTAACCAATTGATGGCTAACTGAAGACCAGCCTGTAAATTTATATATTACTGAACATAAATGACCCTGTCTCGCTGTACATTTGTAAGTCATCAGCATAGGATACAATTTTTAGACTTGAATCTCTTATCTGTTCTCCCAAGCGCTGAACAAATATTAAATCTTGCATGTCTCTTCTAGGGCATATGTTTAGGTCCTTAAATCTCATCTCATTAAGAACTTCCGGTGCAGAACCTGCTCCATTTTGGTAGACATTCTCTAAGCTGCCTCCGCTTTGTTCATATCCTATGAAGGTACAGCCTGCAGAATTATACACACAATAGTCCAGGAGAAGTCTTGCCAATGACCTTACAGAAGCATAATTATCTCTTTCATAGAAACATAGAAACATAGAAATGACGGCAGAAGAAGACCAAACGGCCCATCCAGTCTGCCCAGCAAGCCACGCAGTTTATCCATTTCCCCAGCCCCCCCCCCCCTTTTCTCCCTCCCACCCATCACTATTGGCTTCCAGCACCCTCCGGCCCCAACTCCCTTCCACCCCTCCACCAATGCAGAGAGCAGCGCCGTATCTGCATCCCAGTGAACATCCAGCTCAATCAGGGGTAGCAACCGCTACCCCTGATTGAGCTGGATGTTCAATAAATGTTTCATATAAAAACATTTGAAAACATATCCAAAGCAGGAAGCCTGTGAGGGAGTCGGTTGGACTATTAGATGATCGAGGGGTGAAAGGGGCACTTAGAGAAGAGAATTCTTTGCTTCGGTGTTTACTGAAGAGGATGTTGAGGAGATACTCATGCTGGAAACTGTTCTCAATGGTGATGATTCAGAACTGAAATCATAGTGAAGCTGGACGATGTAGTTGGGCACATTGCCAGAGTTCTGAAAGAACCCAAAAATGAAACTGCAGATCTATTACTAGTAATTTGTAACCTATTATTAAAATCCTCCATTGTACCCTAATATTAGAGTGTGGTCAGTGGTAACCCTGATCTTTAAAAAGGGTTTGATCTTGGAAACTATAGACTGGTGAGTGATTTCAGAGGCAGGAAAAATTGTGGCAACTATTTTAAAGAACAAAATCACAGAAAATATAGAAAAACATGTAGCCAGCATGGATTTACATAAGGGAAATCTTGCTTCATCAAATCTGCTACATTTTTTCGAAGAGGTTAATAAACATGTGGCTAAATGGTGAACTAGTGGGTTTAGTGTATTTGGATTTTCAGAAGGCATCTGACAAAGGGCCCAATTGAGAGACTCCTAAGAAAATTAAGACATCACGGGATAGGAGGCAATGTCCTTTTGTGGACTGCACACTGGTTAAAAGATAGGAAACAAGAGTAGGACTAAATGGTCAGTTTTCTCAGTGAAAAGCCTCAGGGATCTGTACTGGGACCAGTGCTTTTGAATATAATTATAAATGATTTGGAAAGGGGTTCGAGTTGTTAAATCACACGCACATTGTGGAAAATTGCAGGAAGACCTCGCAAGTCAAAGTCTGGGCATCCTAATGGCAAATGAAATTTAATATGGACAAGTGCAAAGTGATACACATGAGGAAAAAGTAAACCAGACTGTAGTTACATGTTAGGTTCCATATTAGGAGTTACCACCCAGGAA
This sequence comes from Rhinatrema bivittatum, assembly GCF_901001135.1. Lineage (NCBI taxonomy): Eukaryota > Metazoa > Chordata > Amphibia > Gymnophiona > Rhinatrematidae > Rhinatrema > Rhinatrema bivittatum. The sequence continues at coordinate 218,768,966 of NC_042619.1, forward strand.
AAGAATCTAGGTGTCATAGTAGTCAATACTTTGAAATCATTGGCTCAGAGTGTGGCGGTCATCAAAAAAGCAAACAATGTTAGGAATTTTTATGAAAAGAATGAAGAGTAAAACAGTGAATGTCATAATGTCTCAAACGCTACATAGTGAAGCCACACCTGGAGTACTGTGTGCAGTTCTGCTTGCTGCATCTCAAAAGTGATATAGTTGCATTGGAAAAGGTATAGAGAAGGGTGATCAAAATTAAAGGGGATAGAATGGCTCTGCTATGAGAAAAGGCTAAAGAGCTTAGGGCTATTCAGTTTAGAGGAGAGACTATTAAGGGGGGGATATGATAGAAGTCTATAAAATCATGAATGTAATAGAACAGGTAAACATACATTGGTTATTTACTCTTTAAAAAAATAAAGGGGAGTCACGTGATGTGGTGGGCTCTGTAGGCTGCATGCAGACAGAGCTCCGGCCGCCACCCCTCTAAATCTGCATTTTTACTACTAATTAAATGCTTCCCGACTGATGATTAGTGCTACCTGACCCAGACCTCACTCCCCAACAGGAATTGTTATACCTTTTTCTTATGCTTCCTGTAATCCTACGATTGAAAGAACATCAGACTTTACAAAACGTCTTGGGGGCCCTTTTATGGAAAGGCAAGAGGGCGCGGCTATCTTATCGTATTCTAACTGTCCAGAGAGTGCAAGTGGGGTTGAATGTCCCAGATTTCAAGCTTTACTCCTGAGCAGCCAAATTACATTTTCTTGGGGATTGGCTTCACAACACCTCTGAATATACTGACAGCTGCATGATATCTGCCATATGTAGACCTTAACAGGCCGGGTTGGTGAAATCTATGTGGCAGATTTGGGGGGAGACATGTAAGCTGTTGCAATTGCCAACGCATGTTTCCCCGCAATTCCCATCTTACGTATTGCAAAGCAGACAATTTATCTGTATCTTCGAACTGGCTTTTAAAAGAGTTTATAGATCCCGTATCAGGTAAATTTTGCTTTTTTGAGGCAAATCAGAAGAAGCTGGGTTTTAAATCCACTCAATCCTTGCTATATGGCCAGCTATGGGCATTTTATCTGCGACTTACAAAGGGGGTGGAAGAGACACTCATTAATCCTCTTTATTCTTTTTTACTTAAGTTGTTTGTGGCTAAACAGGGCTCTCATATAATTTTTACCAGTGTGCCAAGCCTTACTTTATTTATGATAATCTCCTTGGGAAGTGGCAGGCAGACCTCCACAAAGAACTTGATATCATGCTCCAGGATTGCTATATTTCAATACAAAAGATAACTAATAATGTTAACCTTAGGGAAATGCAAACCAAGATTTTTCATAGAGCAGTGTATTTCCCGGCATGTGCCTATAAGGCGGGCCTCATTGCTTCTAGTGAATGTGTGAAATGTGGCTGTTCTCAGGCATCCCTCATACATTGTGTTACGCTGGAGGTGGATCCTTGGCCTGGTACAGGATTGGTACAGCCCTCTGGTCAGACCCAGAGAGCGCCTGCCACCAGGAGGCGGAGCACACGAGGAGACAGAGACTAGCTGGAGCTTCGCCAATAACAGTCCAGGGTTTCCGCTGTTTGAGCCCTTGGGTACCCAGACCGTCTGGACTTAGGTGGGCCTCAGAGGGACTCCTGGAGAGGTAGCAGAGAGGTATGCTCACCATGAGTAAGGGTGCATGGCTGATGCAGAGAGGGTGGACCAGATCTGAAATGGAGACTCCGGAGGCCTCAGGGAGGTAACAGTTCAGGAAGGCTCTCTGGGCGGAATAAGGCAGCGCCTGTGGGTCTGGTCGGAGGAAGGCCACGGGCAGAGTCCAAGCAGGTCGGTCTGGTGGTCACAGAAGGCAAGAAGAGGGTGTCCGAGTGAAGCGCAAGGGTCAAAGCCAGGGTATCCGTACAGAAGTGGTCAGCCAAAGCAAGGGTCTAATCCAAGGTCAGTCAGAGTGTAGTCAAGGCAAGCGAGGGTCCGTTCCAGGCAGTGGTCGGTTCCAGGCAGCGGTCAACGTGGTCAGAAGGCTGGCAAAGGTCGGATCCAGGCAGCAATCAGTCGTAGTCAGGCAAGCAGGGGTCAGTACCAAGAATCAGTCCGAAGGGTACTACCAGGGAACGTGGAGCAGGAACAAGACAGACTCTGGAAGACACGGAGGACCACGGAAAAACAGAGGCGCTGGAACAAAGGATCAGGTACAAGGAACAGGCAAACTAGTACACTCAGGTGTCGACCCGATTGCCAAGGCGAGGATCTGGGGACAGAGCCTCGCCTTTTATACTAGGGCTGTGTGATCAGGATGCGTTCCAGCCGGGTTTCCCGCGCTTGGCCCTTTAAAAGTAGAGACGTCGGCAGTGCGGGCACCTAGGGGCGGGGCCAAGGAGATGGAAGACGCAGAGCCCCTACAGGAGCTCCGCTGAGAGGCCTGTGGCGTGGAAGAGGCAGAGGACGCCTGGGGAGAGCGTCGGGGACGTCGGGAGCTGGCGGCGGCGGCAAAGCCGGAACTGGTAGAGGGCAGGGCGAGGTGAGCAGGGCCGACCACGGCACCAACGCGGCCGGGACGCGCAACATTTGCTTGTGGCAGTGTGAGTGCATAAAGTTTTTTGGGAATCAGTTCGAAATCAGGTCTCTGTCCTCTTTGGCCTAGATGTTCGGTGGTCATGTCCTTTCTGTATTCCAAATAATGACAGTGGAGATGAGTCTCTAAATGCTGATATATTCTGGTTTTCTCTAAGGTTTGCTTAATTGTAAAAAAAATGTCTTTTACTAAATTGGATAAAATCTATCCCCTCTACCAGGGAAATGTGGAAGTCCTTAATGATAGAACTGTTTCAAAAATGGAGTATGGATCTTTGTTCTATCGTTTTTCTGGAAAGAAGAAATTGTTTGTTTTTTTTAAGGACATTTGGGGTGTCTTTTTCCAATCTCTGCCAGCCAATATGCAGAAGCTCTTTCCCTTGGATATTTAGTTATGGGAACCTGTGATTGGACTTCTCTGAAACCATCTATCTTCGATACTTCACTCACCAAGGTCTTTATAACTGCTTCAGCTTCTGGGAAGTGGTTGGGGAGATGGGACTTTATAAGGCGGGGGGGGGGGGGGGGGTTGCGAAATTGGGTAGTAATGCTGCCTTGTTTGAATATATGTTTTTTTCTCTGTTTTATGACTCTTGTTGCAATATTCCTCAATAAAGATACTTTGGGGAAAAAAAATTAAACAAAAGACTACAGGATACTCCATGAAGTTAATAATAAGCACATTCAAAACAAATCAGAGAAAAATTCTCTCACTCAATGAACAATTAAGCTCTGGAATCCATTGTCGGATGATGTAGTTAAGGCAGTTAGCGTAGCCAGCTTTAAAAAAAGGTTTGGACAAGTTCCTGCAGAAGTCCATAAACTATTAACCAAGTAACCTTTGGGAATAGCCATTACTTAGCACTGTGCAATAGCAGCATGAGATGTATTTCCTGTTTGGGTACTTGCCAGGTTCTTATGGCCTGGATTGGCCACTGTTGGAAATAAGATACTGGGCTTGATGGACTCTTGGTATGACCCAGTTTGGTAATTCTTATTTCTTATGATGAAAGGGATCGAGATTAGCTCATCTAAGACAGTTTGGATTGGAAGAGTTTTCTAGAACAGTGGTTCCCAAACCTATCCTGGGGAATCCCCAGCCAGTCAGGTTTTCAGGATATACACAATGAATATGCATAAGATAGATTGCATGCACTGCCTCCACTGCATGCAAATTTCTCTCATTCATATTCAATGTGGATATCCTGAAAACCTGACTGGCTGGGGATCTCCCAGGATAGGTTTGGGAACCACTGTACTAGAAAAACTAAGTCATGAGCGCTAGAAGATTCTGTTTTGGTGTCTTTTGGGTTGGAAATGGACAGTGATTGGTCTATGAGGGGATGTTTTGCTAAAAATATGTTCTTTGCATGATGTGTATAAGACCGCTCAAGACAAAACATAAAAATAGTTAGGGTTGCAGGATTGAGTTGTAGCTATTGGGGCAACTTAAGTAGCAATTTCCCCACAAATAGTTTTGTGGTGCACAGAGGAGTGCAATTGTTCATGATATGTCAATCAGAAGCAGTTGAGAGAAAAGTCCTGACTGAGCTAGTTCTCTTGAAGTATGTTCTGTGTGTTTGCCCTGCTGCACACTTGCCCAGATTTCTTAAGAGGGTTGAATATAAGATAGCAGTCTAACAACTTGCCTTTTGTGTTTTCTTTTAAAAATCGATGGGTTTTTGTCATCCACCTTTGGATGCTTGGATTGGATGAATAAAAGGCTGTACCTTTATGCTCTTTCTTAAGGCACTCTTTTTTTTTTCTTTTACAAATATTGCTTGCTTAGAAATGTATTCATGCTAATTAAAAAAAAATACATTTTTAAAATAAGTAAACTTGAAACTGTGGAAAACCTGACTAGGGAATTAGCAAGGGCACAAAATACTTTTTCTGCCTAAGAAAATCTGCAAAAAAAGATGCTAAAATGACTGAAGTTTAGCCAGGAAATGTTGTACAGAAAAAGAAAAAAAAATCCAGGCACATGCTGTGGGGACACGGGAGCTGCTGCATACACCCAGAAGTGCTCTTTAAACATTTCGTAGAAAAGCTGTGGAAAGAGTTAGACTGGTGCAGAGGGCATAACCTATTATGTATGCTTGGCAATTCCTCCTTTCTTCAGAGAATAGCATTCGAGGTTATGAAGAGACATCAAAGAAAAGGGACACACAAACCAAGGTGGCCCAATTGTTTCAGTCTTGCATAGATATTTGTATTTTTTAGGTGCAAACTATGTATTAATTGGCATTTTCTTTCCAGGGCAGTGCTGTGTGCAGTCCTGTACTCCAGAACAGGACAGTGGTTTTGCATATCCTTTATCTTTTATTCGTACCTATAATATTTATGTCATGATGTAACTCCATTGTGATCTTCACTTGGTATATATATAAAATGACTAAATAAAATAAGCATGCATGGATCAGTGACAAATACCATCAATACCAAAGCTTCTGCACATACACAGGCAGATCCGGACCCACCTAGGCTGATAACATTTATTTATTTATATTCTTTTTATTTATGAATTTATAAAAAATGTATAAAACATGGCTCTTTCAACAAGCCTACCAGTCTTCCAATCCCTCCACATGATTATCTGAAATCCTTTTGTCTTTCTGACTGATAATTCTCTTGTAAATATTTTGTAAATTTAGTTCCCATTTTTGTTAATTTGTTTTCTGTCTCTCTGGTAATCTCTGTTAACTTTAATTATAGTTACCGTTCCTTGTAAAGGCCCTGCCTATTAGTTTTTAGTTAATTGTAAACCGATACGATGTGCAAACGGTTGTCGGTATAGAAAAAATGTTAAATAAATAAATAAAATAACATTTTATCCTCTACAGAAGGGTGTGCAATGAGGGTGGGTCTGAGTCTGACACAACAAAGTCCCTGGATGGCCCATCTAACATGGGTGCCAGGACACACCATATGCTGCCTGTCTTGGCTGTGTGGCAGGGGGTTCGAGGTCAGTTTGGAGAGGAGAAGGTGGTTTGGAGCGGCATGTGTCCTGGAAGTGGGCAGCATTATCAGTTGATCTCCTGCGAGGTTTGAACCAAACCCTGGTGAGGTGACTAATGTGGATCGGTTCGGGCCCACAGGCAAGGGAGTGGGAATAGAAATTTTGTTACTTACCACACAGCAATCATTAGCGCTTCATTTAGCTATGACCCTCCTTCCCCCTCCCCTCTAATTTTATTGCCAGTGGGGAGTTAGGGTTGTCACAATGAGGGTACCCAAGTTTTCATTTCCTGGGTTGCATTCCCAACCAGCTGGGATAGTTGGTGGGGCAGTGATTAAAGAGTGACTGTTTTTGAGGGGGTTGGGTACAGTCCTTGGGGAGTGTCTCCTTGCTGGACTGTGGTGGGGGTCTGCATATAGAAGCTGTAAGGCCTGGGGGTGGGCGCAGCCTGCTGGGGCGTGGCAGTTGACCACCAGGGCTGTGGGCTATGTTTGAGCTCGGGTATGATGCTGTAATGCTTTATAATAAAGCTGCAGCCTTTTTGATCCCAACGGTTTGTCCTGGTCTTATCTGCTTGAATCGTTTGTGAGGAGGCTGGTTGGGAAGAGGCAGGGATCCTGGTTGCCCTCATTATTTATGGCTGATATTAATCCACTGAAGCATCTCTTTCCTTTAATCAAAAACAAAGACCTCTCTTACATTTTCACTTTCTTGCTAATGAAAGAGAAAAAAAGTCAATTTTGCTCTTCATTGGGAGATGCTTAATTTACTCTGGAAATGGGGCAATCAAGGCCCAGCAATAAACAAGTCGTGCTCACAAATAAAAGTGTGTTACAGTTGTGGTATGCATAAATTTCTCCAGATTAGTTCTTTGTGAGAGAGGTATGATGTAATGACTGTAGTATGACTTAACCCAGCTGTTCTCTCAGAGCTAGTGCAGAAAAGAAAGCCACCTGTTTGCAGCAGGACTACACAGCTGCCCAATTACACTTGCATAGACTTTAGCTGAAAAAAGTAAAATCTTCTGTATGCAACATGACGGCAAAAAGGCTGATATCGTGCATGTAACAAAGCCTTGAAGAAATGTTGATCAACACACATCCTACGCCATATTTCATTCTAGTCATTTTTCCCTTCAAAAACTAGCGCTAAACAGTTTTACAGCAAGTGGCACGGACTCACTTTCACAGGCAATGGGATCCTAGGCTGTGCTGCTCTGCAGTGGAAATTTATTTTTTTATTTTTTAAACCAATCCTTCGGGTAGCAATAGCACTAGTCACTTTGTGACAGGTTCATCAAACTGCATGGAGGATTAAAAAAGGTTTTAAAATCATGCCAATCTTGACTATCCCCAATAAAAAAAAAAAAAAAAAAAAGAAAAAAAGCCACACCCAGAAAAAGGCAGACACTAGATGAGAGGGTTGTCACGACAAAAAAACCCAAACCCTACCATTTCCAATGTCGTTGCCATTTCTAGTATGGACCCATGGAGTACTTGCATCCTACAGTTAATAATTTGGACAGCTAAAGGGGATATGTAGGGCCACTGAAAACATCTGCTGGCTAGTACATCATTGTGTATGTTTTTTTTGTTTTTTTTTAACAAAATAATAATTGATTTGTGGTTCTCAACTTATAGTGATGCTTTACTATTAAAAGAAATTAGATGGTCTAAAAAGTGTATACAAGCCAAATACTCATTTTGAATGAATTAGAAATGCTACTTTTAAAATCATAAACAAAGAACATAAAAAAACTGCCATACTGGGTCAGGCCAAGGGTCCATCAAGCCCAGCATCCTGTTTCCAAGAGTGGCCAATCCAGGCTACAAAATACCTGGCAATTACCAAAACACTAAGTAGATCCCATGCTACTGATGCCAGTAATAGCAGTGGCTATTCTATAGCAATTAATGGCTTCTCCCTCCAAACCTTTTTTTAAACCCAGCTACACTAACTGCACTAACCATATCCTCTGGCAACAAATTCCAGAGCTTCACTGTGCGTTGAATGAAAAAGAATTTTCTCAGATCAGTTTTAAATGTGCTACTTGCTAACTTCATGGAGTGCCCCATAGTCCTATTATCCAAAAGAGTAAATAACTGAATCATATTTACCTGATCTAGACCTCTCATAATTTTAAAGTCCTCTATCATATCCTCCCTCAGCCATCTCTTCTCCAAGCTGACAGCCCTAACCTCTTTAGCCTTTCCTCATAGGGGAGCTGTTCCATTCCCCTTATTTTGGTCGCCCTTCTCTGTACCTTCTCCATCGCAACTATATCTTTTTTGAGATGTGGCGACCAGAATTGTACACAGTACTCAAGTTGCAGTCTCACCAGGGAGCGATACAGATGCATTATGAAATTTTCTGTTTTATTCACCATTCCCTTTCTAATAATTCCTAACATTCTGTTTGCCTTTTTGACTGCCACAGCACTATGACGCCTAGATCTCTTTCCTGGGTGGTAGCTCCTAATATGGAACTTAACACTGTGTAACTATAGCATGGGTTATTTTTCCCTATATGCGTCACCTTGCACTTGTCCACATTAAATTTCATCTGCCATTTGGATGCCTAATTTTCCAGTCTCACAAGGTCCTCCTGCAATTTATCACAATCTGCTTGAGATTTAACTACTCTGAATAATTTTGTATCTGCAAATTTGATTACCTCACTTGTCGTATTCCTTTCCAGATCATTTGTAAATAGATTGAAAAGCACTGTTCCACTGGGTACTTGCCAGGTTCTTATGGCCTAGATTGGCCACTGTTGGAAACAGGATGCTGGGTTTGATGGACCCTTGGTCTGACCCAGTATGGCATTTTCTTATGTTCTTACAGATCCCTGATGCACTCCACTGTTTACCCTTTTCCACTGAGAAAATTGACCATTTAATTCTACTCTGTTTCCTGTCTTTTAACTAGTTTGTAATCCATGAAAGGACACCGCCTCCTATCCCATGACATTTTAGTTTCTTTAGAAGCCTCTCATGAGGGACTTTGTCAAACACCTTCTGAAAATCCAAATCCACTACATCTACTGGCTCACCTTTCCACATGTGTATTAACCCCTTCAAAAAAATGAAGCAGATTTGTGAGGCAAAACTTACCTTGGGTAAATCCATGCTGACTGTGTGCCATTAAATCATGTTTTCTATATGCTCTGTGATTTTGATCTTTAGAATAGTTTCCACTATTTTTCCCAGCACTGAAGTCAGGCTAACTGGTCTATAGTTTCCTGGATCACTCCTGGAGCCCTTTTTAAATATTGGGGTTACATTGGTCACCCTCCAGTCTTCAGGTACAATGGATGATTTTAATGATAGGTTACAAATTTTAACTAATAGATCTGAAATTTCATTTTTTAGTTCATTCAGAACCCTGGGGTACAAACCATCTGGTCCAGGTGATTTGCTACTCTTTAGTTTGTCAATCTGGCCTACTACATCTTCCAGATTCACAGTGATTTGGTTCAGTTCATCTGAATCATCACCCCTGAAAACCATCTCCAGAACTGGTATCTCTCCAACATCCTCATTAGTAAACACAGAAGCAAAGAATTCATTTAGTCTTTCTGCAATGGCCTTATCTTCCCTATGAGCTCATTTCAAACTCCTCGGTCATCTAACGCAGTGGTTCTCAGCCTTTTTTTGGCCGGGACACACCTGACAGATGGTTCTCACATGAAGTGACACACTGAACATGTGACTGTCATGGGGCTAAATGTAAACATACACTCTGTATCCTCAGGAATCCCCTCAACCCCCCATGGGTGCAGAGCAGAACTAGGGCATTACCCATACAACTCACCATACAAAAAAGATATTCTGGTTCTGATGACATCTTACTAAAAGCAAAACAAACTCCCTTTACTACTAGGCACAATAGCCCTCCTTATAAAAATTTCAGTAATTTACCATTAATCATGTCCTATTGAGAAAACACAACAAATAAGATTGATGCAAATGCCTACATGCTAGTAAAATACCTCACCTCAGTCACACACCCAGAACTGACCTTCACCAAGTACAGAAAGACCACAAATTATAAATATCGAGACAAACTGGAATGGAAAACCAAAACAGCCACTCTGCATGCAGTGCAAACCTGGAGAAATGGAAAGAGAAATATAACACCTACCATAGTCCCAAGATCTGCAATAATGTACACAAACAAATCTGCACAAAGTTACACCTGTATTATGGAACACACTCAATCAGTAACAACTCTATCTATGAAAAGGCAACACTACAAATATTAAACCAGGCCCTAAATTCTAATACATCTCCTATTAGGAAAACAGAAAAAGCCAAGCTGCTATAGATCCCCACACAGAAATAATTGTAAAGCTATACTAATAAATGTTACAAAACAGCTGATGAACAGAATAACATCCAACAATTAAAAACTAAACAATTATTAAAAACTGTCCAAATATCAATAAAATATTTCAAAACAGCAGACAAAGCACATAATACCCAAAAATTTAAATGGCAGTCAATCAAGAAAAATAAATTTAAAAGCCACCTTTACTTACCCTCTCCAACAACTCTCCTACTCCTTTCCCTTCCACTCACCAGAAGCAGCAAGGGCTGCTGAAGCTCTGCCCTCACAGTCCTCTTCCTTAGCACCCACAACCAGTCATACACACACACACACACACACACAATTAGACCCCATGACCAGTCTCTCTCACACCAGTCATCTTCCTCACACAGAAACACATCACATCTGACCAGCCTCTCTCTCAATCACACACATGATCTCTCTCACATATACGCTCTCAATCACATACAAATGCTCTCACTCCCATTCTAGCGCACACACACACAGCTGCCACTCACGCACCCAGGCACCCATTCTACCACACACACAAGCAACCACTCACATAAATACACATACAAGCTGCCACTCACATACACAAGCAAGTTTTCTCTCTCATGTGCAGCCTCTTCTCATTATTCGCCCCAATAAGCCTGGCCTCCGCTCTTCAGCCATCGCCAATCTGGCCTGCAGCGGCAGCATCACTCTGCAATCAACTACATTGGCCCCCCGGGGATGACTGATCCACAGATATGCCAATCCACCCCTGGAGAGAATGGAAGCACAAGTGGGACACCGGGAGCTGGTACACACCTGCTGGTGCTTGGCAACAAACACACTGATTGAGATTCGCTGATCTAACGGTCCAACCGACTCCCTCACAGGTTTCCTGCTTTGGATATATTTTTTAAAGTTTTTATTATGAGTTCTTGCCTCTGTGGCCAACTTCATTTCAAATTCTCTCTTAGCCTGCCTTTTTGAAGTCTTTATTCTAGTGTAGCTCTCCTGAACACCAGCGGGTCGAGGGCTGCCATGCTTGGAAGCATGTTGAGATATTTCAGATGGGAGCCAGTGTGGGTTTTCTGCTATTTGTCACCAACATCAAGCTCCATTTTGAGGAGACATCGGACAGCAGCGATGGTACGAAGAATAAAAGTGGGTGGTGGGAGACTCAAGGGACTGAATGTGTACTTATTGCAGACATAGCAGTTGTATATCCTGTGTGTTGAATTTTCAATGTAAAATGTTAATAAAGAAATTATATATAAAAAAAAAAAAAAAAGTGGATGGGTGACTAGGAAAGTGAAGACCTGCTGGTGTTCACTGACCAAAATGACAGCCCATTTCTTACCTTTAGGGATTTCTTGCAAATGCTTGGCATTTTTCTCTAGTTTGAAATCCACAAACGATGTTGGTGTTCGAGTATATACCTTGGACTATAAAAAAAAAAAAAAAAAAAAAAAAAAAAAAGCTAAATTAGACTTTTACATCATTTAAATACTTTCCCATTTACTCCTCAGCACTTTTAAGCCTGGTCCATCACAACTTTCTACATTTTACTGAGAATTTGTAATATTTTCTTCAGGGGAACAAACTTTTTAATTTAAATGTATATTCTTTTTCAGGCACTTCAAAGCAGATTACATGCAGATACTGTAGGCATTTCTCTATCCCCAGAGGGCTTACACTCTAAGAGGAAGACTTTAAGAGCTGCACGCCGATGCACATGTGCACGCGTTTGCCGGTGCACGCACATGGACGCGGCGATTTTAAAGACATACGCGTACATACGCACACATTTTAAAATCAGCTTTTTGGGTGTACGTTTACACACGATTTCATATTGACACTCGCTTGTGCCGCCTTGCTCGTGTAAGCGGGGGGGGGGGGGATTTTTATTGGACACGTGCACCAACACTAGAGCCTGCTTTCCCAGTTCACCAATTGGCCTTCCTAACCCCCCACCCCCTGTTATTTTGCCTACCTTTTTACCCTTTATGCCAGACCCCCTATGCCTCCTAAAGTAGCTTATTTTTAGTTTATTACTTACACGCTGTTCACAGCAGAAGTAAAGTTACACGATAGGGGACCCCGGAGCGTGCTTGGGTGTGTGTATTTATTTATTTAATAATTTTTATATACCGAATTTTCATGCAAGCATATTGTCGGTTTACAGTAGTTCGCAAATATTAATTTAAAAATATTTGCATTTCCAAAAGAAGAAAGGCAGTAGCTACATAGTATCATAATGTACATAAAATAGTAAATTAAAATAGTAGGCTAAATAATCAAAAAATGTAATCAATTATAGAGAGAGTATAGTAGGAGTAAATAAGTACACGCAGAAATCACGCCTCAGTGCTGGCCCACCCTTGCCCTGCCCATGCCACGCCCAGACCCTCTCCCTTTTCCTGAAAAATTGCATGTGCGCACAATGGAAGATATGCACATTCTCGTGGGCCTTTTAAAATCCGCATGGCACACGCACATCTCTTCCAGTTCTGGCATGCACAAGGCTTTTAAAATCGACCAGACTGAGTTTGTACCTGAGGCAAGGGAGGATAAAATGACTTGCCCAAGGTCACAATGAGTGGCAGTGGGATTTGAACCCTGTCTTCCCTGGGATCAAGTAGAGTGGCAACAGAGAGACCGATACTGTACTTTATGTATCCAAGAAATTTATTTTACATTTTGCATACTAAACGTGGTCTCAATTTCTTTAAAAAAAAAAAAAAAAGGCAGAACAATCCATCCAAATATCTCACTCACATGAACCTTAATTTGAAAATAGGTTACTTAGCATCCCAGTGAAAAACCTAATTAGCAATACTGCTCGGTTAAAACCGCATTTGAGGTACGCAGAGGCATATAAGAATGGCTTACACTGATGTAAGGTTTAGGGATATAGATTTACTTTACTGTTTCTACTAGATTGTTTATTAAGGATACGAGTTATTTAGGAAGGACAACGATAAAACATTATGTAAAGTAGAGTAAATGCTGAGTGATTGCGAGGATGGCATGGAAGCACTAAAAAAGTCAGGACGAGCAGCAAAGCAACGTAATAGGAAAGGGGGAAAACCGCCAAGATGCCCGGATTGGAAAACCAATTGTGTAATCCTTGCTTATTCACGTTATCTACCATCAGTGAAGATCACTGAACTACACATTTTTAAACTTTTCTGGTGTTGGATCCTGTAGATAGTACATGTCCTTAGTTAATAAATTAGCACAGAGGGACAGATTTAACTGCACATCTACTACATTTGCTGCATGTTACTTACGAATATTTTCTTTAATAGAATTCCAGTTTTATGAGGTCCTATGAAAATCGTTGATTAAAATCATCACTGGCAACATGATCATATGATAAACTATGAATGGAAGAGTCAAGCTGAAGGATGCCTTCCAAAGTGCAGAATGTTAAAAAAAAATTATTTCCAGGCAAAATCTTGTTGGCCACCTGCAGATGTGTATAGGTGCTCATATTAGCTATACGTTTATACGGATAGGCCCAAAGAGATTTCCAGTTTTTCATCTGTGCTGCAAGTTCCTCATCTACTGTAAACAGTAACGTGGTGGTTGCATTGACCCACTTAGATATGTATACATTTTAAATTGTTCTTTCTTTCTCCTCAAAGAAATCCAGAAAGTTCTGCCACATTACCAACACCATCGAAATAAGAAAAACCCTCACCTAGTGACCAAGAAAGTTGAGAAAAGAGGTTTTTCAAATTTCTATAAAGATACTGCAATCTAGTTTTATTAAGAAAACAAATTGAAATTATTAAATCCAAAATATGATCTATTGCTTGTAGGAGAGGTTTACACTTGAGTGCTGTACTCGGCAAATTCTTTCAACCATTTTTAATGAGCATGTCCCATTCTTTCTACAAGAATCCGTTTACGTCTGTTCCCTACTGTAATACAACTTGAACATGCTGTTCAGTTTTTCTCAAACCATCCTCAATCCACTCCAGTCTAGTTTTCACCCTCTGCCTTCCACAAAACAGTCCTTGCCAAAGTCTCCAATGTCCAGTTTCTGGCAAAAGCAGTTATAGCAAGTCTGGCAGATGGAAAAGAGTGGGTACCTATCCAACGATTCAGACTTCCCATAACAAAACCTATCTGCTACTTACCACTTACTCCTCAATAATCTGTCCTGTCTTGGCTCTCTTCTTACCTCTTCCTTCACACTCTCTCCCCCCCCCCCCCCCCCCCTCTGAAGATCCTCCTCTACTGTCATCCCACTATCAATTGGTGTGCCTCAGGGCTCAATCTTGGGCCCTCTTTTTCTCTATATACTAATTCCCTTGGTGATCTGATCTCCTCGAATGGCTTTTAATACCATCTTTAAATTGCATCTACCATTTAGATACCCAGTCTCCTAGTCTCATGGTCTTTCTGCAGTTCTTCACAATATACCACTCTTTTAATAATTGGAAACAATTCTCATCTGCAAATCTGGTCACCTCACTTGCTCCTTTTTTCAGACCATTTGTGAATGTGCTAAACCTCTGAGGGCCACTGGGACACCCCAATGACAACCCTTTTCCATTTGGAAAACTGACCATTTAGTCCTATCTTGAGTTTCCTGACTTTTATCCAGTTATCAATCCACAATAGAACACTGCTTCTGATCCCATGATCTCCCAATTTTCCGAGGAGTTTCATAAGGAACTTTATCAAATGCCTATAATCAGCCAGCTCACCTTTATCTGCATGTTTACACCTTCAACAAAATCTAATAAACTGGAAAGGCAAGACTTCCCTTTGCAAAAACCATGTTCACTCTCCCCTATTAAACCATGTCTATCTATATGGTCAGTAGTTTTGTTTTAAAGAATACCTTCTTCCATTTTCCCTGCCACCAACATCAGGCTCACTGGATCCTCTCTGGAGATCTTTTTAAAAACTGGCATCACATTGGCCACCCTCTGGTCTTTTAGTACCACAGATGTTGTAAATAACAGAAGCAGGTCTTCAGTTTAATGTTTGAGTTCCTTCAGAACTCTGAGGTGAATACCAACTGGTCCTGACATCCTCCAGTTTCACAGCTATTATGTTTAGTCACTGAAAAGTCTTCACCATCAAAAAAGGTTTCCAATGTGGGTAGACATAAAGAATTAATTTAGTTTTTATGCTATTTCCTTGTCCTCTCTAAGCACCCTTTTTACCCCACGGTTATCTAGCGACTCACCCGACTCCCTCATAGGCTTGTTTCAAATGTATTTAAAAGTTTATTACTTTTTTACGTCTATGGCAAGCTTGGTTTCAAATTCTCTTAGCCTGTTTACTTTTTTTTATATCTGACTTTCCAGTGCTTATGCTCTTTCCTGTTTTCCTCATTTGGGCCTTTCCATTTTTTTTTTTAAATAATGCCCTTTTAGCTTTAATTGCCTCTTTCATCTCATTATTAAACCAGGCCAGCAGTCATTTATTTTTCCTTCAAACATTTTTTTAATGCACAGAACATTTTGTCTGAGCCTCAAGGATAGTAATTTTTTTTTCCAAAAACTTTATTGGTACTTTATAAAGAAGGTACTCAAATATCTTAAAACAGTTAAAAATAACCACCACCAAAGCCACATCTGTGGTACCCCTGCCCTTTTTCTGTCCCCACTCCCCCATCCCTCCCCCCCCCCCCCCCAAGAACCCCAAGGTACATCCATAAAACAAAACAAGACTCTCCATGGGTTCAGCTTTCCTATCCATAAAAAAATGCCAGCATAATGCTGCAATGATCTTATAAATAATGCAGTGCTGCAGTTAAAACAACAATGCAATATTATAGTAGCACAGTAATAATAATGCAGACAAAATTTCCACCAGAACTGAGGGTGAAACAACTATATAAAGAAAAAGGGAAAAGAACCAGTTGCTACTGGAACATACCTTTACATTAAAAAAAACAAAACAAAATAAAAAAATTACATATGAACAAACACCACACTCCTGTGAGCAGACAGTAGGAAACGGCAAACTATAATTACAAAACGGAGCATGCATATGAACCATCCAAAGATACTAAACAGCTCACCCTCTGGAACCCTAGGTCTTAGAATAGAAACTATCAAGCACAAATTATATAAAAGATATACTAAAACTATAAATCAAACTTTTGGAGTGAAGTAGGCTTCCCAAATTTCAATCATGTAGGCACATTTCTTATTTGATGCTTTTTTTGCTGACAAATACTCAAACGTTAACAGTTTATGCATTCTCTGCCTCCACTTCCCAAACCGCAGATCTGCCTTCCTAATCCAGTGCGTTAGGATTATAGGTTTTGCAACCAGTGTTGCTTTAGCAAGAAATATCTGACATTTCTTTGCCAATTTAGAAGTGAAATCATCATAGATACCAAACAACCATATCCTGGACTCCAAAGGAACAATCTGGGACCTCAACTTTTGAATAAAGTTTTGCAGATTTACCCAAAATCTCTGTATGAAGGAACACTGCCTGAAACTGTGAATAAAGTTTCTTTTGCAGTGGAACATTTAATACTCGAATCTGAGGGAACTATACCCATCTTAAAGGTTCTTGATTGAGGGGCATATGTTTGGTGTAAGAATTTGAATTGCGTTTCCCTCATTGCTACATTCTCAGACATTAAGGGAAGTTTTACAAACATGAGGATGGCCGAACAATCTTATGGGGGCTAGAACAATAAGCACTGCTGACTCCAGCCTTCTCTCATTACAGTATCACTTTATTTATGTACACAAATGAAAAACAAACAAACTGCCACACTAGTCTGAGAGGTTCAGGAGCTCCCACTCCACAACAACTCACTGCGAAACTGCTTACCTTTGCAGAAAGGGTCCTGGAGCTCCTATTTCTTAGACATAGGACCCTCTTTCCCACAGCTGGACTCACAACTTATTCCCCTTGAGCTTGTCACACTCTCTGAGCTCCACCTGTCCAGCCGGGTGCCACCCATGAAGCAATCTCCCATCAGGTAATTTAAAGGGGACCAGGCACTTAGCCTGGTCTTGCACAACTCCACAAGGGAACATTAGGGGCGCTCTCTCACATAAAGCATTTACTCAGCTCTAACAAAGATAATTTTATAGTTGTGCTTGCATTCCACATATGCCAGATACTTTTATATTCATCACCAGTTTTGATACTATGTAAAGCTCTAATATACTGTACACATGAATGTCTTTTACCATCACTTGTAATAATTCATCCAGTGTACAAGTCTGGAACCCACTGTAATACCTCATGAATATAGTGCTTAATTTGTAAATAGCCATAGAAATCTCTAGGTGATAATGTTTACTGATTTTGTAGTTCTTGAAAGCTATGCATTGAATTAGTGTTTGCAATAAACAACTGAGACATCTGCATAAGACCAAGCATTTTCCATTGTGTGAATATAGGATTATTTATACCAGGGGTGAAATTGTGGGTTCCCTTGAATAGACATAAGCAGTTTCATTGGGCTTGCTAATTTTAATAATTTGCATAGGATACGCCATGCCTTTCTGCAGGAATTTACCATGATATGGTTGGAGATCCTGAGAGAACATCTTTTGAACTTGTAAAGTTTCCCAGCAAGATAGATCATTCCCAATCTTGCAGCAACCTAAGGGGGTGTGATATGATGATTCATATATCCAATCATGTATGTGCCGTAACAGGCATGCTATATTATAGACTTGCATATCTGGGCAATTTAAGCCTCCCAGCTTTTGAGTTCACGTTAATACTGATAATGAAATTCTGGCCTTCCATCCTCCCCAAAGATACTGATGCTCATAATTATCTACTTAATATCTTCTTTATGGAGCCACAGAGGCCACATCTGTAACAGATGCAACCATTTTGACAACTCCATCTTCAAAAGATGGACTCTACCAATCAAAGGTAATGGTAAACCTTTTCAGGAATGTAGGACTTGAATTAAATTCTTCTTTAGTGGCCCTACATTAGCTTTGTATATTCTACTCACTCAAGGGAGTCAGTGGTTAACCACAATATAGAATCAAATATACAAAAATGTGGAACCCAAACAAAACTTCAAAAAATTTTTAGCCTATGAAGGTGTCAGCAAGCCTTGACATTATGTGTCACTTTTCACTTAGACACTAACCGGTCTTATCGATCATTCACCTTCCTCATTTTATTTAATGCAAACAATTTTTTTCTTTTTTCTGTTTCTTTTTCTTATTCAATGGATTAAAAATGTCCTCCGTTTATATTAACCAGAATGACTCTTTCAAAAATGGTTTTGAAAGAGTCATTCTGGTTAATATAAACGGAGGACATTTTTAATCCATTGAAGAAGAAAAAGAAACAGAAAAAAGAAAAAAATTGTTTGCATTAAATAAAATGAGGAAGGTGAATGATCGATAAGACCGGTTAGTGTCTAAGTGAAAAGTGACACATAACGTCAAGGCTTGCTGACACCTTCATAGGCTAAAATTTTTTTGAAGTTTTGTTTGGGTTCCACATTTTTCTTTGTATATTCTCCCAATATTTGTTGGGATACATATGCCTAGATATCTCATTTCATTTTTCACCCAACACAAGGGAAAGGTACCCTTCTCCCACTTCCCTCAAAGTTCTCCAGTAACATCCAAAGCTTTGGACGTATCCTGATTAATTTTAAGGCCTGCAAATCTCCCTAACTCTATTTGAATCTGCAGAACTTTAATCAAAGAGTCTTTGGGATTTGTCATCCATTAAGGCTACAATTTTAAAGTCATTTTCCCCCACCAAAAAACTCTGTATTTGTTCATTGGTAACTATCTTCCTAATCAGGGAATCTATCAAGAGAATATAGAGAATAAGAGTTGGGGGGGGGGGGGGGGCAGCCAGGGTTGCCCCTTTTTATAGATATATCAGTTGATTTGAAACCATTGGCCAAAATGTTAGAGAATGGAGATTTATATAATAGTGAAATGTAGCTTAGAATTTGTCCCCTGACTCCAAATTGTTTTAAAACAGAAAACATTTAAGACCAAAAAAAACCCTGCTAAAAGCTTTTTCAGAGTCAAATCCTATATCTAGGGCCTGTTCCAGTCTGTCTACATATCCCCATTACCATGATCAGTTTTATCAAGTGAGCTCCAGCAGATCTATTTTTAAAACAAACCCAACTTGGTTATGAGAGATCATTCAGGGAGTCACGCTGCTCATACTTTCAGCAACTATATGAGCATATATTTTCAGATCACAGTTCAGCAACAAAACTGGCCTATATGATGACGCTAAATTAAGTCTTTAACCAGTTTTTCCAAAACAGCGATTATAGGCTCTATTGAAGCCCACAGGAAAAGAATTCTTTTGGATCGCCTCTGTGAAAAAAGCACTCATAAGGCCTGTGATCTGACGACATAGCATTTTATAAAAGTCAGTGCTATACCCATCCAATCATGGGGCTTTGTGTGCCTTATTCATTTTAATAACATTTACTATTTCTTGTAAACTAAAGGGCCTACTAAGAATGCAAATTGGGCCACCAACATCTGTGGTAACTCTAAGTCCTGAAAAAAGATGTTTTCCATTTTTACCCCTGATCTATCCTCCGTGTTAAGAGATTCATAGAACTCTTTCAGCACTTCACATGTCTATTTTTAGTAACTATGTGTTCCTTTTTACTTTTCAGATTTTCAATTAAAGCTTTCCCTTTCCAAGTCTTTACCAGTTGAGATAACATTTCCCCACCATGTTTCCAAACCTAAAAAAATTTATTCTCTGAACATTGTAATGATTTTTGAGTCCTTGATGGAGATAAGCATTTACAGTAAGCTATTTAAGGTGTTTCTACATTCTTCTTTGGTCTTCTTATTTGTCTGAAGCACCAATTTCTTTCACCATCTTCAATTTCTCTTCTAATTTCAATATAGTTCTTTGTAAATCTTTATTTTAAGTATGAAATAATTTCCCTCCTAAGCACCACTTTTACTGGTTTCCCAAAATAGAATCGGGGAACTTTTATGGGTAGCATTATTCCTCTCAAAGTCTTCCCACTCCTTCTGCAGAAGAGACTGAAACTCTATCACCCACCAATTAGCCCAGGAATCTCCAAAGAAGTTCCCCACCTTTCTCCTCAACCAGTCAGAGATCAACCAGATAATAGGGTGGCCTGAAATTCCGTGGGGCCAAATGTAAGCCTGCATAATTGCTTGCTTATGGGCAAAGTTTAAAATCTTTGTGATCACCATTCTGAGATGCATGTCTGTGTCTCAGCACGCCCCCCAGTGGCGTAGCGAGGGGTGGGCGGCCGCCCCGGGCGCCGGGTCTAAGGGGGCGCCAAAACGCCTGGCTCTGCCTCAGGGCCGGCGGAACCACTAGGCGAGCTAGGCCTGTGCCTAGGACGCCGAGACTTAGGGGGCGCCGCGGCAGGCAGCCAGCTCCCGACTCGCCCTGCCGCCCCGCCAGTGTCACCCTCCCGACACCCCCCTAGTGGTCCAGCGGAGGTCCCGGGAGCGATCTGCCGCTCCCGGGGCCTCCGCTGCCACTAAGCAAAATGGCGCCGGTGACCTTTAGCCCCTACCATGTGACAGGGGCTGAAGGCCACCGGCGCCATTTTGCTTAGTGGCAGCGGAGGCCCCGGGAGTGGCAGATCGCTCCCGGGCCCTCCGCTGGACCACCGGGGGGGGGGGGGGCAGGGCGAGTCGGGAGCTGGCTGCCTGCCGCGGTGCCCCCTAAGTCCCGGTGCCTGATCTCCGGCTGCACCGATCTTCCTTTCTTCGGCCACGTGATCAGCTAGACTGGCTGCGCCGATCTTCTGTGTGTAAGTGTATGTGAGAAAGGAATCTGCCAGTTTAAAAAAACGAAGTGTGATAATACATATACCTCAACTTTTGTGCTGATTTTGTTGAAAAGTTGGATGAAAGATGAAATTACTAAATTTTAAGAGGAGAACTGCTGGAGAGGGTAAGTAAAGGTGGCTTTTTAAGTTCATTTTTCTTGATTGACTACCATTTTAATTATTGGGTAGTATGTGATGTGTCTGCTGTTTGAAATATTTTATTGGTGTTTGGTAAATGTTTCAAAATTTGCATTAATCTTTAATTATTGGATATTCTATTCCTCAGCTGTTTTGAAATTATCTTATTTGCACGCGCGCTCATAAAAATGAGTGCAGAAAAATAGCACCGATTTCAATGCAAATCATTGATGGAGGGAGGGGGCGCCAAATTGTCTAGCTACGCCACTGATGCCCCCAGTCTATGCGCTTGCTCAATTATGAAGTTCCCTTTCAGCTCTGGAAGGCCCACTACTTTTGAAAACCAAGTTGTCAACACTTTGCCCAACTTTCTTTCCTCTACTGATTCGGGGAACCCAAGAAAGTGCAGGTTTGATCTCCTGGCTCTATCTTATCTGCATACTCTGTCAAACACTTCTTCAGGGATGCAATCTTAGACAAGTTACAGCATCACCTTCTAGCACAGATATGCAGCTTTCAACTTGCTCTATCCTTGGACTAAACTCAAATGCCAATTTTAAATCCGAAATTTGCTCAGAGATGCCACATAATTTTTCATCTAGTGCCACCAACATGAGAGCCTTAATTTCATCCACAATCGGGTTTGTTTGCGGTCTATCTCCTGTGTGTTCCATTGCAGCCGCCATTTTGATTTCTGTCCCCTGAGTTTTATCTTTATCCTCCTCCCTACCTTAGCAAGCATAGCAGGTGGGGATTTCTACATGAATGGACTATTGACATAAGGCGAATGTAGAAAAGCTGATTTTTTAATGTTTGTGTCTACGTAAAAGGCCAGATTGCAGATGATTGTGGGAGCGCAGTACCTGGAGCCGAGAAAAACATCTTCCCTGGCTCACCACATCATATGATCCCCCAGGATGGTAAGTTTAAATTGTCTACACCTTCTGCAAGTTTTTAACCTTGTGAATTGCTCCCTTTTAGTTTTTTCCTAACAAAATTTCCTCATTTTATAACAACCATTTCATAGTTAAATGATATTAAAGTACTTTTGCTTAATATTTACCTGCCAGTGATTATGTCAAATTTTATTACGTTATGATCATTGTTGCCTAGCATATCTATCACCTTTATATCTTGCACTAGGTCCTGCATTTCACTGAGAATTCGATCTAATCTTGTCCCACTTCTCATCAGTTCCATGACCAACTGCTGCATGATGTCATCTCAGAACTTTATCTCCCTAGCATATCCTGATGTAACATTTAACCAATCAATATTCAGATAACTGAAGTCTTCCTTTATTATTGTTTGCCCATTTTACTAGCTGGTCTAATCTGTTGGCCTTGTACAGTCTGTTTCCTCATTCTGACCAAGTGGGCAATAATATCCCCTTTGCTATTATACTCTTCTCTTTTACCCTTGGAATTTCTATCATAAGGATTCAAGGATGCAAAATTTATCCTGCTTGACTATTCCATTACTTTGACTCCATATCTATTTCCACACAGTTCAAGGTCCTCTTACTCATCTACAAGAGGCCTCCCCTCTGCAGCTCCTCATTACTTCTCTTATTTCTCCCTACATCGTTAAACCCCGCCTTATGAACTCCATTCCTCACGTAAGTCTCTTAGGCCTGGATTTTCTAAGTTCACAGAACTTAGAAAATCCAGCGGTAACGGGGGGGGCAATAGCCCAATAGCGCCACCGTGAAAGGTGGTGCTATTGGGCGCGATACTGGTGGCAAGAGTCTTACCTTTCGCCGTCAGCAAAGTTGTCGCAGAGTCCGGCCTGAGGCCGCCCCGACTCCTCCCATTCCGGTGCGGACTCTGCCCCGATTTAGATATTGCATGCAATATTGTTGGAAAATTACCCCCTTAGTTGTGCCCTCCTTCACTATTGATAACTCATATCTCCTGGCTGTACCCTACGCTTGGAATAGACGTCCTGAGTTGATGAATCATGCGCCTGGCCTTATTCGGATCCAGTCTAAAAGCCCACCTTTTTTTTTTAAGGTGGCTTTTAAATCTTTATCCCCCCTCCCCCTGATTACCCCACTTATAGCCTTATTGATTTTAACTATTTTCTTAAATTAATTCCTAAAATTTTTTGCCCTGTATGTTTGTCTGGATTAAATTGTGAACTATAAGTAGAATCTATAATTTTTATTCAGTGCTGCATACGTTGAGTGGAAACTATAGAATTAAGAGCAGCAGTAGCTCTGGCAGATCTACAAGGAGCTTAATTTTCAGTTATTTTATTGTTTGTGGGAATTTCCACTGATTTTTCTCCTGTTTGTTAGAACGGTCATTTTTCCACAGCTGTGTATTTTGTTATCACATTGAAATTCCCAGGGAAAATAAAATAAAAACAAAAACTGAAAACAAAGGTCCCTCTGGATCCACAAGGCCTATCCGGAAACCAATCAAACCTAGTCACTCCTACCCTAGTTCCTCTCTTACAGCCCCCAGCCTTAATCCCTCACACCCTGCCAGCCCTTTAAGGCACCTCCTTATCGCCTCTCCTTTGCCCGCCCTCGTTCTACTATTTTACAAAATTGCTCATTGTATCCGATGTAATTAATCTATTGCTAGTTGTAACTGCTGTAAATAGTCCCTTCTGTAAATAAGTTCCTCCTATTTCTTATTTTTGACAGTTGTTCCTTACTCTCTTTCACGCTACCTATCTTTCTCTCTCTTCTCCTGTCTCCCTTACCCCCCTCCTTTTTTCTGGCCTGCTCCCATCCCCTGCCCCCTGTTCATTGTAATTTCCTCCTTTAATTGAGTTACTTGTAAACCGGCGTGATGTGCCATACGAACGTCGGTATATTAAAAGTTGTTAAATAAATAAATAAATAAATAAATAAATAAGTCTGGCCAGAAGGTTTTCCCAACAATTATCATACCTACATAAGCAATGCCATGCTGGGTCAGACGAAGGGTCCATTGAGCTCTCCACCATGGCCAGTCTGGGTCACTCAAAGGCACATGGCAAGTCCCAATATGAAAGTGTTTCATGTTGCTTTCCCCAGCAATTAAGAGAGAAAAAAAACAAAGTCTATCTGGATAATTATTTGTGGACCTGTTCTCCAGATTCTTACCAAACACTGTTTTAAAACACAGTTATTCTATTACTCTTAGTTGCCACATTGTCTAGTAACAAGTTTCACAGCTTAATTGTGTATTGACTAAAAAGAAAATAATTTAAAATTTGGTTTGAATCTGCTGTTTAGTTTCAGGGATTGTGCCCTAGACCTAGAAACTGCCTCTGACTGCTACAAGGAAGGGTTATTTTAGATTTCCTAAAGACCAAATGTGTCATGTTATTCCATCTCAGTAATGTTGCCTGAATGTGGACGTGAATTACAGATTACATTACAGTAATAGTGTAAAGAGATGTAATGTGGTCTAGAGGAAGAGGCAAATGCTTATTAAAAATAAATTAATATCTTCAGGTGCCATTCTCTTGCATTGAGCCAATATCAAACAGTGGGAAAACTGCAAGGCCAAATCCCAATGATTTGCTGCAAACAAACTCACATGAAACAGCTAGACTCAAGCTAGAATGATTTGGATTCAACTTTGAACAAAAGAGCCATGACTTATGGTAAGTCTCCAAAAGTAAGCGGTCCAAATGATTAAGTGCCTCAAGCATGCACTGAATGCATCCCCAGGAGCTCTGTAATTGTTGGTATGCACAAGCATTATTAGGTCTCATTCCTGAGGACATTTTCCATAAGTTATGCTTTAATTTTCACAGAACAGCTCGAGATTAGAATTCCTGACCACAATTTGTAAAGTACATTGCGGCCTGAAGTGCCTCATAGAGCTGCTGCTTAGCAGCATGGGCCGAGCAGAGGAAGAGAGGCTAGAAAAGGATGAATAAAATATAATATTTTGTTTTGATTTCAATACATTTCATTCTGTTTTTCATTTCTGCAAGGTGATAGTCCCTCAGTGTTCTCATTTTTTGAAAGATTGCATCTGTACAACTATTTTTTATGCAACTTTTTATAAGCCAAGTTCAGATTTGTATACAACGAGCCAGTATAATGCAAATATCAGGATGACTTGTGCAGACTATGTTTTGCTATAGACAGGGGCTTCACAACCACTGCATGTGCATACAGCAAAACAGAGGGAACAGTGCTCTCCCGAGTGCTCCATCAGAAAATAAAATGTTAACACAATGAGGCTCAGTCAGTGACTCAAGAGTCTCGAGGCATGGGAATTCAGAATAAATAGTGCAGGCTGCATATTCAGCTTCAGAGGGAAAAAACAAAACCATCTCCACCCTTGTTCTTTATTACAAATGCCAGAGAATAAGATCTTAAAAATGGGTACATAACTCTCAACTCTATAGACTAAGTTGCAGAAAAAAATGTGTAAAGACAAAAGTAAAGTTATCACTCAGTAGACATGAGTTATCAAATATTTACAGAAGGGCATGCATTGCCTTCAAATCCTCCACCAAGCCCCCAGCTAGAACATGGCCACATGGTTGTCCTTCTGAATTAATATTCTTTCCCTAAAGAAGAGGGCCCGACCTTTGAGCATAGCAGATGGCTTGCAACTCTAGATGATTGATCTGTAGAAGATTCTGCTGGGGACCACAATCCTTGGTTCCATGCTGCACCAGAGTGTACCCCACCCACTTG
The DNA here is from genome assembly GCF_901001135.1 of Rhinatrema bivittatum. Lineage (NCBI taxonomy): Eukaryota > Metazoa > Chordata > Amphibia > Gymnophiona > Rhinatrematidae > Rhinatrema > Rhinatrema bivittatum. Next base: position 218,794,391 of record NC_042619.1, read on the forward strand.
GGAGTGGCACTGAGCGACAGCAATTTGATGCAGTGGTACACACAGCAAGACCCACCTTCAGAACTGCTGAATTCTCCAGCTCAGGAGGGATGCTTTCATCTTGGCCATTAATGAGAGTTGGTGGGAAAAAGGTTGAAAGAGTTGATTTCATTGGCTTTGGAGACCCCACTGAAGGTCCTATATGTGCAGAGTCAGACAAACTACAGCAGCCATGAATATGAGAAGGACCAGAACTGACCTCACTGATGCTAACGGAGGGACCTTACCAGGGCCATCAGCAACGCAGTTCTTTCAATGGGGTGAAATGTTTTTTTCCTGAAGAAAGCCTATTCAGTGCCTATGAATTACATTTTGAGCTAGTACCACATTTGACTTGCCAAAGTTGACCACGAAACGCAGGAACTGGAAGAGCCAAAATAGTCTGAGGGACTTCACAATTCTGGATTAGGATAGACCCAATCACCAGCCAATCATCCAGCGATGGAAACATGTAGATTCCCTGCTGAGAAAGCTGGGTAGCCACTACTGCAAGGCATTTTCTGAACACTCTTGGGGCTACAGAGGCCAAGGAGGAGCACCTTGCATTGGCAGTGTGTGCCTTTCTCCACAAACCTAAGGAACTTCCGATGGGCGGGATGAATGGGGATATAAGCATCAGCATTTTTAGATGCAAAGTACACATTCAAGTCTTTGGTTGAATGAAAGGAAGAACCTGGAAGGAGTTCATCTTGAACCTCACCCACACCAACAAATTGTTTGGTCTATTAGTTGTTATGGTCCGGCAGGCTGGAGGCCAGGAGTATCCCTGCAAAAGCAGTATAGAATCGCAGGGCAGGAATGGAGCTGGTCTTCTGCCTAACCAGCCCCCTCACCCTCAGGTTGAGCTTTTGGGTTCTAGGGGGCTGGAAGGCTTGTTTCCTGCAGAACATTATGGCTGAAGCAGGCACGGACTGGGAGCTGTGCACAGGCTAGGAGCTGGGTCCAGGTACTGGTAGTAAGGCTAGTATTGAGGACAGCAGATGCTAAATACAGGCAGGGCTGAACCAAGCACAAGACAAGGACAGAACTAGGACATGCAACAGTAAACAAAAGAGCCCAATAGGGCATAAGACAGGGCTAAGTAACCCTAGAAAGAACAAAAGCCACTGAGCAATGCAGGAGGCCCACCTAGGCTACAAGGCAAAGCTGGCCAGGTCAGAGACTCTAGGTGACAATGAAGAGGCACCAAGGGACTGGACAGGCAGTGTTAAGTAGGGCTAGGACTGAAGCATCAGGTGACCATAGAGGAGGTAAACTGTGCAGCTAGGAGCAGGGCTTGCTGAGTACCCCTAGTGGAGGGGAGGCTGTGCAGCAGGCAGAACCATACCATTAATTCAGTATAGGACTTATTCACTCTGACTTCTTGGGTATTAAGAAATACCTGGAACAGAATCCCAGGCCACAGTCCTTGGGTTGGAGGGGGGAGGGGTCAGGTTCTATCACCTTCTGCTAAAAGAAGAAACTCCATTTTCAGTTGCAGCAGTTGGGTGGATTGAAGACGTGGCGGAGCTGAAGACCACTAGGTCAGATGAGGGCAAGACAAGCATAAGGAACAGCCATACTCTACAAATTGTCAGCACCCACCAGTCCTTAGAGATTCCAGGAGACAAGACTGAACCCTTTCCCCATGGAGGGTGGCAGGGAGGTGGGTCTTAAAGCAGTCAAAAACTGGTTCAGGCATTGGCTGCATCTGCTGCTGCTAAACAATGGGAGGAGCCTGAAGACCTTGAAAAGGCAGCACATCTCCAGAAGAATGGATGCTTATAGGAAAAATACTGGCATCTGGTTACAGTCTGCTACGCCCCTACCACGGCAGATAGCGACCGCAAAGTGGATTGATGTTCTTTAAATCAGAGCCATGATAGCCTGAAACTTGTCACCAAGCTGGCCCTTGTATAGGGTACATCTGCAACATGTTCATGTACATCCTCTGAGGTCACTTGATTGGAACCAAGCAAGCAATTGGGCTCCTACACAAGCAAACTAAAGCTTGTCCGCAATATCAAAAGCTTCTCATATTCCTCCTTGTCCTCAGTGGTGTGGCAGAAGTGCGTCTGCTTCGGGTCTGTTGAATGTGTCAGAGGCTTTAGCAGACATTTGTGTAGGTACTGCACCTGTAGAGCTGGCGAGACGCTATTCGGGCCTAACACTCCTAGAAGACCTCCCCCACCCCCACCCGAGTTTATACCTGAACCTATTTTTAAGTTCATCTATCTTTCCTTCCTTATTTGCGACAGTGGTTTTCTATCACAGCAATCCTCTTCAGGCCTGGTTTTCATCTTCCACTGCCAAGACCCTCATTTCCACCTCTTTGGGGTTTCTGATTTCACTCATTAACAGTTTTACTTCCCCGCTGTAATGATTTTCTCAAACTTACTGTCCATGGGTACCAAAACCGCTTTAGTGATATTTGCAACCACTTGTCTTCCATAGCAGAGCCCACTGTTTCCTCCTTTCCATCAGCCAATTTGGGATCCAGTGTTCAGTGTTTCTGGGGGGGTTTTTTGTTTTAAATTCTGGACATTCCTTGATCTTCAACTACAAATTTATCCATAAACTAGGAACATGGTAGGATCAAAACAAGTCTGAAAAATGAAATTAAATACTAAAAAACAGACTTAAGAAGGTGACACCTGGAGCTGAAACAGCTTGTGCAACATTTTGCTCGCATCCCCATCATGTGATCTCACCAATTCATTTAACCCTGGAAGACTAAGGCAATGCTATACATGAAGATCGAGATGCTGCTATTGCCTTCTGTACACCAATGCATTTCAACAAATGGCAGCAAGCACTTTAAAAATAAATTATTTTTTGTTTTAATTTTTTTAAGTACTGCAGTAAAACAATACTTACGCCATTAACTACTTTAAAAGTTTATAACCTAAGGATAAACATATTTAATTGAAGTTTTTATAAAGTGGAAATACCAGACAGTAAGCCATAATTTTAGAAAGAAGCTAGAATTGACATGCAAGCAAATGGACAATCCACTGCTTGGATGTTTCACCACCGACATGTGTAATTATAAATTTGACCACATGCACACAACTATTATATTATAAAACAATTACTAACATTCATTCAGTTTACAAAACATCAATTACTAAAATATTCTCAAGCCCTCACCTGCTGAATTTTAACTCGCTAAATGCTCCATAGGAACCTGCTATTGCAATGTAGCACTGCTGTGGACACAGGGCCATTGAAGCCGTGCTGCAATTTTACAAGGGCTCTATAGTATCATGCTACAGCAATGTAGGGCCACTGAAGGACACAGGGCCATCGAAGCCTTTCCCCTCAAACTACCCTGCATTCAGTCCTGACAAAGTTCTCAGCAGTGCACTGAAGTCCTCCATAAAAGTGTCACTCCTTACACATGCCAACACAATTTTGGGTGATCTGCAGGGCAATCCCGGCCATCGTTGTCACCCACCAATGCAACGTAGGAGCAGGAATACCATGCTACTTGGTATTCTCTACCCAGCCAGCTTTCAAGAATTGCACACGCCGTGAACTCCGGCTCGTGGCCATCTCCTGCCACAAGCCCACAGTGAAACCTCACTTGCCGTGGACACCCCACCAACCCAGCTGTGGCCATATCTTACAACCACTAATATTACCTAGTGCTAAACAACTCTCAATGCTCTTGTTCAATATCTTAAACGGCATACATACTGCTCCAGAAATGGTACCAGCTCTCCAAAATCCACAGGAGGATACTGCATATTGTCACCAACCTCTGATTGCCTCCATTCTGGAATAAGCTGAATATATCGAAACCTCTATCCTGAAACCTATGGGGTTTATTATGCTGGATACACTGTATGCAGTAACAATCGAATGGGAATACTAAGTTAATTTCTAAAGCACAGATGAATAGCGCTACATTGTCTAGTGTTTGGTCTGGAGACCTTGCCGTAAGAGGTGTAAACATGTGTGATGCAAAACTAGAAGTCCAATAAAGAAAATCAATGAGTACCTAATCTAAGTGGTATCCCCACCACATGCATGAGTACATGGTTGCTAGAGCTGTAGGATACCGTAAGCACAAATCAAAATCAATGTTTTGCTTTGCCACTCAGCCTATGGCCATGCTGAACTGCGGTATGCCTTAATGGAATATTGTGTTCCTGATTTGCATCACTTTTATTTACATAAGTGAGCAATGAGATTCATCAACTAATAAATAATAAGTTGACTAACAAGGAGTCCACAAAGCACCTTGCTCAATCATAACTGGATAGCACATAAGAACATAAGAAATTGCCATGCTGGGTCAGACCAAGGGTCCATCAAGCCCAGCATCCTGTTTCCAACAGATGCCAAACCAGGCCACAAGAACCTGGCAATTACTCAAACACTAAGAAGATCCCATGCCACTGATGCAATTAATATTAGTGGCTATTCCCTAAGTAAATTTGATTAATAGCCGTTAATGGACTTCTCCTCCAAGAACTTATCCAAACCTTTTTTGAACCTAGCTACACTAACTGCACTAACCACATCCTCTGGCAACAAATTCCAGAGCTTTATTGTGCGTTGAGTGAAAAAGAATTTTCTCCGATTAGTCTTAAATGTGCTACTTGCTAACTTCATGGAATGCCCCATGGAATGCCCCCTAGTCCTTCTATTATTTGAAAGTGTAAATAACCAATTCACATCTACTCGTTCAAGACCTCTCATGATCTTAAATATCTCTATCATATCTCCCCTCAGCCATCTCTTCTCCAAGCAAGCTGAACAGCCCTAACCTCTTCAGCCTTTCCTCATAGGGGAGCTGTTCCATCCCCGTTATTTTGGTTGCACTTCTCTGTACCTTCTCCATCACAACTATATCTTTAAGATGCGGCGACCAGAATTGTAGCCAGACAGTATTCCAGGTGTGGTCTCACCATGGAGCGATAGAGGCATTATGACATTTTCCGTTTTATTAACCATTCCCATGGCACACATCACAAGGTGCTCAAAGGGGCTGAACTGTAAGTAGCACAAGTTCTGAGATGAGGAAGTATCACCAATGAGGGATGCAGGAATGGATCTCCCATAACGAAAAGCACTGGGTCCCTACTCTATGTGGGAGCACACATACCTCGTCGAGTGTGGGGTTACCCAAACTGCAGACCAGTTTGATATCCCTGTCACAGTGTCTGAACTGTAGGGTGCCAAGTCTGAGGTATTTTGACACAGGCTCCTGAAATTGCCCTGTGCAGTTGGGTAGGGAATAGGAACTTTGTTGCAGGGGACCCACATAAGAACAGAATTTGTCCTACGTGGATTGCTCAAGGTATGTCAAGCCCCAGTATTCTGCTTTAAATAGTGGCTAACTAGCTCACCAATACCTGACAGGATTCTGTAGGAGATTGACAGATTCCAATGGATTCCGAAAGTCCACCTTATTAATGGTCCATGCCCATTCAAACCTTCCCTAAGTGCAGCTACCATAACAGCAAGCCGCCAGCTGCCAAACAACACCTCTGCCACGATCTATGGCGAGTGGCAAAGCAGGAGAGCACACAAAGAAATAAAATCTGTCTGCCAGACCTTAGGCACTGACCGGCGGCAAGGAAGTGTGAGATGGCAAGGCTAAATCACTTGATATGGGAGAACAGCTCTGCCAAATTGCATAGCGCTGGGTCTGGAGACTGCCCAGGTGCAATAAATAACTTACGGACCACAGCTGACCACCAATTTCATGTCAATGCAAATGCAGGACCCAAAACGTGCGAGCTGACTGAAGGCTAAAAGACATACGTGCTACTGGCAAGAGTGAAACACATCAAGTGACAGGTGCCTGGATGTCCAATGACCTGATGGAGAAAGAAAAGATGACAAACATCAGATACTAACGTGCCAGTGCTGGAAATGTAGCCCCTGGAGCAAGCCTAACACTTGTTAGCTGCCATGTGAAAGTAAGAAAAATGGGTTTGCAGACCTCTGCTGCATACCAGAGCAGTCTAATGCAGAGGAGTGAGGAGGATTTGAGTACCAAGCCTGCAGGTAAAAACTGACCACTATAACTTAAATACCAGAGCTTCAGAAAGAAAGAAAGAAACTTCAAACTGCCTGAATCATCTGCTGATAAGCTGGCTAAGGTTGCGTATAACAGACATAAAAAAAATGCCTGGCTGCAATGCTGGTAGTCTGAAATTACAACTTCATACCAAATAAGGTTACATATACCAATGCCAGAGGAGGTGGGGGAGTCCCAGCAGTGCAGGCAGCTGGTTCAGTTAGTTACCTTGGCTACTGCATCTAGCTGCTAGCGCTCAAACTCAGTGAGAGAGTCATGTCCTGGTCTCATTGCACCCCATCTCTGTCTCAGCCTGGGTATTGGGCAGAAAAGATAAGGAGGTTCCATATATATGAAAGTGCAGTTTCTGAGGCCGTACCCCATTCCAAATCTTGTCTCACTAGGGAATTAATAAAGTGGGTATATCTAATACTTTGCATTTGGCCTATGCCGTTCCACTTGTGCACGGTTAACAGGTCCAACACACAAAATGCCACAGAACTGAATTTTGTGTTATGCCTTGCACTCACCTCTCAGCCAAAAAAGAAGCTCTGCTCCAGGCAGAAAGCCAGGATACCTGGCAGCACGCGCCAATCTTTTCACTTGAATGCCTCTGTTCATCCAAATTTATTGTAACCTGCTTTGAGACCAAACTATCAAACATTCTTAAAGAAATAATAAATATTCTGTGGCCCCGCCTATAGCCCTTGCTTTGCCATCCCTGTGCCGGGGTAGAAGTGCCTGCGCACTACCACCACCACCACCACCACATGCTATCCCCAGCAAATAATGGGTACCTGGATGCAGCCACTGGCTTGGTGAACAAGGTCAATGGGCAGCTTTGAAGATACGGCCCCAGTGCACTGTCACAAAGGCTGAGCTACGCCAGGCACAGAAAAGCCATGACACATCAAGTCACAACTGGTGCTAAGCCGCCATGCTTTGCCTATACCTCCAAAATATACACTCCTTGAGAAAAGAAAAACTTGGGCGTGTTCATGAAGGCAATTTTTTTTTTTTTTTTGCATTAAATCTCAGCTACCCAGCTTGAACGTTAACTGCAGAAAAATTGACTGAAATAATCTAATACAGAAGCAGTGATGCTAATAAATGTGCCTTCCAGGAGACCAAACTGAAAACCTCAAGCTGTAAACTGGCAGCTGCCCGGTGGATCTCCTGCCCCACGTGCGTCTGCAACAGCTCCCTCGATAGTCGCCACCTGCATTGCCCATGTGAAGCCTGGAGTCAACTCTAAAATAAATAAACAAAATACTGGGGGAGCAGATAGGTAGGGGTTGCAGAGGATGCATATCGGCAAGGGCTAGGTCTGCTATGCACCCGTGCTGGGACAATGCGCCTCTACATTGGGCCCTGTGCTCACTGGAGCGATGCTGGAGAAAGTAGGCACAGCCTCGGTCTCTCAAGTACCGCACCTCGCTGGATCTGCCACGTGTCTACGGCCTAGTCAGGCATTGCCTCTCCTGCTGTCACAACACGCCTGCAGGCAGGAGCTTACCTCTCCACAGATATGGCATTTGGGTGATCCCATCCACTCACAATGCCACTGCTGGCGGCCTTAAGAGCAGCCACGTGATAACCTGGGGGGGGGGGGGGGTTGTGGTCTGGCCCCCAACTGGAGTGCTTCCCATTCTCTGAGGAGGCAATCAGAGACCAAGCAAGGAATGCCCTATGTGGGCCATGACACCCCGTCACAACATGACCTAAGGTGCCTATCGTTCAGGTCTGAATAGTACAGGTACCGAGGGGCAGGCATGCATTCTCCCAGGCTACCCGACACAGCCACAACAATCAAAGATCCCCAAAGGAGGAACCCCACAGCCAGAGTCCTCCCTAACTCAGGCCCATTTTCCCTAGCCAATTTCCAGCTCCCCACAGGACCAAGAGCTGCCAGAGGAAAACCGCTGCTTCTGTGAAAAAGCCGCATGTCCGCCCTTCCCCACCGCCAAAAACGTCCACAGCTGAAACAGACCTTCTGCAAATAGCAGCCCGAAGGCCGCAAACTGCTTCATCTCCAGGCGGGCCACACAGCCCCATCCACTGCACAATACCCCTGGGCTGCACAGGAACCACCACACCAGTGGTGATGAGACCCACGGCCTGGATGCAGAGCCACGCCCTTCTTGGAGGGAGGGAGGGAGGGAGGGATTGGACATGTGGCTTCAAATTAAATCCACTAGCCCAGCAGCAAGCCCACTGCAGAGCCAACCAGGAGACAAAAGAGTGGGCCAACCACCTCCTCTCCAGCCTGACCCATCAGATGGAAGGCACTCCCTCCTGGGCCTCCACCCTCGCACCAAGAAGCAGAAAGGCTAGCATGCCGCCCACCACGATCTCTGCAAGTGCCACAAACACTGCCCCCCTCCAGCGGAAGCACTGAGGCCCACCTCCCCTGCACTGCTCTCCGGTGGTGGTCAGGCAAGGACTGCCCGACCCATGCCACCGCCACACACACACACAAATGATTAACTGCCACACCAATCCCAGGAACACGAGGGCCACTGACTAGGCAAGGCCTGCAAAAGACTGTCGGGATTGCGGATGAGAGCAAAGTTTTCTCTTTTTTAATAATTTAATCGCTGAAGCCAGCAATATGTCCATGAGAAGGAAGGCGTGACTCGCAGCCTGCCGCTCGACCGCATGGGCCCCAACAGTGCTGCCTACACCAGCATGAACAGCGGGCAGCCAAGGCCGCTCTGCACGATTCCTCATGCCTCCACCCATGGTCCTCTCACCATTCTCAAGATAGTGCGAATCATGTCAGTTGGGTCCCGGGGCGGCGGGGACCGGACTGAAACAGTGCACAATGTGGCCCTCTCTCCCTTCGGGTGTCCCAACCCCCCTGCTCAGAGAACGAGCCCTGGATGTGTGTCATTTTCTCCTCATCTGACCAAACACACATGACGGCTGCACACGGAGGTTCCCTGGGCCCGGGATCCTCGCAGAGTGTCATCCAGCTCAAGCCGGCTCAGCAGCAGACACAGCCAGAGACCAAAGGTCCAACCAAAGGCAAGGGCCCAGCTGGCCAAAGGCGAGCAACAGGGGAAGGGAGGAAAAACGATGCATGCCCTTACCCTAAAATACCGCCGAAAGAAGAGGCTGGGAGGGAGGAGGGGCAGGCCGGCTCATCTTTAAATTCTGTTTGCTGGCCCAAGCCCCTGGCGCCTGCCCCTTTCTTTGCTCCACAGGCAAACTACCTCGTCGGTTGTGGCCACCCCACCTTAGTTGGGGGCGGGTCGGCCCCTTCACTGATATGTTGAAGAAAGTCAACATAATGCTAGGAATTATTAGGAAAGGAACCAAGAATATCATAATGCCTCTGAATCACTCTATGGTTAGTCATCAAGAATATTGTGTGCAACTCTGCTGGTCACTGTATCTCAAAAAAGATATAGCAGAATTAGAACAGAGAAGGTCAACCAAAATGATAGAAGGGGGTGGAATGAGTTCCCTGTGAGGAAAGGGTGAAGAGGTTAGGACTCTTCCACTTGAAGAAGAGATGGCTGAGAGGAGATATGACAGATTTATAAAATAACAAGTTTACACTTTCAAAAAGTACAAAGACCAGGGGACACTCGATGAAGTTACTAGGTAATATGTTTAAAACTAATAAGAGAAAAGCTATTAGTGTAGCTGAGTATTTCCTGGTCTATAAACCATTAAGGGAGAGTTGCAGGAATCCACTTCTTATCCCTAGGAAAAGCAGCATGGAATCTACCTACCCCTTGAGATCCTGCCAGGTACTTGAGACCTGGATGGGCCACTGTCTGAAACAGGATACTGGGCTTGATGGACCCTCGGTCTGACCCAGTATGACATGACTTATGTTTTTAAGCACACAGAAAGACCAAGTTAGGGGTCAACAATCCATGGCTCTTTGGAGGTCTGAAATGTAGCCCTCGTGGGGGTGCCAGTACATAATGGTGCAGGCTGGAGTGGGGGAAAGGCTGCGTCAATTTCTTCTGCTGGTGTGGGAGGAGATGGCGTGGCCTGCTGGACCGAAAGGAATGAAGGTATTGTCATTGGCCCCAGGCTAGAGACAGGGATAAGAGACTACTGAGGATGAGGGCAGATTGAGAGAGAGACTGACTGCTGGCGAGAGATTAAGACAGTGACTCTTGGGGATCAAGGGAGAGGAGACAATTTACATGAGTGTCCCAATTTATAAAAGGGTTGACATTCTCAAAATATTTTGGAGAAAGGTGAAATTGCTCTTCCCTTTTGAAATGTTGCAGATCCTTGTATTAGGCCACTTAATACACTCCTGGCATTCCCAAAGGAAAAAACCAAAGTCTTATATGGACTGGGGCTCCTATGATTTTAGGAATACCCAGGAGGAGAAACACACAAGTGTCCAGAAAAGTACAGGAAACACAGCTAACAAGAAAAACAGGGAAACCACAGCATATTTTCTTGCTTTCACAGCTAAAGTCTTGTATAACTGCAGTAACTACAAATGCATTTCAATCAGTCTCCATGTTGGATTTAGCATTTCATCAGCCCTAGGCACGGTTGATGCACTCTCCACATCCCTCCCCCCACCCCACACCCAAGGTAAGGTCAGGCAACAAAGAGCAGAAGGTCTAAGGCACAGACCCATGGTTTTTGCAGCAACTCAGAAGTACATACCAAAAAATATAGTTGGTGGCAAAAATTAGAAAATTCTGAAGCACACTGGCAATGACTTCCATCTTATTTCACATTATTTAGTTATTTGTTGAGTTTTATATACCAGCATTCGGTGAAGCCATCACAATGGTTTACAAGATTCAAAAGGTATTTTCTTAACAATTGTGAATTAAGGTATAACAGGATACATATTTAAAATAAGATTAACTTTTCGTTTATTAGTCCAGAAAAAAAAATCATTTTTGAGTTAGAAGGGTTTGTTTGGTGCTGGTTGGTGACAAATTATTTCGCGGATTTGGTTGGTAGTTCTGTTGGGTGTTTGGATGCTGTGATGTTTGATAAAAATAAAAGTAGTTTTCTAATCCCATGTCTGTATAATTTTTCTTTTTACTGGGTGAGGAAAAGAGATCTCAAGTATTGTTCCCCTCCATGCTACATGTGCACACAGCTTTTCGTGCTTCAGCGCACAAACTTCCCAGCAAACTACAACTGCCCTCCCCCGCCCCCGGCAGAAGAAAAGGCCTAACAGGCCACCGCCTCTCCCCTCCCATCTGTGGCTAAAGAGGCGGCCTAGCTGTGCCTCTAGCACCTGCTTTCCTGCCACAGAAGAAAAGACCCAGCAGGGCCACTGGCACCTCCCCCCTCCCATCACTGTCTGAAGAAAAAGGCCCAGTGGGATGCCAGTACTTCCTCCTCCTGCCCACCGCTTAAGCAGCCCAGCAGGGCTGGCACACTCCTCCTACCAGTTGCTGAACACAAAGGCCCAGCAGGGCCTACAGCAGAAGAGGCCTGATATGAGAGCTTGTGAGAGTGAACCTGTGTGTGAGAGCCTGTATATTTCTCTGAGAGAAAGTGTATGTGTGCGTGTAAGAGAGAGAGCACCAATTTGGTGTGTGAATAAACGAGAGCCTGTTTACATGTGAGAGAGAAAACATGCAAGCGTGTGTATATGAAACAGAGGATAAAGTTTGTTCATCCTCTTTCCCCACTAATGCACAACAATCACAGGGTGACTAGAAGTCAAAAAGTTCAAGTATTAGTTTTAATTATTGGGTGGTATTTGATGTGACTGTTTTGAAATATTTCCTTTGGTAAATTTAAAAGATTTTGAGTTTTTAATAAGAAGTTGTTCTAATTTGTCAGCTGTTGAACCCTGGCTTGGGCGAGGAGAAGTGTGCACTGTGTAGTGTTGCTAGGCTAGGAGCTGGGGGAGGGGTGGGAGGTGTACAATGCTGCTGGTTTGGGGAGGGGGTCAAGATGCTACAGAATCCTTGGTGCCACTAAGATTTGTATGCTTGCGCTGGACACTACAGGGCTGAAATAACAAAGGCAGGAGCCTCCCCCCCATTGTGGAGATGGTACAGCTGCTTCTCTCCTTGTACTGTCTAAGACAATCATTGGTGGGAGGGAGGCTGGACTACAACTGCCATTGTGAAAGCCTGTGGGTGCAGGCATGAGAGAGCACGTGCATGTGCGGAAGAGGAGGAGGATAAAGTTTGTGTACAACAACCCCACCGTTTTTTTTTTATACCTTACTTTTATTTATTGGATGTTAGTTGATGTGTTTGTTTTGAAATATTCTGTATGAATTTTTAGTTATTATTTTGAATTCTTCTAATTGGTATGGCTTTACTACTATTGATATTTATGTATTTCTTGATGTCATTGCTTTATGAGGAAGGGTAACGTTTGTTTTTTCATTGTTGCGTGGCATTCAGAATTTTTCTGTAGTGACAGAGGAGAGGTATTCTGCTAGCATGTAGTTTCCGTGTAGAGATCTATAGCAGTTTGACTTGTTCTGTTTTCCTAATAGTGGGTGTATATTGGTGCTTTAGGACCTTGTTTAATAGTTGGTGTTGCCTTTTCATAGATAGTGTTATTGCTCTTTAGTGCTGGCAGTTAGTACTGTTTCGATATAAAAAGTTTATTGTATTGTAATTTTCTCATGGCTTTCTACATGCAGTTTCAGTTCATTGCATATAAACTGATAGGTATTTTGCATCAAATAAAAAGTAGCACTCAGCAAATGTAACCAAATATTTTTATTCATGAACAAAAATGTTTGCTAAAAACCCAATCCTTAGAGGAAACACTGAGCTCAAGTACCAGTACAAGGAGATGGCAGGGATGGGGGGAGAAGAGGGTGAGGAGCAGGGATGGGAGGGAAAAAGGAAAGGCCAAGGGATGGGGGAAGATGGAGGAGATTGGGTGAGGAGTAAGATCAGGAATCAGGATCTGGGGAGAGAATATCTAAATTGCAATGGTGGGGAGGCAGATGACCTTACCATACTCTGGCCCTTGCATTCTCTCTCACCTTCCAGCCAGCCTGATGTGCACACCTGGTAATCCCTTCTCTCTCACAGGCAGATATATTTAGTCCAATAAAAAAAGGTCATTGCCTACAAAACTTGTTTGCTAACCTTTAACTCTTCCTATCTAAGCGGACTAAGACAGCCACAATGCTTTGTGCATACATGCACAAATTATGCCCCTCTCTACCCTCAACACATTCCTCCCGGTCAAAGAGCTATATTACTAAGGGGTTACGTGAGGACCCTCCTTCAGCCGGACCAGACATCAACTAAGCTGTCTTGGTTCTACTTGGACACATGGCTGTAGCACTCTATGTGGTTCCTATAACTCTTTACATATATGATGTCGTCAGTAAGGCTTTCAAAGCCATTGGGATCCATTTTATCAACTTTCATCCTAATTTTGGCTACTCCCAGGATGAAAGCATCCCTCTGGTAGAGGAAAACGTATTGAGCATGGGTCTCCTGCTGCAGGGCCCACCACATCAAGGGACTATTTACCAATGCCTCCACCAAGGGGTAGGTGGCTCATACCAGAAATGCATGGACACAAGCAGCATAGCCCTCAGGGACAGTCATCTATAGATTAATCTACTGGCATGTGAGCCAGTAGGAAGAGTCTTGGTCCAGATGGCCAATCAAGTGTTCATGTTGTACATAAGCAAACAAGGGGGCATAGGCTTCTATACACTTTGCCAGGAGGACATCTGGATTTAGTCATGAGCAGGTTGTCATGATGCCCATCATCTTTAGGCAGCTTGCCTTCTAGGAATTCAGAATATGCTAGATGACTGCCTCTGAAGAGTACTAGATCTGCACAAATAGTCTTTGGATCAAAGGATGGTGGATAACTTATTCAGTCATGGGGAGGGGGAGCCGATAATCAACATGTTTGCCTTGGAAGGCAAAGGTCAAAAAGTTCTGATCCATGCAGCCAAGCAGGTACAGATCAGCTCCAGTTGCTTTTCTGCTAAACTGACCAGTCTATTTTATGCTTACCCTCCAATCCCTCTAATTGCAAGCATGATTCAGAAGGTCCTTCAAGACAAAGCAAGGATGATCCCCATTACACCAGATGGACCACAGCAAATTTGTTTTCCAGATCTCATCCATCTATCAGTACAGTCTCCAATACTTCAAGAGATGTCTCAGGCTCATAGGAGAATGGTAGACTGCCATCTGAAGAAGACATGCTTGGCCCTCATCGCATGAATGTTGAACACACAGTAGACTTTTTTCTCCTTATGAAGGAAATGGAAGATGTACTGACTTTGGCTAGGAAGCCTTCAAATATGATCTCCTATAATTTCAAGTGGAAGAAGTTCTCAGCTTAGTGAGAGTTCAGCTAGCTGGATCCCTTCTCCTGTAGCCCATGGGATTTACATCAGTATCTTTTCATCCTCACACCTCACTTTTTCAGTCAAAGTTCAAACTATTACCGGGGTGGGGGGGGGGGGGCTATTTCCCCTCTACCTTTTGGTTTTCAAATTGATGAAAGCTTTGTGGCTTTCCAGACTTCTGGTCAGTAAACTTCCAGTGCCTGAGAATCTCAATATAGTCCTAGCTCATTTCATAACACCTCCCTTTTGAAGTTAAGTTGGTGGATTTGAAGTTTCTCACCTAGAAAAGGGTGTTTCTTATAGCTGTCACTTCTTAAAGCAAGTGAATTGCAAACTGTGGTCTCCTATTCACCATAGCTACAGTTATTTCACAACAGGGTGGTTCTGCATCCTCACCCTAGGATCCTCCCCCAAAAGTGATGTCTCCACATCTCACTACTGTCTGGATAATATGCCCTGAAGTAGAAGTAATTTTGGTCAAGCAGTTCTGAGCACCCTTTTCTCCCAGTAGTCTGCTCTCCACCTGCTGAGCTGGGTTGTTTTAAGTAGTGTTTCCGCTGTACAACCCTCAGCTTGGGATTCCCCACATAACATGATTATTGCAGCTGTGCTTGTTGATGGAGAAAGTGCGCTTACCTGGATCCAGGTTTCTCTACTCACAGGATGAACTAGAGAAGTTTGTTACCCACCCACCGCCCTGGAAAGTAGACTACCTCACTAAAGCTTAAGCTCTGCAAGAGTAAGGAGGCTCATGAGGCAACGCGTTCACAAGGGAACTCCAGCGCATCTCAATAAAGCTTTGAGAGATGAGTCCATTTGGCACAATCTGATGTCACCCACACGTTATGGCTAATTATGCTGTCTACCCGTAAGCAAACTTGCTTTCTTCAAATGTTTCACCTTTTCGCCAACATGGATCTTGTGTGGTTGTGGTAGAATAGTTCAATTTTATAATTTCATCAGTCTGAAACACTGTTCCAGAAAGATTCAGACGTACCAAGGTTTTGTTTTGCATACTTTAGATGATCCTTGATGAGGGCACAGAAAAGGTTGGGGTCTGTTTCAGAAGACCTATGAGGAGAGGCTGAAGGATCTAAATATGTATATCCTGGAGAAGAGATGTATTTGAAGGTCTGTATCCTGACAAGTATTAATGATGCCCAAACTTCCAACCTCTTCTATTGGAAAGGAAACTGTAGAACTAGAGGTCACAATATGAAAGTCCAGGGGAAACGACTTAAGAACCAATATTAGGAAATATTTCTTCATGGACGGGGCTGGTGGATGCCCTCCCGGAAGAGGTGGTTAAAGCGAGAACAGTAAATAGAATTCAAGAGGGTATAGGACAAACACTGTGGATGCTTAATGGCTTGAGGCTGGAAATGAAGAAAAAGGGGTGATTTCTGCATGGATGTAACCTACTCGGAGCAGAAAAAGACCAAATGGTCCATCCAGTTTCCCCATAAGTGAATTACTAGGGGGAGTGGATGACCATTTGTTCTTTTATCTGCCATCATTACTATGTTTCCTTCTGACAACTCTCATACAGTTCACTGTGTAAGCAAAGCTGTACTGTAGGCAACTACTCCAGGAGCAGCTAAGCTTTTCTGGCAGTCAGTTACAGTAACTTGCAGGTTCTGTTCTGCAGATCTGACCAGTTTTTTGGGCCTTCCCAACAGTTCCGTGTAACTTTCATTTCTTAACCATGTATGACCGTTGAAGTTGCTAGCTGGAAGCATTTAGAGAACTTCATAGTCTTCCTCTGCTTTATAAGAATGAATTTTCACTTTCAGAAGCTCACAGCTGCTTCAAAAAGCCCATGGTTATTGAAAGTAGAGTTTGGTAAACAGTGGAATTGTTTTCACCTTATTAATTGAAGGCCTAATAAGTCAGGCCTTCAAAAAAAAAAGAAAAGTTAAGTAGTAATGAAACAGGTAAGGTGTCCAAACTTTTGCACATACCATATTCACCATTTTTAAAAATGTTCAATCTGTTAAAAATAGAATAAAAGTAATTTGGCATTAAACACTGCAGGATGATGCTATGTTAAACTTTGTACCATGGAGAGGTTTGTGTTAGCTTCTGCATAAAGATTTATTGAAACATACAAGTTGACCAGGGGTGCCTACACTTTTACACATACAATTGCCTCAACCACATTCCTGCAATCCCCCCTACACATTCCCTCCCACCCACAAACACTATACACAGCCCCATACTCCCACTATCCCTACACACAATCTCATACCCCATTTCCACCCCACCCTTTCTACAAATATATGGTATGTTGGAAAGCATTCCCAAAGCCACACCACTGAATGCTTCCCCTACTTATTTTAAAGAACTTTCTACTGTGGGACAGCAGTAAATATACACAAAATGGACACACTAGATGAGCTAGCCAATTCAAAATTGCTGTGGTACACCATGACTAACCCCTTCAAGTTTAGTTCTCTCTAACCTCCATCCCCTAACAGCCCAAAAGATAAACTAAGTCCTCACTAAAATTGTTAAGCTACTACAGGGAATTTGTTTTCAAAATATTCTCTTCTGCATTATATTAGCCCTGACAGTGCCCCTTTAAATCATTAAGACTGTGCCAGTTACATCTAATTATGTCTGTGTTGGCAGTACCATGCCAATCTGTGGAAGAGTGACTAAATGAACATGCACCAGGCTGATAAAGTTATGGAAATAGTTCTTTATTCCTCATTTTAACCACACTTCAGTAGATATCAATTCCAGCCCTTGAGACCTGCAAACAACTAATTTTCAGGGTAACCACAACATTTAAGATTTTACAGCGAACTTATGCAAACCAAACCCATTTGGTTGGCCACCAGCTGGAGCAGAAACCCAATGCTGTAACTGACTTTTGCTTAGTGGAAGCTTCGCCAGTTCACTTAGTGGCTTTTTTTTTTTTTTTAAACAAAAAGTACCTGGTAAGCAAGGATAAGGCCTATCATTTTGCTCTTCTGCTATGTCTCACCATTATCCAGTCCTTTTCTGCCTGATAAATGGCCAACACAAGGCAGTACTGAGAATACATTTCAAGAATGCCTTCATTGATTACCATGGGGGCTAGCCTTTTAACAGGGATGCTGTAATCTCAGGCAAGCCTTCCTCTGCAGGACTTTTAAACATGCACATCTAGCAAGAGAACAGCTTTACAAATAGAGGGGGGGGGGAACCTATGCTGAAGGGAGCAGTACATTACGGGGGATCATTTTCAGAAGGATTTACATGCATAAACAGCCTTTGAAAGTGATTCCAGAGACAGTACAGAGAAAAGGTGTGCAACACAATTTTGTGTGTTCACTTTTCCACAGACTGGAGAGCATCCCAGCAGAAAGTCATTTATGCACACTTGCAATTTTCACAGTTACACCCGCTCAAGAACAGGTGTAACTTGCTGTGTGTCCCAGTTCCTACTGCCAATACCTACGAATTTTCAAAGCAGACTAAGTCTGTTTTGAAAATTTGGGGTAAAGTCTGCAGGTACGAAGTACCTGCGGGCTACTGAAAGTTACCCTCTATAGATATTACTTTTTTCCTCTGAATCTGTTTTGTCAAAGAGCAGCAAAATATGAAGTGCTATTAAACATCTCTAAGACTGTCTTCTGAATGGAAACTGAAGATGCTGCTACATCTGGAACACGTTACTTCAGGTTTCCTTTGCTGGAAACCACATTGCTTGACAACCACCACTCTTGGGCAATTTACCATTCTTCGCAGCTGAAACCACCAAGCGGCTACATATTTAGAACAGATTTAAAAGCCAAGGAAAATCTACTCTAAACACAGACATGTCATGACCATTCCCCACATTCAAACCAATCCATTGATAGAATCAGTCATTCTTCATTAGTTGTATCCATAACAGGAAAAAAAAAACAGAATAGCTCTTCATTTAAAGAATGTTCCACATGATACACCACCTCTATGAACACAAGTTTTCAGCATATTTACCATGTCTCACATTATATAGATACTAGTGTTAGACAGGAAAATAATCAATCTAGTTGTGGCTTCACTGAAGAGTCAAGAGCACTAATGGCTGGAGATAAGAGGTGGGAGTCTAGAGGCCTGATTCTGAGAGATGAGACTTGGAAGAGTTTGCCCCAGTGAAGTGAAGAAGTTGCAGAAATGTTGTCTGTAAGTAAGCTCTCTGTTCTTTAGATCCCTGTCCCCCACCCCTTTCTGATAAAGACTATGCCAGATAATTTTTTTTAACATTTCATTGGCTGGTTGTTTGCCAGCTCAGTTAAAACAATCAGTGATGACTTTTGAAAAGCCAATGTTGGATAGGGGGTGCTGTGCAGTGGCAAATAGCCCATTATTGGCCAAGGTTATTGAGCATACTGTATGTTTGCAGTTGTCCTTGTATTTGGAGGAGACTAATGGATTATATGTTTTGGCAGTACAGGTTTCAGAAGTGGCTATAGTAGAGACTGCTCTTTTGGCAGTACAGGTAGAGGGTTTGTGTTGTAGGGAGAAAGCAGAATCTGGTTTTATTTATTTATTTATTTTTTTAGATTGGTCTAGCACATTTGACCCAGAGGACTACATTTTATTGTTGGAACAATGTGAGGAATTAGGTCTGCAAGGACAGGTTCTAACTTGCTTGAATTCATTTTGGAAGAAAGATCTGCAGTGGTGCATGTGCGAGGTGAGCATTCAAAGCATTATAGCTTTGAATGTGGGGTTCCACAGGGCTCTCCCCTTTCTTCAATCTTTCTATGCAGCAGTTGATTTTCTAGACTGACGTTAACATTGAGGAGGCTGTGATAAGATTAATGAGAAATTAGGCCTGCTTTCTAAGTTTTTTTTGTTTGGTTTTTTTTTTTTTGGTTGTTTTTTTTAATAACCACTTAGAGTTGAATATTGAGAAAACAGAATGGATGTACATTGGAAGGCAGGTTGTTTTTCCAAAGAGCTTTGACAGTTAAAGACTGAAGGGGTAGAGTTGAATGCTAGCTGTAAAGTGAAGGATTTGGGGGTGATTTATGATGATCAATGGTAGTTCGGATATTTAAGATCAAATTATTAGCTATTTTTCAGCTGGTGGTTCAAACTTCTGTCTTGCCTCAGATAGATTACTGTAGTGGGCTATTGGTGGGACTGCCAGTAAAGAATGTTCACAGGTTGCAGGTTATGAAAATATGGCAGTAAGGTTGATTTATGGAAAGGTCAGTGCTGCTCCTTCATTGAGGCAGCTTCACTGGCTTCCAGTTCAGCAGAGAGTACCAATTTAAGATTATGAAATTAATGTACAAACTGTCTAATGGCCAGGGAGCAAAGTACTTACAGCAGTTGGCAGAAGTGTGTACACCTAGGACATGCTCCGCATCAGATTTTGTTTAGAGCACAAACAGTGAAGGAAGTATCCAGAAGGGCAATCAGGAAGCAGCCTTTCTCTGTTATAGGATCAGAACTGTGGAACTCAGCACCAAAAAGAGTTGCGGATGGAGTTAAATTACCTGCTCTTCTGGAAAAGGGTGAAATCTTGGCTTTTTCCATTTTAGATTAGAATGTAATAGGTTTTGTTTTAACAATGTTGATTTTTTTGTATTTAAAATTATGAAATGTGTTTAAGATTTGTTTTACTGTCAGGTTTTTGATATGCTGCACGCATGTTTCTCTACATGAGCATTTTATAATGACAGAAACTCAATTTCTCCTTACCCCAACTATATTCCTATGTTGCCACTTTTGACAAAATCACTTATCTTCCTGGCCCTCTATCTACCAAATTGGGTAAGTCTTTCTGCACAATTCAGTGCAGTCTGATGGATCTGCTGCAGTGCAATCTATCCCCAAGGCTGCTGCCTTCATGTTTCTCCAGCATTATGGAACGTTAATTTGCTCTTTGGAGGAAAGATGCTAAATAAAGCATAACTACAAATTAGTTTCAGAATTTTTATTTTTTTTTTAAACATATTTACACCGGATGCAAGCACTCCACTTCAGTCAGAAGTCCTTTTAAGCATGGCTCAGACATCTTAGCCTGCTTGCACAAGATCTTAATTTTCCACAGAAAAGTTTTATGGACTCCAACAGCGTTTCCAGTGGAAAACAATGCAGATTCCATTTTGAAAATTCCTAGTAAATTGGCATGAAAGACTCTGCTGCTACAGCTCCTAATTTAAAGTGACAGCAGTATTACCCATGCATTTTTCCTGGAAGCATCTGTGCAAAATCAGCTCTTTGGTGAAAGTAGAACAACTGAAAAACCTGAGACTTGCTCTCTCTATACCCAATTCAAACAGAATCCATACACTTCTCCTCATCTCTTACATAGGAGATTCACTTGCTGGAAATATGAAATCTGTCATAAATTTGAACTATTCTGGACATCAATCTTAATACAGGACTTCCTGGTCACAAGCACTTCTGCAGGATTATGTGTGTTGGGAGGTGGATCATGGCATCAAACAGGCAGGTCGTTCCTCCTGGATGTTAGTACTACTGGCAAGGCACTACTTACCTCTAAATGGGTGTCCTCCAAGCCCAGTCTCAAAGTTCAACAGGAATGCAAGTCATAAGAACATAAAAATTGCCATACTGGATCAGATCAGGTTGTCCATCAAGCACATTACCCTGTTTCCAACAGTGGCCAATTCAGGTCATAAGTACCTGGCAAAATTCCAAGAGGCAGATAAGATTCCAAGCTGCTTTTCCCAGAGATAAGGCGCGGATTTCTCCAAGTCCACCTTAATAGTTTATGGACTTTTCTTCCAGGAACTTATCTAAACCTATTTTTAAGCCTAGTTACACTAGAAGCTTTCACACATCCTCCAGCAACAAATTCCAGAGTTTAATTATGCATTAAGTAAAAAAATATTTTCTATTTGTCTTAAAATGTATCACTTAGTAACTTCATTGAATGTCCCCTAATCTTTGTACTTTTTAGAAGAGTAAATAACCAATTCACATTTACCCATTCCACTCCACTCATAGACCTTTATCATATCCCCCCTCAGCCATCTTTTCCAAGCTGAAGAGTCCTAACTCTTTAGCCTTTCCGCATTGGAGGAATCGTTTCATCCCCTGTATCATTTTGGTTATTCTTTTCTGTACTTTTTCTAATTCTGCTGTGTCTGAGATGCGGTGACCAGAACTGTACACAATACTCAAGGTGCAGTCACACCATGGAGCAATACAGAGGCATTATGATATTCTGTTTTATTCTCCATTTCTTTCATAAAAATTCATAGCATACTATTTGCTTTCTTGGCTGCCACTGCACACTGAGCAGAGGATTTCAACATATCCATGATGCCTAGATCCTTTTCCTGGATGGTGACTCCCAACGTGGAACCTTGCATTGCATAGCTATGATTTGGGGTGCATCATTTTGCACTTGTCCACATTAAAGTCCTCACAGCTGGGTGAGGTTATCCAATGAAGCCTGAATCAGTGGAATTTACTTCAGTGCTTCTAGAAGCTTTTGGTATGCACTACAGAATAAATACATGTCATCCTGCACCAGGCACTG
This sequence comes from Rhinatrema bivittatum, assembly GCF_901001135.1. Lineage (NCBI taxonomy): Eukaryota > Metazoa > Chordata > Amphibia > Gymnophiona > Rhinatrematidae > Rhinatrema > Rhinatrema bivittatum. Next base: position 218,816,240 of record NC_042619.1, read on the forward strand.
CATTGGGCCCTTTTTCAGTTCTTAAATATAGCTAACAAAGAAACCAACAGCAAGAGGAGGCAGGTAGGTTCTATGAGGACTTACATTTTGTCCTCTGTTCAATTGTTACAGGTAAGCAGCTTGCTTTCTCTGAGGAAAAGCAAGATGTGAAGACCTAACAAGTGGGAAATCCCTAGGTACAGGATACCCCTAATGGAAAAAAAAAAAAAAGGGGAAGGGTGGGATTATAAAATAGTACCAACAGGCTGAACTATTTTTGGTGGTAACAAGCAATTTGTCATTTCTCTTTAAAAAGAGGGTAGCCGGAAGAAGTGACATCACCGCTGGTAATGGCAACCTGAATCGGGAGCTCCCGCCCCGATCTTTCGGCAATGGCCCCCACCAAGCATATCCGCAGCGTTCCCCGGACGAAACCCGCATCAGAAGACTGCCAGAATGGTGGCTCAGAGAAAAAAAATCCAACTTGCAGTGTTTTTCCTTCACCGCTGCAGCTTCGCACATGGAGACGGGCCCAGACGGAGCAGGGCAGGCTGCACACGCGGCTGAAGAGGTGAGCGAGCTTAGCTCAGTGGGGGCAGGGGATGCGCCGCCGAGCCATGCTGACTTCATTAAGTGGTTCGGGGAGCTCCACAGAAATATGGAAGGGTTAAAACAAGAGCTGCATGGGGTTATGGCAGAGTTGCAGAAAGATGTAACAGCACTTGGGCACAGGGTCACAGTCACAGAGGTCTGCTTAGAGGATCAAGCCTCTGAAATTTCCAGCTGCAAGTTAGCACAAGATAAACTTTAAAAGTCAATGATGACCTCCTGAACAGGATTGAAGACCTGGAGAATAGGTCTAGGAGAGTCAATCTTTGGTTTCGGGGACTGCCTGAATCTCAGGAACTAAGCAACTGCAAACAGGTGGTCAGTAACATATGTGCCCAAATTCTCAGCACCGAATCAGCAGCAGTGGAGGCGGCTACGATTAAAACAGAATGGGCCCATCGCTTTTGGGGGCTAATCACTCCGACAGACCTAGGGCCATTATAGTCTGCTTTCATAGTAACTCCCAATAAGAAGAGGTGGCCTTATAGGCACGTAAACTGGGCTCTATTCAATGGGGGGAACCATAAAGTGGAGATTTTCCAAGATTTAGCACCAACTATCCGCAGACGGAGAGGTTTCCGCAAAGTCACCACGATCCTGCGGTCCAATAACATCAAATACCAATGGTTGTTCCCATTCGGTCTGAGCTTTACTATCGCTGGCATAACATCGCGGATATCTACTGTGGAGGAAGTGGCAGACATTTTACAAGCTGCTGGCATGCCTCTCGCGATGACAGGGGACGCATCCAAATCACGCACCACTACCAGATTCCACAACGACACACCAAGATGGCAGCGGGTCGAGAAAGGCAGCAGGCGTTTGCGGCAACATTCCAGTGGATCCCTGCAGCTCTCTGATCACCCTGATTGACCTGCTATGACACTCTTATGTTTCTCCTACAGTGAGTGAAGCCTGGTTAGATGCCAGTGGGACAACCGATACGTTTTTGCCTTTGGCCGGTTCTCTGTGTCCTCAGCTGGAGAGGGACAATACTATTTTGCTTATATTCATGTTCACATTAAGGTTGGTGGGATCCTTGGAGGAAGGGGCCACGACTCTGATGACTTCACACCTCCAGGAGGAGTGGGCCCACCACAGAAAGATGTGGGCAGAGGATCAGGGGGATAGGGGAGAACCCGGTTACCGCAAAAGCATAGTTGGGCATCATTTTTGGCTAAGCATAGGGATGCAGACAAGGGCTTTGAAATTCTTTTCTGGGGGTTGACTCGTTGGGGGAGTGTGTACATATGTTTTACTGATTCCAGATGGCAGGGCTATGTATAATCTCTATAAATGTTAAGGGTCTGAATTCCCCAACAAAAAAGGAAACTACTTTTTCAAGCGGTGAAAAGGGGTCAGGCAAACATTTTTTGCCAGGAAACCCATTTACTAAAACATGCAGAATGGCTCCTTTGGGACAGATTTTTTCCCCAACAATTTTTGGCCTCTGCCTCTATACATCGGAAGTATGGGGGAATGAGGATCTTATTCTCTAACTCATTTATTATAGATGTTAAAGATGAGGGAAGATACGTAGCTCTCATAGTATTAATTGATAAAACTCTGTTTACACTCCTCACACTATATGGCCCTAACTCAGAACAGCGTTCGTTTCTTCATCACATTTCTAGCCTGCTGGAGTCCTGGGCAGAGGGTAAAGTAATAATCGGAGGTGATTTTAACCTAACTAGGTACCCTTACCTGGATAACTCGAGTCCTACAGGAGGGGGAGGTCGGATCCATAGAAGGGCCTTAAAAACCTTAATCAGCGATAGGGAATTAATAGACATTTGGCGCTTGCAGAACCCCACTCAGCGTAATTACACCTTTTTCTCACATTCCCACCAATCCTACTCTCGCATTGATATGTATTTAATTGATAAGGATATTGCAGAAATGGTAATTAAGACTGATATAAGGATTATTACTTGGTCCAATCATGCCCCTATTTGGCTGGAAATTAGGTTCCCCACCAGATCCCCTGGAGGTCGGCACTGGCACTTAAATGATAGTTTGCTAAATGACAAAACCTTTGTGGAATCCTTGTCTGGTAACATTCAGGAGTACTTGCATCTGAATTACACTGAGGACATGACCCCTGGTACGGTTTGGGATTGCTTGAAAGCTGTAGTTAGGGGTAAACTAATATCGCGGGCTAGCTTTCTCAAAAAGGAAAGGAATGCTAGAAGCTTGAGTATTGTGCAGCATATCGCTATACTATCTAAGCCATAAGCGGTCCCTTGACCCTAATAAACTAGAAGAACTTCAGTCTGCTAAACAGGAGCTGCAAGCACTTGCCAGAGAAAATCACTTTCCAGCTTGACTTGCTACGTCAGAAACACTTGGCAATAAAGCAGGACGCATGTTAGCTAGGAAGCTCAAAGAGAGAGCAGCCCAGTCTCTTATCACTAAAATCAAGGATTCCACAGGGTCGAGGTTATATGAGGCTAGTGAGATCCGTACTGTTTCACTCACTTCTATGAGGAATTGTATGCTTCTGATGATCTAGGGAGTGACAACCACAGATGACTATTTACAAAGGGTGGAATTACCTTCCCTGTCCAGCGAAGCATGCTAGTTCCTAAATGCTGAGATGACTTTCCTAACTTCAGGCCTTGGATGGTCTGGTATAGTTTGACATGAGTTAATCGGGCCTCGACGGTTTCACAGCTAAATTCTATAAAACCCTTCAGGCAGAGGCGATGCCACCATTACTTCGGATGTTTATTGCCTTGCGGTCCCAGGGCTCCATTTCTCCAGAAGCTAGTGGTATCACTGTCTTGGCCAAAAGCAGAAGAGAACTCTCACTGTATGGGTCGAACCGCCCCATCTCCTTGATCAATATTGATCTGAAACTCCTGGTCAAGATACTTGCTACCAGACTGGGGAAAGTAGCCCCTTCTACTAATCCATGAAGACCAATCAGGATTTGTCCCTGGCCGCCTGGCTTCTGACAACATGCGTACAGTGTTAGAACTCATCTGGAGGGCAAAGCAGAAGAATATACCCATGATGCTCTTGGGAATGGATGCTGAAAAGGCATTTGACAGGGTCCATTGGCCATACCTTTTCAAAGTCCTTAAGAAATTTAATCTGGGACACAGTTATATTAGATGGATCCAACACTTACACGAAAATCCTAGGGGTTGTTTAAAAATCAATGGAGTTTATACTCCGCCCTTCCCGATGAAACGAGGCACCTGGCCGGGATGCCAGTTATTGCCTCTCCTGTTTGCCCTATCCTTGGAACCATTCGCAGCCTTAGTTAGAGGACCCCACCTGTACCCCTCGGATAACTGGATGGGATCTGTTTATAAAATGACCATGATTGCTGTTGATCTCCTTTTCAGTGACAACACCAGCCTCTTCTCTTGAGCCTCTATTGCAGGAGATGCGTGCATATGGTAAAATTTCTGGCTTTAAACAAGGATAAGTCGGAACTTCTTAATATATCCACGACCCCAGTTAGTTTTGCAATTATCAAGGACACCCTGCCGTTCCGAATTGCAACAGCCTGGGTTAAATATTTGGGGGAAAAGATTGGCCCTGAGCATTGTGAGCTATTTCGCCTCAATTACGGCCCACTTTTCACTAGCATTGGGAAAGACTTAGATCGAGGGGACTTCTCCTGGATTGGGAGCATAGCCACAATTAAAATGAACATTCTACCCTGTTTGTGTTACTTTTTTCAGACCTTGCTGTCTTAATCCTGGACACTTTATTATCTATGTCAGTGCAAATGTTTTTGGTTCATTTATTTATTTATTATTTTTATATACTGACATTTGATCTCAATTGAGATATCACATCAGTTTACATTCAGGTACTGTAGGTATTTCCCTATCCCCAGAGGGCTTACAATCTAAGTTTTGTAAAGTGACTTGCCCAAGGTCACAAGGAGTGACAGCAGGACTTGAACCCTGGTCTCCTGGTTCATAGTCCACTGCTCTAACCACTAGGCTATTCCTCCTCCTCCTGGAGGCATAGGCCATTCAGGGTCACTTGATCTACTTTATACCAGGATAGGGCTCGGGGTGGCCTTCAGGTATCGAATCTGGCTTGGTACTTCAGCGCTTCCTAGATAAGTGCGCTTATCCAGTGGCATTCTCGGGGGACCCCGAAACCTTGGGTTATAATAGCAACCGAGGGGGCAGGTGACCCACCTTTACATGTTAGGGCCTGCCACAGGGGGAGGATAGATGTTGCAGGTCTTATCACCTTACTCCTAACTAATTTTAACTGTGTGGGGGAAGTGGCATTCTCAGTTGGCTGGTGACAAAACCACATATTACCTAACATCATTCCTGTTTGACAAATCTTCATCCCAGGCATGGATCCCAACATGATTAGATTTTGGCTAGGGAAAAGCCTTTATACTTGGGAGCACTTATGGAATGGTTGGAATCTCTTATCTTTCAGCGATCTGCAACACACAAACTGCCTCTCCCATAAAGATTTCTTTGCTTACAATCAAATTCTTCATTTCTTCTCCACAGCTCATATTAGGGGGGGCACTCAAACAGGGCAAATCCCTATTTGAAAACTTTTACTCACATGCAGACAAGGTGACCAAGCCCATCTCAAAAATCATGACTCATTAAAGGGGTACCTCAGGGTAAGCTCACATTCCAAATTGCATGGGAACAGGATACTGGGGAAGCCCTGGAAGACAGCGACTGGAATGCTCTTTACTCAATCCCAGCAGATGCTCAGGATCCTGGGCAATAAAAGAAAATGCTTATAAAGTACTAATATAGATGGTATCTTACCCCTGACAGACTGAGCAAGTTTGGCAGGGGCGGCCATAACTCTTGCTGGAAGGGATGTGGTGCTATTGGAACATTCTACTATCTGTGGTGGGAATGCCCATGTATAGTGCATCTCTAGGAAGAGGTTCTAAACTTTAATTTTGCAGAAATAAAACTCCATATCCCCAAGGATCCAAAAATTTGCCTGCTTAATATACTAAGCAGACCAAGAAACCAGAACTGCCCTTAGTTGGCTACAACAAGCTATTTCCTCTGTTAAATGTGAAATAGCTCTCTGGTGGCGAAAGCCGGGGACCCCAACCGTAGGAACAGTACAGTCCAGAATAGACAGGGTATACTATATGAGTAAACTCACAGCAGTCCGCAATGACAGGCTCGCCCATCATAGAGACACCTGGTCACCCTATCTAAAATGGAAGTCTGAAAATATGTCTAACCCTGATGGTTGAAAAACCATGTATGAAACATCACTCTTTGCAATCCCTATGGGCTGGTTTATTTATATTTCGATAAGATGTACACACAGGTTTACATTACTATTTTATTGTTCTGGACCATGCAGGTTTTCTTGACTGTATTTCTTTTGCTTTGTTTTTGTGGTACTTGCTTATAGCTGGCTGTTCTGCTTTACTTCGAGCGGTCAATAAAATTTCAATTAGAAGAAAAAAAAAAAAAAAGGTAGCCTGGAATAATAATGGGCCCTAGGGTAGATGGAGTTGGATTCTAAACCTTAAATAGACCCTGCAGCACAAACTGACTAAACCTGTTCTGGGAATCTTTAAACAATGAGATGTGAATTTGTGAACTGAACTCCATGTCGCAGCTCTGCAACTTTCTTCCATGAAGGCTGATTTCTGGTGGATCAATGCTGCTGCCCTGGCTCTAACACTAAGTTTTGACACCTGGGCAAAAGCTTGGGCAAAATAAGACACATGAGATGGAACAGGTAAATAAAGGATGGTTATTTACTCTTTTGAATACTAAAATAAGGAGATGCTCTATGAAACTAATTACCAGCAGATTCCAAACAGGAGGTTGGAGCCTATTTCCCCTAGTTTGTTTACATAGAACATTGCTACCTTTCCAAATAAGGACAATTTTGTTTGCCAATTGATCTCTAAAAGCCTTTAGCGCGGGAGCTGATGACATCACCATGGAGAATGGCTGCCTAGCTTGAGAGCTGCCACCTCAACCCAAGTGTATCTACAGTGAATCCACTCCATCGGAGCAATTTTTTGGGTTTACAGCACCGCAACTTTGTTAATACACCCTCTCAATGGCTTCTAAAAGGAAAAACGGCAGATTTGAAGCAGTTTTCCTATACTAAAAGCACATTGGAAACAGCAGGGGAAAATGGCGAGCAGGCCATAATGGGTGACCATGCAGTAGAAAATGATCAGCTTACAGGGCTACCTGAGATTCTAACATGAGAAGAACTGTGAGGATGGTTCATGGATATATGATCGGATGTGAAGCAACTTAAAATTGAGCTTCTAGCCTCCATGTCTGAGATCAGAGAAGACGGGGCTGCTCTAGGATATTGTGTAGATAAGTTAGATATGCAAATGGAAGGCCAAGAGGACTCTCTCCAGAAAACTGGTAACACAACAAACAGAAGTACAAGAAGAGCGGGCATTACTTGCGGAGAAATTGAAAGATTTAGAAAACTGACACGAACATGTAATCTAAGGATCCGTGGCATACCAGAGGTGTCAGAATAGGCTGACTGTGTAATGGTGGCTGTGGCGGTTTTTAAGTCTCTGCTCACTGCGGCCTCCAACGATTCAGAACTGGAACCGGGGAGGTCGAATGTACAAATTGAGCACGCGCATAGATCGCTGTGGCCTAAAAATAGCTAACAGGGCCCATGACATTGTCGTATACCTGCACAGTTACAATTCTAAAAATCAGATAGTGGAGGCTGCAAGGAAGCACAATGAATGATGTGGGAAGGACAAAAACGCACCGTGTTCAACAACTTGGTGCCTCCTACACTAGGAAAACAGTTTGATCTGAAGGCAGTGGCTGCAGCCCTCCGACTGGAAAATATCCGCTATAGGTGGACTTTCCCCGTTTGGTCTCTCCTTCACAGCGGGCGGCGTTGCTTACAAAGTCAAGACACCGTTGGAGGCAGAAAAGGCTTTCAAGCAAGCTAATTTGCCAATAAACTTCCAAGTGCAGAAAGCAGGTGCAGATCCTATTCGAGTTGATGTGACACGGAGATGGCAGCGGGCTGGTAACCGTCAGAGGTTGGAGCGACAGACGGCTACTACCCGCTCAGGCCCCGCTGAGAAAGGCCGACGCTGTTTTCACAGACTTTAGAGCTTGATTTTTATTTTCTGCAGCATGCTGGTTTTTTCAGCCTTGTAATACTGGCCTAGCAGTAACTGCGATGAAGCTAAATCATTAGAATACTGTGGCTAAATATGGGGTCATTTGTTATGTTTTGACATGTTATAGGGTTGGGGAGGTGGCCAGTTGGGTTAGCTTTTCAAATAGTGTGGCTTGCCCCCCCCCCCCCCCCCTGAGATGTGAGAGGTGGACAGAGTAATGAGTGGGAGGAGAGGGGTTGGTAAGGTTTATTTGCTTCACTGCACTGTGCGATGGCAATGGAAAAGTCCTCCTGCTTTAGAAAGGCCCTGGAGCTGCACTTTTATTATTTACCACTCCAACAAGTGCTGTGATGACATTATGGATTTTATCCCTTAATGTTAAGGGGTTGAATACACACAGAAAATGGAGCCTTCTGCTGTGAGATTTGTTGTATCACAAAATTGCAATAGCGTTAATACAGGAGACACATGTGAAACACCAGCATAAACATGTGTTATATGCGCAATATCCTCACAAGTATCTGTCTATTAGTACAGAAGGGGTGAAATATACAGGTGTAGGCATCTTTAGTTTGCATAGTCTCACCTATGAATACCTTATGCATTTCTCAGATCTGCATGGTCGGTACTTATTATTGAAGCTGAAAATTGGTGGGGAAACGTTCACTATTCGTAATGTTTATGCTCCTAGCTCCGATCAGTGTACTTTTCTGAAATCAGTAATCACTGTGAGATTCTGGATTGTCATGTGGAAGGCTTGTTAATATGGGGAAGGGATTTCAATTTTATTCGGAATCCTAGGTTAGATACCCCATGGGATAATGGGACTCCTAGCTCATTGGTTAGTCCCATTGGGGACTTATGGACATATGGCGACAACACCATCCTACCTCTAGATCTTATATTTTCTATTTGGTCCCACATGGGTCATACTCCCATATAGACTATTTCCTAATAGACAAATTGCTACAGAATAGAATGCATGAGGTGAGGATCGGTGATATAACATAGTCAGACCATGCCCCTGTATGGTTGACAAACTGTTTTAGAGATGGTGATTCTGGGCAGAGAGTCTGGCATCTAAATGATTGCATAACTCTTTGTCCTGTAGTAGGCTAAGTTCTCACGGTGAGGCTGACAGAATACTTCCAGATGAATGCTGTGCCCACTATTATGGCAGGCACCCTCAGGGAGTGTTTCAAAACTGTTAAGAGGGGTATTCTAATTGCACAAGCTTCATACCATAAGAAGTTGAAAGAGGTCTAGGCTTAAATTAACTGATACAATTTCAGTGTTGTTGTAACTACATATGAGAGGATCGTCGGCAAAGATATTTAAACAGCTAGCTGCAGTGCGCAATCATTTAGCATTATTGGATTCAGCATACATAGCTTAAAAGCTTGAGTTAACTAAGGAGACCTATTTTGAGGGGGATAATAAGGCTGGCAGACTCTTAGCAAGAAAACTGAAAGCTCTTTCTGGCCAGAATACGATCACCAAAATTAAAGATCATAGTGGTAAGATGGTAACATTATTGGCTGCCACACGGGAGTGCTTTTCTAATTTTTATGCTCTTATATTCTAAAGACCCCTCGACTACAACAGCAGACATTCTAGAGTACAGTAACAATACTTTGACGTGCCGATCAGTACACTAGAAGTTTCTCAAGCAATTATGCTCCTTAAATCTGGTAAATCTCCTGGTTTAGATGGATTTACTAGTAATTATGACAAGAGGTTTGCCACTGTATTGGTGGGTCCCCTAACTGAATATTTTAACAGCATTAGGGAAGGGGCCTGTATTTCGAATCATTCTAACAGCTGGTATTTCAATCATCATGAAGCCTGGCCACGATCCTACCCTGTTTGGCTCCTACCGTCCAATATCACTTATTAATGTGGACCTTAAGATCTTAGCTGGAGTGTTAGTGAGGCGCTTGAATGGGGTCATTCCAGGGTTGGTACATATGGACCAAAGTGGGATTTATATTCCAGCACATGGCAGCTGATAACATTAGAAAAGTTACAGATATTCTTTGGTGGGTCAATAAGGAAAAGATCTCTATTACTTTCCTTAGATACTGAGAAACTGTTAGACATGGTTCACTGGCCTTTTTTTTTTTTTATGCTTGAGAAAATGCAATTTGGCCCTTTTTTTGTGTCTTGGATTTGCTCTCTGTATTCTATCCCTGTGTTAAGGTTAATGGGGGCTATGGTATTAGTTTTTCAGTGGAAAGAGGCACGAGGCAGGATTGCCCTTTATCTCCGCTTCTTTTTGCTCTATTTCTTGAAGCTTTTATTTCTAGAATACATGGAGCCGCTGGGGGTCATGCATCTTAAGTTGTTCGCTGATGACTTTTTTTTTTATACTAACCAACCCCATGACTTCTTTGAGGGTTGCTACCTCTGAGCTGAAGTTATTTGGGGCAGCCGTGGGATTTAGGGTTAATTTTGATAAGTCAGATTCTAAATGTAACTTTCCGACAGTGAGGTTCGACCTAATAAAGAAGCTTTTCTCTATAAGTGGGCTAAAAACTTGATAAAATATTTAGGGATACAGATTGGGCCTAATGTGTGGGATCTCTTCTTGCTAAATCATCCTTTGGTAAAGAAATTAGAAAAAGACTTGCATAGGTGGGACACAACAGTTCTCCTGGCTAGGGCGTGTCACTTATTAAAATGAACATTCTACCCAGGTTTTTGTATCTGTTTATCACCTTGCCAGTATTCATATCTTCTGCTATCCTCCAATTCTGGCAAAGGAAAGTCTTTGATTTTATCTGGAAGAGGTGCCCACCACGGGTTTCCTGCTCTATTATGTACCAACCCACGATTAGGGGAAATCTGGGAGTTCCCAACCTTGCCTGGTTCTTTGCAGCCGCACAGCTCCTGGCGATACCAGATGTGCATAGGCATAACTTTTGTTATACAATGGGTAAGGTTTGAGCAATGTTTAGTGGGAGGGATGGCTCTAGCTGTGATGCCATGGCAGCTACGATATACCTGGGGTACGTATAATGCTCTGCCCCTAGCCCAACACTACAAGTATGGGCTAAGTGGAAGATACGTTTTTATATTTCTCACAATAGAGCTTTTCCAGCAGGGTTCCAGAATATGGAATTTCTGAATTGGCAGGCCCAAGGTATCCAGTGCACTGAACATATACTAGCTGCGGGCTCCCTTGTGTCTATTGCTGAGCTGCACGACCGCTATCAGCTGGATTGGGTGGATTTTCTAGCATATGCCCAGCTTCGCCATTTGGTGACGTCTGGAGATCTCAGGATCTTTAGCTCTGGGTAAAACTTTGAGCATTTATGTATAGAAGTGGACAAGAAGTGAGGATTGGTCTCAAAGATATATGCTTTATTTTTTGGATTGGAGTAGGTAATCTCTACCTTATACCAGGGCTTGGGAAGCTGATTTGGGGATTTTGGCACTGGAAATATGGGACCAGGTGTTTTTATCACTAAGTAAATGTTCTGTCTTTGCCCTATTACAAGACAATTGCTATAACCTCCTACTGCAATGGTATCTTACACCGTCCAGATTACACCTTATGTACTCTAAAGTTAATGAACATTGAAGAAAGAATTACGGCAGAGTGGGTACCTTTTTTCACATATGGTGGGATTGCCAAATGGTATCTATATTTTGGAGCTGAATACTACAGTGGTTGGAGTTAAGAATGGGGGTACAGGGTTTAAGAAATGCTGGTCTGGTGCTACTTAATGTACCTTCCCCAAGTCTAGATAAATGCCAACAGCAATTTATCTAGTGGCAAGTATTTATTGCCGCTAGATGCGAACTGGCACTGTACTGAATCATCCAGAAGTGCCCTCCTTGCAGGCTGTGTTGCAAAGAGTACATTTTTACTACCGAATGGCAGCAATCAACACCTACCGCCGTCATCAAAAATCATTGTTTCAGAAGATATGGAAGCCATTCCTGGAAGGAGGTGAACTGGGATCTACGGAGGCAGATTTTTCCTCTGGGTAACTCCTTGATTCTATTACCTGATTTGTGTTTCAGTGATATTTTAATCCCTAAGTTTGTATAGAGAACTACAGAGAACTACTGCTTCTATCAGACTAGTAATATAATTATGAGACGGCATACAATCGCATAGGCATTCTGTTTCAGCCTATATATGGTGATATATGTATATATATATATATGGCTTTTCGTCGTTCAGTGTGTTTCTAGGACTTTCCATTGTGAAATGTGATGGTTAATATTCTAAATGCTATTGAAGAATAATGGATGCTTGTATTTGATGTAAGGGCGGGATGGGGGGGCAAGGGAGAGTTTTATTGTAAACTGAATGTCAGTTTTTATACTGCTTTGTTGCATATGTATTGTATGTTTGCATTCTAACCTTCAATTAAAAAAAAAAAAAAAAAAAAAAAAAAAAAAGAGCTTTTATAGCATTGCTCTTACGTTTCCTAGCAGTATGTGATTGCATTTTTTCCTGAGCGGACCAAAGATCCTAGGTGTGAAGTCCCCTCAACATGAGGCCCTCAGCCCAGGCTGAGCACATCTGTAGTTAGGATAATTTGAGTTGGAGGAATTTGAAAGGAGATAACTACGGCCAGAGTCCTTGAGCTGCTAATTTGGATGCTGTCTCAAAGATCCTGCATGGCTTGAGTCCAGTGTGATCATAGGCTGATCTCAAATGGAGATTTAGCAAGGAACTGCCATGTACTATTGATGTCATGAGCCTACCCACCTCAACATGTTCCATGCTGTTGCCTTTCGTTTCATTTCTTCCACGGCAAGCAGAATATGAAGTTCACAGGTAGATGACCCTATTTGACAGAGCCCAGGGCCAGTGAAGTTTGCATTATAGCGTCAAGAAGCTTTTGAACACGCCAATGAGTGGAGTGAAACAGATAAACATGAATCTGTTTACCCTTTCAAAAAGTACAAAGACTGGGGGGACATCCAATTAAGTCACTAGGTAATACATTTACGGCAAATAGGAGAACATATTTCTTCACTCCATGCATAATTAAACTGAATTCATTGATGAAGGATTTGGTAAAAGCTGTTACTGTAACTGGGTTTTAAAAAGTTTGACAAGTTCCTGGAAGAAAAGTCCATAAACCATTGAGATGGGCTCAGGGAAATCCACTGCTTATCCCTGGGATACTGGGCTTGATGGATCTTTGGTCTGACCCAGTGTCGTAAATCTTATGTTCTTATGTACATAAACTCCTATGCCAGATATTGTACAGGGCCCCCTTCAGTTCTTGTTTTTCTGCAGAGCCCAGTCACATCTCCTTTTGTTGAATAAAATGTTTCTAAATTTTGTGTTAGGACCTTCTATTATCTCCATTCTCTATGTAGGTTTCTGGTTTGTTTGGTTTTTTTTTTTAAAGTTCCCATTTTTTCTGTGTTTGCCATACACATTGGTATCAGTGCATCAGGTGACTTTTTTTTCTTTTTTTTTTTTAAATTGAATTGATTTTGTCTCTCTTGACCGATGTCCCAAAAAAGAAAAGAGCCAGAAGCTTCAATGTGCATCTTTGGTACTGTCACATGTCTGTCATAATATATGCGTGTTCTGCAAAGAGAATAATTGCAAGTGTTCGGAGTATTCCACAGGTAGGAAGGAGACCCCAGCAGTTGTTCTGGTTTAGAGACAATGCAAAAGCTCTTTAGGAAAAAAAAAAGTCTATCCTATTGACAGTGAGGGGCCCAGGAGCTGCATCAGATGTGGGCAATTCTTTGCCACTGAGGAAGCTTTTGATTTCCCTTGACATCAAGGCTAGGGAGATAACCATTATCCAGCTCCCTATACCCATAGAAAGCAAAGGATTCCATTTCATCGGGACTGACATTTAGGAGTACAGATACCAAGCATCAAGCAAAGTAAGAAGTACTGGCATCTGTCCTTCCATCAAGTGTCCCATGAATATGTGACCACCACTCTTGCTTTCCAAGTGGTATTGGCATTGGCAGTTTGAGGCAGCACTGGAAAAGGATTCAAGCAGTGTTGGACCACAGAGTTGCAAGCCTTTGTGCATCAGCATTGTCACCGTCAGCCTTTCAAACTGAGGTCAGAGGTCTAACCCCTGCTGGAGGTTTGTGGCATCTGGTGAAAGGAGTCTGCTGCCAGCTCTTGGAGAGGCATCAGGAACCATCAGACCACTGTTAGTTTCAAGTGCATCTTAGATGAGGTTCAATCACTGTGTGCAATTTCTAGTAGATGTGTTTTACTGTTCCCAGTGACTGAGGAATGTAGTAAATGTTATATGTGCTTTCTGTAACCACTTTTCAACTTGGTTCACTTGCAGCAACATGACACGACCTAGTTTCTCACACACTAGGTCAACTTCTGAAACATAAGGCCATGGCCTCTTGTAGTGGTAATTGTGGTTCTCAATGCACCAGAAGACCCAGAATGAGTTTTCCTGATATATTTGCATACATTACCATGTATGAGATCCATCAGGACTGTATTTTTGATCTATTGAACTCAAGTCCCATAAAGAATTTGATTTTTAGGATCTGGGCTGCAGAGTACAAAAAGTAGGGTTTGTCTCCAGCATGCATCTAAATCCAAATTGTAACTTACCTTCACACCCAAAGCCTCTCCAGAAATGACAATCGCAGTCACACCATTCTTTGATGGTTTTGGAATATCTTGACTTTTCAGTTCCTGGTACTCAGGTGGTATCATTTTGTCTGAGCTTTTTAAGTTGACCCACAGCTGTAGAACATGGGCAGTCTCCTCTGAGCACGGCATCTCTGCGTGAACAATGCCCCGACCGGCCGTCATCCACTGAAGTATAAGAAATAGAAGGTGGGGAGGAGAAACAAGTGTGTTAAGGGGCATTTTTTTTTTATTTCCAGTGCTGTGAAGGTTGGCTTGTTTAAAAGGATATCAAAAGCAAAAATGTGGTGCAAAAACAAACTTTGCGGTCCGTATAAAGCCCTATACCATTTTATTTACAGGAAGCCGGACACTTTGTCTTTATGCACTCTCAACGAGATTTGTTTATTATCCATGACCTATTTACCAAGCAAGCAGTATAGCATTCCACTGTTGGGGGACAGTGGAATGCTATACTGCTTGCTTTCAAAATATTTAAATTTAGGAATTCACTTGCTTGGAATATTACCACCAGTAATTTAATTATTTACCTTCACATTAAAACTTTTAAGTCCTTACATGAACCACAAAGTTTGTTTTTGCAGCACCCTTCTGCTTTTGATATTTTTGGTGTGCTCTGCTTTTTATTTCCACATCTGTTCAAAAGGATCACATTAAATTGGTTATTTATAAATATTTGATATTCCACCTTTTTCCAAAATGGGCTTGAGAGGGTTTATAATCAAAATTACAAATACAGCTGTGTCACAATGTACAATCACAGGAGTAGCTGCCCACCAGGGGGGGGGGGGGGGAGGGCCTATAGCCAGATAAGAGTAGAGATAGGAGATGATATTTTGGTCATCTAGCATAAAGCAAAGCATTACTCCTGGGGGAATTCTGCACACAAAAATTGAAAGTTCTACAAAATTCTGCATACTTTATATTGGTCAAAATATGCATGACAATCTTTAAGCAATTAATTTAAAATATAATGCAGAAAAAGATTAAAGATGCAGTGTTTTACATTTTGAGAATGTCCCTTCCACCCTCTCCCCCTAAACTCCTGGCCAGTCTCCTTTCACTTTGCCTTCTCAGGCATCACCCACCTCCTCCAGCCTCCACTATCTCTCCCCTTCCACTCTATCTCAACTCCTAGAGTTTGACCCCTCTCAGTACTGTGGCCTCACACAAAAGCACTCTCACGTACACATTCCCTTTTTCATGCCCACCAGCTCCCAATCTCACATACACAACCTGCAGACTCGTGCTCACTGCAGCAACCTGGGAATTCCCCCATGTGCTAAGTAACTAATTTGCTTGATACGTTAGAGTAAGGTATGAGCACAGATGCATAAAGCAATCAAAGTATAGAAGAGTCATTAAATAAAAGCCTGACGGGTTGATAGGTGGTCTCATGAGCTAGAGTTATGGTTTTTATAACATTCAGCATCAGAAAGTAGTGAAAAATATCATGGATTTATTTTCATGGATTTCATAACATTTTATGTTCGATTATAACATTTTCAAGGTGGAAAAATAGCTTAGGTTTCTCACTTAGATATTCCATGCCGAGAATTACTGCTAGATAAGAAAAAACAAAAATCTGTAAGATACAAAAAACCCAAAAACAACCAACCCAACCCAGGAAGATACATGAGATCTTCAAATGCTTGAGGCATAAAAGTTAAAAACCCATTCCTTTCAATTGGCTTATTCCTGATTTTATATATCTATTTTTACCTATAATTTTATCTAGCTGGGTCACTGTATTTCAAACCTCTGCATAACATTATTGATAATTTTGTAAATGAATTTGTATTAAAACTTGTTTCTTTATAAATGTTCCTGTTGCTTGTGAACCAGTTGCACTAATATAGGTGGTATAAAAAATTTTAAATAAGTTACCATGGTTGACGTAACCAGTGTGGGCAGTTTGTGTCAGGGCACAGAAGATATAGATGTAGAAGCGTACGCATGCACACACACACACTTGTGATGTAAAGGAGGAAGAGACATAGAAGTGAGATTAAAATTTGGCATTCACAGTACCTGTAAGTCTCCAGCGTTCAGTATGCCAGTATGACCACAAAAATCTTCATGGGCCATTGATGCTCCTGACAAAAGGTAGGTTACCTAGGAAGCAATATTTTAATACACTTTAGACAGACCTTCAGGGGAATCTGCAGAAAAATTCACCTATTAAGTCCACTCAACATGAAGGTTTTCTAATAAATCTGGGGGAGATGCGTGGTCACATAGGACTGGAGAATATAAGATGTTGCCCCTTTGAAAACTAAAAGCCACTTAATCTGACCCAGTGGTGAGAAAATTAAATGGAGACATTACTAAAGGAAAGGACAGCAAGGTATTTAGAATCCAGCAGCCTGTGCAATCTTAGCCACAGTGGCTTTAACTAAAGGAATGCTCATAAAAAAAATATATAATCAGTGAAACAGATGTCTGAGATTGAGCACCGCTGACAGATTACATTTTTGTGGAATTATCGATTGTGAGTTCCCTGAAGCAATTCTAGGACACACCGCAGCTGGTGTCAATTATATTAAAAAACAAATTGTGATTTATGGGTGAATGATGGAGAAAACAAGACAGTGAAGCAATGTGGCTCACTGTGTCTGGCTTGCTGACACCCTCATAGTAATGCTTTGATTCTGTTTGGGGCTAGATCACATAGTATAATTGCATACTGAATTTTGTGTTTTGTCATTTTTTGGTTTTGTATTAGTTGGTAGACAGCTTTCTGGCTCCCTTTTCAGTGATTTTACTTAAGGGAAAAACATGTCAATCCTGATCAATCTCTGACTGGATGGCTAGAGAGATTTAGAAGGTGCCTGGGTGCGACTTGTTTGATTTCAGCACCATAGGAATCACAAAAGCTATGCAGCCTCTGGGGTGGCTTCTCAAGGAGGACGAACTGGATAAGAAACTGCTAGGACAATAGATAAACAGGGCAATGATAAATTGTGTTCACTACAAGGAAAGTGCCATTAATGGAGCACCTCAGGGACTGTTCCAGGAGAAGATGGTTCTGTTCACCATCCTCATGAATAGTGCAGAGAGGTTAGGAAAAAAAAAATTGCTTTACTGTGGATGAAACCAAACACTTGCAACAGAACAGAGACCCCAAGACAGCAGACAGAACGAGATGTGCTCTATGAAAGTCTGAGGAGCGATCGAGGGCTGGAAGTTAAGATTCAATGCAAAAAAAAAAAACTGTGGTTATGGATGTGGGGTGCTGAAATACAATGGAGAAATATACAATTGGGTAAATTTACAAAGCAGCACATGGATGCACAGATTTTATAACTTGTGCGCGTCAGTGCGCACACATAAAATTGGCTACCCATGCGTGCAAGGGAGGGGATTTTGTTAGAAACGCGTAGCGTCGCACTCTGCCCTTTCCCCAGTTCCCTCCAATAAAGGAGCGGACTGGGAGGAAACTTCCCTAACTCCTACCTATTCTTCCTTCCTTTTGCCCTCTTCTCCATGACCCCTAGACCCCACCTACCTACCCTAAATTTTTTTTTTTTTTTTTTTTTTTTTTACAACTTACCTGCTCCTCTGAGCAGAAGTAAGTTGCGTATGCCGGCCGGCTGCCAGGATGCATTGTCCCAGCCGGCCACAGTCCTCCCCTTTTTAAAAGTCCAGCACTTCTGTGCGTACCAGGAGATACGCGTGTGGCCGTGCAGCTTGGAAAATGCACTCTGCGCATATCCCCAGGGAGAAAATGATGTGCTTCAGCCAGGAGAAAGACTTTGGGGTGATGGCGCCTGATCGAGATAAGACTGTGGCTAGAGCCACGTTAGTGTGCAAAGGAGGCAGCATACCAGCAGAAAAAAAAAACCAAACGACAATGCCTCACCTAGAATAATGCATCCAGGTCTGGAGCCTGCACCTAAAGGATACAGACAGGCTGGAGGAAGCCCAGAGAAAGGCTACCAAAATGGGGCCAGGTCTACGCTAAAGGCCATATGAGGATCTAAGACATGCATACCCTAGAGCGGCAAGAAAAGGAAGATACAGGAGAAACCAGGTAGAAGCTGCAACCCTTTTTCAGAAGAAAGAATGCTCCAGAACCAGGAGGTTATAGTATGAGGGAGACACAAGAGCAATATCAGAACATTTTTTTCACTAATGGTGGATACATGGAATGGACTCTCAGCAGATGTGGATGAAGATACCCCCTGGTCTCCACTAGGTGGCCCCAAGATCCCTGCCTTGACCATTTCCTCCCTCAGAGGCTGCGGTGAATGGTAGATCCTTAGTGCACATGGAGGGGGGGGGGGGGAAGGAGGGGGCTAGTGGTCTAGAGTGTTGTCATTTTGGTTTGGCTTCTAGAGAATAAGGAGGTATTTTGGTAACTGGTTGAGAGGAGATTCCTGCAGTGCCTGTCTGGATCTGCCTCCTGTTTTGTGACAGTTTAGGCATTTTTTTTTGTTTTACCTGTAGCAGGCACACACAGCCCCCTCCAGGCAGGCACCCATTTTCTCACACACACACACACAGCCCCCTCCAGGCAGGCAC
Organism: Rhinatrema bivittatum; assembly: GCF_901001135.1. Taxonomy (NCBI): domain Eukaryota; kingdom Metazoa; phylum Chordata; class Amphibia; order Gymnophiona; family Rhinatrematidae; genus Rhinatrema; species Rhinatrema bivittatum. The sequence goes on from NC_042619.1 coordinate 218,835,073, forward strand.
CCATTTTCTCTCTCACACAAGCTCACATTCATACACACCGAAGCCAGGCCCCCTCCCTCTATGTTTTGCTGGCAGCTTCAGACATCCAGAACAGGTGCAGCAACTTTTCTCTCCCCCGACGCATCATTCTTAAAAGGGCTGTATCGGGGGGGGGGGGGGAGGAAATGGCTGTTCAGCCTCATGCAACTTCCCCTGCAGTAGGCGGAACATCCCTGCTCACTGCTGGCAGTGCCCCCTGTGCTCTACGCAGCCATGGGCCTCCTCTTTTGCCACCAGGCGGAATGGGCTCCCCGGCGGCCACAGGCTTTTTCTTCTGCTATGTACCATGGGCCGCCTCTTCTTCCTGGATGGGAATCCCCTGCCCCCACGTGCTCATCACCCACAAGCTTTGGTTCCCCCCCCCCCCCCCCCACACACTCTTTCACCAGGAGACTTCAGGGCTCTGCTATCTGGCAATGCTGGATCCTGGCAAGTCCTAATGCAGGTAGGGGCTGAGAGCAGCGTTCTTCTTGACGGTGAAGATCTTGAGGGTGGACCCAGATTTCTTTCCATTATTCAGGGAGCTAATGCATAGGAAAGTAGATCCATGATTAGAAGTGTGATTGGATCCTTTTGCCTGCTTTGGATAGTTGCTTTGGCCCTACTGGTGGGTTGGCATCAGGCCAGTGTAACATTGAACAGACTCCCCATGGCTGACACCTCTCCTGTTGCAGCTTAGCTGGCTTGTTACTAACCATAAACCTGGCTTATTTCCGAGGGGGCGCAGCGGTGTTTCCTCAAACACACACACGCTTTTCATTGGCTTCATATTTTCTCAGAGTACAGAGAACAGTGTTTTTATTTGCAGGTGGCTGTGCAAGTGGTCCGTCTTTGCAGAGCAGATAAGTCAGGCACATATGCTGCCTGATCAGAGAAGTCCATCTCTGCATACAGGATACAGTTAGTAAAAACTGTGCTCACGCCTCCTGGTTCCAGCGGCGATCCTCAAAGCACAGGGAGCAAGGGGACTAAACCTGCACATCACAGGTCCTGCCTCCACTGGGCTTCCATGCAGGGAGCAGGATCTGTGGGCACAGACTTAGCCCCCCTGCTCACTGAGCTTTGAGTATCACAGCTAGTGCTGAGGGCAAGGAGCAAAGTGTATACCTTGGATGTTTGTCATGGGAATGGTTCAACCTGGCAATGAGGTACTGCCTAGAGGTGGCAGCTGCCCAAATCTGTCCCTGAATTGAATACATTTATATTAATATAAATTAACTGTATATGATATGGACTAAGTTCTGCTACCTTCATGAAATACTACCTGTCACTTAGTGAACAAAATCATCCTTATGACTTTTACCCATCGAGCTGATTCGTTCATAGATCTGAATGCAAACTGTGCAGTAAATTTTATCATTTTGATGATGCATAATGAACTGCATCTCTCACATGGCTTAAGCAATCAATATTGGACATTTGGTGGCACGGGCGTTTTTATTAATCCAGAAGGTTGTCAGCTGACTGGAATGGTGTACAATGAATACTCTGTATTTGCAAACTTCAATAGGAGCCTTGGTGGGGGGTGGATGTCATTGCAAGCTGCCAATCCTGCTAAGCACCTTCATGCCAGTGCAGCAGTACTGTGGCAAATTTCAGAGGCTAGGTTCATATAGCCATTCCCCCACCCCCACAATGGAAGTCCACAGCTCAACCCTTGTATAGTCTTTGTCCCAAACCATTCTCTAAATATGTATGCATCCAAAGTAATTGTATTCTCCATGCTCTTCAGACTTAATATTAATATTCAGGACAGATATCCAAGCTGAGCTGCAGCTGGCTCAGACCTCAAGTTGAACATGCATTACCTGCATTACCACATTCCTTCCCCATATGGTTTAGATTTTGTGATGTAGATTGCCCATTCCTGCTGTTCACAACCTTGAACTGAAACTGAACACTGATACAGCTATTTCACAATAGGAACTGCAAGACCTTCATCAATGGAAGGAATGCTTGAAGCACAAATTCCAGCACCTTTCACCAGTGGCCACTCTAATCTTGTGCAGGTCTCATCTCCTAGATGGACTATTTGGAACCAAGTGACAAAGTACCCTGTGCAACTTACAAGAAAAGCAAGTTTGCTTACCATAAACTGTGTTTCCGTAGATAGCAGGACGAAGTAGCCATGCTGTTTGGGAGCGTTGTCGCGCGACCGGCAGGCGGAGCTTCTCCTAGAGTTCAAAGTTTGAACTCTGTGCTTCTGCGCGGTGAGGTTCCCGCGCGATTGTATCATTTACCTCAGTCTTGTTTCAAAGCGAGAAAAATATACAAATAAAATATATATTCAGTGCATATGTATAGATGGTCTAGGGAAGAGGGAGGGTCAGCATGGCTATTTCATCCTGCTATCTATGGAAACACCATTTACGGTAAGCAAACTTGCTTTTTCCCGGTGATAGCAGGCTGAATTAGCCATGCTGTCTGGGAGTCCCAAGTTCCCGGATGGAGTCTAGATGTTTGCCTTATAGATTAGGATGCCCACCCGTAGACCAGCTTATACGGTAGACAGTCATGTTTTTGTCATGGTTGACAGGATTACAGAGCCCATGGCCGCATCAGAAGCGCTTTGCTGTGTAAGCGGTAGTGCACCGTGAAAGTATGTAGAGAAGACCAAGTTGCCGCTTTGCAAATGTCTATCAGTGAAACGTTTCTGTAATGGGTGAATGATGTTGCAGTTGCTCTGATTTGGTGAGCCTTAGGCTTAGTTTGTAGTGGCAGATTACGCTTGTTGTAGCAAAACATAATACATTGGGACAGCCAACTAGCCAAAGTTCGCTTGTGACTGGTTGATTAGGAAAATTTGGGTTAAAAGAGAAATTAATTGAGATGGCCTTGATTCTGAATGAGTTCTTTGTTTGTAATAGGCCAACCCCAACACTCTTTTACAGTCTAAGGAGTGGAGAAGTTTATCTCTGTCGTTCTGATGAGGTTTCGGCTTGAAGATCAGTAGAGTAATGGTCTGGTTGATATGAAAAGCAGATACCACTTTTGGAAGAAAGGTGGGATGAGGACGAAGTGCGACTGTCATGAAAAAATTGTAAATATATGGGAGTAGTGAACTAGTGCTTGCAATTCGCTTACTCTTCTTGCTGATGTTACCGCTACTAAGAAAACTGTTTTCCAAGGGAGGTATTTGACATGACAGGCGTCATAGGTTCAAAAGGAGGAAACAGTTGTTCCAGTATTAGATTGAGATTCCATAGTACCGGTGGTTTTGTAACCGGTGGCCGGAGATGTAAAATACCACGCAAGAATCTGGAGATTAAAGGGTGGTTGGAAATAGGCAGTCCGTTGAGTATTATGAAAAGCTGTTATTGCACTAACGTGCACCCTCACTGAGACGCAGGCGAGACCCGCTGTGAAGAGAGTGTGCAGGTATTCACAAGGAGATGAGTTCTCAGTAGAGAAAGGATCCAGGTTCTTTGGTCTGCACCATTCTGTATACCTGTGCCATTTCCCTGCGTAGTTACGCCTAGTGAACAGTTTTCTGGACTCAATGAGAACATCTTCAAGGTGTGATGAGAGCCCCAGATAATTCAGTACGTGCCTTTCAATCTCCATGCGGTCAGGTGGAGGGATTGATGCATTGGATGAAGAAGGGATCCCCCCTCTTGCGTCAGAAGTTGGGGATGGTCTTTTAATAGAATCGGAGGGTGAATGGATAGTCATTTGAGATACGGATACCATGGTTGCCTTGGCCAAGATGGGGCTATGAGAATCATGTCCGCTGCATCGTTGAGCTAAAGAAGCCATTTGGTTGGGGGAAGCTTCTATTCAGTCACAAAAAAAACATTTCCCGGTCGAGTAAAGAAATTCTTGTTGGGATAGCCTGAGCCTGGTCCATTACTCCAGCTGCTAGACCACCTTCAAAGAACCCTAGTGACCAGTTTGGACTCACAGCCACTGGTCATATTTTATGAACCCCAACTTCAGATTACATGGTTTCTTCTCCATCAACCTGGAAAACCTTCATGTGCTGCCTGGTCTTCCACGATCCTATATAAGTGTGTGTTGCAGCATATAGCATGTTAGGATTCGCTGTGAATGAGAGAAACTGCATGCATGTCCCAGAGGAAGGGACATGTGAGATCAGGGGGCTGTGGCAAGAACCGGGGTAAGGACAACTGGCCTTGCTACAAAGCTGGGAGGGGGGGGGGGGTAGGGAGGGTGCCAAATTGCCCTCCTTTTGAGTCAGTCTGCAAGCACACCAGCCCAACAGAGGAGGGTGCAGAAAACAACCCTTACGCAGACCCACTTTTATTCAGTTGCTGCTTTGAGACTCTCCAATGGAATCCACCCCACTATCTCTATTAAGCTACTTGCTATCATGAGGAAGACTTCTATTCAGCTACCCTTTGAAGAGGAAAGGGAACACAGCTATGACATCTTTAACTGTTCACAGCACATCGGGCTTGAAAGCAGAAAAGGCTGTTTTAAAAAAGAATTTTTACATAGTAAAATTTGTAGACAGCAGAAAAAGACCTGGCTGCTGTGTTATCCCTTCCACAATGCATGTTGGGAGGGACAGAGCCCAATGGTAAAGCGGTGGAATGTGTGACTTTAAGATGTGTTGAATATGAAGCGACAGGATTCAATGTTGAGCCCTATGGGAGGGCTGAGCTCTTAGTGGGGTATTTACAGTGCAGACTTCCTTTTTTTTTTCTGTGTATGTGTATTCTCCATACAGGGCCCTAGACTAGAGCCTATCACTCAGACTGAGCTAACAATATATCCCAGGTGGGCAGGAAAGGTCCTGTGTAGGAAGAGGATCCCTTTAATCTCAAAAATCATAGCAGAGGTCCACACCAGTCCAGTTCACGCACCAGCCTGTGACTCCAAGGAGTGGAGATCCAGTGGTGGGTCTCCATAACCTCTTGCCTTTGCTCTTCCGACTGCTCCTGCTGCGAGCGCTTGTTGGCATAGGTCTGCTGCTGAACAAACAGGCTAATATAGCCCAGTTTCCACTATGAGGAGTAGCAGCACTAAGCTACCCCATAAACCAAAGAGGGCAACACACTTCCTTGGAGGTGACAAGTTACTGCTGCCTTTCCCGTTTTCAGGGGAAGGGTAATACAGATCTTACCCCAGGCTGCTGGATTTGGGGTATGTCTCAGCAGCCTATAGCGTGTGTATATAAGAGAGATGACACACACAGAATGGGTGCCTGCATATAACAGAGACAGAATGGGGATCTATTTGTGTGTATGTAAGAGAATTGGTGCCTGCCTGGGTGTCTGCGTGAGAGAATGAATGGGTGCCTTCATGAAGGTCTATGTATGAGAATGAATGGGGGTCTGGGTAGGTGAGAGCCTGTGTATCAGAAAATCTGGGGGAGTAAGAGCTTTTATATGTGTGGGGGAGGGTGGAGAGAGTCTTGGAGCCTTGTATGCATGTATGTGATTTAGAGTATGTGTGTGAGTGTACATGTGAGAAAATGAACATGTGAGTGTGTGTGAGAGAATAAAGTCTGTGTATCCCCCAGCCCCCTAATCCTCAACAAGCTCAGGGTGACTGGAAATCAAGAGTTTCCAACTATGGACAGCAGTGGTTTTTGTTTTGTTTTTTTCAATCCTTACTAGTTTTAATTATTAGGTGTTTGATATATGTGCTATCTTGAAATATTTTATTGGTGCTTGAGAAATTTTAAGTGTATATGACTAATTAATAGAAATTACTCTATCAGTAGTTTTAAAATATTTTAAGTAGTATGATTTTACTGTTATAATTGAGGCTTCATGTTTGATTTTATTTGTTTTATGAGGAACGGTGGTTGTTTTTCCATTGTTACACACAGAGTCTGGCTTCTTGGGGTTTCCATTTCACTTTTTGCCTTCATATTGCTGGTTCTAATTTGTGATCCTCTGTTCTGTATTTATGACTGAGGTTAAATATTCTAATGTCTCATTTGTGTAGGGATCTATAGAAGCTTGGTTTACTCTGTTTTCCTAGTAGGAGGTATATTGGTGTTTTAGGGCCTAGTGTAAGGTTTGCAGGATCACCTGTTTGAGTGCTGATTTAGAATGGGAGGTTTATTATATGGTAATTGTAATTTAGTTTGCTCATGGCTTTCTGAGGACCAAGCCCACACACAACATGCATTACAATAGTCCTAATACCATATATGTTCCAAGGGTCTTTATGGCTTTTATGGAGGGGGTCTGGTTGACACCACAGCTGTGCATGTAAATATATACATGCAGTTGTCTTGAAGTAAAAATATCACTAGTTTGAGTGTTTTTTCATATAAAATCTTTTATTATAAATGCATAATTTGAAATTGTGTGGAGAGGGCCGTGGTGGGGGGGGAAGGCTGGGCACAAAGCTCTAAGATTCACTTAGGGAGCCTAATACCCTTCCACTGACCCTGATTAGTAAAAGAATACTAATTAAATGTTTAAAAAAAAAAAAAAAAAAAAAAGACTCAGACTGCCCTATAACTGTTGAACAGGACTGCAGAAAAGTTAACACTGGCCCAAATAGCAGTGGCAGGTGGTGATGCGTTGGTGGGGTTCCCATCCTCCCTGGTGAAGAGACCTCAGGCAGTGGTGCCGTGTGGTGATTCGCTGGTGGTTGAAAAAGGGGGGGGGGGGGGGAGGAAGAGGGGGCCCACCACGGAGACAACACTGAACGCTTGTGAAAGGAAGCTCTGGAATATAAGATTTCCATAAATAAATTGGCCCCTGTGCACTAAGTACCCTCGTTTCACCTCTGCTACTGTCCCTGCTACCCCTTAACCTAGGGTTGACCCTGCTTTGCTCCCCTCATGGGACAAAGCGAGTTCCCCTGTGGCTAAGCGAAGCACCAAGACAAGCAGGGCCTGGTTCCCTGCAGCACAGACTGCTTCCGTATCATCCAAATCTTCCCGAAGTGACCAGAGCCTTTCGGCAGCAACAATATTTGGGATTTGCCCTTAGCTCATAGCTGTGGGCAGTCAATTAGGTTGTTTAGGTACTTTTAGATGCAAGTCCAGGCTAATGTAATATGTTATCTTGCTGATTTTCTAGTATCTGCTAAGTATATTCATTTGTAGCATTTGCTAGTAAAGCCTTTCCCTGACAATCACTAAAGGTGTTATGATAACTCCTGGTAATAAACCATATCCCTAATAATGAAAACTAAGACAAATGGCCTTCTGTAACTGACACTCAGATTGCTGGCAAAAAAGATAAAGTTTAGGCCATAAATCCCTACAAAGCAAGGTACAGAGACAGAAGTCAAGGCAGCAGAAGTGCTTTCCAAGGTGGTGGTGGGGGGGGGGGGGCAGAATTGGCCACTGCCCCTCAGAATTTTGCCAGCATAGGCGTAGTAGGCCTATGTCTCAATGCAGGTCTTTCAATGTATGCATGGGGCACATGATCCTGTTCTTATATCTGAAATACTGCCAAGAGCACTGCAAACAATTCTTTCACCTAGCTTTACCACAGACCAATTATTGCACTAAATTTGTGCTTCTGATCTGCTTCTCATTATTTTGTTTTTCTTTAACATAGAGAGGTATTTACAAAGATCTGATGTGACAAGTTTAAAATAGCTTCCCCCCCCCCCCCCCCCCTGTTCTGGCTCTAGCTTTTAATAGTTATAGTTGAAATATCCAGTCATGGATGTGTTACTATCCTCCACCAGCAATTTGCTCTGGAACAGGATGTATGCGCTTGGGGCAATATAGCCATATTAAGATAGTCATGCCTCCATCTTTCAGAGCACTAGCACTAATAATTCCACCTAATCAGGAAAAAAAAAGATAGTAGTAAGACAAGGGTTTGAAAACATCTTTAAAAAAATCCTAGTGTTACCTGCAGCTCCTGCAAGGGCTTGAATTTAATTTAAAAAACAACCACACCCCCCTTAACTTTTAACCTATATTAACTGAAATAAAACTGGGATTGTACTGTTCATAATGAGAACAAGATTTGTGCCAGTTAACTTTTCTCTCCACTTCCCCTGCCTTCTGCCTCCTACAGCCCGGGAAGCCCCGTCTCTGCTGCTCTTTCCTTCTGGAGCATGCTCCTCAGGTCCCCCGATGCTGTAGCTTTTGATTTACCTGGCTGGATTCAAGTGAAGCAAGACCTTTTTATACCTCTGAATGCAAACGCTAAGGCATGTCTGCTCCAAATACTGCTTCTCTACAGAAAATGCAAGCAAGCCCTAACATTTAACCAGCAATTATCTGCCAGTGGCAAAAAAATGAATCAAAAGATGCATTTTCTGGACAACGGCCACCCTGGTTCCAGTTTTCTTCCTCTTGCTAAGACATGGTGTATGAAGGGAAATTTCTCAGGGTGAACACAGGCAGATTCGAATGGCACAATTTTTCCCACCCTCCTGCAAGTTTCTCGGTTGGGTAGGGCGTGTCTTTAGTTAAACTTTACAGGTTTCTGTTTCTCTAGTGAGTAGGGAGCTGGGATAGAATGTACTAGGGACTTGTTTTATTCAATGCTTTATTTAAAATGATTTGTTTGATTAAGTGCTGTAGTTATGGTTATATTTGATTGTGTAACATGCCCTGAAGACAGTTTCTCCATAAGAGTCCTAATCGGAAACATCTTAAATCTGAACAAATACAGAGAAGCACATGGCTCAAACTTCTCCCAGCAGCAATTTCTACTTCTCCTTCCTAAAGGAATTTGTTCACTGTGCTTGCGCCTTCATCCACCTTCCTCATCCCTTGCCAGCCTCCCCCATTCTCTACCACTTATGCCTTATCTGTTTCCCATTGCCATCCTCCATTCACCCCAAGATCTATCCTTATGGCAGAAGTACTGGCAGTATGGGGAGCACAAGAGCTGTGTACTATGTTCTAGAAGTTACCTCTTCCCCTCCTAGACTTGAGATCTGTACTTGGGTTTCAAACAGAAGAGCACAGCACGGCTGTTTCACTGTCCATGCACAGGGACTGCTGCTCTTCCTTCCTTCTAGCACAGAGGGCTCTTCAGTAGCAGAGGCAATGCTGCTCCAGGGTTTGACAACCCTTGCAGCCAACACTAGAGGCAGGGGGAGACAGCTCTCAACAGGTTTCTCTCTTCTGTAGCACGAGTTTGCTGTTAATCGACTACAGTCTGAGCACTGGGCTTTTTCTTAGTGACCCAATTCACTCTGTTTGGCAACTGACTGAAGTAGCATGGGGAGCCTCTGGGCAAGAGCGTCAATGTTGTCAAATTATCTTGAGGCTGTTGTGACACAATCCATGACTCCAGGTCAATAGCCCAAGTATTTCATGGCAACATCATAAATGATGGAAGACAGTCTAATGGCCTATCCAGTCTGCCCAGGTTATAAGCGATCTGTTATCCACATGTTACCCTACAAACTAGCAGCTTAGCACCGGGAGAGTCAAGCCAGGCCACTGACTGTAGATGGTCTTCCAACAGCAGCTGCCTTCCCTTTGGGATGAGTGTTCCAGTTCTGGTGATCTACAAGGGGAAGCCCCTAATATGAACAAGAGTGAGAGGCCTGGAAAGGGAGGGAAGAGCCAGAACAAAACAGTAATCCAGGAACCCAAGGATATTAGGCAGAAGTGCTGATTGTAGAAGCTGCAGGCAATCTTCAGAACACATGGATGGTAAGAGGACTGTAAAGCAGGATCAGGCTCTGGCAATTAAATAATGAAACTGCCTCAGTACAAATCCAAGGCTATACAGGGAAAAAAAAGATGACCACCCTAAGAAAGCAAGGGGCACTGGGTTGGAAGACTGGATAGATAGCTCATGCTGCCATTTGCAGGCATGAGGACTGGATTAAAGATGATGATGCTTATAGGCAGAGGACCAGGAATCAGATTTTGTCCACAGAGCGTCCCAGTTTTTGGGTACTTTCAGAATTTGGTACTCTAGGCATGTACCTAACATTGTCTATTCCTAAATCCAGCACTAGATGTAAATCGCTGCAACGATTACTCCCATACCTTCTGTTTAGGGCTGTAACTGCCATTCTGTGCATGTTACTCCAGTGCTTTACCACTATCCTAGAAATCCTGTGTATTTATCCCCTCTCTCTTTTGAATACTGGCACCGTTTTTCTTCACCCTCTTGACTGGGAGGGCATTCTAAGTACCCATCACCCCCTCTGTGAAAAAAGGGACACCAGTCCCATGTCTACCTCCTTGGAGATTCACATATATGGCTTCTAGCTCCAGAACTCACTTTCCATTGAAAATGTAATGCACAAGAAGCGAGCAAAGCAAGCCAAATAACCATTTTAGTTTCTGCTGGATTGCCTCTAGCCTCTGTCCTTTGAGATGTGGTTCCCACAACCGAACATAGTAATCTAGGCAAAGTTTTGCCTCTATGCCTCTACCTTGTTTCACCACCTTACCAGACACTATCAGCCCCACATCGAGCTCCTCACCCAGCTCCTTTGGATTTCTACAAATACACGACTGCACTGAATCTCAACTGCCATGCATTAGAGCACACTCAGATCCCTTCTCATTTTCACTACGCCCATAGGTGTGCTTTGTGTAGATTTTAGTGTCATCTGTAAAAAGGAAAGACTGCCTTCTAAACCCTTCCACAATATCTGTCATGGTTTTGCCTGTTAAACCTTGGCATGGAGAGCCAGTATATTTATTTATTTTTTATATACAGACATTCAAACATGGGTATCACATCGGTTTACATGTCACACTATCACACAAGTTAACAGGTCATATCTTTACATTGTAACATTGGAAAACTGCAGGTTGAGCCTGCTGTGCCGTCTTCCCTCCACCAAGAGAGTCTTCAGTGAGCCTTGCCAAGGACCTCCTCACAAGTCACATCGTGTCCAAGGTTCAGACCCATTTAACCCTGCCTTGTCATTACCTAGTTGCCTCTTTGAATGACCTTGGCTCCCTGACCTGACCAGTTTCTCACTCCCGTCTTGCCTCTCTGGCCTCCCGGGCCTGTTAGGTTCTTGTGCCCTGCTGGGCTTCCCTGTTTAGCCCAGGCTTTGTTCTGCCTTGCACAAACCTGTCCAGTTCCTTGTCCTGGGATCAGCTTCTACACTATATCCAGTCCCCAATTCCAGTCTTATGCCAGTATCCAGTCCTCTGCTTCCAGCCCATCCTGGACCTCGGCTCCTGCCTGTACCTGCCCAGCCTCATTCAGCCTGACTTGCCATAATGTTCTGCCAACATCACCAAGCCCTACTGGCTCACAGAACCTAAGGATTCAACATAAGAGGCAGAGGGCGAGCAAGGCAGAAAATAAACCTAAGCTTTGCCCTGTGGTCCTGCCCTACTCCTGCAGGGGTGCACCTGGAGTCCAGCCTGCACGACAATAGCACTCAAAAATATTAAAAAGAACCCATGACAGACACCTAAGGTACTCTGATCATGGGTGTCTCCTCAGAATGTATTTCTTTTACCAACAACCTCTGTCTACCACAACTAGCTTTTAATCCAGTCTTCCACCTTAGGAATCAAACTCAGGCTGCTCAGTTGATTTGAGAGCTTCCTATGAGACCGTATCAAAAGCTTTGCTGAAATCTAAATTAACCACATCCAGCACATTCTTGATCCAATTCTGTCACCCAACTGGGAAACACAATGCTTATTTGAGCATCTGCTTCTGATAAGTGTCATGGTGCCTTGAAGCCTGCAACCCATTGCATTGTTGCATATTCTCCTGAAGGAAAACGTTCACTATTAAATTTTCCCACCACTGAAGTAAGACTAACTGGCTTGTAGTTTCCAACCTCTTCTCTATAACTTGTGAAAAGGGACAAGATGTGCCTTTCTCCAGTCCCATGGAACCAGTCACCAAACATCTACTGCACAGGTCGTTTTCAGTGGGGACCTGCCAGAACTAGAGGCTAGGATGCATCCAATCTAGGCCCATGGCTTTGCCCACTTTCAGTTTAGACAGGTCTACATAGGCACTTCTGTATGTCATATCCACCCTACTCCCACATACTTTTGTCAACTGTGGTCCTTGCCCAAAGTTTTCTTTAGTTAATATTAAATGTATTAGTATGGCTGCTTTGTCCTCTCTGCACACATCTTTTAATCCTATTCCACCTGTGGTCTTCCTCCTCTCAGACATATCTAAAAATGCCTGCTCACTTTTTTTTTTTTTTTTTTTTAAGTTTTCTGCTTGTGCTATCTTCATTTCTTTGACACCTCCAACTTTACTAGATATTCTGGCTAGTGTTTGAGAACCTTTCTACTTTCTGAATGCTAAAATGTTTACTTTGATTTTATTTTACCCATCTCTTACCATGTCTATTTCCTTTTCCTCATTTAATTTCTTACAAAATTTTGCTGCCATTTTCACAAGGATGTTTTTCATCCTGTAGTTTACTCCTGTTCCTTTTGGTCTTCCAGCTCACCTCAGAACCGGTAACAAATTATATCATGAGCTACCATGTGTAACTACACTGGGTCTCCCAACTATTCATCCTGCTCTTAACTCTATCCAACTATCACAGCAAGAGTCCTTGGCCAAAGATCACAAGCCATGGCTCATATTTGGCCATTCAGTATAACCAGTGAAGAATAGCCGAGACTCCCCTTCAAGGGCTATGAATACTGCCCTCCCCCCCAATCCCTAACCTGGGAACAGAAAAAACACAACCTAAAAATCGTACCCAGGTTTGTAGCACTGCTAGTGAGCCTGAAATCATTTAAAAATCTCTTTTCTAGCAGTTTTGTCTGCTTAACTCTAGGTAAGCATAGTCAACTTAATATAAAATGATCAGGAAGGTTTTAACTAATATTAGTAATGTACGCCATCTAGTGTATGACAGTTAATAGCAAGGACAAACTGGGAATAAAAAATATTCAAATTGAAACAAAGTCCTTTCAAATGCATTGTGTGTAACATTTAAACAAGCTACACCTTCCGACAGCTTCCAGAATCTGTTTTCCCATATGAACGCAATGGTTACCTCACCCTGTTTTGACACTGGCTAGTACATCTGGAGTCTACTTTTGGGGTCTTCTAGATATGATTTGCCCCCTCAGAAATGCAGTGAAATCATGCGTCACTACTTTCAGTCAGGGGGCAATGGCAAAACAGACTGGCAAGTGTAAAGTGAGTTACCATCCAGCAGAGCCTTCAGTTACTTCTCCCCCTCTGAATTCCTTTCCATCTCATGTGCAAAACCTTAAACCCTTTTCTTAAAATATTTAATAGATGTTTTATAAGGTTTGTTAATTTTATTAAGTATAGCATAAGTTTATTAAAAATAAATACAGCTTGTTCTCAAACAAAACAGTTCAACAAAAATCATGGTAGTTTAATGGTTAGATTGGTGGGCTGAGGACCAAGGAAGCCAGGGTTCAAATCCCACTGCTACTTCCTTGTGTCCTTGGGCAAGTCACTTCATTCTCTTACCTCAAGTATAAAGATTTCAGTCCCCAGAGGGTTCACAAAACACTGCCTGAATGTAATTGCTCCTTGAGCTACCAATGAAAAGGAATAAGCTTAAAAAACACACTACTACTATTTTACAGCGTCTGAAGAGGTTTTCCTTTTTTGTAATTAGGTGAAAAATAACTTAACTTGTAGCTAAGTTTTGTTTGCATTGGCCCTGCATTCTAAATTCATCCCCTAGATCCGTCATCACTTGTTTTTAAAGGTACCACCAGCTTATTGCTCTGCCAGTTATCTGTTAACATGTCCAAATTAAGCCATGGGATAGGTCCAGGGAATCTTTAGTGGTGCTAAAGTTTGGGGGAGGGGGGGGGTTATGAAGATAGGTAGAGTCACCTAAGTAGTAGTAACTCCTGAGGAACTTGTAGATATGAGCAGGCCACATCGCTAGAATGACAAATGAGCAACTGCCAAGGCAAAATCTCTGGTGAGCTACAAAAAGGGTTAAGCACCAGAGAGCAGAACGATTCAAGGACTCCTCCAAGCTGAAAACTACCTTGAAGTCTCAGGAAGATCTTGCTCATGGGTCATTCCACCTGGCCGAGTCTGAGCAAAAGAACTGCTGAGGCAGAGCAGCAGAACAGCAGCATGACCATGACAGGGCTTGCAGTCATGGACCAAGGCTTGTTTTCAGAACAATCAGAACTGGCTTACCGTTTCAAAGCCTCGATGAGGGTGATCAGGAAACCCAGCAGGCTTTCCCACCTTAGCTTCATCCAACAACAAAAATGGATCCAAATTTTTCAACTGAAATAAAAGATAAATGTATCAATGTTTAACTAGCATATGAAAGGCAATACTATTCAACCCAGATGTCTGATAATAGATCCCATACACAAATGACGCTTGAGAAATGTGAGTCCTAAGAGCAAGATTTCACATACATTTTTATTTAAAATCTTTTCTATACTGTCGTTAAGTTAGATACCAGCACAACGGTTTACATAAAGGCACAAATGGTTATGCTCAATAAAGAACTGGGATATACGAATATAATGGCGCCAAAAGGTTTCGGTTACAATAAAATTCAAAATAAAGACTATGATTGTCACAAATCTTGTCCTTTTCAAAAGTGTGCTGTATACTATTAACATTAAAATTGAGTGCTGGTTGTTTGGAGTGTTACCTCCAGTTTTATTTCTCAACTTATTCGCCGTTTGTTTTGTAGAAAGCTTGTTTAAAAGGCCAGGTTTTTAAACTTGCTTTGAAAAGTTTGTAATTGTTCTGTAACCTTATTTCCGGGGGCATGCTATTCCATAAAGAAGGACCTGCCAGGGACAGTGCTCTATCCCTCACTTGTGTAAGTCTTGCTGTTTTTACAGTGGGGACGGTTAGGAGGGCTTTGTTGGCTGATCTGAGATTTTTGTGGAACGTGTACATGCAGTGCTGTGTTGAGCCACTCTGCTTTTTCATCGTGAATTAGTTTATGTACTGTACAGAGTGCTTTGTATTGTATCTTTGTTCAATGGGTAGCCAATGTAATTCTGCTAGTGTTCCAGAAATATGATCTATTTTTCCCTGTAAGAATCCGTGCAGCAGAGTTTTGTAATAATTGAAGTGGTCTTATGGTGGTGCATGGTAGACCTAAGAACAGGGCATTACAGTAGTCAGTGCCTGCAAATATCAGAGCCTGTAAAACAGTTCGGAAGTTTGACAGTGTTAAAGGTTTTAGTTTTTTTAGGACCATTAGTTTAGTGTAGCTTTCTCTTACTTTAAGTGATGTGTTTGAGATTAAGTTCTGTGTCGACTATTACACCTAGGTTTCTTACCTTTTCTACTAATTCGATTGTTCTTCAGTATAATTGGAGTTTTAATGATAATGTTTTTTCGTTCCAGGTGTATGAATTCAGTTTTATCGATATTAATGACTAGTTCCATTTGGTTTAGTAGTTTTATTATGTCCAGATAGATATATACAAGGTTTAATGTTTTTTTTCAATTGAGTCGTCAGTTGGTAGGATTAATTGAATGTCATCGGCATAAATGTAATGTATGATTCCCAGTCCTGCCAAAAGATGGTACTTATTAAATAGTGTAGCAGATTGTGCTGAGCCTTGGGGTACTCCTGTTTTTAGGCTAATTTTCAGAAATTGCATTTTTGATTTGTACTTGAAAACATCTATTTAGGTATGATCTAAACAGGCTATTGCTTTGTTCTGTAATCCTATTTCATTCAGTCTTTAAGAGTATTTCATGGTTTACTGTATTGAATGCAGATGATAGGTCTAAAAGACCAAGAATATAGTGTTTTCTGCAATCAAAACCTCTTAGGATGTTGGCTGATAGTGCGAGAAGTAATGTTTGTGCTATAGTGTTTCCTAAAGCCATGTTGTGATGGGTATAGGATATTGTTGCTAACTTTTTTAGGTCCATAGTAGGTATTGTGTCAATTATATGGGGTGCAGGATTTATCTTTTTTAGTAAGTTTTCTACTTCAAGGCTAGATGTCTCTGTGAAATCAGTCCATTGTGAAACGTCTCGTGGCCATTTTAATGTTTCGTAGTGCTAGGTATTTTGGTTATTAAATTGATGATTTTGTCCCTAAAAAGACTGCTATTTCGTTGCACCTGTTTTCTGGCAGATTATGGGGAGAATCTGTTTTGTCATTAGTCAGGTTTTTTTTTATTATGGTGAATAGTGTTCTTGAGTTATTTGTGTATTTTTCTATTTTAGAGCTGTAATTTTTTGGCTTCAAGGATTATTTATATATAAATGGTGGATCAATACCAGCAACTATCACTCACCTTGATTAGATTGTACGCTCTATGGAGAAGGGACAGTTAGATGTATTTGTACAGCACTATATACATCAAGTAGTACTATCAAACAGGCCGATACAGTACAGTGCAGCCAAGTCACATTTTACTTTCAGAAATTAACGCCTGTCCAAAGAAAAAACTGCTTTTCTGTGCACCCTCCAACTTAATATCATGGTGATATTAAGGTCAGAGGCCCCAAAAGTAAAAAAAAAAAAAAAAGTAAAAATCTGCCCGCGGGTCGGAAGACGGACGCTCAATTATGCCGGCGTCTGTTTTCCAAACCTGTAGCTGTCAGCGGGTTTGAGAACAGATGCCGGCAAAGTTGTGCATCGGCTGTCAAACCCGCTGACAGCCGCCGCTCCTTTTACCATGGGCCCTAATTTGCATAGGCCACGCTCCTGAATTGCGCGCTCAGGAGAATGGCCTGTGCGCTCGCCAGCTCTCCCGCGCGTTTTTCTGAATCGGCCTGTAATTGAGGAGTGTCAGTAATTGCATATGGTAAAACTGTGTGTAAAGAAAAAGACACTATCACGTGGTTTCTGGAAACTAATTTGGTTAATTTAAGAGCTAGCACAAGGGAGGTTTCTACATAGATGCTCACCCTTTTCTAATCCCCCTCCACTAAACAACCTGCAGTATACGAACATTTTGGAGACTGGTTGTTGCATTTAGTGTGAAGGTAAGAGACCCTAATTAAATATCTAGTACATGCTTCACAAGTTAAGTTTTGAAGACCTATGAATCTACACATCCTGAATAGGTTACATTCATTAGTGCATCTATCCCTCAGCATTTTGGCCTTAACATGAAAAAAGTTGGCAACTTGGCACATCTGTTTTACAGGATTACTTTACTCTTAAAGTTAAATATTTTTAAATGGACCGAACTAGAGCACCAGCCACAAAACATTTCCCACTATTTGCACAGAACTAATTGGAGGCTACCCAGGTCCAAATCTGGCAATTAATCTGTGCATGGAAGATCATTACCATTACCTTGAAGGAATTCAAAACTAAGAGAAACAGTTTTTAAACTTGCAAATGAATTAGTAGCAATTATCAGTAGTTACCTTAGATTTGTTAAAGTATCAATACTGAAACTGTATAAAGTAAAATCTTCTGGCAACAATGAATTCACCAAGCAATGACTCATAAGGGTTCAGTGAACTTGGGCCAGCCAGAAAATTCATGGGAAAGATATGTTTGAATTATTTTACAGATTACTTTAACAGTATTAGTGGGAGCACTGAGAGGAGAGGATCACCATGCTGGTCGCTGAAGAGAATCAGCAAGTACTGCTTGGGGAAATTTCAGAACTTAAGTTTTGGGGAGAAGTAAACTGAGTATATTAAACAGCTAGTCAGAGGGCAGGCAAAAACCAGGAGTTTGTATTTGTCTCAATGCGTGGATGAGATGATGCTAAGAAGAGGGATTCTGTTTTGTAAGGAGCTGGGGAACCTTTTGTGGGAAGAGCTCCACCTTAACCAGGATGAAACCAGGCTGTTGGCACTAACCTTTAAAAAGGAAGATTGATTTTAGTTTAAAAGCTGCTCTAAGGGGAAAGCTGACAGTCACTCAACAGTGCATGGTTTGGAGGGAGGTATCTTCAAAGGATACTAATGAAGCATTAAAGTTAGGGCATCGCAACAGAGAGGTTCCAATAAGAAAAGTAGTCTAAGTGCCTAGAATTAAAGACTCACCTGAGCTAAAAAAGATTCCAATTTATCCCTGTCAACTGAAAAGCAGAATGTTAACCAAAACTTTGAAGTGTTTGTATGCTAACGCCAGAAGTCTAAGTAGTAAGATGGGGGAGAGAGTGTATAGCAGTGAAGACTTAATTGGCATCTCAGACAAGATGGAAAGAGGATAATCAACAGGATAGTGCTATACCAGGGTACAAACTATATCATAATAGAGAAGAACTTGGACTAATCCATCCTGGACATAAAGCGCCACCAATAGGATAAAGATCCTGCAAGAGATTAAACATTGAATCTTTATGGGTAGAAATCTCTTGTGAGTTGGGGGAAGAGAATAGCCACAATGGACAGTGAAATGCTAAGAGAAATTAGGAAAACTAACCAAACTGGTAGTTGAGAAATAATGGGAAATTTCGATTACATTTACCCAGTCAATATTGGAGTAACATCAGGCCATGCTAGAGAGATAAAGTTCCTGGATGGAATAAATGACAGTTTTATGGAGCAAATGGTTCAGGAACCAACAAGACGGAGCAATTTTAGATCTAGGGCGGTTTGGTTTGGAGAAGAGATGATTGAAGGGGGATATGATAGAGGTCTACAAAATCATGAAAGGACTTGAACAAGTTAATGTAAATTGGTTAAGTACTCAAAGAGAAGAACTAGGAGGCACTCCATGAAGTTTTGCAAGAAGCTCATTTAAAACAAAATCAAAGAACATTTTTTCCACTCAGCATATAGTTAAGCTCTGGAATTCATTGCCAAAGGATGTGGTTACAGCAGTTACTTTAACTGGGTTTAAAAAAAAGGTTTGGATAAGTTCCTAAAGGAAAAACCCATAAACTATCAATCAGTAAGGAATAGTAGCTTGAGATCTAGTTAATGTTTGGGTGCTTGCCAGGTACTTATGACTTGGATTGGCCACTGTTGGAAACTGGATACTGGGCTTGGACTCTTGGTCTGACCCAGTATGGGCATATCTTATGCTCTTACGACAGTCTTTTTTTATATGTTTATAGAAGCAAAAGTAATGTATAATCACAAATAACGGACTTAAGAGATTGTTAAAGTAGCATGTTTCATCACAAAGCTGTCAATCTATTTGCTTTGTAACTTTTTAAATCTCTACTTTCATGTTCCTAGTCATACCCATTCATCCACATACATTCTTCTAGATCAAGAGGTAGAAACCTTGCATCTCTTTGCAATTATGTCCATAGACAAACATATTGTTACTGCTTTACTAAAGATTTTTTTTTTTTTTTTTTTAATAAAGACATTTTCTAGAGTAGCAAAAGTTTTCATTTCTGGATTGCCAAACCTGAATTGATGGCAATCCATCTTTCCAAGAAGCAAGAATGATTTACTTGGCAATAGTCAAAGAAATGTTAAGCACTTTTCCACTACCTGCCACCAGTGTATGCATTGTATCAAACAGATACAAATATGACATTCTCCCATTCCAAAATATGTCATCAGGACATTAAGAATGTTATGAATCTGCTGCCAAAAACTAGGTAGACAGTCTTAAAGCATTAAAAACTCATTTGGATACTGATGGGTCCTATGATTTTCCTTCTCCCTACATGCAAGTGGGGTATACTCAGAAGTATCTCAACTACAGTGAATGACTTTTATTCCTTCAATTCACAGTGCAACTAAGGATCCAGACCCCAGGAATATATTTACAGCACCAGCCAAGGAGGCTCTGCCTCAACATGCAATGTACCATTCCAGGCTCCCCACCATCCTGTATCTATGCCTAGGAAGGCTTCACGGAAACTAAACAAAAATCAATTTTTCATGGAAGGATGGAGGCATGGTGGGTGCTGCCCAACCATCTTACTTGGCAAGTTTAGGCTATCTTGACATGCCAGTGCAGATGCAGAGAACACACAACAGCATTTAGTTACTACACTTCAGGACAGATGCATTTTATACCCTTGTAAGGATTGTACTACCCTGTCAACTGCAAACTAAGAAATGCTTTTAAGTTACTGATTCTCTCCACTCCAGTAATGGAGATGCAGATTTTCTGAGCTAAAAAATTGCTGGCCACAGGATCTGCAGATTTTTATTTATTTTTTTTTTTAAATGGGAGAAGAGGGTGTCTGGTTTGGCAGCCTCCTTCTGCTCCCCTGGGCTTCCAGCTCAAATCAAAGCCAGGGCTGGGATCTGGCACAAGCAGCCTTCATTGCCAGCCACCTAGGGATTTGAGAGCTGTTTTATACCTCTCTGCCAACTTACTTAGACCAATCACAGCAGCTGTCCTTGCCAGGGGATCATGCAACAGGGCTCTTTATGGAAGACTAAAATCATGCACCTCAACTGCTTAGATGTTACTTGTGCAGAGACTGGGACTTCCAGTCCTTTTCACTGCACCTGTGGCAGGTGTGAGGGAATGACTTTTTGGAACATTACCCAAACCACTGTTGGAACCTCAAATTTCCATGACAAATTAGCCTTCTGCTTAACAGGTTCTGTAAAACCACCTTTAAAAGCACGTAGCACAAAAAATATTTACATGCTGTACCTGGTTCAGTTGAGACTCAGTTTCCTAAGATTTATTACATCAGTACAAAATAGGTAATAACAGAATAACGATACAGCCATCTTGACAGAACATGGATCCAAAAAAATGATATGCATGCTTAGAAAATGCTTTTACCCACACTAAATTTAGCATGCTTCACCTCACAAACCACTGCCATATCCAATGCAGAGACATGGGAATTGTTTCCCCAAAACCTACACCCACCTCTTATCTTTAAGATAAAAGGCAGAGTGGCAGCAAAGGGTGCATCCAAAACAGACCAAGTCTTTCAACAACTGAATTCCTATGCTAAGTCCCAGTCATGTCTGTGGATTTTTAAAAGCTGCAAAACAGAGACGCTATTAACTTTAAAGGTTTAATCTTCCTGCTTTGGCAAGGGCTCGTGGCTCAGAACTTCCATTTGGTCTAAGCTCAAATCAGGTCATGAAAGCAGTGGATTTTCTGGCCCATGGTATTATTGTATCAAGTCGATCTCTGCAAAGCTGTCAATAAAATCAAGATGTAACAGGGCCATTCTGGTTTCCTGCGCATTCTCTGCCAACACTGTGGAATGGATTTTGGCAATCTAGGCCAATTAAAAACAGTAATAACTTCACCCATGTTCCTGCTCCTAATCATCCTGCCCCTTCTCCACGTGTAGTCCCATGAGGTAAAGCAATGGCCATTCCTTGTATTTGGCTTTTTGATTCTACTGCCAAAGAGCAAAACCTGTGACAAGTTTGCCTCTGCATTATTTTCTCTTTATTCCACCAACCCACAGCTCCAGGTACCCCTTGCTGGCATGGGAGGGGGGGGGGGGGGGGGGAGTGTGTGCACACTGCACTTTTAAGGTGTGAGGAGAGAGTTGTGAATGAAGTCCTATGGCACTAGGATCCCAGCACTGATTCTGAGTTGGAAGACAAAGGGAAAAGGAGAAGCTACCAGACAAAGCTGACTGGCGGTGTATGCATTATGTAGGTGATCTGGGTTTCAGCCCAATGCCTGTTTTTTTCTCTTTGGCAGGGGCAGAATACTTTTATAGTTTTGAGGGTGGGGGAATGCCCAAGCCTACCAGACTCCACCCCATCCCCTTCTGCCCACTGATCTCTCCCCCTCACCCCTGCCTTCTCTTCCCACTCCCTTGCAGATCAGCGACAGGGTACTACCTCAGGCCACATTACCCGACTGCTGCTTTGAACCGCATGCCTACACAGTGCCGTGCTGTTCAAAGCAGCAGCTGGGCCCAGAGCTAGAGGTGAAGGATGTGGCTGATGCATGGCCTCTCTTGCAGAGGACAGATTTGATTCCCTGGCCCAGAATTTCCCCTCCCCCTGGGCTGGTATAGAAGTAGCATTCACAGTCCTTGAGAGGGGTGTGGGGAAAAGGGGCATCTCAATCACTGCACAGCAGCAACAACTAGTGGCTTGACTAAGGGCTCATAACTGTAGGATTCTGTTCATAGCACTCAGAATGGGAGGGAATATAAAATGAGAAAAAAAGGTTGCCTAATAGTTTTAACTCTTTTTTTTGTGAATGAAGGCTCATTGTTCCAGTTGTCAACACTGGTTTTGAATGAGCTTGATGCCTAAGAAGGTACCAGGATAAATAAAAAAATTCACCCACACCTACCAATTTTCAGGTACATCTGTTCAGAGTGGCTATGAAATCCAAATGTATGTTATGACAGCAGGCACTACACATGGATGAAAGGCACATACTACCCTTCACGGGACCCAGGGATTAATTGTGGGGGGACCATCCCGGAATAGTTCTGGCTCTTCAGGCTTAAGAGGTGGAGCAGCAGGGGTGTTCTCCCCCCTCTTCATTGCAAGCTACCTGAAGGTGAGAGGCTGGAGCACAGCTGGTGCAGGCAAAGCAGAGAACAGCAACTTTACTTAATTCAGCCTCTCTCCTCCTGTTCTACAGGGAACTTGCGAGCAATAGTGCCAGTCAAAGCTTCAACCCAGGTGTTGATTGGCACAACAGCTCAAAAGTTTCAAACTTAACCCAATTCAAACCTTGTGTTACCAGAGGTTTCATTTCTGACGGAACAACCCAGAATGGCATTCTGCCACATTTTTTTCTGGGATCCAAGGAAGCAGAGTAGACCTGGTGGTGTAAATCAGTTGCAACATCTCTGCAGAAATTGAGCAGAGCCAGCGGTGGCACATATTTCTTGCCCTCCCCCTGGCAGCAAAGCAGGGTGTGCTGGAGCTGCTTTCCCTGAGAGGGGGCACCTGAATGGCCTTGATTTTTGTGCAATTTCCTGGCATAAACGAGGTAACCTTCAGGTCTATCCTGTAAAGTGCGTCCGCGGTTTCCCCATCCCTAACCGGCTCTCTACTCACTTTCCGGCCGCGTTAGCCCTTCCTGCGATCCCGAATCCCCTTTAACCTACTCCTACCGCGTCCTAAATTCCCCGGGCAACCCCTTCTGCACGCATGTATATTGCATGCAAACGAGCGAATTAGCTATTCCCTAGCATCCCGTAACCCGCGCCCCGACTATCGCTAGTTTTCCCTGCCGTTTTGTCGTGCGTTTAACCTGCAAACTTACCGCCTACCCTGACCCCTGCGGTAGAGGCAGGGGTAAGGGTAGGTGGCAAGCTTTCCCCCAGCCCCCGCTCACCTGCCCCGGCCACGATCATGGGTGCCGGTCTCCGTGGCAGCCCCAGTCCTCTCCCCTCCCGAAGCGAAAAAAAGAAGCGAAAAAAACGTTGCAGCCCCCCTCCGATGTCCGGAGGGGGGCTGCAATGTTTTTTTCGCTTCGGGAGGGGAGAGGACTGGGGCTGCCACGGAGACCGCTTTCCCCCGTGCAAGTAAGTTGCTTCGCCGCTTCAGTTCTTCCCTCCTCCCGGAGCTGCTTTTTCAGCCTTGCTCCGGGAGGAGGAGAGACACTGACAGCGGCGAAGCAAAAAAAAAACCCAAAAGCAATTTTGGTTTTTTTTTTTCCAAAAGCGACAATTTTGGGCTTTTGGACACCTGCACAACTTACTTTTTTGCAGCCATCAGCAGGAACACGATCGTAGCTCCCGTAGCTCCTCCCGAGGACGATGGCCGCCTGCTCGGGGGCGTCACATCCCGTGACGCCAAACGTCGTGACGTCACGTCTTCAGCGGCCAATTGCACGCTTTCCCCCGTGCAGGCGGCCATCTTCCTCGGGAGGAGCTACGATCGTGTTCCTGCTGATGGCTGCAAAAAAGTAAGTTGTGCAGCCGTCCAAAAGCGACTTACTTTTGGGATCTTGACAGATCCCAAAAGTAAGTCGCTTTTGGAAAAAAACCAAAATTGCTTTTGGATTTTTTTTGCTTCGCCGCTGTCAGTGTCTCTCCTCCTCCCGGAGCAAGGCTGCTTTTCGTGCCCTGCTTCGGGAGGAGGGGAGGGGGACTGGCAGTCCCGACTTTCTGGTATCTGTCATTTCAAATGACATTTGAAATGACAGATACCAGCGTGGCGTGAAGCCTTAGGCCCGCGCACCCAGGATCCTGTATAGGCGCTCTATACAGTAAAATGGGTTGTGCGGGCCTAAGGCTTCACGGACGCGGTTTACATTTAAATAAAATTAGTGTTCAGGATTGAGCGGTAGGTGAGCTGCACTGTGCGTGCGGCAACTGCGGGTGCCGCAGGCACTAACGCAGCTCTTCCTACCGCTCGGTACTGGATAGACCTGCTTGAGGGATAATAGCCAAAGTCAAAAAGATGAATGCTTGTTAGCCCCACTGCTTTCATTGCTAGTGGAGGTGTCATCTTTTTTATGAGGTTGCCGCTTAGGCCTCTTGGGATCTCCCCGCCTCTGCCACTGATGCCAACAGGAGAGGGAGAAGGGGCAAGAGGGAGGACAGGAGGGGAGTGAAAGAAGGAAAGAGGAAAGCAGAGAGGGAAGGGGAAAGCAAGAGAGTGCATGGGATGTTGGGGTTGAAGAGTAAGAATGGAGGACAAATGAGGATGTGGGGGGCTAAGAAGAGAGTGAGGGGAATGATGGGGCTGTGAGATGTCTGGGGAGAGAATGGGGAGATCAAAGCTGTGGAGTGTAAGGGGGACTGAAGAGACCATGATATGAGTAAGAATGAGGGCAGTCTTGAGTGAGATGATTTGAGGGAGCAGGGAATGTGAATAAGGGAAGGAAAGGGATATGAGCATGTGTGGTGGAAGGAGTGAGCGAGGATAGCACATGGTGCTGCTCCCTTCTTCCATCAAGGAGAGATTCCAGACCTACCCTGTCTGAGGAGGCTGAAAGAGTAGGTGGTGCATGCCAGCATGCCTCCACCCCCAAGGCAGAGGATGGCTAGCTAATTTGGTGTCACAATGGAGGCCTTGCTTTACTGGCTAAGGAAGGAGAGGAGAGTTGCTTGAAAGGATAATTTTTCCAGAAGGGGGAATTAGTAATCAGAAAGTAAAGGGATGGGACTGAACACACACTATGAATTAAGGTGAAACTAGGAGACTCTAGGACCACTGGAGGAATCATGGTAGGGGGGGGAAGAGGGGTATTTAAGATGGATAACCAGGATCACCAAGGCAGGGAGGAAGGTAAAGAGGATCCCATTTCTCTATCCTCTTTACCTTTAGTAACTCTCCATGCACAACCTCCCAACAGGGTTGTTCAGCCTCCAGTGGTGCTTCATACACCAGTGTTTTCTGAGCACTGATGGTCAAGCACAGTTGCAAGCTGGAGACAAAGAATCATTGGGATGATGAGGAAAGTGAAAAGTTTGCTCAAACGTGTGTGTTTAGGAGTGTAAGAGTTCACACCAGCCTTTCCACTTCCTTTAGGTCTATAAATTAAGCACTAGTGGGAAGTATTAGAGCTAGTTACATGACTTAATATTGCAGGAAACAAAATATGGCACATTTATATCAAATCCCTCTCCAAGAACTGTAAATAAGGAATTCAAGAAACTTCTCAAATAAAAGCCCCACATTTTATACTCCCAAAATATTTGTCAAATATTTTCAGACTAGCCGTTAGGCCTGTTCAAACAGGCGAGATTCCACTGGTCAGACCAGCACGGTCAGAGTCACTCTCTTCTCAACTTCTTACCCTTCCCACTTACGCACTCATATCCTCTTCCCCTTTCCTCCCATCATCTTCCCTTTCCTTCCACTCTCACCTCATCCACAACCCCTTCCCTCAGTACTCCTCCACTCCCCTCTTTCTCTTCTACAGGGCCAGCTGTACCCTGCTGAACCTATGAGATGCAGAGAGCAAGGGTTGCCGCTACAAGGACCTGCCTCTCTGTACCTCCCTCCCCGTGTACTGTAGTTTCTCACTGCTGCCCCTTTGCGTGCCGGTCCATCTGTCAGTCCATCCATCCCTACTCCCTCCCCCAGCAGCAGAGGGATAGTCTCAGGCTGTGGGAAATAAGCGACTATTTATTTATTTAACACTTTTCTATACCGACCTTCATGGTTGATGACCATATCAGATCGGTTTTCTATGTGCTCCCAGGTGCTCCCACAACTATATCGTGGGAGCACCTGTGCTGTAGTGTGCGTGAGAGCTGCGCCATCTACAGGGACCCGCCTCTCTCCATACCTCCCTCCCTGTGTACTGTGGCTTCTACACTTTTGTCCATTTGCGTGCCGGTCCGTCTGTCCCTACTCCCTCCCCCGGCGGGAGGGAGGGGCTCAGGTTGCAGGAAATAAGCGACTGTCGGAGGAGCCATTTCTGGGAGCGCCAGCTCTTGTGCCTTTTCCTGTATTTGGCATTCACATGCACTTCTCAGGGGAGGGGCTGGAAGTTTGCAAACGACAATGTGTATTAATTTGTGAAGTGGCAGCACCTGTGATGCAGGGTGCACATGAGCTACGCCATCTTTCTCTGCTGTTGGTGTGATCTCTGTGCCTTGCGGAGTTAACTCAGCACGTCAGTGAGAGATCTGTCTTCCACGCATCCATGGCCCCTCTGTGAGAGCTGCAGAGCCGCTCTCTACTGCACATTTGCAGGATGTCAGTCAGGGTTAATTTATATGAATGATACTATCATAATGTACTTTAATCATAACAAAACACTTAAATGGAATGCTTTAAGCACAAGACTCCAAATACATACCTCAGATCTGCCAATGCTTCTTCTAACACAGGCCCCAACCCCCTCCGACTGCTCCTTACTGAGAACAAGTTTAGTTACTTTCCTAATAGACATCCTGACTTTGCAATAAAATGCTGTTTTCTTCACGTCTCCCCACCTAGAAATCAAATATTGCACTGTTAGGAAAGAAAAAAAAAAAAGTCATACTGTGCAAAAGTAGAACACCCTAAAGCAAAATCACAACTTAAAGACTCAAGCAGTGAACTAGAGAGAGATCCCAGACTACTAGCAGCATAAACATTTTGAAATACACACTGGAGAAAATATTCCAAGGAGAATATTTCTTACTTTTTCCACAATTCGAAAATAATTCTTTGTTGCCGGGCAGACTGAATGGACCAGATGGTCTTTCTGCGCCAATGCTATAGGCTAAACAGAGTCTTCTAACTCCTATTAAAGCACGGAGTGCCAGGCTTCAAGCCCTCCTCTTTCTCTCATAACCCTCACGGACCCTCTTCGTCTTTGCCAGAAGAACGACTCGTTTAAGCAACTAACGCCACTGGGTCACCTCTCGCTGCCACTTACCTTCCATGCACTTCCCACACCCAGAACTTTTTACCCTCCACGCCCCTGATTCCACAACCCGGCCCACGCCGGTATCTTAAGGAAAGGAAGCCCCGCCCACCTGTTACTGCTTAATCCACGCAAATCAGTCCATGCAAACAATTGCTGCTCAATCCCTCTAATACACAAGCACATAGCTTTCACTGGGATTACAAAGCCTGCAAAAAGATTGCTTAACGCTACCTGCCGGACTCCTACAGAGCCTCTGCGGCGAGCTGGATAAAAAGCACCCGGCCACCACTTTTTGACGCGAGAACGCCTCCGCTGCCTGTTGGTCAGTGGTAGGCGCATGCGTGGCCCGGGGGATTTAAAGCCTCCCCGCCCTCACAGTGATTCAGCGCGATTGAGCTGGGCTTGCGAGCCGTGTACGTACATCCCACCTGAGCAGTGCCTCCATTTCTAAATTCTCGGGGGGGGGGGCCGCCCTAGGGATTGGGCTGAGGTGTGAGGAAAGCCGGCTCCCGCCCCGTCGTTAGTTACCTCCACAGACCCACCCGCGATACCGCCCCGAAACTGGGCGGTGTTATCCTCGCCGACGGTACAAGATTTCTTTTAACGCGACACCTTTCGAGGCCTGCGGCTTACATAAACCCCTATCACCTATGCCGGTGCCTGCCATAAACAAAAACATCCCCGCGTGCACAGGGGCGAGGCTCTCTAACAACTCTCTGGCCAACCAGGAGGCGTCCTTCAGTGGTTGCCGGGTAACGCAGGGTGGGGCCAGAGGAAACGCCCGAACCAAGGGCACAAGTGCCTGGCTTCTGCCACAGACTGCGAGGAAGACCTAGCCTAGAGAGACTGTCGTCACGTGATACGGGAGGGTGGTTACAGTCCTGTAGTCATAACAACCAGAGCTGCCATCCCTAGTCTTTTTTTTTTTTTTTACTATTTCACATAGTATTTGAAGAGTTTTGTGTATTTGCAGATAGAGCCTTCAGAGAAGAATAGGGAATTAGCCATATATTTCAAATGTGTCTTATTGAAGACAGTGAAAAGAACCATCCTACAAAGCTGTCAAGCAACCCAAATCCCAGGAGGGAGATTTCAAGCAAGAATCCTGGATTTCTGACAACCTGATCCTGATGCATTCCGGTCAGGGGCAAATTGCAGGAAAATATCAGCCCCAGGGATTTTTTCAAAACTGGCCTACGGGATATCTGACTCCCTCGAGAACTTTCTCTGCAGCACCTGAGTCGATAGCTCCCTAAAGCACACCAAGTTAACTCTGGAACCTGTCAGAATTAAGCCTAAATATCTCCAAAATAAATTTCACATGTTTTCCTAAATAGAGCATACTCTAGACAAACAGTGAGTAAACAAAGCAGAAGAGCCCATTCCATCCATTCAAATCAGTTAACACACTCACACAAATATCCTGGCCTGAAAAACCAAGCAACTCTTGAACTAGTGAAAGTACTGAGACAACTACACTGCCAGCCAGTGTCAGACACACACACATATGCTCAGTCACACAAATAGATATATAGTTTGCAGAAACATTATATACACTGACACACACTCTCTTTCTCCGACACTTTCTCACAGACACACTGAGAGCGAGTGTGTGTCAGAGAGAGACACCCACACACGCACTCTCCCTCTGACACAAAGTGTAGGCATAAGCATGTGTTGCTCTCTGTGTGACAGACACACTCTCTAACACACTACTGTTGTTTTGCTGCTTATATGCTCATACGGTGCGTGCTCCCACCCCAGCACTACCGCAACATAGTGTAATGTTCTTGCTTGCTGCCATCCCTTCCTCATTCTGCAGCAGTCTCCTTTTCCAATCCCACTCTGAAACTTGCTGGTTCCACAGTTAACTGCTCCCACAGCTCAGTCCAGTCACCTCAGACAGAAGCCTCCCCAACACTGCACAGGTATTTCCTCCTGGCTGTGCCTGTGCCTGTAGCTTGTTTCCACATCTCCGCAACCCTCCCACCACTCCAGTGCATTCCTCCTGACTGCCTGCTACACAATCTGCTGCTTATATGCTTTCCCATGCTCTTCTCTGTCTCCCAACTCAGGGGAGGAAGGGAACCAGAAATGACCCATACTGTTCCCTGGGCTTATAAAAAGAAAAGCTTAAGCCCTGGCTGAGACGAGGGAGAGCCATTAACCCAGCTCCAGATGGGAATCCTGCTTTCTCTTGTGGAGCCAGTGCAGCCAGGGCTGGTGCAAGGGTAATTTATATTAGCAGATTTTTCATGAAAAAGAACATTCAAAGTACAGTTTTCTAAGGAAAAATATCATGTATATCATATATTATTCAAAGACACAAAGAGTGCCACAGTGTCCCAATAATTATATCCTTCACCAAGAACCTTACAAATTAATGTACCTACTAGGCTTCATTGACCATCATAATAGGTTTCATCGTATAGCATAGTTTCACTTTCACACGCCAACTTATATTTAATCATTGGTCAATATTGATATTGATGTGTTATTTTTGTTGTATTTTTTAGTTTGCAAAAGCTTCTCCAATAGTGATACAACCAATAATGTGCACTTTTTTATGGTTTAACCAAAATTCATTAGTACTAATACTTAGCTTAGTATATAGAAGCCACTGTTTGTATGGAAGCCACTTCTTTCACATAATTCCATGAAACTGCCCGACACGGAGCCGTGTTTCGGATTACGAAACAATCCTTTTTCAAGGGCTAAATCATTTCACGTAGTCAATACTTGATTTTCAGCTTAATGGCTGATACCGGAAATGCATGCCGCTAAGCCATTATGCTGAAAATCAAGTATTGACTAAGTGAAATGATTTAGCCCTTGAAAAAGGATTGTTTCGTAATCCGAAACACAACTCCGTGTCGGGCAGTTTCATAGAATTATGTGAAAGAAGTGGCTTCCATACAAAAAGTGGCTTCTATATACTAAGCTAAGTATTAGCACTAATGAGTTTTGGTTAAACCATAAAAAAGTGCACATTATTGCTGGTATCACTATTGGAGAAGCTTTTGCAAACAAAAAATACAACAAAAATAACACATCAACATCAATATTGACCAATGATTAAATATAAATTGGAGTGTGAAAGTGAAACTATGCTATACGGTGAAACCTATTATGATGGTCAATGAAGCCTAGTAGGTACATTAATTTGTAAGGTTCTTGGTGAAGGATATAATTATTGGGACACTGTGGTACTCTTTGTGTCTTTGGGTATTAATCACCATCGGTCCTATCCAAAGTAAAGAAGAATTTCATATCTGTGGTCATTGTGTTGTTTATCATATATTATTTACATGCAATACTATGGCACTAACCAGAAAACTATGCAAAAAAGCCACCTGCTGTTGAAGTCCTGAAGTGGATCCTTGGGCCGACCGACGAAGAGAGACGGTCGGGAGGCAGACGCGCACAGCCGGAGACGAATCTTCACCTGGAAACCCGTGAACCCCCCAGAGGAGCTGTTGGGGCCCGGGTCGCTAGGGCTTAGGTGGCTTCCGCCCTGGAAGCCTGCGGTCCCCCCAGGAGGAGCCCGTAGGGACCCAGACCGCTGGGACTTAGGAGAGCGGCTGGCGGTGGAAGAAGACCCGGAGCGGACCAGGATCTGGACAGGCCACAGAAGTCAGAAGCACGGAGATGGACCGAGGTCAGGACAGGCAGCAGAGTTCAGAAGCGTGGAGACGGACCGAAGTCAGGACAGGCAGCAGGAGTCAGAAGAGTGGAGACGGACCGAAGTCAGGACAGGCAGCAGGAGTCAGAAGCGTGGAGACGGACCGAGGTCAGCACACTGGATCAGGCAAGCAAGCAGGAAAGTTCAGGAATAGGCAGACAGAAGCAGGGCAACCGGTACCGGCAGGCAGGTTCAGGAACACTGGGTCAGGCAGGCAGGATCAGGAACACTGGAACAGGCAGACAGGATCAGGAGCGTCGGGACAGGCAAACAGGAACGGCAACTAGACTCAATGAGTGACCACGTTGCAAGGCAAGGCAGGAAGGGCTGGTGCCGGTTTAAATCCCCCGCCGGCGTCTGACGTCAGAAAGAGGGCGGTTCAGCACATCTGGGTGCTAGACCTACAAAAGGTCGGGCCTCGTGCGCGCGCGTTCCCCTGCAGGGGGAGGAGTCATCCTCGGGTCTCGGCGGCGTCTCCCTCGTGGAGACGCCGCTGCCATGCGGCCTGAAAGGCCTTGGATCCCGCGGCTCGCGATACGGCAGAGGGGCCTGGAGAGCAGGTAAGGACCCGGTCGCTAGCTTAGCGACCGGGACCGCAACAGTACCCCCCTTTTACGCCCCCTCCGCAGGGGACCAGGTTTCCCGGGGTTGTCCTGGTGAAATTGGGTTAGCAGAGACTTGTCCAGGATGTTCCGGGCAGGTTCCCAAGAGTTCTCTTCGGGTCCGCACCCTTCCCAAGCCAGAAGGTACTCCCAGCGGTGGCTGTGGAAGCGCACGTCCAGTACTTCTCGTACCTGGTAAGTAGGTTCCTTGGTTGGGGAGGATGAAACTGCATCCGTTGTCGGTCGATGGAAGTGAGAGAGTGTCACAGGCTTCAACAGCGAAACGTGAAACACATTGTGTATGCGAAGAGACGAGGGAAGACGGAGTCTTTAGGATACCAAGCCTACTCGTTCGGCCACTTGAAAGGGGTCGCAGAATCTGGATGCCAACTTACGAGACTGTGCTGGCAGATGGAGGTTTTTAGTGCTCAACCAGACCTTGGTACCAGGTTGGAATACAGGAGCCGGACGTCGGTGACGGTTGGCACATCTTTGTGCCCTTTCAGTGGCTGTAGAGAGCCGTTGCTGGATGGCTCTCCAAAGATGGTGAAGTTGATGAGCGACTGTCTGCGCCGCTGGTGAAGGAACCGTGATAGGAACAGGCACTGGTGGCCTCAGATGGCGCCCAAAAACCGTCTGGAATGGGGACTGCCCGGTAACCGAGTGGGTGTGGTTATTATAGGCGAACTCGGCCCATGGAAGAAGAGACACCCAGTTGTTCCTCTTCTCGGAGATGAAGCTCTGAAGGAAAGTCTTTAGCGAACAGTTCATCCGTTCAGTTTGCCCATTACTCTGAGGGTGAAATGCGGTGGACAAGTTTAGTTGCACCCCAAACTTCTTACAGAGGGCGCGCCAATACCGAGCAGTGAATTGTGGGCCCCTGTCGGATACTATGCTTTGCGGGAGACCGTGGGCCCGGAAGATGTGCTGTGTGAATAGGAGCGCCAATTCAGGAGCCGTCGGAAGTTTGGGTAAAGGTACCAGATGAACCATTTTAGAAAAACGATCCACAGTGACCCAGATCACGGTGTTACCTTCTGAGGGCGGTAAGTCCACCACAAAATCCGTGGCGATGTGGGTCCACGGTTCAGTGGGTATAGGTAGCGGCTGCAAGAGGCCCCAGGGTCGGCCGCTGAGGGGCTTCTGCCTAGCACATACCGGGCATGAGTCTACGTATAGACGTACATCGTGCCGCACTTTGGGCCACCAGTAATAGCGATTTAGAAGGTCGAGAGTCCTCGCTCTGCCGGCGTGACCCCCGTAGAGGGAGTCATGAGCCCACTCAAGGACCTTTCTGCGATCCCTCCGAGGAACAACCACTCTTTCTTGCGCGGACACCGTGGTGCTGGCTAAGTTGATTTTGGCTGGATCGATGATGTACTGAGGAGAATCCTCCTTTTCCTCCGGGATGTCATTACGGGATAGGGCATCGGCCCGAACGTTTTTTGAGGCTGGGCGATATTTGAGGATGAAGTCGAAACGGCTGAAGAATAGCGACCAGCGAGCTTGTCTGGGGTTGAGTCGTTGGGCTTGAATCAGGAATTCCAAATTTTTATGGTCGGTATAGACCGTGACAGGGTGATTAGCCCCCTCCAGCCACTGTCTCCATTCCTCAAACGCTAACTTGATTGCTAGCAACTCCTTGTCTCCTATCCCATAGTTACTCTCGGCTGGGGTAAACTTCTTGGAAAAATAGGAGCAAGGTAGTAGGTGCCCGGAGCTAGAGTTCTGGGAAAGGACCGCCCCCACGGCAATATTGGAGGCGTCCACCTCCACGAAGAAAGGGCGTGACGGGTCCGGGTGACGTAGGCAGGTGTCCGTAAGGAAGGCCTCCTTTAAGTCCTCGAATGCTCTACAGGCTTCGGTAGACCATACTCGGGTGTCCGCGCCCTTCCTGGTTAATGCGGTTAGGGGTGCTACGAGCCGGGAATACTGTGGTATAAAGTGCCGGTAGAAATTTGCGAACCCCAAAAAGCGCTGTAAAGCCTTTAGGCCCACCGGCCGGGGCCAGCTCTTGATGGCCGAAACCTTACTGGGGTCCATGCAAAAACCTGTTGCCGAGACAATATACCCTAAAAAGGGCAACAACTCTTGTTCAAAGAGGCACTTCTCAAATTTTGTGTACAGATGATGGTCTCAAAGGATCTGGAGTACTTGCCGGACCTGTCGCCGGTGGGAGGCCAAATCTTGGGAGTAAATGAGGACGTCATCCAGGTACACGATTACGCAGGAGTGCAATAGTTCTCGCAGGATCTCATTCATTAGATGTTGGAACACAGCGGGGGCGTTGCATAATCCGAATGGCATGACCAAGTACTCGTAGTGTCCGTCCCGGGTGTTGAAGGCAGTCTTCCATTCATCCCCGGGACGGATTCGGACCAGATTGTAAGCACCCCGTAAGTCCAACTTGGTAAATACTCGTGCTCCCTGGAGTTTGTCTAGCAGTTCAGGAATTAAAGGAAGCGGGTAGCGATTCTTTCTGGTAATGGCATTGAGTCCGCGGTAATCTATACAGGGCCTCAGGGACCTGTCCTTTTTAGCTACAAAGAAGAAGCCTGCACCAGCGGGAGACTTTGATGGACGGATGAAGCCCTTGGCAAGATTCTCGGTGATGTAATCCGACATGGCCCGGGTCTCTGGAGTGGCATAACCTAGAATCATCTCCCCATTGACTCCTAGTCTTGGGAGTTTCCCTGCTTCACAGGACATTGGGCAAGTAGATCTCCCTTCCCAATGCAATAAAAACAGAGCCCCTAAGAGCGACAACTGTGCTTCTCTTCAGCTGTAAGGTGACTTTGACCCAGCTGCATAGGTTCATCCAATCGCTGCAGACTGGGCTCAGTCAGAGGGTTAGGAAGCATGGGACAGGAGAATGCTAGAGCCAGCGTGACCAGTCTTCGTGAGGTCCATAGTTCCTAAGACCATTGCTGGAGAAGGTGGTCGATTTTCCCAGTGAAGTCGATGAGGGTGTCCAGAGATTCAGAAAGCTCCCTTGCTGCCAATTCATCCTTGATTTGGGGAGATAATTCCTGCAAGAAAATACTTCAAAGACTGTCCTCCCACCAGTCTAATTCGGTAGCCAGGGTTTGAAACTCTATGGCATAGTCCATAAGTGGTCTAGACCCTTTGCTGGAGATGTAACAACTCAGATTCAGCGATGGTCAACCTGCTTGGCTCATCAAAGACTTGTTTGATGTTTGAACAATCCGCTGTAGATCCTGAAGGAGAGGGTTTCCTAATTCCCACAAAGGAGAGGCCCAGGCCAAAGTCTTCCCATCTAGGAGGGAAAGGATGGAAATAGTTTTAATGGAGTCATTAGGAAATTGTGCTGGTTGTAAAGTGAAGTGCATGAAACACTGATTCAGGAAGCCATGACACTGACTAGGATCCCCAGCGTATCAGGGTGGTACTGGGAGATGGACTGTAGTTGAGGTAGGTGCAGGTACAGGAACCTCAGGAGGTGCAGGACTGACGGTGGTATTGTGTCCAGCCGAGCACTGAGGCGTTCCATCTTATCCGCCAGTAACTCCAGGAAGTGCTGCTGCTGCTGAATCTTCTGAGCCAATCCCAGAATGGCTTGGAGCCCTGAAAGGTCCACCAGGTCCATGGCCTCAGCAAACTGTTATGAAAGTGGACCCTGTGTCTGAGACAAGGTTGTCACCTACCTGTAGGGAGGAGCCCTGTAGGTTCTCATCATCGGTAGGCGGAGCTAGCAGATGCACAGACCCAACAGTACCTTCACCAATACTAGCCCTCGTTCCCCTCAGATTGAGCCCTTGGGTGCTGGGGCTGGCTGGTCTTAGGAGTGGCTTTCCAGAGAAGAGCAACTCCACGAGGCAGCAAGCTGATGGAGTCAAGGACAAGCCAGCAGTCAGGTGAGGCAGCAATCTAGCAGAATCCATAACTAATACAAGAGTCAGGGCAGGCAGCAATCCAACAGAATCCGTAACCATTCCAAGAGTCAAGGCAAGAAGCAATCCAATGAATTTCGAATTGTTCCAAGAGTCAGGACAGGCAACAATCCAAAACATAATCCAGACAGTCCAAACCAAAACCAGAGAGACAATCCAGAAGAGGATGGCGGCAGACAACGAGAAACCAACAAGTAGCAAAACCTGTTGCTGAGGCGAGGCATAGCAAGCAGGAGCAGCCTTAACTAGGAAGAAGTGCTGATGTCATCAGAAGGAACCACAGGAATCTTTCCCGCCACAATCCCTTTAAGAATAGTAAAGAGATGCGCTTGCGCACCTAGGAAGACACCAGCGAGGTCGGGCTTTGGCATCCTGATTGGCAGCCCTGAGCCGCAGAGAAGCTCAGCACTGGTGGCGGCTCTCTGTCATTGCAGGAGGAGCCAGGACTGAAACAGGGCTGCGTTGGGTGAGTGTGACTGGCTGCTGAACGCAGCGGCCTCCGTGCGCAACAAAAGACCACACCTCAAATAGGGCTTAACCTATTGATATTGGGAAAAGTTTGCTTCTTGTAGTACCAAGAAATTTGCACACAAGGTAATTTTATAACAGCCCTCATACCAAATCATTCAACCAGTATAAAGGGGATTACAAGATGTTAAGACAAGTTCCTGCAGGAAAAGTTCATAACACATTCAGGCCGATACAGTACAGTGCGCTCCGTTGGAGCGCACTGTTAACCTGCCCTTGGACGCGCGTTTTCCCTTACCCCTTATTCAGTAAGGGGCGGAAAACACGCGTCCAACCCGCGGCACCTAATAGCGCCCTCAACATGCAAATGCAAATGCATGTTGATGGCCCTATTAGGTATGCCCGCGCGATACAGTAAGTAAAATGTGCAGCCAAGCCGCACATTTTACTTTAAGAAATTAGCACCTACCCAAAGGTAGGAGCTAGTTTCTGCCGGCACCGGGAAAGTGCACAGAAAAGCAGTAAAAACTGCCAAAAACCGGATGCTCAATTTTGCCGGCGTCCGGTTTCCGAGCCTGTGGCTGTCAGTGGGCTTGAGAACCGACGCCGGCAAAATTGAGCGTCAGCTGTCAAACCTGCTGACAGCCACCGCTCCGGGTCAAAAGGAGGTGCTAGGGATGCGCTAGTCTCCCTAGCGCCTCCTTTTGCCCATTTCTACTGCACAACCTAATTTACATACTGAATCGCGCGCACCGGCAAGTGGCTGGTGCGTGCGCCGGGAGAGCGGGCTTTCGTCTGCTCTCCCGCGTTTTTACTGAATCGGCCTGATTATTAGCTAGGTAGACTGCAGAAAGCTATTGCTATTCCCAGGACTGAGTAACAAGAAATACATTCACTTTTTGGAATCCAAATAATTCAGAAAAGACTACAGAATTTATCAACGGGATCATTTTTATTTGTCAGACTTTTCAGGTTTAGCAGTTAGAAGAACATAAACAATACATATCTCTAAAGTCCTCACTGCTTAGCATAGGGTTTTACTGGCTAAGGCTCTGCATCACTAGTGGATTCAAATGTATCAGAGGCTTTAACCTCCTTTGGATATTTTAATAAATTTATCTAACTAGCCCCCCCAACTTTAGGAGATTACCTCCTGTTTCACTCTGGAGCAGTCTGTGGCTGGAGGTCTAGGAGACAGACTTAGGTGAAGAGAACTTGCATTGTTGGTTCCTGTGCTGGCTGTCCTTCGACCAAAGCAACCAGGAACAGGCAGGAATCTCTTATGTGCAGAAGTCTCGTCTTGGACACATGAGCTCTCCCTTTATTGCTGGGAGAGGCTAGGGTGATGTCTCGGGCGTTGTCAGGTGTTGATTGTCTTTCCTTCACCAACCCTCTTTGAGCCCTCTCCTTGGCTGCTTTTAACAGCCCAGACATGCCTATGTAATGTTACGTTTGGCAGTCCATGGGCTGCTTCCACGGACTGCCACACTTACCTTCCCATCCGGGCAGCCACTGGCCCAACCAGCCATGCCTTCCCCAAAGACGTCATCAGCACATGCAGCTGGATGCCGCCAGCCTCTGAGCGCTGTGCTCTTCCTAGATGCGCGCACCTCTCATCGCTATTTAAAGGGACTGTGGCCGGAAATCCCCCGTAGCCCCTGTTGATGACATCAGCAACCAGGGCCTATAAGAGGCAATGCTCCAAACACAACTCACCTCAGCAATACTTCTGTAGTCCATGTTGCTTCCCAGCGTTCCTGTCTTTTTCCAGCTTATCTTCAGTCTTCATCCAGCTCGTCTCCAGTTTCGTTATCCACCTGTTCTTGTCTTTGCCTCCCTGTCCTGCCTAGCTGTCCATTGTTTCTCCCCTCAGATGGATACCTGGCTTTGACCATTGCTTGGACCTCAGATACGATTGATCACTGCCTGCCTCTGACCATTGCGTGGACCTCAGATACAATTGACTGCAGCCTTCCTCTGAGCAGTGCCTGGACCCAGAAATGTTTGACTGCATCCTGTCTATGACCCAGCTTACTGCGGACCTCTCCTGCCATCAGCAGAGACCCCACCTAAGTCCTGCCAGCCCCGGCAACCAAAGGCTCAACCTGAGGGGAACCAGGGCTGGTATAGGCGAAGGTACAGATGAGTCTCTGCCTTGCCTGGGTCTGCCTGCTGATGGTGGGAACCTGCAGGCAGAGCCAATCTTGCCTCGGTCCAAAGTTCCACAGTTATAACATGTAAACAGCTCATGCACAGTCAAGTAGTAGCGTGGATGGGGTCGTTTCTTCATTTCAAAGTGCTTGCCCCCTTTTCTTTATTGGGGAGGTCACTATTCCTGCTGCATGGCACTTCCAGTTCAGGATATGTTCTCGGTCATTTCACCTCTTGACCAGTGCTGCTCTGCACCATCACACTTTTCTATGAGCTATTCTGTCTGATAAACTGACCTTTGGATAGTTGTTTTTTTGTCTGCAGGTAGCCTTGGGGTTATTTGCACATCTCTGATCTGTCCCTGTCCTGGGGCCACTTGTTTCATTATTTGTGGAAAGAAGCTTACATACAGCCTTTAAACTAAACAGGCAGATCAGATAAACTGGGCAGTATTGTTGTCCTGGTCAAAACTTCCTCATTTTGTTTTTCTGATGAAACATGTCAGCATCTCTTATGTGAAGCTTGCTTCTCTCTTGCAGAGTCAGTTTTCACATTTTTTACAATTAAACCTCTGGTATCTCCCTAGATTCCCACCCCTCCTCACAAATTGGAACCAGGAGATTGAGAATTTGGTTCGAGACTGGCAGCATCAGACTTTTCCCTTCAGAGAAGTCGCACAGATTTGAAAGGAAGTGCGGGGACAAAACATCAAAATCTGGAGACTTCTAATTGGATCTCCACCCCCAAAGGGACCAGGTCACAGGCTGTGAGCGAAGACAAGAGCACTGGGCTCAGGTAGGAATTTTCTCATTACTTTTGAGTTTCCCCCAATAGATTCCCCTACACGCAGGGCTGTTTGTACACTGATGAAGAAGTGGCAAGCTTCCCCCCTCCCCCAGGCATTAGAGAGAAGGACATGAGACCAGC
This sequence comes from Rhinatrema bivittatum, assembly GCF_901001135.1. NCBI lineage: Eukaryota > Metazoa > Chordata > Amphibia > Gymnophiona > Rhinatrematidae > Rhinatrema > Rhinatrema bivittatum. Next base: position 218,873,805 of record NC_042619.1, read on the forward strand.
AACAAAGAGACTACGTAAATAATTCCACTATACAGCTTCAGCTCTGGAAAGTATATTGGACTATGACTGACGTTTTGGAATTAATCGGTAAATTTTATTTGAACGCCCAGTCTGTGTCCAGCCTGCCTGTACCCAAGGAAAGTCCAATACCAGAGAGATACACACAAGCTTAAGGAGAAACACATCATCACCTGGAACAAGAAGGATGTCCTCCCCCCCCCCCCCCCTGGGATTTGCAGATAGAGGAGATATGATGGAGGAGGTAGCCCCCCCCCCCTGCTAAAATATACTTTTATAGCTCTAGGGCAAACAGCAAATCCCTGAACAAAGGGTTACACGTAAAAGAACTCATTGCTTTTTCAGGCACCAGGCTAAAACGTGATTGTTTACCCAAGGCTTTTTATGACCCTCAGATAATTTTAGCTGATATTTATTAGTTGTTATATATTTGTTTCTCTGAATGTTAGAGATCATATCTCAGGCTTTTTTATTTTACAGATTGAATATGACTGAAGGAAGTTTTATTCAGCGCCACTTAGGCAGATAAGTTCAGGCTTAGCCAGTGATCCAGGGTTTAGAACTGTTGGTGCTGTTCCTTCCCCCTCCTCCTCCTCCTCCTCCTTCTTCTCCTTCCCACTACCTCTTCAGACCAGAGACAGTAGTGCAGAACATCTAAGGCACACAGCCTTCTTTGTTCTGCTCATTTTGCTCCAGGCTCACCTCCTCCTCGTAAATCCATGAAGGTCAGGAGAGGGGCAGGATTAGGGAGCAGAGTGACTTTTCTTGGCATCCTGCTGTGTGCTATGGCCTCACCTCCCTCCTCCTGTTTCCTGCAGGGGACAGGAGAGGAAGGGCTGGAAGAGGGATGTTAACCCTTTTCATTGGGTGCATTTGGGTCTATCTATCTCAAAGGACACACAACCGAATTTTGGTTTTCCCTTCCTGTCGGGTCTCCAAGGGGTGGGTCCTTTCTATGGGGGTTGATGTATATGTAAATGTATATTTCCCTATAGTGGTGTATATTTCCCTATGTGTGCATTTCTCTCTGTAGTCTCTGAAGACGTGGTAATGCAGTACTGACATGACAGATGAGCTGGACACAGGGCTGGGTGTTCAAATAAATTTTACTGATTATTGAAAACTTTAAAAAATGTCTGATCATCAATAAAAGGATAGGTTTTACAACCAAAGGTCCATTCTTTTCTGGGCTCTACTGGGACCCTTTCTTACCTCTCCTGCCCAGATGCCCGGACTCTGGGGAATTTTCTGCTCTGTAGAACATGGAAAAATCCTGTCTGAGTCCAAGGTTGTTTGTTCTTTCACCCAGCCTGTACCTGTGTCCCTGGGGGGAGATCCCATGGTGGGTCTCCAATTCTGGTCTTCTTCCTTTCTTCTCCAACTCTGTCCTGGTAATCTTTCAAAGGGAAAGTTCTGTAACCGACAAGAGATCAGGCTAGAAAGCCCAGTCTCTATAGGAAAGGAGGGATGGACGAAATAGTATCTGACAGACGAAAATCTCTTCTGAAGGGAAATCACTGTCACTGCAGATCTGTCCCTCTCCCAGACAGGGTTCTACCAGATCTTCACTCTCCTGGCCTCCGGATCACCAAAAGGACCAGGCTTCCACTCCAGTATAACTTCTCAAAAATAGTACAACCCTCAACAAAGTCTCTGTTATTAACCAGAGGCACCCTGTAAGGAATAGCCCTAAAAAGGACATACCCAGAGAGGGGATAGGCCTCACTCCGAAAGAAACATTAGGAGCTTCTCACTCCTCAAATGCTCACAAATGCCACACTTAACCTATTCCTAGCCTCCACTTCTAGCAAAGGGGTGCACCCATCTCAGACAGCCTCCGGGGGAGGTGCTGAAAGGATGGTATCTCCCTCTAACTATATAACTCTTATGGGAGTGGATCTAGGGCCATCTAGTGGGCAACCAGGGGTTCCCCAGAGGGAGAAGAGCCGTTTTTTCTTTGCTCTGTCCCTTCCAGCCTCATCTCTTCCTCCCTGTTCTCTGCACTGGAAGGGAGAGGGTTTGGAGCAGGCCATTCTCCGCTGAGTGAGATTCAGCAGAACTGGGAGGCAGCAAATCTCCAGCTGGCCTGCTGCCCCCCCCCCCCCCCCTCCCCTCCCAAATTTAGCCTGGTATGCCTTCTGGCAAATCCAGGTTTGGACTTAGCTGGCTAAGTGGCACCATTTCAATATTTGGCCACTTTCAGCAAATACGAGCCGATATAGTAAAATCGCGCCCGCTCTCCTGTGCGTGCGATACAGTAAATACATTTATTTAAATTAGGCCCGGCGGTAAAAAGAGGCGCTAGGGACACTAGCGCGTCCCTAGCGCCTCTTTTCGGACAGGAACGGTGGCTGTCAGCGGGTTTGACAGCCGACGCTCAATTTTGCTGGCGTCGGTTCTCGAACCCACAGACAGCCACGGGTTCAGAAACCGGACGCCGGCAAAATTGAGCGTTCGGTTTTCAACCCGCAAGCCGCGGGCCTATTTAAAACATTTTTTTTTTTTTACTTTTTTAAACTTTCGGGATCTCCGACTTAATATCGCCATGATATTAAGTCGGAGGGTGCACAGAAAAACAGTTTTTACTGCTTTTCTGTGCACTTTCCCGGTGCCTGGAGAAATTAGCGCCTACTTTTGGGTAGGCGCTAATTTCTGAAAGTAAAATGTGCGGCTTGGCTGCACATTTTACTTACTGAATCGCGCGGGAATACCTAATAGGGCCATCAACATGCATTTGCATGTTGCAGGCGCTTTTAGGTTCGGGGGGGTTGGACGCACGTTTGGATGCGCTATTACCCCTTACTGAATAAGGGGTAAAGCTAGCGCGTCCGTTGGAGCGCACTGTACTGTATCGGCCTGAAAGTGAGAGGTGGAACGGGGCATTCCAGGGCAGAGATACCCATTCAGCTATCTTCACCGGTTTAGTGCTGATATTTAGCTTTATCCGGGTAAATTAACTGGATGAGTGAATAGCAGGTCTAAACTTAGCTGGATAACTGTTAGATAGCTGGGTTCAGTCAGTGACATGGCCACGCTGCTGAATATCCCAGCCCAGTCAGCCAGATATGTTTATCTGGCTACCTTGCACAGCCAGAGAGCAGCTGAATAGTGATCCCTCAGTTTCTTAACATTGTTGGTTTAATTGTATTTATGAGTGCTTATAATTATTGCTACCTTCTTTTTAAGCTTTCAGCGTTGTTTTGCGTGTTGGCATTGTCTTGATTTAGATTTCTGCTGTTGGTTCACATTTTTTTATTTGGTATCTGTTTTTAACATTTAAAGTAAAGCAAGATATACATTTGTAAATAAGTTAACTAAATAAACTGGAGGGAATGTAATACAAGAGCAGTCTGACATCATGAAGTGCTTTTACTGACTGAGATTTGCTGGATGGAGAATTATTTACAATTCAGAAAACATGTCACGGCACGGCCCCGGCAGGCCATATATTAATTTTTTACTGCAGCCTGCTTTTATGGAGGTTCGAATTCCTTTGGCTGAGTTTGATTACAGAAGGATTTCCATGAAATATTTTGTAGATGGTCTGCATGTATGTGCTCATTTTGATATTTTATGATGTCGTTGTTAAAGGTGTTGTTTGAGTTATTTTATGAGATGCGGTTTATCCTTTTTATTCCTTTTCTGATGGCTCCTTTTATGGAGCTTAGAACCTTTTTGATCAGAGTGTGATTTCTGTTAAATATTTTATAGATGATTTGCATTTTTAGGTGTGAGTTTTGATATTCTATGTTGCCATTGTCTTTAGGGTTATTTGAAATGCTTTCTGAGAGGGGTTTTGCGTTGTCTCTGTGGTCCATGTTTGTAATGGATTCTGTTTTATTTTATATGATTGATCTTGTGCTCCATTTTGAGCAGGGCCGGTGCTAGCGTTTTTGCTGCCCTGTGCAAACAATTACTATGCTGCCCCCCCAACACCCGTTCATTCATTCTCTGTCTCAGAACCACCCAAAAAAAGCCCAGCTCCCTTCAGTGATACACACTTTAAAAAATGACACCACCCCCACCCTTCCCTATGACTGGTTCAAGGATATTGGGTGCCCTAGGCGAACCTTATAACCTTGCACAGTGCCCCCTGCCCCATTCCACACACACAGTTAACAGTTATGCATTTATATTATACATGAAAAATATCAAAGTACAGTATTCTGCGGTAAAAATATCACTTACATTATATTTACATGCACCGCTGTGAAGCCAAACAGAAATTCCTGCAAAAAAGTAGAAATACAAATGCGTTAGGCAAAAACTGTGCTGGAAACCACAAGAAGCCAGACACTCTATGCAGTGCAATAATGAAAAAACAGAACCATTACCATGCCTCAAATAATAAAATCAAGAAATAAAATAAATACATAATCATAATACTAAAAACACACTAATAATGTTATTTAAAAAAAAAGTGATCAAATAATGAAAAACTCAGATACAAGTTTTTAAATGTCCCAAACACCAAAAAACTATTTCAAAACAGCAAACACATCAAATAACAGCTGAAAAATACAACTAAAATGGATTTTAAAAATTCACACTCTCTAAACCTGGGAACTTTTGATTTCCAGTCACCCTGAGATTGTTGTGGATTAGTGGAAGTGGGATGCACAAACTTTCTCCTCTCTTTCTTATATACATGTATGCTCCTTCTCAGACAAACCTACAGGTATCTCCAAGCTCTTCTTTGGTTGAATTTTCTACCAGCAGCGTCAGGCCTCATCTTCATTTTAGTTGCTGGCAGGTTGGAATCCACCTGCAGCCCCCATTCTCTCTCTCTCTCTCACACACACAGACACATACACCGCCCCCCCCCCCCCCCCCCAGACAAGCTCCCATTTACACCCACACACCCAGGAAGGTTCCCATTCACATTCACCCAAATCCCAGGTAGGCTCCCATTCTTATACACACACCCCCTGCACTTCCAGTATTCTCATCTCATACATTGACTAGATGAGAATACAGGAAGTGCTAGCATCGCAAGGGTTAAATACATTGGGGCCAGCACATGAGGAGGAGCTGCTGGACGGGCTTCCTCTTCTGCTGTGGCCTCCTGCTTCTTCTGAGGCTGGTGGGATCCTGTCCACCGGCAGCAAAACGGGCCTCTCCTTGCTCCTGACGCCGCCCCATCGGGTGTGCCACCCTGTGCAGTTGCATGGTTTGCACACCCGGTGGCGCCAGGCCTGATTTTGAGCATGGCTATGGAAAAGCAGCTATATACATTTAAATAAATAAATAATAATTATCACTAGGTAATTCTATGCCCACCTTAATTTTGGGCAGCCATAATTTGCTAAACTTAATCTCGGTTAAAGATATTTTGTGCCATATAAAACATAAGAAAAAAGCCTTATTGCTCTGCAAATAGCGAGGTCAGCACCTTACAAGGAAAATGTTGTAAGAGGTACAAGTTTAGCAAGATTTTCAAGACGTTAATCCTGCCCGCCCATGACACAGCAATTTCAGACTCATCTGATAAATATTTCCTAATGCACAGCATGGTCAAACAGTAATTTCTTTTAAACAACTTTTGAGGATCTCTGGTAACCTTGATACCTAGAAGCCCAAAGTCACAAGTTTAAATCCCAGGGAAGAACAAATTCAGCTGCTGCCAGGTACAACTGTGATTCAGTATGCCTGTAATTATATATCCAGACACCACTAGCGCCAAGGTCTTAGGAGAAGTAAAGTAAAGATGCAGCGATAGTTCATGTGAGAAACCATTCATTCTGAAACCAGAGACCAGCTAGATGTGCAAAAGCTTAAGCTTCTTTGCACTGTATCAAGGATGAAAGTGTAGAGTGCATTTGTATTCTATTTTGAAGCAAAGTGCCACATCATTTCAAATTTTTTATTTTATTTATGTATGGAAATAAAGATTTAAAAAAAAAAAGGTGATGCCTTTTTATGGGGCTGACTTTTACAGTTTGTGACTAGTTTTTGGAAGCTATATTCCCTTGAGTAGATCAAAATAGGTACTTGAATGACATGGAATCCTGTGCACGTTAATGCCAGATGCCATCTGAGCTTCAGGCAGTCCAACCGACATGGAGTCAGCCATATCCCACGTGAAAATTGCCAAGTGTTTATCCCTCATTCATCTTTTAGCATCTTGATCACAAGCAGTAGCAGGCTTGGCATACCTGACTGTACAAGCCATGCACCTGCACAAGGTGACAACTCGGAGGGGGCAGTGGATCCAATCCTGTTGGCAGCCAATATGACAAGGAGGCCGCAGGCTGCATAACAGACCCCAACCTAGAATGATTAGGAAGCCACCGGCTACCTGGCAGACCCCATCTTGCCACATGGCCAAAGTGATAAAGGCCCAGAGCTGATGGCAGACTCCAGCCAAAGAAGGGCTAGAGTCTGGACATGCCTGGGTGTGTGCGAGAGAGGGAACATGTGGATGAGAGAGGAAGCATGTTGTTGTGGGTGTGGACCCTTGGGCCAAGGTGGAGTTGGCACAACCTGCAGGGAGGAGCCCTGCAGGTCGCCACCCTTGGCTGGTGGCGCTGGCTGTGGCAGAGGCCCAACTGGAGCTTCACTTATACCAATCCTCGTTCCCCTTGAGCCTTTGGATGCCGAGGCCGGTGGGGGCCTCTGCTGATGAGCTGGATATCCAGAGAGATGGTCAAGTCAAAGACCAGGTTCTGAGGCAGGCTGGGTTCAGGCATAGTCAGAGTCAGGCAGTGGTCAGTGGCAGGCAGAGTTCAAGCAAGACGAGAGTCAAGTAGGCCGAAGCCAGAACCAGAGATCCATCTGAGAGAAGACAGGACGGATGGCAGGCAGGGAGGCGAGGAACAGCATAGGAGGGTAGAGATGATACCAAAAACACAGAAGAAATGAAGAATTACCATAGGATGAGGAACTGAACAAGAAGTGAAGAGTAACCACAGGAAGAAGACAAAGACCAGGAACTGAAGAGACAAAGACCAGGAATGCAGGAACAAAGGCCAGGAACATAGGAACAAAGACCAGGGACACGCTGAGGCAACTTGCTCTACCAAAATAGTGAACCTATTGCCAAGGCATCCTGAAGCAGGAGAACTGCCCTTATATAGGGCAGCATTGATGACATCATCCATAGGAGCCACAGAGGCTTTCCTGCAGCAGTCCCATTAAATCTGGCAGAGTGTCACCGCAAGGACCGATGTCACAGGGAGCAGAGGCAAGCGCGAGCATGATGGCCTGCCACGGATCCCCTCGGGGGTTTTCCCTGGCATCGGTGTTCTCCCCTTCGGGCTTAGGGTTGGAGGTAAGTGTGGCCCACAGACCGCCAAACACAACACGTGTATGTGAACTTGTGTGTATGCAAGGAAGCATGTGAATATGAGATGAGAGTGTGACAGAGAAGGAGCGTGTGTGTGTGTGTATGAATGTATATGTGTATATCTATCTATCTATCTATATACATTACCAGGCTCTAAAATGTCAATACAACTTCTAAACAGAAAAAGTCAAGTTGCTATAGATCCCTACACGGAGCGGCAGTTAATATCCTTAAGAGAAACATGGGGGTAACCTGCACGGAATGGCAGTTACTACCTTGGGAAGCTTGCTGGGCAGACTGGATAGACCATTTTGGTCTTTTTCTGCTGTCATTACTATGTTACTGTTACACAGAGCCTACACACTAGCAGAATACATCAGCTCAGTCACACATGCAAAATACAGACAGACTCTCACTCTCTCTCTTTTAGGACTCTACAAATTTCTTGAGGCCACAGGGGCTGATGCTGCCCTGTTTCCTCCGCCTGCAGGGCACAATATTGCTGTCGCTCCTGCACTCGAATGCTGTGCAGGCTATGGCCAAGCCTGTCGATTCCTGTGACAGCTCGAGGGAGGCACTGTTCTATCAGCTGCTTCTGGTCGCAAGGGCATGGCCTTTTCTCCTTCTCGTCCGCATGCACCCACCACTTCCTCTTTCGGGCCACGCCATGCTGTCACCGCCCCCAGACCCATGGTGCTCAAGGCAATCACCTAGTCCACCTAGTGCTTCCACCAGCCCTGGATTTTATTGTTTGATGTTGAAGGAATGATGATGGATCTGTGTTTCTATTGTTGCACTGCATAGAAAATCTGGCATGTTGCGCTTTCCAGTTTAGTTTTTGCTTACATTTTTCTATTTATACTTTTCTAGTAGTAAAAGCCCATGCAAGGACAGGGAAATACTGTGAAGTGTAGAAAGTGTGTAACTGAGATGTGAGGTAGTAGACAGTGTGGCTGAGCTCAGGTGTACTGAGTGATAGTAGAGCAGGGATTGGACAACTCAGAAAAAGAGAGAGGCAGAGCTGGAGAGTTCGGCCAGAGAGTGGGGCAGAGCACAATTTCCATATTTATTTATTTATTTATTTAGATGCTTTATATACCGTCATTCCATGTGTAGATCACAAAGGTTTACAAAAGTAACATTCATAACTGTAAATCAACAAATAATGACGGGTTACAGAGGAAGTATTATTCATAAACAGGAAATAAAATCTATCAAATGAAATGTTCCAACACATTAACTAATGATCTAGGGCACAAGGCAGGAAGTACAGGAAAACTAAAATAATATAACAACTTTCACATATTAGTCAGTACATTGCATTGAGAGTCTTACATTCTCTCATTAAATGTATTCCTCATGCTTGAGTTAGGATCTCTTGTCCTTCTTGTTTTTTCTGGCTCTCTACATTCTGATGTTTTTAAGTTAGGTTATATATTCATTTTTTAATAGCCATGTTTTTTTATAAAATCGGGCGTAGATTTGTTCGCGCTGGATTGCGCGAACAAATCTACGCCCGCGCATAACTTTAAAAATCTATCCCTGTGTGCGTAGAGAGTGCCAGCGGGTGGGGGTTATGCAAAGCTAATATCCTTGCACCAACCATGGGGTCCAGGGGGAGGGGGTGAAGGCCTAGTAGTGTCAGTTTTTAAAGTTTAGATTGCTGGAGGGAGCTGGGCTTTTTTTTGGTGGGCTCGGAACAGAGGTTAAATGAATGCAGGGGGAGATTGGAAGCAGCACAGTCATTTTTCACTGGCACTGGCCCTGAGTAGTAGTAGCAGCAAGCTGCATCAGGTGCTGTGCATGCACTCGCTGCAGCTCTGCATTCAGAAACTAAGGCTTTACTGCTAATTGTCAGGGCTCACAAAACTTTCAGGCTGATGCAATATCAGGCGCTCAGGTCAGCACACCGCTAAATGTGTGGTTGGACGCGTGGACTCGCTAGACTTACGCCCGATTCAATACTGAGATCAGCGCATCCACAACGCACGTCCAAACGCACGCTCATCACATGTAAATTCCATGTAGATGAGGCTGTTAGATGTTACCGCCCAGTTTAAAAAATGCCCGCGCGGCCAATGTGCCCATTGTAATGCGGCAAACTTAACACCAGCCCGGGAGCTAGCGTTAAGGCATGCCGCGGTCAAGGGCTCTACCATAAAAACAAAAATCCTGCGTTCTGTGGTTCCTCCTATTAGTATCTTTGCAACATAAAATAGGAGGAACCACAGAAAGAAGCACTGCACAAAAAATAAAATCTTTAAAAAAAAAAAAGAAGATTCTGGACGCCCAATATATGTGCACAATATACACGGTCCAGGCTTGCATATTGTGCATGTTTTTTTGCGCCGGTAGCTGGAGAAAGTGGACGCCCGTATTGGGCGTCCGATTTCCTAGCCCGCACTGACAGCCACATCTCCCGGGCGCCCGATGCAGAGGAGGTGCTCGGGACGCACAATTTCCCCTAGTGCCTCCTTTTTTTACGCGACAGCTCAGCACCCTATTGCACCGCGTGCCCGGGAGAGGTGGGTGGGCGCGCGTTAGGAAAGCGGGCGCTCAGTCCCGATTGCCTGTTTTTTTTCGCGTGCCGATATTGCATCGGTCCCTATGTGACTCACTGTTTTCGCCCTGCTTTTACTATAGGGCTTGACAAGAAAGGCAAGAACACCGTCATGTGGAAATCATGGCCTTGAAGGAAATGATGGCAAAATAGATACGGGAGATACCAGGTGTTTCCTTACACTTCTTAAGAGGCAGATCTCTATGAAATAGGAAGGGATGAGTGATGGGCGTGAACCAAGTGGGGGGGGGGGGGGGGGGGGAATCTCGTGTGTACAAATGAGGAAATAAAACAGAAACCATCCTGGTTATGGAGTGATATCCTTCAAGGGTTCAAGCTCTGTGGCTGGCTGCTGGGATATATCCTTAGCAGTGTGGTCTGGAGTATCCAGGTAGACTAGTTGGGCTGATTGGTCTCTTTTTACCATCATCTAGCATGTTTTGTTTTTTATTTTTTTTATATTCCGCTTGTCGACACTTCAAAGCAGATTACCTTCAGGTTCTGTAGGTATGTTGCCAGGTTATTATGAGGAAGTCAACTCAGAAATTTGGATATGTAATGATACAGTATATAAACATGCACCGTACAGCCATATGATATCAATCTCTCTCTCTCTCTCTCTATATATATATATATATATATACACACGTCTCTAACAGTGGTCCCTGAATTATGGCCCATGGACTGGGCTGGATGAGGCCCGTGGAGCTCAGTTTTTCAGCCTCTCCACATGTTTCCTTCTGCTGGCCAGATTCAGCCTGTGGAAGAAAGAAGATTTATTTTTGTTTTCCCATGGCAGTGGTGACAGAAAGGCTAGCGAAGTTTCCCAGGTCCTAGAAGCAGAAGTTAAAAGCGCCAACAGAAAGGCTGGAGGGGTTTCCCAGGCCCCAGCAGTGGCAGAGATGCTGGCTAGACTCATGGAGATCGAAAAACTGCCGGTGGGGAGGCCAAGAAGATGGTTTAATGGAACAAAGTCAACATGGCTTTACCCAGGGCAAGTCTTGCCTCACAAATCTGCTTCACTTTTTTGAAGGAGTTAATAAACATGTGGATAAAGGTGAACCGGTAGATATAGTATACTTGGATTTTCAGAAGGCGTTTGACAAAGTTCCTCATGAGAGGCTTCTAGGAAAAGTAAAAAGTCATGGGATAGGTGGCGATGTGCTTTCGTGGATTGCAAACTGGCTAAAAGACAGGAAACAGAGAGTAGGATTAAATGGGCAATTTTCTCAGTGGAAGGGGGTGGACAGTGGAGTGCCTCAGGGATCTGTATTGGGACCCTTACTTTTCAATATATTTATAAATGATCTGGAAAGAAATACGACGAGTGAGATAATCAAATTTGCAGATGACACAAAATTGTTCAGAGTAGTTAAATCACAAGCAGATTGTGATAAATTGCAGGAAGACCTTGTGAGACTGGAAAATTGGGCATCCAAATGGCAGATGAAATTTAATGTGGATAAGTGCAAGGTGATGCATATAGGGAAAAATAACCCATGCTATAATTACACAATGTTGGGTTCCATATTAGGTGCTACAACCCAAGAAAGAGATCTAGGTGTCATAGTGGATAACACATTGAAATCGTCGGTACAGTGTGCTGCGGCAGTCAAAAAAGCAACAGAATGTTGGGAATTATTAGAAAGGGAATGGTGAATAAAACGGAAAATGTCATAATGCCTCTGTATCGCTCCATGGTGAGACGGCACCTTGAATACTGTGTACAATTCTGGTCGCCGCATCTCAAAAAAGATATAATTGCGATGGAGAAGGTACAGAGAAGGGCTACCAAAATGATAAGGGGAATGGAACAACTCTCCTATGAGGAAAGACTAAAGAGGTTAGGACTTTTCAGCTTGGAGAAGAGACGACTGAGGGGGGATATGATAGAGGTGTTTAAAATCATGAGAGGTCTAGAACGGGTAGATGTGAATCGGTTATTTACTCTTTCGGATAGTAGAAAGACTAGGGGGCACTCCATGAAGTTAGCATGGGGCACATTTAAAACTAATCGGAGAAAGTTCTTTTTTACTCAACGCACAATTAGACTCTGGAATTTGTTGCTGGAGGATGTGGTTAGTTCAGTTAATATAGCTCTGTTTAAAAAAAGATTGGATAAGTTCTTGGAGGAGAAGTCTATTACCTGCTATTAAGTTCACTTAGAGAATAGCCACTGCCATTAGCAATGGTTACATGGAATAGACTTAGTTTTTGGGTACTTGCCAGGTTCTTATGGCCTGGATTGGCCACTGTTGGAAACAGGATGCTGGGCTTGATGGACCCTTGGTCTGACCCAGTATGGCATTTTCTTATGTTCTTATGTTCTTAACTTGGATGGGGGATAAGTGAAAGTGAAGGGATCAGAGGGGAGAGAGAGGGGGAGAGAATGAGATAGAAGGAAGAGGTAAGAGGGAAAGAAAAGAGAAGGGAGGAGGCTGTATGAGAAGGAGGAGAGGGGAGAGAGAGAGGGCAGGGAGGGAGTGGGCCAGGAAAACCCCCCTTAGGGGGCAGATGCAGAGGAAGGCAAGGGGCAGGTTCCTGGGGATGGGGGTTGAGTTGCCAGCTTGCAAGACATTTAGAAATATTATTATTGACGCTCTTCCTATCCACCACACCCCTAGGAACCCCTGCCTCCCTCCTTTTTTCAGCTTTTCATATCCTCCAAGGGGCCAGACACGACTCACTCTCCCTCTTATCAAACTCCAAAGGGGACAAGACCCCCGCAGCACGCTGGCCCTCTCTGTGATTTAAAATGTCCTCCGTGGAAAGGTCTGGGGGGTGGGGGGGCCCTGACTTATAATGTTTGCTCCACAGAGGAGCAGTCAACCTGTCCCACAGGCTTCCCCGCTGCTTTCAAAATCAAAAACAATAACTCCATACACAGGTGCTTCCTTGTGATAAAGAGCTGAACGAGATCCCCCTGATAATCACATGCAAAGCATTTCTGAGTAAGAGCTTCCCCATGCACCTTTAAAAGGACTCCATACTGAACAAACCCCCAGCAGCAGCAGTGGCAGAAAAGTCAGTCTCATGCCCATCCCAAACCACGGTAAGTACAATGTGAAGCCTGGAACGAAAAAGACCTTCCAAGCTTCTTTCTAAAAATCCACAGAAACGTGGTAAAGTTTACTGCTTCTGCTTTTGGCTATCGCTCATTTCGTTCGGACTTTGCAGGCACTCGTAGGCAACGAAACCTAAAAGCTGCAGTCGCAGCCAAGGACCTGTCTGTGGCGCAGATGGTGGCAGAGTTTTCCGCACGGCAACCTGGATCTCTCCCTTGAGGAGGCCGACCAGAGAAACGTCTTCTTTACAACCTCAGGTACAACTGATAGAAGTAAAAGTCAACAAACAAGTTGCAGCTGATTCCTTTGTATTAGACCAAATATATGCATGATTAGTTGTTTGAGAGGTGTGATCCTTTCCTGGGCTCTGCACAGTTGATAATATTTGCTGGCCTTCTGCTTATCCCCACCACCCTTTTTTTGCTTTCAAGTGGATCGACTTCTCTTATTTTACCTTATTTTCTTTTTTCTTTTTTATACTTGTAGTTCTAGGTCACATTCTTTTGTGCTCATCACTTACCTTGCCTGATGCTGAATCTTCTGCCACAGATCTCAACTTTCTAGCTAGATATTTCTTGTATCTTGGGTTTGCAAAGTGTCTTTCTCTTACGTCATCATTCTTGTTGCGCCCTTTCATTTCGTTTAATATCATATTTATTCTTTTGGTTTGGGTAACTCACAGCTCTTGTAAATATGTTATATGTATATGGCTAAGGATAACCTCTGGAGACCACAAATTCTGCCTTTCTCTGGTGTGTTTACTGTAATCTGTAAAGTTGCCTGAGGTGCTGTGAAAGATCAGAGTGCACCAAGCAATAACATCCCTGGGATGCATGCAGCAGTCCTGCAATGGGAGATTTGCAACAGGACAAAAAGTTCATAAACCATGCATGATAATCAGATACTCTTAACTCTTCCAAGAGCTGCAATAACTTTCTGAGATGTTTAGGAACAAACAGCATGCAGAGCGAAACCATTTTAGAGGGGGTTCTCCTAAAGAGGTCGCAACAGAAGAAAAAAATATCGCCTGCTAACTACAAAGAGCGTCTGTTTGTGTTCACACAACGAAGCCTGGCCTACTACGACTTTGACAAAGAGGTGAGGGCACACGGTTTTTCAAGGCAAGATTTAGTAAAGAGTTGGTAGGAAAATAGTTTGTGACCAAGAGGCTATGAAAGTTTAAGAATAGACTGGCTGTAACTGTATTTTGGTATCGGTACAACAACAGAAACATCAGCTGTGCTCCAGATAAAAGAAATCATGGCTACCTCCGACCTGCCACCAGAGGTAGGCCGAGGGTAGGCTGAAGTAGTGTCAAAGATCATGTTCCTTTTTATTTGAAGGGCGCTGTATTAATTTCCCTGCATCCAGACTGGGCTGCAGAATAGCAGTGAAACACGCTTTAATAATTAAACCCCCAGCTTAATTGGTCATTATTGCTTCACGAAGGCAGCAAACTGAAAGGCCCAAAACTAGGGGTTGATTTCTTCAGTATAAAATTTCTAGATACTCCTGCTTGGATTGTTTATTGACGTTTATTCATCGTAGCCATTATAAAACGATTGGTGGTGAACCTATGGCTGGCTGGAAGACAGGAGTGTATGGTATTCTCTAAAGACACTTTGACATCAGGGTGAGCTTCGGCAAGGCAATCTCATTATTAATAAGAGCTGATTTGCTCCATACCCTCCCCCTTCGTGGGGGGGGGGGGGAGGCTGCCCAAGGGGCTCTTATAGCTGCTGCTCAGGCATCTTTCCCCTTAAAGGGGGTGGGGGGCAGAAATGGGCAAACTGGCCCTTATTAGCATTCAGATTGCTTTATCTTTAGAGACAAAAAGACAACCAGCACTATCCAAGTAGGGTTTTTCCATCTTGTGGCTGAGGAAGTTCTTCTCATGGTTTCTGGCAGCTAGGCTGGGAACAAAACAGGCCTTCCCATGTCTCCTAATATTGTATACCAAGAGACTTTAATCCATTAAAAAGGTTACTTCCTTGCCTATCATGGGGACTTTAGGGGGGAGGCCTTCTAACCTGGGCAAAGAACTGGTATTTCTGCTAGTGTGTATGAAAGTGTGCGTGTGTGTGAGTGAGTGTGTATGTGCATGCACATACACATATTTAAGGGCCCTTTGTCCCTATTAAGGAGTAATGTTCCTTGGAAAGGAGTAAAAAATGTTCTGTAGCCCAGAGAATGTTCTAGATGAAGAGGAAGGTGTTGTGACCGGATTTTGCCAGCAGGTGGCAGAGCAGAGTTTTAGTGAGGAAAGTTGGAGTTCATAGACTTTCCCTTGGTGGCCAGTCATTTGGCTGGACTGGCCAGTTTTCTTTAGGCCTTCCTACCCTGCCCTGCGGAACCTTTTCTCATGTCAGGAGGGACCAGGCCAAAGCTTGATTGCTGTGGCTTGTTTTGAAGGACCGTGGGTTGGGTCTGTGGCATTGTACCAGGAAGAGTTTTTTTTTTTTTTAATAGAGCAGATGGGCCGAACAGTCCTTAGCTGCATCAGATTCTGTGTTTCCGTGATGGCCGGGGCTGATCATCTTAATTCCAATGCATTTTTTTATACTTAGAAAAGAGGATGCAGGAAAGGATCCATTGATATTAAGAAAATTAGGTGTGTTGAGACAGTAAATCCTGAAGAGTGTACACCCGTGGAGAGACAATACCCATTTCAGGTAAGACCAGCATTATGCTTTGTTTCTCCGTACTGACTACATTACAAGAAGAAACTGAGCCTGTTTGTCATGCTGACACGCTCTGGCGCTGAGGATCTGCCTTGGTCTATCTCTGTGACGCTCTGCGGGGAGTCTGCTAGCATGTATGCCTGCAGTGTCAGGAGTTTGTTGGGTTTTTTTTAAGCAAGTCATTAGCACATCAACCTTGCCAGTGTGGTTTCAATTTGTTGTCAAACAAGAAAAGTAACTGGAGACCTAATTGAGATGGAGTGATGCAGTCAGGCAGGTGGTGATGCTGTTGCAGGCCTGGCCCAAATGTCTTCTTCCTGCCTCAAAGCTATGGGATGATGGTTTGTATGGTTTTAGACCTGGAAACGGTTGGAGAAAATACCAGGAGCAAATACCTGTTAATAAGGACCCGGGGTCTAGTACAAACTGGAAGAATTAGCACATAATCCCCGGCACAGAGGAGACTTACATATAGCAAACTGACACACACTATTTATTTTGGCACATGGGCCTCTATTTATTTAAATTGCTAAATCAGCTCTCACATTACAATATAAAGTTATATTCAATCCTCACCCAAATCCCCCCCCCCCCAACAAAAAAACCCCCAACTTCAGTCCATCTAATACATACAATAGTACTCTAAAATAAAATAAGCCCAGCTCTTTGGTTACTCTTTCTTAAAGTTTGTTGTAAAAGACTGAAGGCCCCACACAGTGTGGTTTGGTGGGGAATGGTCGTACAGCTTTGCGTAAAATGGTTTCTTTTCTTGAAGATCGTGTATAAGGAGGGGCTTCTTTATGTCTATGCGACCAACCAAGAAAACCGAAGACAGTGGTTAGAAACTCTCCTGAAAGGTAAAGCTACTCTGAGCAGCACCTGTGTACCGGCAAACAGTATTTTTCCCTTTCTAACCAGCTGATAAGACAGATATTACCGCATGTCCTGGCTGTGTGTATGTGGGGGGAGCAGGAGCCAAAGACGAAATAAAAGAGGTAAACTGAATAAAATCTCAGGCTTTATTAAAGCAAGCTTCTTGGGCAAGGGAAGGTCTAGTTTGACATGGACAATCTTCTACCCAGCAGACAGACGGAAGGCCAGATGTCCTTATTAAAATTAATAGTGCCTTCCACATGCTAAAAAGTGAGGGTTACTCCCTTTTCTTCACCAGCCCGACAATACTCCTGTCTCCCTCTTCTTCTCTGCTCCATCCCACCTCCCCCACCACATGACAGGAGAGCTATCTTCCTTAAACAGAGACTCCCCTCTCATGCATGGGCCAGCGTCTTGAGATTGAGATGCCTGATGCTAGCAGCTCTCCTGGTGCTGGCTGGTCTGACAGTGCCCAAAAGCACACAGGGTGGGTACCTGGAAGGCAGTGCTTCAAGCAGAAGTCGGGCGTGTCACTGCATGCGGACTGTGCCGTTACCTACTGAATCTTGGGGAAAGGCCTTGCGGTCACATTCTCCAAGAGCTGCAAGCTTTGGGCGCTCTTACAAGGAAACCCTAAGTAAAGAGCAGAGGAAAGCAATGCATGCATTACTCTCCTGGGGCTTGCTTGGGACAGGACAGTGCAGTAATCTCATCATTCAGATGAATAATGATGTGAAATAATGCCGGAGGGATAACATAATCCATGCCTGTAATGTTCTCCACTCAAATTCAGTTTCTATCCTCATACATGTTAGGAGGGAAAATTCTGAGTGTTATTTGTCAGAAACCAAGTCCATCGCTTTCATTTGTGTCTGTTTGCAACAGATTTATGCCTTCGTTTACCCGCAAGAAACAGTGTGTTGCCATCTTACAGTGCTATCCAAAAACACAGGACCTTCTCAGATGCTCTAATTCTTCATGCTTGTCTTATTTCGTTTCAAGAAATCAAGGACAACCCCTTCTTGTTGAACAAATACCACCCGGGATTCTTCACAAACGGGAAGTTTCTGTGCTGCAATCAAAGTTGCAAGACTGCCCCTGGATGCGCCATTTGGGAGCCATGTAATGGGATTTCTTTTCTACCAATATATTATACATGGCTCCGTGTGTTTGAATCCCAGAGTGAAAATAGATTTTAATCAGTTTATGTACATGAGTTTTGCCCACTGGGAAGGAGAGAGTCAGACAAATGCCTGCTTTTCAAATGTGTTCCAGAGGTTGGCAGAATGAGAAACAGCTGTTGAAAGCATTTACAAGGATGTTCACTCCTCCTTGGACAGAGTAAACATTCCACTTTGGAAAGTGCCGCTTCCTTGTTGACTTTTGCTAGGTCACCTTCCTTAGTCTTGCCTTGCCTCAGATACGGTGCTTTACAGGACATTTGGGCGGAGGGGAGGGGGTGGTTGTAAGCTGGCTGTCTCAGAAGCGCCCTCCTACCTCTGCACCTAAACATTCATGCCATGTTCCACGTCTTCTTTTAGACACATTTAGGAGAGTCAATTAGGTGTGGGGGGGGGGGGGGGGGAGGAGTGTATTTTGGGTGTGGAAAATGACAGGCATAGATTGCATTTTCAAGTCTATGAAAGTTACTTTCTGTAGAAAACCTTTCCCACACCAAAAAGCAGGCATGAGCTGGTTCCTGGGTTTCAAAGTGAAAGCATGCACGTCCTTTCTTTTTAAAAATGGATGCAAAAACTTGCAAACTTTGTCCCAGTGCGAACAGTTTTAAGATTGTCCCCACCTTATTTCCTACAGAGATAAGTGCACACTATGGTATTCTGTGAGGGACAGAATTAGAATGGGGATAATCGCTGTAGGTAGGTGCTATACCTTGGTTCGCTATCGCAGTACAGGTGTCCTCTGATTTTATTTGTGTGCTGTGATTATAGATAACACTCTGCGTGATCCATCCAACTCCAAGGAACATCTGCCTGGAAATCTGGTGAGTCAAACCACCGAGAGTTTGCATTCAGCATTATTTTCCTCATGTCTTATTGAAAAGTCAAGTTTTCGCTCAAAAAAAGAAATGGTTGGAAAAAAGGCATTGACTTGACACGTTCAGGTTGCTCACACTTTACTGATTTTTGTGATGTGAAATGAAAATTCAATTCTTTTATCCTTTATATTCTCTTCTAGCTGATCCTTGTTCAAAGGTGTGCTCTGGGAATGATTGTAGGGTTATGCAAAACAGGAGCTGAACAGTTCTATTGTCACAGTGTTGTCACTTCTAGCCCCATGTGCTCATGGCATATTTTATTGGCAGGCCTTCCGAACAATGGGTTACTTTGAATAGGAAATTAGGACAAGAAGAGACGGTTGTTATACATGGGTCGAGACCTCTCAATAGATATTGGTCAATGCTGGGCACCTGCTCTTAGCCAGACAGTGAATACTGAGAACCTGTCTGCCTTTCTGTGCCACTTGGAGTTTTTAACCTGGTTTTTGGCTTGTAATTGAAGTTCAGAAATGTATTGTTTTTCCTTAGAAATTAGACCTTATTTTCATTGTGACTTCCAAGAATATGAAAATACTTACAGCATAATGGAATCCCTTTTCTGTGACCTTGATAGCTTCCTCCTGCTGCGCTGGGCTTCTAGAGTAATTACAGCAGCAGGTTAAGAATGAGGGGTCAAATCCCACTTCTGCTCCTTGCGTCTTTGGGCAAATCATTTCACCCTCCATTGCCTCAGCTACAAACTTAGGGCCTGATGTGCTAAGCCTTTTTTCCATAGTCCTAAAATGGAATAAAAGCCTCATTTACTAACAGGCCCATTCAGTAAAGTCCGTGGGAGAGCCGGCGCTCCGAGGTGCTAGGGACACTAGCGCGTCTTTAGTGCCTCCTTATTGGCGGAAGCGGCAGCTGTCAGCGGGTCTGACAGCCGACGCTTAATTTTACTGGCGTCGGTTGTCGAACCCGCTGACAGCCACGGGTTTGGAAAATGGATGCCGGCAAAGCTGAGCGTCCGTTTTCCAACCCGCGGGCCGCGGGCAGATTTTTTTTTTTTTTTTTAATTCTTGGGGCCTCCAACTTAATATCCCTATGATAAGGCCACCAGATTCACAAAGATATGCAAACAGTAAAATAAAAGCAAGTCCTATTATGGGCTTCCCCAGCTGCCGTATGGAAGTAGAGGCCTAAAACACATATGACATGCATGAAACCCACCTACAAGAATGAAAATTCACTTACTCCTAGATGAGCCACTTATTAAAATGACTGTAACTTTTTTTGTGGTTATAGTTGTGTTAACAAATGACGAGGCTGGGATCCTTTCAAGACCCTGGGCTGCTGGCAGTGTCCTGTTTATTGAGCATTTAAATGAAGGAATCAAGCAGAGACGTTCACAAGCCTGCATTTATTAGAAAGAAACACCATGTCCGTGGAGGAATGTGGTAGAACTTGTTAGTGCTGCTCGCATTCATAACATTTCAAAATAGCTCGATATCTTTTGCTCACAAGTTCTCTTTCTCTCTCTCTCTTTATCATTTTGAAAGACATAGGCCGAGAGACACAGCATGGTGTAGCTCTTAGCTTGTATGTTGCAGTTCAATTTTATTCTCCAGCATCTATCATATGCATGAAAGCTTCACAATAAAATATCATATATCATCACACTATTACTGAGCAAGCTAAGATTATCATCACTCATAAGAAGTGAGGCAGACTTAAGAACATAAGAAATTGCCATACTGGGTCAGACCAAGGGTCCATCAAGCCCAGCATCCTGTTTCCAACAGTGGCCACTCCAGGCTATAAGTACTTGGCAAGTACCAAAACATTAAGGGGCCGATGCAATACAGTACGCTCAGCCAAGCACACTGTATAACCCACAGTTGGACACAAGTTAAATAGGTGCTAATCCACCCCCTAATGCAACAGGGGGATTAGCGCCTATTTAATGCGCGTCCAACATGGAGTGAATGGGATAGAGCTCATCACATGCAAATGCATGTGAATGAGGCTAGTACTCATTCACTCTGATGCAAAAAAATAAATGTGCGTCTGAGACGTACATTTATCGCTCAGCTATTAACGCCTGCCTGGAGCAGGCGTTAATAGCTGAGCTCATTGAAAAGAAGTATAGAAACGCAAAAAAACCTTATTTTCAGTACTTCTTTTAAAAATTAAAAAAAAAAAAAAAACCAACTCAGCCAGCCATATTGAAGACCGACGTCAATATGCTCGGCGTCGGTTTTCATAACCAGCCCACTGCGTTATGAAAGCCGACGTCGACAAACTCGGCTTCAGTTTTCATATCTGGCGGACTGCAGTTATGAAAACCGACGCCGTGTTTATTGGCGTCGATGCTCATAAGCAGCAGACCGCCGGTAACTGCGGGGACACGTTAACAAGGAGGCGCTAAGGTTGCAGAAGCGACCATAGCGCCTCCTTGCTAACACGACCCCCTAATTGTAATATAGCATGGCGCTCCCCTTTCCGTGCTTTTTTTTGCATCAGCCCCTAAGTAGATCCCATGCTATTGACACCAGTAATAGCAGTGGCTATTCTCTAAGACAACTTGATTAATAGCAGTTAATGGATTTCTCCATGAACTTATCCAAAACTATCCAGAGCTTAATTGTGCATTGAGTGAAAAAGAATTTTTTCCAATTAGTTTTAAATGTGCTAATTGCTAACTTCATTGCATGCCCCTAGTCCTTCTGTTATCCGAAAGAGTAAATAACCGATTCACATCTACCCGATCTAGATCTCTCATGAGTTTAAAGACCTCTATCATATCCCCCCTCAGCCGCCTCTTCTCCAAGCTGAACAGCCCTAACCTCTTCAGCCTTTTCTCATAGGGGAGCTGTTCCATCCCCTTTATCATTTTGGTCGCCCTTCTCTGTACCTTCTCCATCACAACTATTTTTTTTGAGATGCGGCAACCAGAATTGCACACAGTACTCAAGGTGCGGTCTCACCATGGGGTGATACAGGGGCATTATGACATTTCCCGTTTTATTCACCTTTGCTTATTATGGCTGGCGGTCGCAGCCGTCTGCGACCGCGAGTGCTCACATCCTGCACTGCTCTCCTGCCCTCCCCGGAGCTGCTTGCTGCGCGAGCCTGTTTACATCGCCGTGCTCCGAGGGACTTCTCTCGGCGGCATGGACGCCGCTACTTCCTGCTCCAACACCGGGCCTTTCTAGGCGCGCGCATGCATCACAGGTCCGGCCTTTGAAGCATCTTTGGTGGGAACCTTGGGGGCGTCCCTCTGTGATGATGTCATCGGCCTCTCTTATTTAAGCTCCACCTTCGCCCCCAGCAAGCCGACTTGGCAACAAGTTCCATCCGTGGTCTGAACTCCTGTGTGTTCCTGAGACGCCGCCTGCTGCCTTGCTCTTGGACCCTGTCTGGCACCCGCTCCTCGAGGGTCAGTGTGCGCTCCTCGGGGACTCGCTCCCCTGACCTACCCCGCTCCTCGGGCTGGCTCTGCGCCTCTTGGGCCCTACTCTGCATTGGCTCCAGCTACCCTGGTCTCCATTGGAACACCAGCAACCTTTGAGATCCTCGTCTGGCCTCTCCACTCCTCGGGGCTGCACCTGTATCTTTACCAAGTCTGCTTGCACTTGCCCGCTCCTCGGGCCGTGCTTTTATTCAAGAGAACTACCTAGATCCGCCTCGCTACTCCGTGCTGGACTCAAGCTTGTTCCTGACTGTCAGCTGTCCCGCTCCTCGGGTCAATCCCTTGCTACACCGCTGGCAATACCTTCATTCTCCGGGTTCCTGCCTACGTCAGCAGCTGGGTTCGGGACCGGACTATCCTACCCCATGGGTGGTCTATGTCTCTTACCTATGTCCACCATGCTGCAGCTTCGCCCCCTTGGGGCTGACCTCCCGGAGAACCTCCTACGTGACTATCCCTGCACTTACTGCTCCGCGATTCGCCTGGCACCTCTCTTTCCAGGGATTCTCACCAAGAACTGCCTACAGCCTACCACCCTGCAGGGGTTAGCTCCTGGTCCCTGGGGCCTCTCCACTGCTGTGCCTACAGCTCCCCGCTGTGCCGGTATCTCGCATCCTGATGGTGCAGACCTGTGGGGCTCCTCCCAACAGGCTGTAACAACTCACGCCTCGGGCCAAGGGTCCACATACCCACAAACCATAACATTGCCTTCCAAATAATTCCTAACATTCTGTTTGCTTTTTTGACTGCTGCAGAACACTGAACTGACGATTTCAATGTGTTATCCACTATGACTCCTAGATCTTTTTTCTGGGTGGTAGCTCCTGATATGGAACCTAACATTGTATAACTACTAGAGGTGTGAATCGTGTGATCGATCGTCTTAACGATTGATTTTGGCTGGGGGGGGGGGGGGAAATCGGATCGTCGTGTTTTGTTTTGTTTTGAAATCGTTAAAAATCGTAAATCGGGGGAGGGCGGGAAAACCAGCACACCAAAAAAACCCTAACACCCACCCCGAACCTTTAAAACAAACCCCCACCCTCCCGAACCCCCCCAAAATGTTTTAAATGACCTGGGGTCCAGTGGGAGGGTCCCGGCGCGATCCCGGCGCGATGTCCCGCTCTCTGGCCACACCAAAAAAACCCTAACACCCACCCGAACCTTTAAAACAAACCCCCACCCCCCCCCGAACCCCCCAAAATGTTTTAAATGACCTGGGGTCCAGTGGGAGGGTCCCGGCGCGATGTCCCACTCTCTGGCCACAACAAAAAAAAAACCCTAACACCCACCCCGAACCTTTAAAACAAACCCCCACCCCCCCGAACCCCCCCAAAATGTTTTAAATGACCTGGGGTCCCGGCGCAATGTCCCGCTCTCTGGCCACGACTGCTGTGAAGAGAAATGGCGCCGGTGGCCCTTTGCCCTTATCATGTGACAGGGCAAAGGTAGCGCCGGCGCCATTTTGATTCCTAGCTCCCGACGTCACGCATCCAGGAGATCGCTCCCGGACCCCCGCTGGACCCCCAGGGACTTTTGGCCAGCTTGGGGGGGCCTCCTGACCCCCACAAGACTTGCCAAAAGTCCAGCGGGGGTCCAGGAATGACCTCTTGCACTCGAGCCGTATTGCAAAATGGCGCCGGCCATACGGCCATACGGCCGGCGCCATTTTGCAATACGGCAATACGGCCATACGGCCGGCGCCATTTTGCAATACGGCTCGAGTGCAAGGGGTCGTTCCCGGACCCCCGCTGGACTTTTGGCAAGTCTTGTGGGGGTCAGGAGGCCCCCCAAGCTGGCCAAAAGTCCCTAGGGGGGCCAGCGGGGGTCCGGGAGCGATCTCCTGGACGCGTGACGTTGGGAGCTAGGAATCAAAATGGCGCCGGCGCTACCTTTGCCCTGTCACATAAGGGCAAAGGGCCACCGGCGCCATTTCTCTTCACAGCAGCCGTGGCCAGAGAGCGGGACATCGCGCCGGGACCCCAGGTCAATTAAAACATTTTGGGGGGGTTCGGAGGGTGGGGGTTTGTTTTAAAGGTTCGGGGTGGGTGTTAGGGTTTTTTTGGTGTGCCGGTTTTCTCGCGCCCTATTTAACGATACAATACAAATGCCCCTGACGATAAATCGTGGGCATTTGTATTGTATCGTGCACTCTAACGATTTTGGACGATTTTAAAATTATCTGACAATAATTTTAATCGTTCAAAAACGATTCACATCCCTAATAACTACAGCATGGATTATTTTTCCCTATATGCATCACCTTGCACTTATCCACATTAAATTTCATCTGTCATTTGGATGCCCAAACTTCCAGTCTCTCAAGGTACTCCTGCAATTTATCATAATCCGCTTGTGATTTAACTACTCTGAATAATTTTGAATCATCTGCAAATTTGATAACCTCACTCATCATATTCCTTTCCAGATCATTTATAAATATAATGAAAAGCACCAGTCCAAGTACAGATCCCTGAGGCCCTCCACTGTTTACCTTTTTCCATTGAGAAAATTGACCATTTAATCCTACGCTGTTCCTGTCTTTCAACCAGTTTGTAATCCACGAAAGGACACCATCCCCTATCCCATGACTTTTTAGTTTCCTTTAAAGCCTCTCATGAGAGACTTTGTCAAACATCTTCTGAAAATCCAAATACACTACATCTACTGACTCACCTTTATCCACATGTTTATTAACCCTTTCAAAAAAATGAAGCAGATTTGTGAGGCAAGACTTGCCTTGGGTAAATCCATGCTGACTGTGTTCCGTTAAACCATGTCTTTCTATATGCTCTGTGATTTTGATCTTTACAATAGTTTCCACTATTTTTCCCAGCACTGAAGTCAGGCTCACTGGTCCATAGTTTCCTGGATTGCCTCTGGAGCCTTTTTTAAATATTGGGGTTACATTGGTTGAGGTTCAATGGATACATTTAATGATAGGTTACAATTTTAAACTATTAGATCTGAAATTTCATTTTTTAGTTCCCTCAAAACCCTGGGGTGCTTACCATCCAGTTCAGGTGATTTGCTACTTTTTAGCTTGCCAATCTGGCCTACTACATCTTCCAGGTTCACATTGATTTGGTTCAGTTCATCTAAAGCATCACCCTTGAAAACTATCTCTGGAACCAGTATCTCCCCAACATCCTCATTAGTAAACACAGAAGCAAAGAATTAATTTAGTCTTTCTGCAATGGTCTTATCTTCGCTAAGGGCCCATTTAAGCCCTCGGTAATCCAAAGGTCCAACCGACTCCCTCACAGGTTTCTTGAAGTTTTTAAAGTTTTATTATGACTTGGTATAGTTAGAAATTTCTTTCAGTTCTATTAGCAGGCAAGACTCATTGATCAATGCTGACTTGATGTGTTTCTTGTATCATTTCAAAACCCATGTTTTGTGTCCATAAATTGCTGCATGTAGGAAAATAGATCATTACTTGGCTTTTTATTCACTGACCTACCCCCTCTATACTAGGTGCCTGCCTTATTTCAGTGCATCTCCACCCTTGTGCCTATCTCCATTCTTGCTCTCTAAACTAGCAAGTAGACACAAGATTTACCTTATGCCCTCCTACAACCCAGATGACCACTTATAATCTTCCTCCTAGCACTAATCATGTGTTTATATATATATATATATATATATATCCCATCTTCATGTTCAATGTACAGTTCAATGATGCAATTTTATTGTAGTTTTACCTGGATACTATCTTAGGAAAAGGTGGAATATCAAATGGTAATTAATCAATCACTGATTATTCCTATACATTTAATTTAATGTATAGGATAAAATAAAAAATAAAAATAAAATTTATAGACTACCGGTACATCATAAACTGGCCAAGAAGGTTTACAAACAACTCAATAAACATAGAAGCATAAAAACACCTCAATAGCAAAAATATTCAATAACAAAATAAAAAAATCATAAATATATAATGTATAAAAAAATCAAATATTGCAAAACCCCTGAAAAACACATTGTAGATACAAAAACAATATTCCAAAGATCTGTATATTAATCATAGGTTATAGTGTTTATCTCCTCCTCCGCTAATGCATATTTTAGGGATTTTTTTGTTTGCTTTTCTTGAATCACTGCAAGACTATAACTATAAAAAGAAGCGAGTAAACTATTTTCTTACTATTGTGAGTGCTGAATCTCCAGCTGTGTCTCATCCTTGCGCTACAGCATCCCCCAACTGGACAAAGAAAAAGAAACAGTTCACTTTGGGTGGGGGGGGGGGGGAATGGTCTTCCTGTCTTTGATGCTTTACCTTTCTCCCACATTCCCAATCTCTGATCATTCTTAAAGCTTTTTATTTTTGTTGACAGTGAGTGGAGGAGTGGGGGTGGTGGGAGAAAAGAGAGAAAGTTTGAGAGAGTCGAGATATGTAGGAGAAATGGATATTGAGGTCCATATTCAGAGACAATTAGCTTGGTAACTCACAAGTTATCCGGCTAATTGCCATCTTTAAAATATTTTCAAAGTTAGGGGGTGATTTATCAAAATGCACTAAGGTGTGGCAGTAATGTGTTAGTGCAGAGAGAGAGAGAGAGAGAGAGAGAGAGAGAGAGAGAGAGAGAGAGAGAGAGAGAGAGAGAGAGAGGAGAAGAGGAGAGAGAGGAGAAGAGAGAGAGAGAGAGAGAGAGAGAGAGAGAGAGAGAGAGAGAGAGAGACTAGCTATAATGTCTTCTCCATAGATAGGTATTTATATCCCTATGGGAGGCCCACCTAGTATCTCGAGGTGAGGTTTAGGTATTAGTGTAGGGGGTTAGGGGCCATTTGGACATTCAAAGTGAGATGTACGAACAGAACAGTGGTCTCTGGTGAAGATTTGATGACCTTCGGAGTAAGGAAACTCACCCAAAGATGAGATTTGTGCAATGTTCTCTCCATGTAGTTTGATGGACTCTCTACCTGGGTAACATCAAGCTAGGTGGAGAGAACATTGCACAAATCTCATCTTTGGGTGAGTTTCCTCACTCCAAAGGTCATCAGATTGTCACAAGATACCACTGTTCTGTTCATACGTCTCACTTTGAATGTCCAAGTGGCCCTTAACCCCCTACACTAATACCTAAACCTCACCTCGAGTTACTAGTTGGCCTCCCATAGGGAAATAAATACCTATCTATGGAAAGGACATTATGGCTAGTTTCTCTCTCTCTCTCTCTCATTGCAATTTGTGCTATCTTAGCTTTTCACATAGGTATTAGCACAGATTGCAATAAACTGTCTATTAACATAAAACACACCCCTTTTGCTATCACATGTGATACTTATCGCATTTTGATAAATCCAGGCCTTAGTGGGTTAAGTTTATCCAGCTAACTTTCCAATCCGGCCATTGAGTGAAGATGGACCTCAAAATTGTAATTTGGACCCATTTATAAATAAACCTCTCTGGGTGTTGGTGTTTAGACCCAGGCAAGTCTGAGACACAGTGGAGAGGATTGTGAATGGGGTAATGATTTTCTTCCATTTAATTTAGATCCATAAATCTTCTCTGAAGCGTGCAGATGCTGAACGGTTTCGACACCACTGTTTTGGTTAGATGCAGTTAATGTAAAAAAAAAAAGACTACAGTAAAACAGTCCATTTTTTTTTCTATATCCGTCATGACATGTGATTTACTCTTTGGTGACAGATTTCATATTTCTCTTGTGTGCAGAAACCAAAGCGCCCCAGCTTACCTCCGATTCCAGGAGAGGGTAAATCCTCCCTTGGGATAGCTGTGGCCGAGCATGATTATGGACCCCAGGACAAATCTGATATCTCACTAATGAAGAACCAGAAATACCATATTTCTTCAGATAAGGACCCAGACTGGTGGAAAGTTGGAGATGCTGACGGGTAAGGTTGCTCTGTAGTGTGAGCATAGTTATTCGTAGGAGCAATTGCCAGAACGTCCAGTTCAGTATGAGGGGGGTCAGAGCAAAGCTTGTCTCTCTGCTGTAAAGGATCTTCTCTTTTTTTTTATTTATACGAGTATGCCCATTTTCTCTAACCTCTCCATACCCCTCTTATGGCCCAGCCGGGGGTCATAAAATGCAGCTCCTTCTGGAATTAAATGCTAAGTCTGACCACTAGGTGTCACTATAGTGGGATTAATGGGGATTCCCTCTCCACCAGCATCTGTGAAGGCAGCATCCCCAGCTCTGGCCAGGGAGGAAAAGCCAAACTCAGGAATCAAATGTAAATTTCCCGTAGAGCACTGTGCAATACTGTCACTGTGCCATTAGGGTGGCCCACATAGTTTCCTCTGAAAGAAATAGATGACGTAGTGGGGTCACAAATATCATCATTTAGAAATAAGATGTTGTCCTGTGAGCACTATTCGCCCAGGATCAGGATCTTGCAACATTTCTAAATTTAATTTATAAATCCATCCCTTTGAGGACCAATGTCTTCCATCTTCTCCTCTGACTCTGGTCAGAAACCCATGATGAAAAATGTCCAGTCTTTTCTTCCACATGCCCTCCTGCATGGGGCACTCACCACTGCGAATGCCTGGAGCTGAGAAAGAAGGATGCAGGAGAACTGTGCACGGCTCTCAGATTCATTCTTTAAATGGCCAGAAGGTGACATCCTTGAAAGCAGTCAGTGCTTGCATCGCACTTCAGCTCCACCCTCAGCCTCAACCTGCAAAACAAAGGGAGACTCTGAACCATGAATTGATGCTATGTAGCAGCCTGGACGAACTAATAAGCAAACGGGCTGGCTGACCCAGAATCTTTTGGAGTCCATTGCTTAACATGCTCTAGTTCTTTAATTCATCTTATCGGCTTGATTAACCTCAATTTCACCTGGGCTTACATAGAACTACTAAACAGGATAATACAACAGCAGTTAAAAACAGTGAGATTGATTCAGCTCTAAGTAATCAGATAAGTTTGGATTTATCCAGCTCACTGGATGGCAGAGTAGGGGTGTTTCAAGGCATGGTTACACACACATGTGAAAGTGCCATAACTTTTGGTGTGATGAGAGAGAGAGACTAGCCATAATACCCCCCACGCTAGATAGGTACTTATATCTCTATGGGAGGCCCACTTAGTAACTCGAGGTGAGGTTTAGGTATTAGTGTAGGGGTTAGGGGTCACTTTGACATTCAAAGTGAGACGTACGAACAGAACAGTGCTCTCTGGTGAAGATTTGATGAACTTCGGAGTGAGGAAACTCACCCAAAGATGAGATTTGTGCAATGTTCTCTCAACCTAGTTTGATGGACTCTCTACCTCGCCCGCTCTCCCGCGTTTTTTACTGTATCGGCCCGTAAGTTAGCTGGATAAATTAGAACTGTTATTGAGCAGGTCTAAAGTTAGCTGGATAAACTTATCTGGGTATGTTTAGGGATGCAGCTGCTCCCTGCTGAATATCCTGGCTAAATTAGCCGGGTATGTTTATCCAGCTAACTTTCTTAGCCGGCTAATTACTGAGTATCTCCATATATGATAACAAACTGGCA
The DNA here is from genome assembly GCF_901001135.1 of Rhinatrema bivittatum. NCBI lineage: Eukaryota > Metazoa > Chordata > Amphibia > Gymnophiona > Rhinatrematidae > Rhinatrema > Rhinatrema bivittatum. The sequence goes on from NC_042619.1 coordinate 218,903,232, forward strand.
TAAATAATTTATGAAGGTAAACACAAACATTTTCAAAGTAAGCAGTAAGAATAAATGAAGTTAAAAGTAAGATGATGGAGTAGAACGTATCGATAATAATAGCTAAGGATACCAATGATACAGCCAATGAGTGGACTTAATGATGCCCAGTGCTGGTAGAAAGTTAAACCATATGTAAAATAACAGTGGTCAGCATAGGGCAATATAACCTTAAAAACACTTCTGTTAGCACCCGAAGGCTTGTGAGAATTCAAATTAATTATTTTCTAGCCTAAAGTCAAGTGGGAGGGCATTGCACAACTAAAAATAGCACGATGGGTAGTTCTGAGTTTTACTGGCTGTGGGTGATGGTCCAGTTGCAAAAAACGAAGCGAACGAGCAGGCTTATAAGGTAGCAGCAGGTCAGACAGATATCGAACAGAAACCCTATGCAAATATCTAATCACAACAGTAATAATGTTAAATTTAATTCTATAGGCAATAGGGAGCCAGTGAAGTATAGCTAGCATGGGAATCACAATGTTAACACTTTTTTTTGCTGCTCCAAGGAGAAGTTTAGCTACTGTGTTTTGGATCCGTTGGATGTGCCTGTGTTGCAATCTTTCCACTGGCTACCTATCCAGAGGAGAATAAAATTTAAGCAATTCGCACTTATATACAAGGCTTTAAGCAGTGGTGCAGCAGCTCGTGTTAGCACATGATTATGGATTTATTGATCACCTCAGGCTCTGAGATCTGCTGATCTCAGTCTGTTAGACATATACTTCTGTACTTTACAGTTGGCCAAAATGCATGCAAGAACCTGGACCACTATGGAATTCTCTCAGATGAGCTCCTTGTGGAACCCTGTCTCTAGTACATTCACAAAGCAATTGAAGTCAGTAATGTTTAAGCAAGCATCTGGATTATATTAAATGACTAAAGCTCCAGCTTCTGTACAGAAGCCAGGAATGCAGATTAGCAATAGATGGGTCAAGGAGCAAATACGTTTTTGCAGGTTTATTTGGGCTTTAATTGTTGTTAGTGTATTATTTTGATATGAGTTATGGATGTTATGCTGATTGCTGCCAAGAACTTGGGATGGTGCAGGTTATACATTTTTTAAACAAGTACAAATAAAACAAAAATACAACTATGCAGCCTTGATAAAAAGCATTGCAATAGCCCAGGCTATTTAGAATTGAAGAGCAGACCACTTCAAGATTTTTTTTTTCTATGATGTCCCGTAATAGGAAAAGAAAATGCACGTTAAAAAAAAAAAGGGAAGGATAAGGGTGGAGTCAAGATGGCAGCCTGCTAGGCTGTAGGGTTGCTGGCGTTCCTTGTTTCCACTAATATTTTTCCGTCATTATGGCCCTGAAGAGGACAGGGAAACCCAGGCAATACCCCTCCCTACCTGAGGTTTCTCCCGGCCAGCAAACGCTCAATTCAGTCTTGAGCCGATCGTTGGCAAATGGGGCCCCAAGGTCCGTTGAGGAGCTCTGCGAGGGAGCGCAGGCACCTCTGGACGTCAACCTCAGTCCCCTGCAGCTTTCCCCTCCTCTTCAGCCGTGCACTCCTGATGTTGCGGCACCTCAGCCGTCACAGGATAATGATGCGACTGGCTCTTGATTAGGTGGGTGGGGGGCTGCGGCCAGTGCAGTTTGGCCCGACCTAGAAACCAGCTTTGTTGGAGGGAATCAAGAGACGCAGTCTGCAGGCCTCTCTACATTGGATGCTGTGGTTGGTGAATTTTCTTCTGCTTCTCTCATGAGTTGTCCCCTCCAGCCTCTGATAAGGACCATCTCAAGTCTCTCTTGATTCGCTCAGGTCAGTCTTGGTGAGCGTGGACTCTGCAAGCAGTGGCTGTGCCTCTGATATTGGTTTGCTAGTGAAATCGGTTTCAGAATTCCAGGAAGTTCACTTGCAAAGGTTCCAGGGGATTGAGTCCAGGGTTGTGGATATAGAAAAATGAGTTCAAGAAATTCAAAAGGCGAATACTGTTTTGATTCAGAATTAAGAACTCTTTTCACAGGAAAATAGAACAGCTGTAAATGTTTTCAAAGTGCTTTAATTTGTACTTTTTAAGTTTTGATAAACGTCCTGGGACTCCTATTAAAGACACATTGAAAAAATATTTCATTGAAATTCATGGCTTGTTTGCTGAAGCCTATCCACCGATTAGTAGAACTTTTTTCCTACCTATATGTAGAAGACAAGAAAGCTGAATAGTTGTCCTATTCCACCTGAAGCACCACCGGACGTATCCGCTATGCTAGAGAGTTCTATTGTGTTGCGCTGAGGGGTGGACCCCTGGCCTGAGGCAGTACGGGAACTGACCACAGGGGGTGGAGCACTGAAGGAGACAGAGGCAGTGTAGTTGTTCACTACTGGAAGCCCGAGGTCCCCCCAGGAGGAGCCCGTAGGGACCCGGGCCGCCGGGACTTAGGTGGGCCTCGCAGGGTCTCCTGGGAGAGTCTGAGTCTGGCGTGCCCACAGGGACTGGAAGAGCGCTATCAGGTTTGAGGCTGGAAACAGGTTGGAGATTGTTAAGAGCGAGCTCCTCTGGAGGGAGGAGCTAGCAAGCTGGTTATGAATGGCACCTCAAGAGGGAGGAGTTAGCAATCTGTATTGGATCAGATAGAAGTTAGCATTCATGTAATGTGCGAGCTAGGCCTCCCCCTACACGGCTGGGGTTTCTCAGGATGCTGTCTATGGAAGGTTTTAAGGAGATCCTTATCAAGGATATTCTGAGAGGGTTCCCACGAGTTCTCCTCGGCCCCATAGCCCTCCCAAGCGAGGAGATACTCCCATTTATCTCGACATCATCGGACATCTAGGGCCTCTCTTACCTGCAGAGAAGTATCAGGTTCTGCCGAGACGCATGGAGCTGGCGGGTCTTTGCAAGAGGGCCATGACAAGACAAGAGGCTTCAGCAGGGACACATGAAACATGTTATGGATGCCCATGGACCAGGGTAGCTGGAGCTGATAGGAAACAGCTCCCACTCTTCTGAGGATTGGGAAAGGACCAATATACTTCGGAGCCAGCTGATGAGATGGAAATCGGAGACGAATATGGCGGGCACTCAGCCAAACTTTCTGGCCAGGTCGGAAGAGTGGAGCAGGTCTTCGATGAAGATCCGAGATGCATTTAGTGCGCTCAACAGCCTGTGAGAGACATTCTCTTACTTGGGTCCATACTTGGCGAATGATTTGAGCCATAGATTGTGCTGCAGGAGATGGAACCGTTACAGGAACAGAAAAAGGCAGACGGGGCTGCCTTCCAAAGACTACTGAGAAAGGAGACACATTGGTGGCTGCTGCGAGATGCGTGTTATGTGACAGCTCAGCCCAAGGGAGGAGATCTGACCAATCATTATGTTGGTCATTGACGTATAAGCGTAGGAATGCTTTCAAAGTCCAATACGTCCTCTCGGACTGCCCATTGGCTTGAGGGTGGTAGGCCAAGGTGTAACTCAAGGAAATATTGAATTTCTGACATAGGGAGCGCCAGCAGCAAACTTTGGTCCCCGATCAGAGACAATCTCCTTGGGGAGCCCGTGAAGTCGAAAAATATTTTTAAGAACAGTTTTGCAAGTTCCGGGGCGGACAGGAGACCCAGTAACGGGATGAAATGCCCCATCTTTGAGAAGCGGTCGATTATAACCCAAATCACCGTGTTGCCTTGTGATAGAAGAAGATCCATGATGAAATCAGTTGAAATACTGGACCAAGGTTCCATAGGCGCTGGGAGTGGCTGTAGCAAGCCCCAGGGCTTCCCTGTGGGTGGTTTTTGTTGCGTGCAGGTGGGACAGGAGTTTACATAACTCATAAGAACATAAGAAAATGCCATACTGGGTCAGACCAAGGGTCCATCAAGCCCAGCATCCTGTTTCCAACAGTGGCCAATCCAGGCCATAAGAACCTGGCAAGTACCCAAAACCTAAGTCTATTCCATGTAACCATTGCTAATGGCAGTGGCTATTCTCTAAGTGAACTTAATAGCAGGTAATGGACTTCTCCTCCAAGAACTTATCCAATCCTTTTTTAAACACAGCTATACTAACTGCACGAACCACATTCTCTGGCAACAAATTCCAGAGTTTAATTGTGCGTTGAGTAAAACTCTGGAATTTGTTGCCAGAGAATGTGGTTCGTGCAGTTAGTATAGCTGTGTTTAAAAAAGGATTGGATAAGTTCTTGGAGGAGAAGTCCATTACCTGCTATTAAGTTCACTTAGAGAATAGCCACTGCCACTCTGGGAGTCCTGCCACTCTGGGAGTCCTGTATCATAATGGGCACCAGTAATGGCAGCGTAGCATCTCTAGTGTCCTGGCACGGCCAGGATGGCCTGCTAGTTTTGAATCATGGGCCCATCTTAAGACCTGCTCTCGGAGTCGGCGAGGGACGACATTCTTTCCGACTGGAACAGTAGTGGTTGCTGCTATGGATATACAGGCAGGATCGATAATATAACTGGGAATCTCTGGTAGGTATTCGGGTTCAAAGGAACAAGAAAGCGCGTCAGCTCGCTAATTTTTGGAACCAGGCCAAAAACAAAGATTAAAATGGAATCTCTCGAAGAATAAGGCCCAGTGGGCCTGCCGGGGGTTTAGACGCTGGGCCTCCTTGAGGTGCTCTAAGCTCTTGTGATCTGTGAATATAGTGAATTTATACTGTGCCCCTTCCAACCAGGGGTGCCGTTCCTGAAGGGCCAACTTCACTGCCAATAGTTCACGATCGCAACTGTGTAGCGTTGTTCTGTGGGGGTGAACTTGTGTGAGTAGAAGGAGCACAGAGTTAATTTGCCTGTGGACGAGTGCTGGCTTAAGACAGCCCCGGATCCGATAGCTGAGGCATCTACCTCAACTATGAATGGACGTTTAGGGGCCGGGTGATGGAGACGCAGGCCAGAGCTAAAGGCATCTTTAAGTCTCTGGAAGGCCGCAATGGCTTTTGGTGTCCAGACTCGGGTATTGGCCCCCTTCTTAGTCATCAATGTAAGTGGGGCGATCATGGAGGAATAGATAGCTATGAAGCTTCGATAATAGTTAGTGAAGCCTAGGAACTGTTATAAGGCTCAAAGCCCAACTGGCTGGGGCCAGTCATGAATTCCTTGGACCTTCTCGGGGTCCATGGAAAAACCATGGTCAGATATGATGTATCCTAGGAAGGGTAGACTAGAACGTTCAAACATACATTTTTCTAGCTTAGTGTAGAGATGATTTTCTTGTAATCGTTGGAGGACAATATGAACATGTTCATGGTGACTTTTGATGTCCTTGGAGAATATCAGAATGTCGCCAGGGTAGATGACAACAAACTTGTAGAGGAGGTCCCTGAAGATCTCACTCATGAGATGCTGAAAGACAGCTGGGGCATTACATAGCCCGAAGGGCATGACCACATATTCATAATGACCATCCCTAGTATTAAACACTGTCTTCAAGATGTCATCAGGTTGAATGCGTACTAAGTTGAACGCACCTCTCAAGTCCAATTTGATAAATACTTTGGCGTCCTTGAGGCGATCAAATAATTCACTGATAAGAGGTAATGGTCCTTACGCGTTTTATTTATTTATTTTTATTTTAAAACTTTTCTATACCGTCATTAAGTTAGGTACCATCATAATGGTTTACAATAAGGCACAAATATTAATATTGGAACAGATTATGAATTCTATCACTATATAGCGTTAAGACCCCGATAGTCAATGCAAGGGAGGAGCCCACCATCTTTTTTCTTCACAAAGAAGAATCCCGCTCCTGCGGGTGAATCAGATGGTCGAATAAAGCCTTTTTCCAAGTTTTCTTTTATATACTCTGACATAGTCTGTGTCTCAGGCTGTGACAAGGAATAGGTTCTGCCTTTGGGAGGCATCGTGCCCGGCAGTAATTCAATGGGACAGTTGAACTTACGTAACGGGGGCAAGGTGTCTGCTTTCTGTTTGAGAATACATCACTGAATTCCACATACTGAGAAGGCAGACCAGGAAGCGTTGTGGACTGTAAAACCGGGATCACAGGAGACACCGGCTGGAGACAGGTGGCTTGGCACTTTGGACTCCACCGTACCAACTGCAGGGTCTGCCAGTCAAACTGGGTTGGTGAGTCTGGAGTCAGGGCAACCCCAGAATTACCGGATGCGTTGAGCGTTTTAACACATAGAAGGAAGTTTCTTCTTTATGGAGTGTGTCCACTGACAGGTGAATAGCCACAGTCCGATAGGTGATAAGACCGGGAAGATGTTCTCCTTGGATGGAAGCAATACGGAAACTTGCCTCCAATGGTTGAAGAGGTACTCCCAAAATCTTGACGATATCGTCCATAATGAAACTGCCACTCGCTCCGGTATCAATGAGAGCAGTGGTAGCGAATGTGTGGGTCTTGATACCCAGGGATACAGGAAGCAGAAGTTGAGGGCCAGAAACAGTTGCGCCCAAGCCCCGCCGGGCTTAAGCATTGCAGTTTCCCGGACGAATTGGGCAGCATTGCAGACGATGTCCAGAAGTGCCACAGTAAAGGCGAAGTCCTTCCTTTCTACAGCGGAGATGTTCCGTGGGAGACAACCGTCCCCGATTCACCTCCATGGGTTCCACCGAGGAGGAAGATGGTGGTGTTACGATCCTTACATGGGTGCAGGGTACACTTGCAGGTCGAACTGGAGAAGGGCATGGAGCCTTGTCTTTTAGGCGTCTTTGCCGGAGGCGATGATCGATCCTTCCGGCAAGCGAGATCAAGTCCTCTAGAGACACGGGAGTCTCACGGATGGAGAGCTTATCCTTTTGAGCCGATGAGAGTCCATTCAAGAAGATGGCTTGTAGGCAATTCTCTTGCCACTCAGGTTCTGTGGCTAGGGTTCGGAAGTCCACTGTATATTCCGAGAGGGTTCTTGCCTCTTGACGAAGGTGGAGTAGATTGTGACTAACGATAGCCATCCGACCAGGATCTTCAAAGATCTGCTTAGAGAGTAAGGAAGTCGGATATCTTGGAGAGGATAGGATCAGAGCGTTCCCATAAGGGAGAGGCCCATGCCAGGGCCTTCCCTTCCAACCGGGACAGGATGAAAGTGACCTTCGTGATCTCCTTCAAAAACAAGGAAGGCTGGAGGGCAAATTGCATAAAGCACTGATTAAGGAAGCCACAACAAGAGCATGGGTCTCCATTGTATCTAGGAGGTGCAGGAAGTGCCAAAGTTGCTCTAGAAAGCATAGTGGCTGGGAGGCCCACAGGGTTGGCCATAGCAGTCTCTTGTAGCTGAGAGGGTAGCTCCTCCACTGAGGAAGCCAGCGTCTCCAATGCTTGATGGTGTTGCTTTACTGTAACGGCCAGTCCTGGTAGGGCCCTGGAGGCGGGAGACTCCACTGAGTCCATGGCCTTGGCAACCTGTTGCGCTCAGGGGTGGATCCCTGGCCTGAGGCAGAACGAGAACTGATCACAGGGGGTGGAGCACTGAAGGAGTCGGAGACAGTGTAGATCTTCACCACTGGAAACCCAAGGTCCCCCCAGGAGGAGCCCATAGGGACCCGGGCCACTGGGACTTAGATGGTCCTCGCAGGGTCTCCTGGGAGAGTCTGAGTCCGGCGTGCCCACAGGGACTGGAAGAGTGCTATCGGGTTCGAGGCTGGAAACAGGTTGGAGATAAGCAACCAGAAGAGTGTTGGTGACGACAAGGCTAGGGACAGAGCCAGAATCAAGCAAGTTCAGGCGAGCAAGGTCAAGTCCAAGAATCAGTCCAAGGTCAAGATCCAAAGGTCAGGCAGGGTCAAAGAACAGGCAGAGGTCTTGGGCAGGCAGCAGGCAGGCAGGTCAGGAACAAGCTGAGGTCTTTGGCAGGCGGCAGGCAGGTCAGGAACAAGCTGAGGTCTTTACCAGAAAGGCAGTCCAAGGTAAGACCAGGAAGACGAACAACGAAGACAGAAGGAAGCAGGAACAAGCAGGAATGGAACTGGAACAGAAGGATCCTGGAACAAGTCTAGGAATAGGCAAGCAGGAACATGAGCAAGGGCAATCTCAGAAACAAACCGACCCGATTGCCAAGGCAAGGAAGTGAGGCCAGGAACTTCCTTTTAACATCCATTCAATCATGGTGCGCCACGGAACTAGACCCCGTCCTAGAACCCATATCAGGGCGGCTGGTCCGCGCACACACGTAGGGGCGTGGCTAGCTGCAGGGATGCCAAGGCCCGGCGTGGGGCCTGGAGTGTGACCGAAGGCCTGGTGACCGCTGCTGCGGAACACCGGGGCCTAGCTGGGCTCATGAGGGCTGTGAGGGAGCCAGGACCAGGACCCGCTCTGTGACCCCGAAGGTGAACGGTCCCGAGCGTGGGACGACTGCGGGTGGGGCGCGTAACATATTGAAGAGGTTGTGGATAGAAAGACTCTTTTGGTGTCTTCTGTATTTGAGCAAGACTTAAATATGATATTAAAATTGTATTTTCGCAAAGCTCATACTCTCCTTTACAGGAATCACATCTGGATTTATGGTTTCAAATGCTGGCAATAGATATTACTTTTTTCTTTCTGACCAAATTTGTTTCTTTTTGGAGCAGAAGAAATCTGTCCTTTCAGTGTCTATAGCTCCAACTATTTAATTTAATGTAATTCGATCTGTAGCAAGTTAATGCTTTGTTTCCTTAAAAAAAAATTTGTTTAGATCTCCTATGCATTTATGTCCACCACTACCCCTTTATTGTGGTCCATGGCAGTTATTGGAGATGATATGTTTCTTTTTATTGTAATTAATTTACTTTGGGGTTTTTTCCTGTTTACTGGATCTCCTGCCTTTTCTTGTCATGATTATGACTTTGTAATTTAAAAATGCTATAAAAAAAACAAAGCAGATGAAATGATTATGCATGATGAGGTCAATATTCAAAAGCCATTTAGATGGATAGATCATCATTATACTTTGTGTATGTTTGTGTATATAGATTGACTACTTTTTGATAGACAAAGCACAATTATCATAATTAGTGGAGACTGGTATATGTTCAATTATTTGGTCTGACCATTCCACGGTATGATTGGAGCTGTCAGTATCGAGGATGCCACGAAGCATTTCTGGAGGTTTATTGAAAGTTTGTTGGGAGACAGGGAATTTTTTGAATGATTAAGATCAGAGCTAACACAATACCTACAGGAAAATAATAATGGAGAAATATCACCAGTGATGATATGGGATTGTTTGAAGGCAGTGGCCAAGGGGAAGATATTTGCTAGAGTGTCATATGTTAAAAAGCAGAGAGAAAAAAAATAGATTAGATTTGATGCAGAAGTTGGTTAAACTGGAATTAAGCCTCAAGAGGGCGCCATCGGATCAAGTAAGACTTCAGTTGGAAATTGTGAGGAAGGTTTTAGAAAATCTGAATTTAGGAGAGATTGCCTTCCAATTGGATAAAGTTAAATAGGAATATTTTGAACATAACAATAAGGCTAGTAGGTTGTTCACTAGAAAAATGAAGGAGAAGATGATACAAAACCAGATACATAAGATCAAAAATAGAGGGAGGAAAGTTATAGTAAATTCATAAGGTATTAGTCAACGATTTTCCCAATTTTATGAGGAACTATATTCAGCTGATCTAGGGATTAAGAAAGGAGATATATAGTCATATTTAAAGAGAATTGAGCTTCCAATACTAGAGGACAGTAAAAGGAAGATGCTGAATAAGGAAATAACAATACCAGAAGTGCAACAAGTGATAAAAGAGCTTAAACAAGGGAAGGCACCTGGGGCTGATGGGTTTACTTCAAAATTTTATTAAATTATGAGCCCCATTGTGGTTCCACTGCTAGTTTCTGTGTTTAACTTTTTGATACAAGATAATAATATTCAAGCTGATGCAAACATGACTGGCATTATGGGGCAGATTTTCAAAGGGTCACACGCGTAAGATACGCGCATAATCCCCGAAAAGCTGCCCCTGCGCGCACTGAGCCTAATCCCCGAAAAGCTGCCCCTGCGCGCACTGAGCCTATCTTGCATAAGCTTGGTGGCGCACGTAAGCCCCGGGACGCGTGTATATCCCGGGACTTGCAAAAAGAGGCGGGACGTGGGCAGTCCGGGGGGCATGGCGGGGCGTGGCCTGAGCCTCCAGGCACAGCGGCCATTTTCTGCTGTCCCCAGGATCGCGGGTAACATCTTCAATAAAGGTAAGGGAGGGTTCTAGGTAGGGCTGGGGGGCAGGTTAGGTAGGGGAAGGGAGGGGAGGGGAAGGTGCGAGGGGGCAGAAGTAAAGTTCCCTCCCAGGCCGCTCTGATTTCGGAGTGGCCTCAGAGGGAACGGAGGCAGGCTACGCGGCTCGGCGTGCGCAAGTTGCACAATTGTGCACCCCGTTGCGCGCGCCGACCCTGGATTTTATAACATGCGCACGGCTGCGCACGCATGTTATAAAATCGGGCGTAGATTTGTTCGCGCAACCAATCTGCACCCGCGCGTAGGTTTTAAAATCTGCCCCTATAGTTTTAGCAAAGCCCGGCAGAGATGCCACTCTCTGTGGCTCTTATAGACTTATTCCCCTTATTATTATTGATTTAAAGATATCAACGAAAGTTCTTGTACTCAGATTGGGAGCAGTAGCTAATCCTTTAAGACATATTGATCAGGCCGGATTTAGTACGATGGGCTCATCCGAAAAGCATCCCATCTGTATTGTTAACAAAAGAAGTAGAAAAAAGCATTTTATATGGAGCACTGGGATATTTTTTTATTTACGATGATAACTAAAATGGGATTGGGGGGAGAATTTTTGTTCTTGGCTAAGGAAATTATATATGAGGCCAACAGCCTGTATAAAGTTTAATAGGGGTTACTCGCCTACCTTTACAGTTTGTAGAGATGCGCGGCAGGGATGTCCTTAGTCACCATTATTATTTGCTCTGTATTTGGAGCCTCTAGCAGAGGGGGTTAGATGCTCCCTGGGAATTTAAGGGAATTCAGGTTGGGCGGGAGTAATATAAATTGTTTTTATTTGTGGATGGTATTTTATTAACTATTGCCTACCGAGAAACTTCTTTACACCTCCTTGATTGTAGAAATAAGAGAACATTAGCACAGTATCAGGGTCTGAAGTAAAGGAGAAGAGATCTGAGGGAGTTAATATATCGGCTCCGGGTCCCACAATGGCAGAGATTTTAAGAAAGTTTCCATTTAAAGGATGGAGTGAAATATTTAGGAGTTAAATTTAGGAGTGTAAAGTTATTGCAGCAAATCGATCTGGACTTACAGCCATGGGAAAGGGGAGATTTTTCAAGGTTTGTAGAAAAGCTATTCTAAAAGTGAATATTTTGCCGAGATTTAAATATATCTATTTCAAGCACTTCTGATAGGAATAGCAGAAGCTGCTATTAATTCCTGGCAGAGGAAACTGTTTAGGTTTGTTTGGAAGAGAAAACCACCGAGAGTAGCAAGGGAGATGATGTACCGAGGGAGGAGCAGGGGGAGGCATGGAGGGGGTAACATGTCTGCTCTGGTATTTTGCGGCAGCTCAAGTGCAGGCATTAGTGGGCTGGCACAGGACCCGGGAGGTAAGGAGATGGATGCAGTTGGAAACGTTTAGCATGGAAGGAGCAATACTTGGGACGCCGAGGTTACCGAAGAAGGCTAGGATTTTAGCAGTTGTGATGCCACCTGTTCCTGGCTTGACATTACATGTATGGGATAAATGAAAGCACACTATAGTAGGAGAAAAGACATTTTCTTGGCACACCTTTTCACTTTAACAGGGAGTTTGTTCTGGGAGCAAATTCAGGTTCATTTATTAGGCGGGAGGATAGAGGTGTACAAAACTGGGGCACTTCTGGGAGGGCAGAGGGTTGAAATGGTTTGAGTTTAGCGCAAGAAGCATTCTCTCTACCACATACAGATATATAATTGTTATTTCCCTGTACGTACCAGGATCAGTCCAGAGCGCTGGTTATGCCTCCCTTCCAGCAGATGGAGTCAGAGAACAGCTGAAAAGCACCCCCAGATAACCCGGTGTGCCACCTGCGATCCTCCAGTATTTCTCTGACTCCAGCAGATGCAGGATGGCATAACCTGCGATCCTGATCCTTTGCAAAATTCTTTATTTGATTGATTAATAGGTGAAGGGGGTATCCTAACCTTAGTACCTTTGACTAGATCAACTTGTAGTAAGTAGTAAAAAAAAAAAAAAAAAGGGAAGACTGAGATCACTTTGTAATAGCAGTCAAGGCTGGGCTCCTGCCCTTGGCCTTAATACCCAGAGAATAATGACACAGCCCGGTGTGGGAGAGCTGTTTTCTATACCCGGAGAAGGGATCTGTTTCGGCTCTCCTAATGGAAAATCGATATAAGGTCTTGTATCATTGGTATTCAACATCTGACCAATTACACAGGTTGTATTCAGAAGTGGAGGATACCCGTTGGAGACATTCTGGGAAATAAGCAACATTTCTGCATAGTTGGTGGGAATGCCCAGCAGTGGTTTCCTATTGGGAATGGATTTTGGAATTAATAGATGAAATGTCTGGGATAAAGATGCTCCATCATCCTCTGTTTTTGTTATTATTCCTTCCAAGCGGCTGGATGCTATTCAGATGGCCTTCTAGCAGCAAACTTTAGTGGCAGCACGTTGTGAGATAGCTTAGAACTGGAGGCAAGCTGAGGCATCTTTAAAGGAACACTTTCATCAATGACCAGAGAACATACATTATCTGAATAAACTAGCGGCCATGAAGAGAGAGACTTTAAAGAAATTCGAGGTGATACGGAAGCCGTATGAGCAATGCAAAAGTACAAAATGTGCTGCAGGTTGTGTTTAGGGTAAAGGACTTAACATGACTTTTAAGTTACTACAAAATTTTTCCTGTATTGTGAACATTTCAAGAAGACATTCAATAATCAGCATTTGTTGAGGAGGGGTGGAGGTTGGAAGGTGTGGATTGGGGAAATATGAGAATTAGAGCTTGCTAGGATTATGTGTGTTAGTCTTCGATGATATACACTTGAGGGTTAGCTGTTTATAGTTTGTGGCAGTGTAATGATACAGTGCTGATGGAACTGTAATTTTCGCTATGTGAGCTCAATAAAAATTGTTAATTGAAAAAAAAAATTAAAGTGGTAAATAGGATAACGGGAGCATCTTTTCCTCTGCTGGCTTTAACCCGGATTTTGTTAACCATTGCAAGTAGAGCTGTTTCAATGCTATGGCTTTGACGGAAGCCAGATTATCATAGGTGGAAATCATATGTGTTGCCTAATTTGTTGAGAAACTGCTGAAATATGGCTTTCATGGTCTGGTATGCTTAGTACTGTTTGTCCTTCCCAAAAGGATCAGACATTTCAGAACTGATAAAAAAGGACTCAGCAAAGAACTAAGTTTTTTTAACCCATTGTGAGCCATAAAACTTTACTGCCTGTCACCTTCTGATCACCTATCAACCTTCCTCCCCACCCTACCCCAAGTTGCTTTCCCCTTCACCCTATCATTGGAATGCCTTTTCCCTGTATGTACCCAGATAAATCCAGACTTCTGGGTTTTGCCTCCTTGCCAGCAGATAGAGACAAAGAAAGTTTCACTGACACTGTACATAACCTAGTGTGCCACCTGCAATCCCTCAGTAGTTCTCTGTATTTCTCTGTCTCCAGCAGATGGTAGCTGGTTTAAAACCTGTAGTCTGGAGAAAAAAAAGATTAAAAGACAAGAACATTTCTGGATCCTTCCAGGGGCTTGTGAGGTCCTGGTGGGGCCATCCCCCCAGGTTTGAGGCGGATGAGCAGGGGCTTGGCGAACCTTCTGATATCTCAGTCCGGAGGTCCGTGGAGTGGCCATCTGGTAGTCCAGATTCCTCATCTCCCACAAGAACGGTGGAACCTGCTGACAGTTCTGCACTGCAAGCCCAGTGGCAGACAGTATATCACTAATAATATTTCTTGGAAGCTGGCAACTCTGCTACACTCCCAGGAACACTACAACCTGCCTCCCACATTTCCGCAGCATTTCCTCCCTGGAGAAGTGGGAAATGGGGGGGGGGGGGGGGGAGGTTTGTCTCTCTACCTGTCTTCTTCCTTTCCTCCCTCAAACACAAACTCAGGCGCTCATTCTCACAGGCTGTCTCTCTCTCAAATGCTCTCTCACACATAAAGGCTCCCACTCTCACATGCTGAGGCTTACACATGGCTCTCACTTTCACATGCTATCTCTCTCTCATACATACACACTGGTTCTCTCACATGCTGTCACACTCTCTCACACACACAGGCTCTCACTTTCATATGCTGTCTCAAACACACACAGGCTCTCATTCTCACATGCTCTCTCTCACACACACCCCCTCCCCCAGGCAAGCTCCCAATCATCTCTCTCTCTCTCTCTCACTCACACACACACAGTCCCCCAGGCAAGCACTCATTCATTCGCACACACACAGAGATTGACAGACCCCCAGGCAGGAGCATATTCTCATACGTACACACAGTCCCCCTAGGCAGGCACCCATTCACTCATATACACATACGTAAGGAAAGGCCCCTTCTTTCTTTTGCCAGGAGCCTCTCTCACTCTGCTGCTACTGTCACTGTGCTGCATAGCTGTTGTTGAGGAGCCAATCGCTGCTACTGGCATTGAAGCCTGTTCTGCTGCCTCCTCTGTGCAGGCCCCGCGATATGAAAAATTTGCGAGGCCTGCACAGAGGAGGATATTAAAAAATTTGCTGATCTCGTGCATCGTGAGATCAGCACAGAGAAAGTACTACTTTCTCAAGTTTTTAATACTGTGGGGCACCTGAAGCTTTGGAGGTCTTGTATGTGCTTTAGGCTGTGGTGGGATGAGCTCCACCACAGCCTTGCTGGTCTTACTGCATGGGACTAGAAAAATTGTGCAGGCCTGCACACAGCTTAGAGGGAACACTGGCAGGCAGTGTGAGGCGGCCACTACAGCGGCGTTCTGAGAGAGGCATTTTTTGCCGCTTCAAAATTCTGCCGCTTGAAGTAGTCGCCTCACCCTGCCTCATTATAGAACTGCCCCTGCAGGAGAAAACTAAACTGAACTGAGCTGGAACATCAAAAGGTCATGTTCTTCTTAAACTCAGGTCCTTAAAGTGCTATTGCAAAGGGTTCTAAATCTGACAGGAAAAATTCTCCTGTCCTTACTTAAGATCTTGGCTGCAAACCAGCCTAGGCTACCACCTGGTCACCGGCCAGCTCTTTACAATACCAGTACGTTGTGCTCAGTTGATGGAGAAGTAAAAATCTCATAGTACTGAGATGACTTTCGCTGGACAAAAATGCTGTATAATTCAGATTGCAATAGTAAAATCTGGCTATATTGCAGGTGCTAACAGCTGGCACGCCATGGTCATTAGTAGTCTTAAATAGGCAGCCTGTCCAGCAGCTTCCTAGTCTGCAAAATTCCTGAGTTGCTTAAAATGGCTGACTATCTGGAGGCGTCCAGAATTCAGCGTTTTTTATTTGCGTGACCAAACCATTATTAGGACCGGCTTTCCTTGCAGAATTTCTTTGCAGTCCTCTGGACGTCACAGCACAGAGGTGAAGGAGAATGCTTGTGCCGACTGGGCCAACGGGTCCTTTTCTGCCGTGCATAGCACCGGGTGTGGATTTCATTTTAAGCTACTGCCCCTTAGCAGAGATCTCCCCTAGTACCACATTTCCTTGCTAAATCAGAACGTGTTGCTTGAGCGCTTGAGCGTGAACTCCTGCTAACCTATCAATGTGGTTTGCTGCAGGAAGGAAACCGGAAGAAGTGAAGATACTTCAGCAGAAAAGGAGCGCCTCCAGGACTATGAGTGAGTGCTGGGGGCAGATGGGGTGGCTGGGTGGGGCCATTAATTCCTTGCATTCACTGACCTGATGGGAGGGGCTGAGAGTCAGAGTGAGCCCTGCCAGCGCATGAGCAACACAAAATATCTCACCGCTGCAACAGTTTCCTCCTTGCTTCTTTGGGTTTCCAGCTCACTGAGAACCAGGGCTGGTGCGTTCCTGGGGATTTTTCCCTCTATTTTATATTTCGTCCCAACAAGACTGCCCCCCCCCCTCGGACAAATCAGGGCCCCGGAATCAGAGGCGGAGCAAGGGTCTCTGGTGACCGGGGCCAATGCATATGTGTTGACTCCCCTGCACCCCCTCCCCCTATCCCCCCTGTAGAAATGCTTGCCATCACAGAAAGTCACACTAATGCAAATCCCAGGAAAGAAATGAACTGACAGACTCTTGTGAGCTGCCTATGGGGCAAAAGCTTCCCTGCCCGCAGACAGGTTGCCAATAGAGTTTCCTTTGCCCCCTTCCCTCTGTGGTACTGCAAGCAAACAAAAACAGCCTCTGATAAAGAATGGGACTATGATGTAAAATTTATAAATTCTTTCAAAATGTTCAATTTTTCCACTTCTGACCATCGGGAAAATAAAGGCAAAAACTATTCCATATGTGTCCCTTTTCTCCAGTGTGACACAAATCACTGCAGCGCCATTACAGCACACTACCCATTCCTTCACGAAATACAGAATAATTGATTACAAATAAGAAAGAGAAACATGGAGATAAAAGCTGAACTGGAAATCCCCCAAAAGCCAGAACTCTGCCTGCAGTAAAACACCAGGGAAATAAAAATTGCATTTTGCCTGTACTGTAAAAAAATAAAATCACAGAAATATTTAGATGCACATTTTTCAAAAAGATAGAAACATCAAATTCTTCCCACTTCCCATCCCATTGAAACAAAAGCAAAAGCAGTCTCACTCTCCTACCCTCCCAGGTCCCAGCAATCTTGCTCCTCAGCCCCCCCTCTCCTCTCCCAGTCCTCAACAGTTGTGCTCCCCAACTCCCTCTTCCCTCCTAGCTGGATTCATATGCAGTGCAATAATGCAAAAACAAAAACTTCACCATTGCTTGTAAAACAATTATAATAGTAAACCATACTAATAAAAAACAGTATTTCAAAACAGGCGACAAACAGAGCATCTAATAAATAAGAACAATAAAAATATAAAACATCTTTAAACATACGCCTGGACCTCAGAATAGTCCAAAGCCGCACATTTACTTTCAGAAATTAACGGCTGGCATTAATTTCTGCCCGCGCTGGAGAAGTGCACAGAAAAGCAGTAAAAACTGCTTTTCTGTGCACCCTCCGACTTAATATCATGGCGATATTAAGTCGGAGGCCCCAAAAGTAAAAAAAAAAGTAAAAATTTAAAAAAAAAATTTAAAAATCGGCCCGTGGGTCGGAAGACGGACGCTTAATTATGCCAGCATCCGTTTTCTGAACCCGTGGAGAGTGGCCTGTGCGCGCGCCAGGAGAGCAGACACTCACCAGCTCTCCCACGTGTTTTTCTGAATCGGCCTGAATATGTAAGGAATTTGAAAAATCACAGTTCCCTGAATGTACCCAGATCAGTCCAGACTCCTGGGTTTTGCCTCCCTGCCAGCAGTTTAACTGACAATGGGGTCGATGCAGACGCGGGTTAAATAGGCGCCAATCCACCCCCTAATGCAATAGAGGGATTAGCGCCTATCTAATGCACGTCCGACGTGGAGTGAATGTGTTAGCACTCATTACATGCAAATGCATGTGAATGAGGCTATTACGCATTCACGCCAAATGCAAAAAAATAAATGTGCATCTCAGACGCACATTTATTGCTCAGATATTAACGCCTGCGAGTGCCATGCGTGCGCTAAGAAAGCAGGCGCTGTACATAACCTAGTGTGCTTCCTGCAGTCCCTCAGTATTTCTCTGTCTCCAGCAGATGGTAGATGGTGTTAAACCCTGCAGTCTGGAATATATTAAAAAAAAAAACAAAAACAACAAAGAAGAAGAAAAAGAGAAGATAGAGCTGCCTGGTGAGGCCATCCCCCTGGTTTGAGAAGGATAAGCAGGGAGTTGATGATCCTCGATGGTGGCTCGCTCTTAGATTCCTTGGGGATGAATATCTGGTGGTCCAGATCCTTCATCCCCATGAGTCATCCTTTGTTACGCTGGCAGCTCTGCATTTTGGGACCCATCTAAGCGAGATTGTATTAATGTTTACGGATCTGTGGTACTACAGGAGCAAAAATTAGCAGGCAAGAACCAGTTTTCCTTTAGCGAGGCTATGCTGCACTCAGCTGGAAAGCTCCTTCAGCCAGGGCACGTTCTAGACTCTAGGAGAGGAATCCCGGGGTGTCACAGGAGACTCGGGTCGATTGTCAAACAAAGTGAATGGGTGAGTGCAGTGCTGGGGACGATGGGGCAAGGTGCACATACAGGCATTTAGCTCAAGAGAGACCCCTGTCTGGGACATGGAAGTGTAGGCCCCCCTCCTGTGTCCTCACTGTGAAGGGAGCCTCTGGGTGCAGGGAGAGAGATTCTCTTGGAGTCTGAGAAACCTCTTTCCGTACTTGGGATGGTATTCCAGCAGTAAACCTCACTCAGATCAAACTTCTTCAGATGTGACAGCCTGCAGACAGTACATTTACTTGTAGATGAATCTGCTTTTTCCATTTACACAGTCAAAAGCCACACACACACACAAGATCCCCTTGTAGATCTCCTAATGAGCAGACTTTGGGAGCTCCTATACTTCTTAGGACACCCCTTGGTATCTGAACTCCCGCGTTGTAGACAATTTCCTCTCCTTTTTTTTTTTTTTTAAAGCTTGAGTACTGTAGGGACAGGGCTGGCACTGCTAGGTGTGCAAACCATGAAACTGCATGGTATTGCCTGGGGGAGGAGGGTGGCGGTGTCAGCGGTCAGAAAGTGCAATGGAGGAGGAATGGAAGCGAGCAAATCCAAAGCCGCTCCCTAACCAGAGTTGAGGAGCAGCAACCTATTTTATTCTTTTGCTTATGGGATCTGCTCTGACTGCTCCCACCAGCCCACCACTGCCCGTCCAATGAAAAGACTGAGATAGAACAGCAGGGGTGGACCTTGCATGAGCCCACATACTTCCTGGCAGATTGTCTAATTATTTTTTTAAGGCTGCACACTTTTATTTGCAACTGATGTCACTTTGATCCCTTGCCTATTGCATTCACATTTCTTCATGGACATGCCTATAGAGAGTGTCGACAGGACTGTGCATGATCTTGCATTGTGCGTGAAGGACAGAATCTTAAGGCAATTCCTTCTTGCTGCAGGTGGTACGTGGGCGATATCTCCAGGGCCCAATGTGAGCAGCTTCTACGGCAGAAGGTAGTGCTTTAAATGTATTTCTACTCTGGGAATGCGTGCTGTAGCTCCAGATCTCTCTGCTCTGCACCTGAGTCTTGCCTCTGTACATACACTGCTGCCATTTCATCCCCGCAGTCTTGTGAATTAGGATGTGACAAAGGAACATACAAAAAGCAGAAAAAGATTTTTTTCTTTCTTTCTAGGAAATAATGAGCCTGATATTCAAATGCCGAATAGCCGGATGAGTGGGGTATCCGGTTAAGCAGCAGCTCCCCGAGTCAGCTGGCTAGCCAGATAGCTGGAAAAGTGACTTCTCTGGGTAGCTAGTGGCCGCTGAGTATCTGATAACCGCTGAGTATCTGATAACCGCATAACTTACCCAGCTAAGGAGCGATTTTGAGACTTAGCCGAATAAGTTAACCAGCTAAGTCTAGACCTGCTATTGAGCATGTCCATGGCCATGCCGCTGGATATCCTTGTATTTCGCTGGATAATTGCTATAGCCGGTTAAGTTACTTAGCTGGATTGCCTTTAAATGTAGACCCCAACAGGACAAAAATCCAAGGCTGCTTGATTACTTGTCCGTTAAGTACATGCACATGTCAACAACGTGCATATTTTGAAGGTGTTCCCATGGGCAGGGTTAGGCTGGGGGAGAATGCTGTGCTTATTGTTTTGCTTTTACAAAAATACCCGGACAAAAAGATGGTGTACATTTTTGCAGGTACTTTAGACCGGGTGGGCAGGGACGGTAATAATAATCAAAGCAAACTTAACCTACATAGTTTTTATTTGATTATTATTATGGCAAACCACACATATAAAATTCCCTGTTGGGGTTTCCAGACCACAAGTAGTTGGAATATCTGCGTTACCCCTAGCTGTCTGTACACTACTGTTCGCGAGGACTTATTTCTTGGCACCATTACCAGCTGGCTCGCTGTCACCTAGATCAGGGGTGAGCAAACTGCCAGGGCTTGAACATTCCTGAAGGGGGGGCACATCGGCTTCCTAGTCAGGGAAGAGAAAAACAGCTACGCTGTGGAGTCTCAGCACCCTGGAGGCACTGCAGGCTGATGAAGGAGGGAGCTGCCAGCATGTAGTGACATCATTTTAAGAATGCCACGGCTCAGCCATGCGTCACTTATGGTGGGCCGGAGAGATCTGCTGCTTCTAATGTGGCAGGCTGGGGTGGTGAGCTGCTTACTCTGTGGTAAAATTGGTCATGGGAGCAGTCACTGCGGTGTCCCACACTCCAGGAAGAGCTGCCACCCTCAGGCCTCAGCGCAGGAGGAGTTTCTGCTGCTACTGGGGTCCCTACCCAGGGCTTTGAGGCACTGTATGACAGTGAGGGTGTCTGGTGAATATTAAACTCCACGTATACATGTGTGTGTGTGTATGTGTGTGTATAGATAAGGTCACATATATATACATGTCTATAAACCCATCGGGAGTGGGCCCTAATCAAGTGCATGAATGGAAGGGACACTACAGCTCAAAGAGTTTGCTTACCCCTGGCTTAGATAGTCTCAGCCTGCTCCAGTTTTGCCTTATTGCATTTCAGAACTTGCAGTTTTTATTTTTCTAACACAGGATCGGTAACATCATCTTAACTGGACTGATAAATGTTTGATTTCAGGATGTAGAAGCTTGCATCTTGACCTGAGCAATCTGTTTTCACTAAGGAATAACCATAGGAGTAAAAATGAGTACAATGTGTCAGCTAGCCCAAGGCTAGGACCATGCTTAGTAAAAGAATACTGTTTAACCGGCACTACCCTCCTCACCTTACAAGTGCTGTAGTCTTAAGGACAGAGTAGAACTGTAAGACATTGATATAGCTGAATAAGCACAATGGAGCCCCTTGGGATGGAAGCCAGTCGGGAAGAGCAGCAGGGTACATGCTGGCAAGGGACTTTTGGGTGGAGGAGAACTTGCAGAAAACAGAAAGAGCGTTCAGGAATCTGGGGGAGAAAGGAGGCTAAGGCAAACCTGCACAGTTCTGCACAGGCAGAAGTGAAGACCTAGACCAGGGGTCAGGAACCTTTTTGGCTGAGAGAGCCATAAACGCCACATATTTTAAAATGTAATTCCATGAGAGCCATACAATATGTTTAAAACTAAATACAAGTAAATGTGTGCATTTTATGTAAGATCACACTTTTAAAGTACAATAAGTCTCTGAAAATATTACACCAGGCCTAAAGACACCAATACATCTCCTATTAGGAAAACGGACCAAGTCAGGCTGCTATAGAGTCCTACACAGAAACTACACGCCAGCAGAAAACCTCACCTGAATCACGTGCTGTCCCTCACCTAACATAGAATAAAGAGACCAAAACGCATAACAAGAAGCATGCAGACAAAAACTGAATTGGAAACTGCAACAAGCCAGAGTCTCTGTATGCAGTGTAACAAAGGAAAAAAGAAACATCACACATCCTTATAAAACAAATCAAGAAATATAAAATCATCAGCAGTAAAACTGTACTAACAAAAAGAACATATTTCGAAACAGCTGATGAGTGGAATATCCAATAATTAAAAACTCATATAAAACATTTCCAGATACCAACAAAATATTTCAAAATAGCAGACACAAAGATCCAGTAATGAAAAATAATAAGGATACAAAAATTTTTTTGCTCTGCATACCTGGGAACGTTTGATATCCAGGTGTCCTGAGATTGTTCTGAATTAGCAGGAGGTGGGGTGGTTTGCTTGGAACTTTCTCCTCTCTCAGTCACATACCAGCGCTCTCTCTCACACTGGCTCTCAATGACACACCTATACACACATGCTCTCCGTCACTCACATATACAAATGTTTTTTCTCTCTCACTTATATAGGCTCTTAATTACACATTTACACACATGCTGTCTATCTTTTCACGCTTAAACACACACAGGCTTTCAATCACATAAATACATGCTGTCTTTTTCTCTCACACACAGACTCTCATTCACATGCTTACAAACATGTCCTCTCTTTCTCTCATTTACACACAGGCTCTCAATCACATACTCACATGCTCCCTCACCTAAATCAGCTCTCAATCACACACAGACACACATGGTCTCTCTCTCTCATTTAAACACAGGCTCTCAATCACATACTCACATGCTCCCTCACCTAAATCAGCTCTCAATCACACAGACACACATGGTCTCTCTCTCTCATTTAAACACAGGCTCTCAATCACATACTCACATGCTCCATCACCTAAACCAGCTGTCAATCAGACACAGACACACATGATCTCTCTCTTACTTATACACACAGGCTCTTAATCATACATACACATGATCTCTCTCACACACAAAGGATCTCAATCATACACACATACTCTTTCAAACAAACAGGTTTTCAATTACAAACTTACACATACAGGTTCCCAATGGTAAACTTACATTCATGCTCTCTCTCTCACAGGCAGGATCTCAATCACAGACATACTCTCTTTCACATATACAGGCTCTCAATCATTCACATACATGCAATCTCTCACTTACACACACAGGATCTCAAACACACATGCTTGCTCGCTCATTCACTCTCTCTCTCCCCCCCCCCCCGGGAACTCGCGGCAGCAGCAGCCACCTCCCAACGCTAACCTCCTTCATTTTCAGCCCTCGCGGAGGCGAAGGCGGAGTCCCATCGGCCGCGGTTGAAGATTTTCATTTTCCTCCGAGCCGCGCTGCAGTCTTCTTCCCGTCGGACACTAGCGTGCCTGCGCGGGTCTTCCCGCGCAGGCACCCGATGCTCTCCACTTCCTCTTCCGGGCCGCGGGAAGAAGAGAGCACCGGCGTGCTCTCTTCTTCCCGCGGCCCGGAAGAGGAAGTGGAGAGCATCGGGTGCCTGCGCGGGAAGACCCGCGCAGGCACCCGATGACTCCAGCGCTGGCACCCAGCTGACACCCGATGACTCCCGCGCAGGCACCCGGATGACTCCAGTCGGCGTGCTCTCTTCTCCTCCCCCCCGCGGCCCGGAAGAGGAAGTGGTGAGCATCGGGTGCCTGCGCGGAAGAAGAGACCACGCTAGTGTGGTCTCTTCTTCCCGCGCAGGCACCCGATGCTCTCCACTTCCTCTTCCGGGCCGCAGGGGGGGGGGGGGGAGGAGAAGAGAGCACGCCGGTGCCGCTGACTCCAGCTGTCCTGCCGCGTTCCGCCCGGGCTGACAGCATTTTAAGCCCGGGCGGCGGAGGACCGGGGAGCAGCTGGGTCAGCGGGGAACCGCGAAGTATGGCGACACTTGTCTGCGAGCCAGATGCAGCCCTCAAAAGAGCCATATCTGGCTCGCGAGCCATGGGTTCCCGACCCCTGACCTAGACAGTGAGGAAAAAAAAATTCACAGTTTCTGATTGTGTCCTAAAACACTGCCTTTCATGCATGCATCTCTTCTTGAGTGGTTATCCAGTGGCTCGTGATTGAGACTCCATGAAAACAAGCCAGAGAAATTGTGAAAAAAGAATAAGGAATTTGTTTCCTGTTCCCTCTGGAAAACCCCTCTTTTTTTTCTGGATTTACACGCTGTCCCAAGTTCCAATCTTCTAAGCACCATGGAAAGTAAATATGAGGAAGATGAGGCAGAGTGTGTGTGTGTATGGGGTGGATTACAAACGCAATATGAAATCTTAACTTCTATGCCTATCTTTAGCTATTAGCACAGATTGCTTTAAGGTCAGTTGATAAGAAATTAATTTAGGGGTTAACAAATTAATCTAACAAAAAAAACTATTCAGTGGCTCTGCATAGGCTTTCACGTTTTTGTTTTCCTCAGGGGAAAGAAGGCGCTTTCATGGTTCGAAATTCCAGTCAAGTGGGGAAGTACACTGTCTCCGTTTTCAGCGTGGCTGTTGAGTGAGTACAGTATCAAGACTGCTTTTCTTGCACTCCCTCCGAACTTCTGTAGAAAGAGGAGTAACAGCAAGCTCATCAACCTTTAAGAGGCTCAGAGGTCTAGTCCCCCTAACTCTGAGAGTGCGATGCATTGTTTAGTGTTTTTGCTTAGATCAGGGCCCATGACGGTTGGGATTTGTCCAACCTTTTTTCCTTCCTGCATTAGAACATAAGAATTGCCATGCTGGGCCAGACCAAGGTCAATCGAGGTCAGCATCCTTGGAAGTGGCCAATCCAGGTCGCAAGTACCTGGCAGATCCCATAAAGTAGATCTAATTCCTATTATTTACTCCCAGGAATAGAAATAGCTTTCTTTATTCTAATAATGTGCTATGGACTTTTCATCCAGGAACTTGTCCGAACCTTTTTTAAACCTTGCTATGCTAGTTGCCTGACTATGTCCTCTGGCAATAAATTCCATAGCTTGACAGTATGCTGAATGAAAAAGAACTTCCTATGATTTGGCTATGTTTCTACATTGTCTGGCTACATTTTGTCTGGATAATTCATACCCGTTCATAGCCCAGATCAGTCCAGACAAGTGGGTTTTGCATCCCTACCAGCAGATGGAGGCAGAGAATAAAAACTTTTCAGGTACTGCTACATAACTGAGAATGCCACCTGCAGTCCCTCGGTATTTCTCTGTCCCCAGCAGATGGTAGAGTTCCAAATCTGCATTCTGAGAAAAAAAAAAAGAGTTTAGATTAGAACAGAAGAAAAGAGAAGATTTGAAGGAGACAGTCCCTCAGGTGTTAGGTATCCTTCGTAGACCATCCCTCAGGTTAAGCCGGGTGAGTGGGGTATTTGATAATCCCTGATCAGCTTTAGCCTGCAGCATCTAGGGGTCTGAAAATCAGGGGTCCTGGTTCCCTCTTTCCTCCTGAATGCTTCTTCCCTGAGGTTTCTCCAGCGGCAAGGAAGTATTTATTTCTTCTATCTGGGGTGTTTTTCTTTGCTTGATACTGTTTCTTTGACAAAATAATTAAACAATAAACATATTATGACATAAAAAAATAACTAAATAAAAAATAAAGAAGCTAGTAGCTGAAGGGCCATTGGGCTGTGCAGTTGCACAGCAGGCCATTGGGGAGGAAGAGGCTGAGGACTCTCTGACCTTCGGAGCAGTGTTCTGAAGTGATTGAGCTTTGGGGCAGTGTTGTCAACTGGTATCTCGCGCCGCGATTGGCTGACATTTTGGCATGGCAGACAGACTCAGCCGCGTGTGCTCATAATGGCTCCAGCGCCAGCCACCGAGCATGGGAAAGCATGTCGAGCCTGTGGCTCCAACCGCGTGTGGCTCAATTTGACAGTGCTGTACGGGGGAGTGTGCTGCAGGAAGGGGAGGCCATCTGTGGGAGCTGCAGGCGCCAGTACGGCCACTCGTTTACAAGGTCCTGTCAGAGAAACTCTGGCAGGAGATTGCAGTCTGACAGGCAGGAAAGCGACATGCAGCAAGAGGCAGATAGTCTCTTGGGAGTCCAGGGACTACCCTCCCCCGCTCTTGCCTGCAATTCAGACCAGGGTGGAAGATCAGGGGGAGGATAGTCAGTTGGATGAGCCCATGCCAAACAGAGAGGATGAGGATGTGGAAGATTTTTCCACAGATTTTGTCTTACTTATGCACAAGGCCTTTTTGACCAGGAAAGGTGCAGGAGGTAAACTGCCCCTGAATCAGCAGCCCCAGCATCTCTCTATGTACTGGGTAGGAAAATGGGAGATTATTTTGTCATAGATTACACAACACACATATTTATAAGTATAGAAGTTTTACTTATAAGTCTGAGAATAAGCAATAAAACAGGATTAAAGTTTGCATTAAGGAATATACACAAAAATACTTTCCCTCACAGTTCCCAATGTGAGTCTGATATATCTTTGGAAATCTGGGAACACAGCGCCAGGAAACCAGCAATAGCTCATCAGGCACTTCATTAACCACTGGTAATGTCCAAAAGCTTTTCCTCTGAGCAGTTTTTTTCTCTGCTTTCAAACAGTTAGCTTGAAGTAGGTCTTTTTATGTTGATTCTGCTGACCTTTTCCTAGTTTCTGGTTTTCTCTGGGCTACTCCCATGTGTTCTTGAGGCCCCAACTGTCTGTTCTTATCACGTCAGCAAGCAGTTAGGTGTGGCCAAGTGGCTACTGTACTGTTTTCCCTGAAATCTGTACAGTTAGCCTCATGAGTAAATGCTCCTTAATATATCTGATCTCATGACTTGTTTTTTGTTATAAGGCAAGCTAAGAAAAATGGCATATTTATTCTCAGAACTTATAGGCCTTATATCAAATAATTACACTAAAAATATAAGTATTTCTCTGCTTCAGTACTTTCTATCACAGTACAATATTCTTCACATAAGCTAACTAGCTGCTTAAAATAATTTCCCTCACTCTAAGAGGGGACTTCAAAGGGGACTTCAAAGGGACTTCAAAGGGGCGTGGGATAAACACTGTGGATCCATAAAGTCAAGAGACCGCCAATGTAGAGTGGGTGGCTCACCAGAACGATGGCTACTGCCCGGAGACAATACCCTTATTAAATAAACATACAGATGCTTACTGTGACTCCAACATCGCTCTAAGCTTCAATGGCAAGAGGAAATGTGGAAAAAAAGGATTTGATATCACAAAGAGGGGAGTAGCTGGCTTGTTACGGCGGTTACTACCCCAAACCAAATAAGCCTAATACTTCACTTTCCAAGCATATACAGCATAGTTCTCTGCTTCAACGGCAGGGGAGAAGAAAAGAGGGTTCGCACTCACAAAGCGGGGAGTAGCTGGCTTATTACGGCGGTTACTACCCCAAACCAAATGTGCCTGATACTTCGCTTTCGATGCATATCCAGCATGGCTCTCTGCTTCATGGCATGGGAGAGGCTGATACATCAAGCATTTCCAGCATAGCTCTCTGCTTCAACAGCAGGGGAATAAGAAAAGCTGAGGCTTCACGCATATCCAGAATAGCTTCAACTGCAGGGGAGAAGAAAAAAAAAAAAAAAGGATTCGCACTCACAGAGCAGGGAGTAGCTGGCTTGTTGCGGCGGTTGCTACCCTAAACCAAAAGGGCCTGATACTTCACTTTCGATGCATGACCAGCGTGGCTCTCCGCTTCAACGGCAGGAGAGAAGAAAAACAACCAATAGGGGCTGTATGACATAGTCTGGGTAAAGGGAATAAACATGGGTGTAGCTTGCTTATTGCAGCAGTTACTACCCCTACTACCCCTAACTAATCAAGCTAGGTAATTCACTTGGATGCAGCTCCATCACTGCTCTCTACATTAATGGTGGGGGTGGAAGGGAAATAGAACCAAGAGTTAAGAGAAAATGATAAGTATGAGAGAAGGGGTGTGTGGAGCTTGCTGGGCAGACTGGATGGGCCATTTGGTCTTCTTCTGCCGTCATTTCTATGTTTCTATGTTTCTAAGAGGACTAAGGGGTCCCCGTCCAGGGGGTCGGGTGACCTATTTCACCATTTGGGCCTTGGCCATCCTGCTGGGGAGGATGAAGCAGAGGAATCCAACGATTTGCAGGATGGGTTGGATGATGATCTGGGGGATGATCTTGGAGATCACTTGGCTGACAACCCAAAGAGGATGGACCATACTGGAAACAAGGATCTTTCTGAAGCAGAGGAGGTTCTGATCGTGAAGGGAGATGACCTGCGAGTGGTTTGCCTGTTCTGAAAAGAGGAGTTGAAGCCTCTTATTCCCCGGGTGCTAAAGGAGCTGGTGATTAAGATGCTGCAGGAGGATTCCAATAATGAAGGGGTGGACCCAATGCTGGATGAGTTACAAGGTCCACTGAAGGTTTTTCTGCTGCCTAAGAAGGTTAAGAAGCTGGTGAACAGAGAATGGGATTTTCCAGAATTGGGTCTCAAGGTGGCCAGGTGAAGTTATACCCTTTAATGGAGGACACTTTGCAGCTGCTAGTATTGCCTAAAGTGGATATGGCATTTTCGGTGGCCTCCAAGAAGATGATAATTCCTGTATCAGGATCAGCTGCACTAAAGAATGCTCAGGATCGCAAGTTGGAAATTCAGCTGAAAAGGATGTTTGAGGTCTTGGCCTTGAGCTTCCATGCGGTGATCTGAGGTAGTCTGATGCAAAGGCCTGCTTACGCTGGGTACAGAAGTCTCAGGAGAAGAACTTAGCTGACTCTAGTAACACTAGGCAGGTGGCCAAGTTGGAGGCCAGGGTATGGTTGAGGCAGTGTCTGCAAGCCGGTTTATGTGGTTACGGAATTGGCCAGCAGACATATGGTCCAAGTCTCAGCTCTGTAATTTTCTTTTTAAAGGGAAGCTTCTATTTGGAGAGGACCTGGAGCAGTTGATGAAGCATTTGGGGGCTTTGAACAGGAACAAACTACTGGAGGATAATACCGACAGGAAAACTTTCACGGCTGGCTCCTGTTTCCAGGATATGAGATGGTTTCATCCCAATAAGGGTTCTTCAGTGCCGCAGAAGCAGGGATCTGGAAGGCAGCAGTCCTTTTGGTGTTCCCAAAGACTCCCCAGGGATAATTCCAGTCAGGGCACCAGAAGTGGTAAATCTTCACAATGAAGCCAGGATGGTCCACTCTCTCAGAGAAGCTGTCGGGGGAAGCCTATCATGATTTTAATAGGAGTGGACTAGGATCGCCTCGGACCAATGAGTTCTAGAAGTCATAAGAGACGTCTATGCTTTAGAATTTTCTCGTCCCATCAGGGAATTCTTCATGGTTACATATTTCACATCCCACAGTAAGCGAGAGGAGGTTCGAGGTATGTTGTGTCGGCTTCAGCAGTTACATGGGATCAATCCAGTACTGTCAATGGAACAGGGTCAAGGGAGGTACTCAATTTACTTCATGGTTCCCAAGAAAAAGTGGACTTTTCAGCTCATCCTCGACTTGCAGAAATTCAATGCAGCGCTATGAGTGCCCCAATTTTGTATGGAGACGAGGCGGACAGTAATAGTGGTGGTGGTCCATCAAGGGGAGTTTTTGGCTTCATTGGACTCGACAGAGGCTTATCTGCACGTACCCATATGTGTGGATCATCAGACATTTCTTCGTTATATGGTGCTGGGACAGCATTTCCAGCTTCAAGCCGTTCCCTTTGGGCTGGTGACAGCACCACAGACTTTCACGAAGGTGATGGTTGTGTTGGCTGCAGTGCTCCGGAGGGAAAGGGTCCTAGCTCATCCTTATCTAGAAGACTGGCTTATCCGAGAAAAGTCGGAGAAGGAATGTCATCAGTCTGTTCAGAGGGTTTTGGAAATGTTGCAATCTCTAGGCTGGATGGTGAACCTAGTGAAGAGTCACCTAATTCCAACCCAGCCATTGGAATATCTGGGAGCGAGATTTGACACCTGGGCAAAGTGTTTCTTATCTAAAAGAGGATTCTGAAGTTGCAGTCACAGGTGGTCTGACTACTGCGAATACTGATGCCCAGGGCCTGGAATTATCTTCAGGTGCTAAGTTCTATGGTGTCTTTGCTGGATTTGGAGCCATGGGCCTTTACCCATGTGCACCCACTTCAGAGGGCACTTCTGTCCCATTGGAATCCATTGTCAGAGGAGTTTCATTGGGCCTTACCACTGCAGGGGGTCTCCAGGTCCAGTCATGGCCCAATTTGGAGAAAGGAGTGGATCTAGAGGTGCCAGACTGGGTAGTGGTGACCATGGATGTCAGCCTCAGAGGATGGGGGGCAGTCTGTCAAGGGCAGATGGCCCAAGGGCTGTAGTTGCCAGAAGAAGCTTCCTGGTGAGGGCAGTGCGCAGGGTATTGGTGGGATTCCTCCCTCAGGTTCAGGGTAAATGGTGAGAGTGTTCTCGGACAATGCAACAACAGTGGCATATATCAATTGACAGGGTGGGATGAAAAGTTGAGGTGTGGCTCTGGAGACACAGAAATTGTCTGGGCAGAGGAATATCTGGAATGGATTGTGGCATCGCATGTGGCCGGAGTGGACAACATGCAGGCAGATTATCTCATCAGGCAGCAGTTGGATCCAGGGGAATGGAAGTTGTCTGAAGAGGCCTTGGAACTCATTCGAACCAAGTGAGGCAGTCCCCAACTGGATCTGATGGTGTCGCGCAGCAATGCCAAAGCAGCGTGGTTCTTCAGTCGCAGAAGAGAAGTAGGGGCCGAAGGGATCGATACTCTGGTTCTTCCGTGGCCAACAGGAATTCTGCTGTGTGTGTTCCTTCCATGGCCTCTTGTAGATCGAGTCTTTTAGCACATAGAGCGATATTCAGGCAGAGAGGTTTTGGTGGTGCCAGAGTCGCCACGATATCTGTGATTTGTGGATCTGAATCATCTTGCCATGGATGGACCAATCCGGTTGGCTCATCTACAAGGCCTGCTCAGGCAAGTGCCTATCCTTTGGGATTGGGCATTTTTGTCTCGCAGCTTGGGTTTTGAGAGGAGATGCTTAAGATCGAAAGGATACTCAGAAGTGGTTGTTGCTATGTTGCTACAGGCAAGGAGACCGTCTACTTCACTGGCTTATGTCAGAGTGTGGAGAGGTTTGAGTCCTGGTGTGTGAAAGTGGGCCTGGATCTGTTGCGGGTGGATATTCTGCACAATATTTACAATATTTACAATAGAGCTTGTCAAAGGATCTGGCTACTCCTGGGGGAATTCTGTGCAAAAAAATTTAAAATTCTGCAAACTTTATATTGGTCAGAATAACACAATTTACATGACAGTCTTTAAGTAATTACATTTTAAATTAATACAGAAAAAAGTTATTACTTAGAGATGCAGAATTTTAAATATTTTGAGCAGAATTTCCCTAGAAATACACTGTAAGTGTCCCTTCCATTTGCTCTCCCTACTCCCCTGCCCACTTTGCCCTCTCAGGCTCCAGCTCCTCCATCTGCCAGTATCTCTCCCCTCCACCTCTAGGCTCAATCCCTTCCACTCTATTGCCAGTCCCAGAGTTGGACCCTGTTCTCAGTACTGCTCATCACACAGGCTCCCTCTGTCCCTCCCTCTCTCACACACATGTTCCCTCTCTCTAGTACACATACACACACCCTCATACAGGCTCCCTCACTCACACAAGCACATCCCCTCATACAGGGTCCCTTTCTTGCATACACACCCACACAAGCTCCCTCTCTCTCTCACACATACATCCTCACACAGGCTACCTATGTCTCTCTCTCATCCACCCCTTCACACAGGCTCTGTCTCACACATACACAATCCCTTCACACAGACTAGCACCCTCACATACACACGATCCCTTTTTCATACACACCAGCTCCCAATCTCTCACACACATACACACTCCTTCACAATCCCCTCATATAGGCTCTCTCTCTCTGAAACCCACACTCAAGCATCCCCCTCTGCTCTCTCACCTCCCATGCTCTCTCACACCCTCTTGCTCACCCCCTTGCTTTCTCTCTCACCCTCCCCTCTCCCTGCTCTCTCATAGCCCCTCCCCTTCCCTACACTCCTCCCCTCTCTCATAGCCCCTCTCCTCCCCCACAGCCCCTCCCCTTTCTCACACCCCTCTCCCTTTCCTCTCGCACACACACATTCACTCACACGGGGGCCTTCATCTTCGCCGCGAACAGTGCGCTGGGGCCTTCCTCTTTGCCATGTTGAACGCATCTCGTGGCACACAGGGGCCTTCATCTTTGCCGCAAACGGCATGCTGGGGCCTTCATCTTTGTGCGCTCAGTTCGCAGCATGCCGGGGCCATTTTCTGCGCAGAATTTGGCAGTTCTGCGCGGGGGGGGGGGGGGGGGGAATTCTGAACAAATTCTGCACTCCGCAGTAGCACAGAATTCCCCGAGGACTAGGTCTGGCCTATAATTCGCTTCAAGTGCAGGTGGCAGCCTTGGGTTCCCTTCGGAAGAAGTTGCAGGGAAAATCTTTGGCTTCTCATCCGGATATCATATGTTTTCTCAAGGGGGCCAAGCATTGGCAACTGCTGGTGTGAAGGACGTATCCCTCGTGGAATCTTAACTTGGTTTTGCGAGGTCTTTGTGGTCCTCTGAACTTTTGCAGAGGGTGTCACTGAGGGACCTCACCTTGAAAGTGGTGTTTCTAGTGGCAATTTGTTCAGCCGGAAGGATTTCAGAGCTTCAGACCTTTGTCCTGTAGGAAACCATTCCTGCGGATTTCAGAAGATGGCATGTCTTTGCGTATGGTATCCTTAATTTTACCGAAGGTTGTTTCTTCGTTCCACCTCAACCAGACAGTGGAACTACTGGCATTTACAAATTTGTCTGCGGAGGGAATGCTTGTGAGGGAACTTCACTTATTGGATGTGCAGCGGACCCTCATGCGTTATCTTAAGGTCATTAACAGTTTCCGACGATCGGCTCATCTATTTGTCTTGTTCGGGGGCTCAAATAAAGGAGCTAAGGCATCTAAAGTCACTATTGCTTATTGGTTAAAAGAGACTATTTTTTTGGCCTATCTCTGTAAAGGTTGGAAGGTTCTGGAGGGTGTGTCCTGTGAGCGGCCTTTCGGGTGCCCGCGCAGTGTAGGGTGGCTTGGGTACATCCCACTTTTCTGGACTGATCTGGGTTATGAACAGGAAAGGAAAATTGGTTCTTACCTGCCAATTTTCGTTCCTGGAATATCACAGATCTGTCCGGAGACCCATCCCCTACATTCCGAAAGACTGATATGATTTCAATAAGTGTTTTATGCAGAGCTTATTATGTGTATATAGTTGGAACTTTTAGGTGGGGTTCCAACCTTGGTTCCCATGTTTCCCTAGTGGGGGAAGTTGTTCGTTGAAGTTGAGAATGTGGCTCTATCTTGGCCTTGGTACAGGTCAATAGTGAGGGACTGCAGGTGGCACTCTAGGTTATGTAGCAGTGCCTGAAAGGTTTTTATTCTTTGCCTCCATCTGCTGGTAGGGATGGAAAACCCACTTGTCTGGACTGATCTGTGGTATTCCAGGAACGAAAATTAGCAAGTAAGAACCAATTTTCCTTTACCCACACAAAATTTAGCTAGCTAAAAAGAAGGTGGTGGCAGAAGCATTCCAGGAGCATAGTTATATTTTAGCCAGTGAGCACCGATATTAAGCACTCACTGGCTAAAGTTAGCAGAGTAACACTCGTCAGAAAAATACCTGTCCTAAAGTTACCCGAATACCTTTATCCGAGTATGTGTAATGGCAGACTTATCCAGGTAAGAGCCACTGAAGATGCAGATGAAGTCACTCGGGTAACTTGGCCCTCTGTATTCGGGTGAGAGTGGCTCTGTGTTTTCTGTCATCCACGATGGTAGAGAATAAATGGCCTTTGTGGGATGGAGGTGCTTCCATTTGGTTACCTATGATTGGGACCACAGAAGTGGCAAAAGATAATGCCCAGTAACCCCAAAGCAATATCATCTTTCCCCCCCCCCCCCTAATTCTTATGGGCCTAATTCAGATGCATATGCTCAGTCTTTATCTCCAGCACAGACTTATATAAAGGTGTGTGCTTGAAAAAGCTGCACTGGTCAATCACATTGGTCGATTTTAACTTTTCCAGTACTTATGCAGTATGTACAGAGGAGTGCTAGAAAAGACTGATACAGTCAGTCATATTGGCCAAGTGTTTTGGCATATAAATACCCTCTAGGTCAGGAGATACACAGAGTTAGAACTGGGAGGTCAATATTCAAAGCACGTTCAGCGCTATTTAGCCGAGTAAGTGTAATTTATGTGGCTAAAAAGTTAGCCGCGTAACTTGTGGGCATGTAGTGGGCGGATCAGGGTGGAGCAAGTTAGCCGTACAAGTTATGCAGCTAAGTTAGATAAGCCATAGAGCAGATCTAAACTTAGCCGGTTATAACTTATACAGCTAAGTGCGGATATACATGCGTATATTCAGAGCTTAGCCATGCAGTTGAATATACCTTGTAACGTACT